>NC_063163.1:113262884-113930384 GCF_023159225.1 Perognathus longimembris pacificus | reverse complement strand
ACACAGGACTGAAATTGCCCCTAAGGAGCCGTAGAGTTCCTTAAAAATGAGGACAATTACCTTTAATGATGAGGCTGCACCTTGCAGTAGAAATGACTCCTCTCAGGAGAGTCAGATTGCTCCCCTTAAGTCAGTGACAACTTCTCCAGAATTCCAGAGAACCAGAACAGAGATGACGATCCAGCAGTCCATACCTGTAGCTGGGCCTGTTTCACTAATGCATACCTTCCACCCCTCACCCTCGCCCCCTGTTCTGAATCCTTCTTCTATTTAAAACAAAAGCTCATGCTAGTGCCTCAGCTGGTAGCTGGGGATGAACCAAAAATGCCATCTGTAAATGGCATGCCTGCGCCATTGGAGTAAACCCCCTTTCTCTGCCCTTCACAATCAACATCTCCTGTTCCTACCCAGAGGGAAGGCCCACGGCCAGACCTGACAGGAGGAATTCCAAGAGTTTGCTGGAGCCTAAAACTGCAGGTTCACTTACATCCATGAGCCACAGTGAAAGTTCTCGTGCTAGAGCCACTGCCTGCTCCCTTCTCCCTGAGGTATACTCCCAAATTAAGGAAGCTCTCAACACTGCAAGGCTGATGGAGGGAAAGTTGTGCCAGAGATAGAGATAGGAGAGTGTTTTATTCCCTGTGGGAGGAGCCTAAGAAATCCAAGGCAGCCAATCAACACTGCAGAAATTCCACGGAAATGAATTGTTTCTCAGGGAAGGCACTCACTTTCCTACCTATTTATGAACCCAGCAATTCTCAAGACTTTTGTTTTGTTTTGTTTTCATACACATGGGTGGCCCCTATGACCACTGAAATGCAACATTTGCATTTTTATTACGGTAAAAACGATTTCTGAAAAGCATCTAATTTGCTACGGTAGGTACTTTTTAAGTGTTCAGTATCATTAACATTGTTGTTGTCTTTTTAATTGGTTTATTGATTTATTTTTGTCCGTCATGGGGCTTGAACTCTGGGCCTGGGCGCTATCCCTGAGCCTCTTTGTGCTCAAGGCTAGTGCTCTACCACTTGAGCCACAGCGCCACTTCCGATTTTCTGGTGGTTAATTGAAGCTGAGTGTCTCACAGACTTTTCTGCCTGGGCTAGCTTTGAACCGAGATCGTCAGATCTCAGCCTCTTGAGTAGCTAGGATTGCAGGTGTAAGCCACTTCTTTTTTTTAAATACTGGGGTTTGAACTTGGGGCTTCACGTTTGCTAAATAGATGCTCTACCACTGTTCCATGCTCTCCAACCATTTTAGGTACTGGTTATTTTTGTGACTGGCTTATGTTACTTTGCATAATGTCATCAAGGTTCAGCTGTGTGGCAATGTATGTGAGCTTCTCCTTTCTATTAAAGCTTGAATACTGTTCCAGTGTAGACCACATTTTGACTTTGCATCTTGATGGATGGCTGGGGTGCCTCATCTTTGAGCTACTGTATAATGATGCTATGAACAGTGGTGCCTTTTTATGACTTGTTGACAACAAGCGTAGTCGAATCACTTGATCGCTTTTTGTATGTTGGAAGAATTCTATGATCAAATCTCTTAAGTAGGTCCCACCTGTTGTTTTTTTCTTTTTATTGTTTCATACTGAAAGGATGCAAAGGACATCCACGAATGTCCATTTCACACTAAGTTGGGAAAAACCATTAGAGTCTGTGAGTGAAGTGTTCTTTAAAGGGCAAATTACAGCGGGCAGCTGTCAAGGGTCTCAGATCACTGTTTTCCTGTGTTGACCAGAGACCCGTGTCCTGAATCTCTATCTTTCTAGAACTTTCTCCCTCACACAGCCCCTGCTTTCCCCTTGGGATGACCAGCCTCACCCAACCTCACTTGATTTTCTGCCCTGGGAATACGAGTCTCTTATCATCATCAGGAGCAAATATCTCTGGCCCTTGGAGAGACATAATCAAGTACCAGGAGGCCATTTTCTACTACACTCCCCACTTCCTCTGATCCACACTGACTGTCACTCAGAGTCATTTGCAAACAGGATAAGAATACAATGACAAGTGATAGAAGACTCTGAGGAAAAAAAAAATGGGCAGAGCTGGAAAATCAGGTCTTCGGTTTTTAACATTCCCTTGGGTGCCACATTTTTTTTTTTTTTTTTTTTTGGCCAGTCCTGGGCCTTGGACTCAGGGCCTGAGCACTGTCCCTGGCCTCTTCTTGCTCAAGGCTAGCACTCTGCCACTTGAGCCACAGCGCCCCCTCTGGCCGTTTTCCATATATATGGGTGCCACATTTTTGTCTACCTATGCAGATGGCGGGGCCGCCTCCATCTGTGGCCACCAGGTAGATGAAGCCAGTGGAGACACCAAAGGTGCCGCTCTGGGTGCAGTTTCTGTACGATGGAGAAATGCCCTGAACAACACTAGGTGACCCTTGTCATGGAAGCTTCACACCAGTGCCTGGATGTGCATCTCATGAAACTGAGCCTTACAAACATCCCGAGCTCTCCAAGATGATGGCATGAATCAAGTCTTGTGGGATTCCAGTGGTGCTGTTGCCTTCCTTGCCCTCTCAAATGAGGGCATTTCCCTTACTTTCTGTGGAATCCTTCTCAGAAGTAAGGCTATGCCATCTCTGTCCCTTTGTAGGCATCTCAGAGACCAGCAAAGGGTTACTTTGCCAAGCCCCAGTTGGTGCTTGTTTTCCACCACTAAGACCACAAAAATGTGTTGGTTTAACCCTCTCTGGCTCTATTACAAGGGCCAAAGCCTAGTGCTCACACCTGTAATCCTAGCTACTCAGGAGCCTGAGATCTGAGGGTCATGGTTCAAAGCCAGCCCAGAGCAGAAAGGTCTGTGAGACTCTTATCTCCAATAAACTATGCAGATAAACCTGGAAGTTGCGCTGTGGCTCAAGTGGTAGATTGGGCACTAGCCTTGAGCACAAAGAGGCTCAGGAAGAGCACCAAGGGCCTGAGTTCAAGCCCCAGGACAGGCAACAAACAAACAAACAACAAAAGAAAAACATTTTCAAGGCCCAATCAAGGGGCTGGGAATATGACCTAGTGGTAGAGTGCTTGCCTCACATACATGAAGCCCTGGGTTCAATTCCTCAGCACCACATATACAGACAAAGCCGGAAGTGGCACTATGGCTCAAGTGGTAGAGTGTTAGCCTTGAGCAAAAAGAAGCCAGGGACAGTGCTCAGGCCCTGAGTTCAAGCCCCAGGACTGGCAGAAAAAAAGGGGCCAATCAACCCCACCTGCTCAAACCCTTCCTCTACCCTTGTTCCTATCACCCCCTGGTTCACACACTAAAATCCTAACCTTCAACGTGGTGATGAGGAGGGGGCCTTTGGGGCGGGCGGAGGTCAGGAAAGTGGAGTCAAGCTCTTATAATGGGATTAATCCCCTTAGGAAAGAGGTCCAAGGGAACTCACTTGCCTTTTCTATCATGTGAGGACACAACTAGTTGGCACTGTCTATAAACCAGGAAGCAGGTCCATACCTGGCACGGATCTTGGACTTGATCTTAGATTTCCCAATTTCCAGAACTGCAGTTCAAAAAATCGTGGTTTCCCCCTCCCCTCCTTTTCCAGAAAAGCTACCAGGGAGAGGGATGCCCTGCCCCCACCTGGCCTACTTGGACTGGGTGCAGTTCTGCCGGGAGGCGGGGGAGGCCCCAAATGACCTCCAGAAGTCCCTGATGGCCAGGGGAGCTGGGAGCCCCAGATGTTCTGTCATCAATCACCCAGTGCATCTGTTTGCCATGCTGCTTCTTTAAAGAGCAAGGCGCCTGCTAATTGAAAACTAAGAGATCCATCCGCTTCACTCACAGCCGGCATGAAATCACTCAGCTGTGTAAGATCGGGGTGAAAAAGGCAGCTCAGAGGTACAGTGTCCTTGGGTTGGGGCAACCCCATGCTGCCCACCGGGCTCTTGCTTCTGCCACCTGACTGAGCCAACTCCCAACTCCCAACACCCAGTAGCCAAGGATGCACACATTATGGTGTCTACCACATCTTTACCTATTATACTCAAGGAAGCCCAAAGACATAAGTATTGCCTACCCTGATTTAAACGTAGGAACACTGAGAGTCAGAGAGATGAAGCGGTTTAAGTCCACAGAGGCAGGACATCAAGTTAGGGCCTGCTCTGACCCACTCTTGAACCCATGAAGAGGAGCTAGGTGGAGAGACATAGAGACCTTCCTCAGTGGGTTAACTCCTGCAAAGAATGAGCCAAGGATCCACAAAGGGACAGGGTGGGATTCCAACCCTTTCTGTGATGTTGGATTGCTTTCAGAACTACTATGGTAAAAACATGAGCACTTCTGATGGGTCTAACACTTCTCTGTTAAGTCTATGCGGACCTCCAGGGCACGGTCAGGGGAGAGATCACTGTATCACTACAGCACCTGTCTCTCCCCCAGATGCCTCGAGAGATGGTCATATCAGAAGATAGCGCCAGCCTCCACCTTGGGAGACAGGGACCGCATGGCTCAATCCCTGTGGAATGTGTAAGGGCTCTTCTCTGGGCCTCAGTTTCCCCTGCTGAACAAATGCCAACTGTCTTTTCCAACCCTAATTTGGTAGAATCGTGTGGGTCTCTGAAGGAAGTTTAGTCTTTGTGGCCCTGAGTAGGGTGACTCCAACCATACGGAGCTGGTTCCCGGCTACACACATTCACACCTGTGTGTTCACAATGTGTTCCTGCTGCTCCTGCTGCCGGGAACCCTGGGCCACCTTCCCGGCCTGAACCCGCGCTGTCGCTTCCCTGAGGGCTACCTTTTTGTTGTTGTTGTTGCTCCACAGCACCTGTTGAAACCATAGATATTTTCCTTGGGGAAGGCTCCATTTTGGATTGGCAGGAACAGGAGTCTGGCCTCGTGTCTCTTTTCCTCACCTCAGTCTGACAGTTGGCAACTCATTGCTAAGGAAAATGGAAAGAAAAGGAGAGAAAAAGGAAAGAAGGGAGGGAGGTTCCTTTGCAGCCCAGAGCACTGACCCTGAGCAGGGCTACAGAAGAGCATCCCCTCCCCGCCCCTCTCTACTCCCACCACGTGTGGCTGTTTGGAGTCAAGGGACAGCTGGAACCTTAAGACTTTCTTTAAAATTTCCACCTGTGGTCAACTCCACCACACGCTTGCGCATGGCTCCGGCTAAGTCCAGCCAGGGAATTGGCCACAGAGATTTCCAGACTTGAAGTTGGAAAGCCCGTGGTAGATCTCCACCCCTCCCCACCCCCGGCCCAAACTTCTTCCTCCTTTCGGGATCCGCTGGCCTCTAATTCCTCCAAGGAAGGAGTCAGACAAGCCAGGGCAGAGAAAGGATGTTACTTGACCAGCGTAGGGGGGCGCCCAGGTGGGTGACCCAGGACTGAGTTGTGGTTTCAAAGCCAGTGTCAACCAGAGGTGCCCTCCTGGCCGCCCCCTCCCACTCCCAGCCCGGGTGGGGTGCACAGCGCTGGCACTCCCCCCCCCCACCCGTGCGCGGTGGAGTGGGGTGGGGTGGGGTGGGGTGGGTGGGGCCTGTCCCCGGGGGCGGGGCCCCGGGCGCCTCGTGGCCTGGGCGGCCCCGCCCCCTCCCTCCAGCGCTCCCGGAGCTCGGGCGCGGCGGAGCTGTCCAGCGTTCAGTGCCGGAGGAGCCGGCCGCCTCCCGCGCGCGCGCCGCGCCGCCTGCGCGCCGGGTCCCCCGCTCCGCGCGCCAGCCCGTGGGCTCCGTGGCCGGCCCCGCCCCGCCCCGCCCCGCCCCGCCTCGGTGGGTCCACAGCTCCCCGCGGGCCAGAGCCGGCCGAGCCGCTGCCGGCTGGGGCTCTGATCGGCGCGGCGGGGCCGGGAACCAGGGGCCCCCCCGCCAAGGAGAGCGGCGGCCCCGGGTGGGGTGGGGGGGGGTACGGCTTGCCGGAGGGGCGGCCGCGCGTGGATGCGGCGGGAGCCGGAAGCTTCGAGCAGCCGGCGCCGTCTCTGCCCCCGGGCGCCCTATGGCTTGAAGGTAAGCAACGGCTGGAGGGAGCCACTAGGCGACCCGGAGCCGAGGCCGGGGTCGTGAGGACGGGAGAGGGAGCGCAGAGAGCGGAGCGTCCCGGATCCGAAGTTTGTCCCGCCCGCCACTCGGGCGGGCGCCGCCTGCCCCGGGAGCGCCCGCGGGCAGCTCGGTCCCCGGGCCGGCCGGCCCCGCGCTCTCCTCCGCCTCCGTCTCCTCCTGGGCGCCGCTCGGATGGGAGCCCTCACCCCGCCGCCCCCCGGCCGGAGCCGGGCAGGAGCCGGGCCGCCAGCGCCCCGCGGAGCGCAGAGGGGGCGCCCCGGCGAGCCGCCGCGGGCTGCCGGCCCTCTCGGTGGGGCCCCCGGAGCCCCAGGGCGAGCGGTCAGAGTTCTCCCCATGGCCCCCAGAGAAAGCAGGATGGTGATTAGGACCAGTATGACTATCCTTTAGGATTGATGAGTCTGACAACTGTGAACGGTACCGCCGAGACGTCCCAGTTTCTAAAGGCGCTGTCCTCGGTCCTGAAATCCCGTTCTCCGACCCTCTCCGCCTTGGAGAACCGATCGGGGGGGCGGGAAGTGGCCCCGGGGATTCCAGGCCCCTCTCGACCCGGGGACGCGGAGACCGGTGGGGGACGGTGGCGGAGGGTGGCAGCTCCGCCCTGCGAGGGAGCAGGAGCCCCCCTAGGTCGGTGTGCCCCGACCGGAGGCAGTTCAAAAAGCCCAGCCCCGGGCCGGTGGCATCCCCGTCGGCCGGCCGCGGGCAGCCTGCGCGGTTCCTGTGGAGCAGAGGTAAGACACAACAGGCTTCACCATGGACACCGACTCGGCTCCGCGGGGAAGGGAGCTCTTACTCTCAACCACACCTTTCTGAGTAGGTCCTCGGTGACCCCCCGCTACTTTCTGTGCTGGGGTTCCTGGGGTTTGGTGAGGTGTAAGGCTTTGGGGATCCCCTCTCTGGATCCTTCTGCAGTCTCAACCATTTGGGGAGTTTTTAAATTTTTATTTATTTATTAATTAAAAATTTTTTGGCCATTACTGAGGCTTGAACTCAGGGCCTCATGCCCTCACTAAGCCCCCCTCTTTTTTTTTTTTTTTGCCATCAAGGCTGGTGCTTTGCCACTTGAGCCACGGCTCCTCTTCTGGGTTTGTTGTTGTGGTTGTTGTTTGGGTGGTTGGCTTTTTTGCTGGTTAGACGATGATAAGGGTCTCATGGACTTTTCCATCTGGGCTGGCCTCAGACCTAGATCTTCAGATCTCAGACTACTGAGCAGCTAGGATTATAAGCTTGAACTACCAGCTCCTCGCTTGGATTGGAGTTTTGTTTTTTTTAACTTACTGGAGATTGAACCCAGGGCCTTATGTTTACTAAGCAAGTAAATGCTCCGCTACTTGAACAATATCCCCACCCTCCAGTCCTGAATTTTCACCAAGCTAATCTTTTAGGCTCCTTGACAGGCAAATAAATGTTCAGTGACACCACCCCTGCTCAACCACTTCAGAGGCAAATACTTGTGTTTCTCCCTGACTCATCCTGCAACATTAGGGCCACTTGAAAAAGCATCCTTTTCATCTTTCCTGTGTGCTGCTGTTTGATGAGAGTAGGCAGAGTGAGGCCCTGGTAAACATGACCATTTAGAAGAGAATCAGCAAGCTGGTTTGCTGGATCTCAGCCCCCTACCTGTGACTTTTCTGCATAGAGTTCAAAATGTATGGCAGATTTGTTTCCTGGGGCTTTTGATGTCATCTCAGAAACTCAGACATCTGACTGGGAAGAGGTGCAGGAGGATGAGACCCAGGTCAGGCACAGAAGTCCCAGTCTTCATCTCTTAAAGGATGAATCCCATCCACCTTTCTCACCCAGCTGGAGGGTGGAAGGTACCTGGGAGGTGGAGAGATTCTAACCGGTGGTCGGGGCCTGAGGCGCCATCCCTCCAGGAAAGTTTTCCAAAATGAACTCTGCATCTGAGTCATCTGGGAAGCTGGTTTACAGGGCATATTTTTACTTCTTCCCTGCAGAACTGCTGAGCAGGAACCTCAAGTACGGCACACGAGCTTCTGATTTACCAGTATTTCTGGGAGAATTTATATGGACACCAGGTCAAGGAGTTACCTCTCATAAAACCTCAGATTCCAAAGGGAGCCTTTGCATTTTTAAGTGGCTGAATGAAGAAGGCCTTCAATTCATCCTGTGGTCTCCTAATGTTATACATGTTAAATTCTTTACCTGTGGACTGTTAGGTGGAAAGATCATCAACCTAATGTGATCCCTTTGCTGCGGTGAAAGATATAACCTCGTCCCCTCTCCGCAGGACCCCCTGGTCTCTTCTCCTTAAAACAGAAATGGGGGCCTCTTTAGGGATCATCAAAATGACTGCAGGTAGACTTGTACAAACACTAACTTCCCTTCTCCGGGGACCAACCCAGGGTATTCTTCTTTCCTTCTCCTTCTCTGTCTTTCACTATGCATGTGTTGTGATCTGCTGGCACAACTCTTCTTGAAATGCCAACGAGTGATTAGCTCAGCCCAAGAGCATGTCACGCTCCCCAAGTCTGGCAGCTACTAGTGCCCTCGTGACAATGACATATCGACTATATTGACTTCATTCTTTTGCTCTATAAACTAGGAGGCTTATCAGGGAGAGTCAGCCCATGAGGCTGTCGGTAGGCCAGTCATTCATGTACCTTCATCTACGGGGTTGGATTATTTCTGGTTAGAGCAGGTGATGATAATATTGAGAATGATATAAGAGAGTCTGAAAGTGAGAGAGAAAACATTTTGTCCCTTTTTAGATGAGGGTCTCCTCAGAAATGGGGCTGCAAATATTCCTGGGATTGGCCAGCTGATGGCAGACAGGGCTGATGTCACTGCTGCTTTCTCGATAAACAAATGTGAGAGGAAAAGACATGGACTCTGCCCATATAGACATGTCTCAGTCTTCCCCACAAGTGAGGGTAGCATTTGACACATGACTATGAAGATCAAGTGTGTGTGTGTGTGTGTGTGTGTGTGTGTGTGTGTATGTGTTCATGCATGTTTGAGTACACAAGGCAGGTATGCTATAGGGTGAAACCTTCTTGAGCCAACTTGCTCTTCCAGTGACTCATAGTTTCTGAGCCATGTCGCTCTATTTCTCCCTCCTGTGTTGTGCAATTGTTATAACTTTGCAGCAATTGAAGGTGTTTCAGCACCTAGGAAGGGAGTAGAGAGAATCAAAGTGGAGCTTTTCCCCCGCAATGTCTCAACTCAAATCCATGGTTGTAAAGTCTGCCAGGATCATGTTGTTCATCAGCTGGTCGTGATAGCCTAAGGTTCAAGGCCTTAAGAAGAACTTACTTAGTAAGGTGGCCCAACCACTCCTATTTTCCTTGAGGCATCATTTATAAGACTTTAGAGTCTTGGATTATTTGGGCTCCTCAGATGTCTCCAAACAGGACAGCTGCCTGGAAACACTTAATCTCTCTCTTGCTCTTCAAGTTTTGTCAAAGAAGAACAGTGCTAAAAATTTCTAGTTCCTGGACCTTGGGATTGGACTAAGAGCCAAAGCTGCTTCATCCTCCCATGTGCCCTGCTTGGTGAGGAACATCCTGAATGTAAGAAACACTTGGAAACCACAGCTTGGTTCATCTCCTCAGCAGGCAACTTCTATATAGTGCCTTTTACTGAGCTGATTCCCAGCACCATTTCCCCTCCTCCCTTCCTCAAGGAGATAGCCCTCAGAGGACTGGTAAGATTTGGTTTGGGGCTTATATCTCCTCCAGGTCTTTAAGATACATGGTGGAGCCACTAGGGGTACAAGGTGCTTATTTGCCTGATATTACTGATATTTTTGCAAAAATTTTAATGTGGGCATCCAACATGTCACCTTGACCCTATTACCTACCTGACTAAAGATCTCTCTCTCTCTCTCTCTCTCTTTCTCTCTCTCTCTGTCATGGGGCTTGAACTCTGGGCCTGGGTGCTGTCCCTGAGCTCTTCAGCTCAAGGCTAGTACGCTACCACTTGAACCACAGCGCCACTTCAGGTTTTCTGGTGGTTAATTGGAGATAAGAGTCTCATGAACTTTACTGCTCAGTCTGGCTTTGAGCCTCGATCCTCGGATCTCAGCCTCCTGAGTAGCTAGGATTACAGGCGTGAGCCACCGGCACCTGACTCTCATTATTTTTAAAATGAAAAAAAAAAAAGAAGAAAAAAAGAAACCAACTCAAACCCTCTAAATGCATACATGGCCTCAGAAATTAGCTTGATCATAGTATCAGTACACTACTGACACTGGTTTGCTTCTAGTTGAGTTCAGAGAAAGAAGAAGTGGCCTTTTGGAGTGTCCATTTCCCTTCTGGTCCTCATCACCTCAGTCTGACAAATGGGTTAAATCAACGCTGCTGGCTTCCGGGATGCCGCTGGGAGCGTGCACTCTTCTCTCGCCCTGGGAGGCCTAGGAGTGTTTCTCTGTGGAGCTCCAAGGCCCCTGCTGGCCCCAGGTACAAGGAGAAGCCAAAGGTGAATCACTGGGGTCTGGGGACGCCGTCCTCCCAACAGAAAAGGCTGCGCTGCTGCGTGTCTCCACGCTGGGGATGTTTAGGATAGTGTGTGTGTGTGTGTGTGTGTGTGTGTGTGTGTGTGTGTGTGTGTGTGTGAAGATAGATAGGAACACAGGAGAAGTGCTTGCGGAGGGCGCTAGGAATTGGCTTATGTTAACTATGCATTGAAAACTGGCATCACCTTAGCTCCATGTGAGCAATTTTGTTGCCAGCTGTCAGCACCTGTAAGGATTTGCACTTTTCCTAGGATGAGATGGTGGAAGTCTTTGCCGCCTGCAGGGATGGGAAGGGAAGAAGGAGGACCCCGGATAGTCCCTGGAGCCCTCTGAGTGATGTCAGCCTCCTCTCAGATGGAGACTGCTGTATGAAGTCAGGCTGACTTGGTCCCCAGTGGCCTCATCAGTAGGCCTTTGGGCAATCCTGCCTTCCAGGGCACTGCTACCGGGCACAGCACTGCGGCTGCTGGCCCCGGGGACTCTCCCCTGCAGGTGTCTGGGAGATAAAGTGAGTTCTCGGGGAGCCTGTCCATCCGTCACCAAGCTCCTTCAGAGTGTGCCTGCCCTTCTTGTTTCCACCCCCGTCTTGTTGTTATTGTTTGCATCTAAGTGGCCCAGCAGGGGAAGGGCATTAGAAATGAAATTATTTTTGTTGCACATTGTATAATTGCCTCCGTTCCTTCCTGTTACCCCAGGCAGCAACATCACGAGTGGCAATTCCCCCGGAACCCTTGGTCTGGGAAAGTGGCTTGCTGCACAGGCTTCCTTAGAACAGCTGCTTTTTGACAAGTCTGCTCACTGATCCCTTCACCGCTGGCTTCAGCGCCAGAGCGGCCCGTTTGTCACACGCTTGCTGTGTACAGGGCACTGTGCTCAGCACTTGACATGAGTTTTTTCGTTTCAATTCTCCATCCTGCAACTCTACAAAAGAGGCACTTCCTATTTGCACTATTTGCAAAGGAAGATGCAAGGGCAGGGAGAGGTGAATGGCATGTGCCACGTGGCTCAGGTGTGGGGTAGAAATTCAAAACAGGACCGCCTGAGGCTTAACTAATAAACTTTTCTGACAGGTGGGTGGCATAGATCGTAAGGGACAAGGATTGGCATAGAGATGCATCTCCTTTCGTCAATTGAAGTGACAGGGGATGTTGTAGACGATAAAAGGAAAACAAGAAAGGGAGATGGATGGGGGGAGAGCATAGATGAACTAGCTCCTTTGTACCCCTATATTTGAGGAGCAGTTGTGAACGGTTGTCCTAGGGCCAAAGGCTGGTGGCTCACGCTTATAATCCTAGCTACCTAGGTGGCTGACATCTGAAGACTGCTGTTTGAGGACAGCCCAGGCCAAAAAAAAAAAAAAAAAAGTCCATGAGACTCTTTATCTCCAAGTAACCCACAAAAAGCCTGAAGTGGAAGTATGGCTCACATGGTAGAATGCCAGCTTTGAGAAGAAAAAAGAAAGCCAAGCAAGAGTGGGAGGCCCTGAGTTCAAGATTCAGTACTGGTGCTCAAAAAAAAAAAAACTTTCCAACTTGATGGGGCGAGCAAAGGAAGAAGTAGGGATGGATGAACTGTCGGATTGGACTGCGACTGTGATGTCCCCTTCTGTCCCATGTGTCTTCGAGTGCCCTGAACTATTCCGAGGATGAAAACCAGATGTCTGCTCATCTTGATAGGCTTTTGTGTTGTGTTCTTCTGACCTTAGATGAAAACTTGTCTCTCTCTAGTCCTCAGACTGAGTCAGTGAGGGAGAGGGGAGAAATCTCGGGACCTTGCAGAGACAGAAGGCTGGGTGGCCGTAGTCTGGGTGCTTCATCTGAGCATGAGTTTCTTTAGTTACAAGAAAGGGAAGTACCTAGATACTGCCTAGTGAGGTGGAGTTCCTAGAATTTATTTAGCATGAGGAAAGGCTCTAGTAGAATCACACCAGATAAAGATGCTGACTTTGTTGTAAGCTGAAAGGCTTCTAGTCTGTTGTTGAACCTCACCTTGACTTTTGCCAATGATTGGTAATCGATGTTTACTTCTTTGCTTAAGTGCTTTAAAAACAACTTAGTATAAGAGTTAAGCCTGGGGGCTCTGGAATTAGACTTTCAGAATTTAAGTCCTGACTCCCTAATTCTTACTGCTATGTGATTGTGAATGAGCTGATTCACTTCTGCAGGTTCCATCTATAAGAGGATATCACTACCAACTTCATTTGATTACAGCGATTAAAGGGAATAAGTAAAAATGAAGTAAGCCAGTCCCATAAAGACAGGGATCCCACGTTTTCTCTCATTTGAGAAAGCTAGAGGAAGGAACAAAGGCAAAACAAATGAAAACGAAAAACCAACAAACAAAAAGCAGGCTCATTGAAAGTCAGGAGAGCTGGGTTCATCTTCCTCAAATCATTCATTTCTTATAGATTCAGAGCTTCCTTCAGCTCTTCCCTTCATTTTATAGCAGGGTCAACAACAGAACTACTGACCAGCAGGAAGGAGCATCAGCGTGCAAAGCAGTGTGACCACACTGGGTTCCATGTTTCCCAGGGGCATGTTTTTCCTTGAACAATAGATATGGCTGAAGGTTTGATCACTCCAGATAGCACAAAGCCATCAGTTGTGTCCAATCTTTTCCTGGTGGGGGCGGTGGGGGTGTGTGGAGTTGGAGGGATGTCCCTCCAGATGTCCTGGGTATGTTCTTGGTTCCGTGGTGTCTTCAGCCTTTCATTGGTCTTCATACTCTCCACCTGCTGGGATCCATGTGGTTAGGCAGGGCAGTCCTATGTGCCAGTAGGATATAATGTATAGATGACACGACCTGATCTTTGAGGATAGGTTCTAATGATCTCATGCTGCAGGGTGACTCCAGCAACTCTGTTGATACCTCTGCATGGCAAGGAATTGGAATCCCTGGTCAGCAGTCACAACACGGGGGGAGGGGGGGAAGTGGGGGTGGAGGGATGGGGGGAGAACTTCCCTCCCCATACAAGCAATGGTCAAAGTCTTCACCCAAAAACCTGTTGAAAGACACTGAACCAGAACCTCCCCACCAAGAGGCCCACAGAAATTATGAGACACCATGCTTTTTTATTGTCTGAAGTTGCTACATTTTGGGGGCACTTTATTATAAGACAACTGACAGCTAGTACACAGTGTAAAAATTATTCTCTCCGAAATTGTTCTAATTTGTCTTTGGAATGACACAGTATCTGTGGCTCTCACTGGACTGAAAGCGCCCCTAGTGTCCCTCAGGGTGACCTCTGCTTGTTTTGTTCTGAGACTTGTGTCCCACACCATGGCCATGAGTCAGTTGCTGTGTTTTACTTCCCTCTTCTTTGAACGCCTCCCTCTACTCAATACATCTTGTGTCTTTTCTCACTTAGCAAATGTTACTGAAGCTAGGCGCGGGTGGCTCATGCCTGTCATCCTAGCTACGCAGAAGGCTGCGATCTGAGGATTGTGGTTCAAAGCCAGCCCAGGCAGAAAAGTCTCCATGAGACACTTATCTTCAATTAGCCACTCAAAAACTGGAAGTGGCTCTGTGGTTCATGGTAGAGTGCTAGCCTTGAGCACACAGAAGCTCAGGGACAATGCCCAGGCCCTGAGTTCAAGTCCCCAAACTGGCAAGTCTATGTTGTTGAGTACTTCCTGTGCACCAGGGATTCATCTTGGTGGCAGGTACGTCGGTGAACAAAGCAAAGATCTCTGTCCTCCTGGGTCTTATTGTCTAGAGGAAGACAAAAAAAATACTAAGATATTAAATTAATATGAAAAACTATTGCAAATTAAAAATGATGAAAAATAAATCACTCGACTATGTTAGCTCAGTACTTAGGAAAAGAGAAAACAGGCTAGGATTAGGGTGATCTAGATGCAGAGTGTAACCACTGGGAACTATATGCTAACAAAGCATAAAGTTTCTCATGGCGAAAAATGATAATCGAATAAAGAGCTGAAGTATTCAGGAGCTGTGTCTGCAGAGAGGGCAAAGAACTCAAGGCAATGGGACCATCCAGTCTGCATGCATTTTTAAGCATTTACAGAAGAAAGCCTGGCTCCCCACGGAGCAATAGGAATAATGACTGTGCATCTGGAGCTCTCTCTTAATTTTCAAAAACCACGAGGCAATAATGATCTCTTTCCTTTGTAACTCATTTCCACCCACAATGCCCCCATTGGTCCTTATAGCAACCCATTCAGGTGGCTGTTCTGACTCTAGTTTTCCAGATGTGGCCTCAGAGGCTCAGAGAGATTCAATGAAACTTGTCCACAGTTAAAACAGCTAGGAAGTGTGAGAGCTACCGCCATACAATCTCTCTTGTGCTCTTTTCTTATACTGCCATCTTCATGCTAATATTTCAATCGTGCATTTCTTGTTTTCTCCACTAGACAATGGGTTTCCTGAAGCAGAGAATTTGTCTCATACCTCTCTGGGATCAGTTATCACCTAAAATGGTGCTAAGTGAGTGGGTGAGTGATAGGTCAGGGATTTGGGACATCTCCAAAGCCTGTCCCCTTGTGCCCCTCTCTCTTCATCTGAAATCCAACAAGAGAGTCTGACGTGTGTGAGTGGCCCCCCACATCTAGTGAGTTGGAAAGATGTTTTATGCTTTTTCGCTTCCATCCCCACCCTGTCTGCTTGCCACCGGCCATGTCCATGTTGTAGTCGGTAGGAAAACTTTCATCGTTGCTATAGGACCATATTGACCAGACCCTCCCAGAGAGATGAAAGGATTGGGTGAACTGTCAAGGAACACTGCTACAGGCCCATTGATCAAACCAGCTTGGGCACCAGAAAACACAAGGAAGAGAACAGCTGTTGGACTGTCTTCAGTGTTCGGAGTACCTTATGTATACTGAACCTGGGACAGAGCCCAAAAGGGTTAGTCCTCAGTTAAAAAAGTACAATAAGCATCGTTCTATCGGAGACACTCCAAAAGCTATAACACAAAGCCATTCAAACCTATCTTTCCCCAAAGTACTTTTAAAAAGTGGAATATGCACCATCTGCCTATGTATCCAGTGATTTAGTATAATGAAGTGACTCAGAGGGCGAACTCAGAAACTGGAATGATGGAGGCTCAGATCTCTTCTGCTGTTCTTACACTAACAAGCAACATGGCTGTTGTCAAGTTAGTATGACCTCTTTGTGATTCAGGGTTTCTCTTATTCCATAAAATAGGAGTGACCACACACCTACCTGACAGGGTTTTATGTGAAGTAAATGAATCATGCATATTAAGTATTTGGCTCTATCCCTAACATATGGCAAACTCTTAAAAAACTAGCCATTACCATTATTCCTGTGATTATTGGGAGGCATAGAAATGTCTATAGGATTCTTCCTAATCTGTGCTCCAAATTTTATCTTCTTTCTCTTCTGGAGGGAAGGCAGACTATTCAGGAGAGGTAATTAGACAAGGTAGGACTCAATTCATAGAGTGTTACCTTTGGAAGAGCTCAATGTCACCCAGCAAAAGGGTAGGAGAGCTAGGTTAGAGTTTACTTCTGTCCCTGCTTCCCCTTCAGGCTCCCCCACCCCCAGCCTGAAAATAGAACATGAATATTTAAGAAAATCAGTGGCTCAAGAGTGGAGTTTAAGGTGGACATGGAACAAAGTGAAGCCAGAGGCTCCAGCCGGGACTGAACTCTGAAGCTTGAGCTACTGTGAAAGAGACTGAATTCCATCTTGACGATACCCAGAAGCCATTTTGAAAGGTTGGATTTTAAGCAGGAGAATAATCACATTTATTTGATTTACATTTTTTTTAAAAAATGCAGAAGGTGCTGTTCAGAAGAACTCTTTTTTTTTTTTTGGTCAGTCCTGGGCCTTGGACTCAGGGCCTGAGCACTGTCCCTGGCTTCTTCCCGCTCAAGGCTAGCACTCTGCCACTTGAGCCACAGCGCCGCTTCTGGCCGTTTTCTGTATATGTGGTGCTGGGGAATCGAACCTAGGGCCTCGTGTATCCGAGGCAGGCACTCTTGCCACTAGGCTATATCCCCAGCCCCCAGAAGAACTCTTGATAAAGGAGGCAATACCGGAAGAGGGCTAGGAGGGCCTGTGGTTATCCAGGACAGTGATATAGGACGTCTGGACAGTGGAACTGGGAAGACATGAACGGTCAGAAAGAGATCTGAATCTTCGCCATAACATGGTGGGGTTGGTGGGCCATGGAGCATTGGGAAAAGTGAGAAGTCAAGGATGATTTAAGGACAATGAAGCACAGGAATTAAGGATCGTCACAGAAGGATCTCGATATTGAGCCAGGAATTTGAGCCAGATAGGAAGGAAAGTAGGAATGGGCTATGGATGTTAGGAAGAAGGAAGAGACTCAGCGGTGTTAGTATGGTTGCCAAATGGGAGGGCGTGGAGTCATTGAGGCACCAAGCTGGGATGTAGACAGTCACAGTCAGAGGGCAAGAAAATCGAAGACAAGATCATGATAAGTCGCAGGCACGAAGGGGTGAAGTGGAGCGTGTAACTGGAGATAAGGAGATCAATGGCCCGAAAGGCCAAGGTGTTGCAAGCTCATTTCACCCAAGTCGATGGCAAGACTCGAGCTGGAGTCAAAGGCTATGGGCTATGTGGCAGAGTCTTCAGTGAGACCAGGAGCGTCTGACAAAGAGGGACGGAGAGGCCATAGCTGGCTGGCAGGCCTCTCCAAGGAGCAGGATCTTTACAAGTAGGCAGAGGAGGTGGTACCAAGGCATGGGGAAGCATGTCAGAGAGATGGTGCCCTCAGCTGAACCTGGGAGGGGCAGGGGCCCCCATCACCTCCCTTCTAGATCTTGTCCTGTGAAGTGTCTCTTCTGCTTCCTCGATCAAATTCCTCCACTCATCTCTAAAGGAGGAGGAAGAAAGAGGAGGATAGAGGAGAAAAGAAGGTGATGAGTAGATATGAAGATGTGGATGAGAGATAAAATGGGGAGAGAGAAGCTGGGGAGAAGGAAGAGAGTGGATCTGCTGATATCATCTGCTCTTAGGCACCCTACGGGGTTCCATAGCTGACCTTTCAATGCCCTGTTTTCTTTTCCTGGAGGTTCTAGCTCTTAACCATCAAGTCTGATACCTACTCATCCTTCAAACCTGAAGAGAGGCATCAACTCTTCCAGGGAGCCCTCTCAGAGTTTCCTTTCTACCCTAGCCTACCTGCCTAGGTTGGGGTATCCTCCTGTGTATTATATATGTATAGGATTAGTCTAGGATTATAAGCTACTGTATCATAATTGCCTAGTTGCTGGCCTGTTTCCCCCACTAGATAGAATTGAACTCCTTACCTGCCAGGGACTATGTCCTAGCTCACTGCCCTGCCAGCGGTGGTATAGAGGTCATTCTCCAGTTCCCATCGTCTGGATCAGACACACTCTGATGCACTACTGTGCACCCTCCTTTAACTCATCCTTGAAGCCCTCCCATTATTAAGGCAGGTAGGAAGTTTCTCCAGCAAGTGATTTAGACAGGATGGTTCTGGCATGGGCCAGATAGCCCAAGATGAGTTTCTTCAAACTGCTTGACCTCATCCAAAGTTCCCTCAGTTTAAAAAGCCTCAAGTATCACCTCTTTTGTCTTTCCTTCTCATTTCTGGTGAGAAGATTTTTGCTGATTTGGTCACCCCCGTATCCTGGTAAAACAGAGAGAAGTGCAATGTAAAGTAAGGCCAAGCTAGTACTGAAATATTTTGAGGAGGTTATGATTTCCAGGGACTGGACTGCAGAGCCTACCCGTGATTCCTGTTTTCTCATGGCACCACAGACTGTGGACACAGTGGTGCTTTGTGTGTCAAGTGGCAGGCAAAAGTTCTTTAAGTAACATATTATTGCCATCACTGTTATTAGGTATGCTAATTATCCCTACATCAACAGTCAGCTCTCAGAGATTGGACAGAAAAGGGCAGGAGAAGTTCTATGCCTTACATCTCACATGAGTATAGCAGGTCCTGGGATGTTAATAAATACTCGCATGGATGGATGGATGGATGGATGGATGGATGGATGGACAGATGTTGAATGAAATCTACCCTCTTGCAGAACAGGCTGAGACATACATACAGAGTGAGACTGAGGTGACTCTGTGGAAGGGCACTTGCCTAGAATGAACAAGGCCAACACAAGAAACAAAATTAAATACATGGAACAAGATGGCTGTACATCTAAGTGGGTTCTCCGAGCCCCAGGGCATCGAGGAGGTCTCCGGAAGGGGGAATAAGGCAGGAGACCTCTGCAGACATGTGCCTGAAATGCTGTAGGGCCGTGTGTCCCGAGGGAACATGTTCATTTCCTGTGGCTGTCATAGCAAAGTGAATCACACACTGGGAGGTTTAAAACAGCAGAGACTTAGTCTATCAAGGTTCTGGAGGCTAAAATCCAAGGTCAAAGTGTTGGCAGGGCTGTATGCTCTCCACATGCTCTCTCTAGGGGCAGATCTTTCCTTGGGCTTCCTAGCTTTTATTTTCTGGTGGTCTTTGGCCTGTGGCAATATCACCAGCATCTCTGCTTCTCTTCTCTCTGTGTCTCTACCTTTCTTCTCTCTCTCTCTCTCTCGATTTTTTTTTTCTTGTGCCGATTCTGGGGCTTGAACTCAAGGCCTGGGTGCTGTCTCTTAGCTTTTTCATTCAAGGATGAAACTGTGCCACTTGAGTCGTAGCTTAATTCCCCATCTTTTTTGTTTCCTATGGTGGATAATTGGAGATTCAAGTCTCATGGGCTTTCCTGTCTAGGCTAATTTCAAACAGCGATCTTCAGTTCTCAGCCTCCTGAGTAGCCAGGATTATAAGAATAAAGCAGGCAGCAATTTAAAGTTTACTCTACCCATAGTGATCCCATTTTGATCCTTCATGTATTACAAAGACCATGTTACCAAATAATGGCTCTGGGGAGACAAGAATTCTGGGGTGACACTCTTTGGTCTCGTGCAGAGGTTTTTCTGCTTTGCCGGTTCCTGGTCTCTGTAGGAACCTTTTGCCTCCTCCAGGGAAGAACGCCTTCCCTCTCTGTCACCTGTTTGGGAACATTTGCCCACGTGCCTAATTGAAGCCTCATCTCCTGAGTTAGAAGGCAAATGAGGCCGAGAAAGAAAGCAATTAGTGCTGCTGAGAGTTCAGGGATTAAAGGGATTCGCTGACCTGTTGGCAATGGTTAGTAAGGGGGGAGAGGAGGAGAAGGAAGGGTCCCTTCTAGAAAGGGAAGGCTTATCAGGAATCTGAACTCCTGGGCCCCTTGGGTCCCAGTGAGGATAGTGGCTGGCAGCAAATGTTAAATGCCCGCTATGGTAAAGTATCTAGACACTTGGAATTGTTCAGTCCACATGCATCCTACCAACGTGTATTAAATATCTTCCATAGGCCAGGCTCTGAGTTTCATGTTCTCATTTCACAGATGAGAACACCGAGGCTTCGCTAAGCCTCTGGTGTGAATTGGCAAGGTGTGCAAGTCAAATCCTCTCACACAGAGCCTGAGTGCATGCTCCAGTCTGCTGTGGGAACCCCTGACAGGAAGAGCCCCGGCATCTGGGCAGGCTCGCTTGTGCCCAATGGGCTGCAAGCGATTGTGCTCCTACACACAAATACGATGGAGATGAAGGCAGAAGTAGGAGCCGCTCCATTGCTGACATTTGGGTTCAGCTGTTAGAGGATGATGGGGAAGACATGGGTAGGTGCAGGCCCTGTGGAGAAGAGAGAAGACATTCCCCTCCAAGTAGACTGCGACAGGGCTACACATCGAGTTTGTCCAGTTGACCAGTGTGCAAGGACATAGGTTTGCTAATGATGATGGCAGGGACATTTCCTGGACTTTGCAATGGAGGAATCAAGGGCCTACACATGGTTCTTCCTGGGGTCCTGCTTCGCACCCAGGCGACCACATCTAGAGTGGCCTGGAGCATGAGAGCAGCTCTGAGTGGGGCTGAGCCCTCAGTCCACCAGCTTCTCTGTGAGGACCTGGTCCCTAACAGATGCCTAGTGATCGCTTGTTGGATGACTTGAGCGACTCTGGGAAGAACAGTGAATCATCTCACCGTGATAGGTGAGGGGAGATAGGAGGAAAAGCTTGTGATGGGCCCAGATTGGGGATTGGAGGCCTCAGTGACTCTGCCTGGGACGTGGCTTGCAGCCTGTACTAGCTCTCTGAGTACCCAGCATGCTGCCTCCCCTTCCTGTTCCTCTGCCTTCCTCGTCTTTTATCCCCTAGCAGCTAACTGCCCTCTGCAGTGTCTCCCTATCCCCTGTCACCATGGAAATGTCACAGCCACTGAGTCCAAGGTCTTGGTAGGAAAGACAGGAGAAAAGGGCAGGGACAGGCAGGCATATGACCAGGAGTGTCCATTCCCTTTTGGGAGCAGTGAAACTCAAGCAGGCTGGGAAGGGGGAGGCGAGGAAAGGGCCGAAGCTCAGGGCCCCCACAGCAATGCCCTTATGCATGCTTCAATCCAGAAAAGGCACCAGGTAGAACATGAGCAACGGGTAGAATTTCTTTCCCCAGGAGAATTTCGAGGCTGGCAGCTTTGGTGTCTCTCCAGGTCGTCGTATTCTCTTCATGGGGGTAGAACCTCGAAAGCCCTCCGGCCTGGCCATCTCTGGGTCCACTCTCTTTCCCTAACCTCCCTGTCTCTGTTTCTCCAGCCTGTGGTGATGGAGCTGGAGGGAGTGGGTGGGGGGGGCTGGGAGGACTTGAGGCCA
Organism: Perognathus longimembris pacificus; assembly: GCF_023159225.1. NCBI lineage: Eukaryota > Metazoa > Chordata > Mammalia > Rodentia > Heteromyidae > Perognathus > Perognathus longimembris. The sequence goes on along the minus strand of NC_063163.1, from coordinate 113,909,253 downwards.
GTCTAACAGAAATCACTTGTGATCCTTGGCAAATAGCCCCTGGCTGCTTTGACCCCTGGAGCAGCCCAATGGCGGAGCTGGGTGGGCTGCAGTGGTGGTAAGAAATGAGCCACTGGTGTGGACAGTTGATGTGACAATGGTTCTAATCATAAACTCTGAAGTCTCTGTCCCCAACGCAGAATCAAGCAAGGGAAAATATGACAAAATGGCGACAGGAAGCACAGTATTGCTTGGGGCTGTCCAGTAGCATGGGGGGGGGGGCTTCCCTCTGTGTATGGGTGGTTCATGGTGGGGGGGGGGCGCGGAACTCTCTTATTATCCTGCCTCTAACACTGTTCTTGCCTCCTGGTTCCTTATTTCTACAATGATGGGACTGGCTGGACGCTGGTATAATCCTAGCTACTCAGGAGGCTGAGATTTGAGAATGGCAGTTCCAAGCCATCCTGGGAAGGAAAGGCCATAAGACTCCAAGTAAGCACACACACACACCAAAAAAAGCTGGAAGGGAAACTGTGCTTCAAGCGGTAGAGTGAAAAGAAGCTCAGGATAGCACCCAGGCTCTGAGTTCAAGCCCCAGGACCGGCACAAAAGATGAAAATAAAAATGAAATGATAGAACCGGATTACACGGAGTCCCTTTCAACGCCAACAGACTGTGACAATCAGTAGCGGCTCTGGTGTGCCCTTCCTCCTTCCCAAGTTACGTTCGAGGGTCTCAAGCCTTAGTACAGAACACATAAACCACATATACGACAGTGCTATTTTACATTTAGACTCGTGTTCCTCCAATCATATTCGCTTTGCCCAAGTGAATGCCATTTACCATTTAAACATCCTGACCGTGCTGTCTGCCTTATTCATATCGTCTCTAATCCTTGAGACAGCCGTAAACGCTGGGACCTGTTATTGACAGACAAGGACATGGTGACTCAGAGAGATGAAGGGGCTGCACTCAGGACCTCATAGATGGTAAGACCTGGGGCTGATAAGCCAGCCCAGGCCTGTCTGACCCCACACTCTCCACCCCTCTGGCGGCCCCCGAGTCTCATTAAGTTCCACCCTGGGTTGTGTTTATCATCTTCACTTTCATTGCAACACATTCCACAGCGTGTTGTGACGACTCGCCTCTTTCTCTCTCCGGCTCCGTCATTGGCGCCGGCATGGAAGGTCAATGAGAGCACCTCCATTCCCTTGCTTAGTTGGCAGTAGATGGCGGCCATTGGGGAAGTGGTCCCATGAAAGAAGGAATATGCATACTGTAAAATTTTGGCACTTGTATAAATGAGGCACTATTTTTGATATGTAAATATAGTGTGCATGATGTGTGCAAGGCTGAGCATCCAGTAGATGTTCTCTGTCTGTCTTCTGTCTTTGTCTCCATCTGTCTCCTGTCTCTGTCGGTCTCTGTCTCTTTGTCTCTGTCTGTCTCTGTGTCTCTGTCTTTCTCTGTCTTTGTCTCTCTGTCTCTATCTCTGTCTGTCTGTCTCTTTATCTCTGTCTGTCTGTCCCTATTTCTGCCTATCTCTGTTTGTGTCTCTCTCTCACACACACACACCCCCACTGGTGTGGTGTCCTTTCAAGTAGATTAGTGCTTTAATCTTGGCTGAAGCGTTGGAGACTGTGTCTGCAGGGGTGACTCCCGTGGCCTCTCCATCAAACAGCATAAGGGGCTGTGTTTCTCAGTAGCCAACACCATCAAGCAGTAAGCACAACGTAGCCACAACACAAGCCCTGCGTGTCTTCCGGGTGATGCCTGGAGCCCCAGATGTGGCATCGCCTGTCACCCCTGTGCTGAGGCTGTAAATACAGCAAGAGTCCAAACCCTAAGTGAGCAAATTACTCAGGGCCTCACTTGCCGGATTCTCTAGCGCACAGGACTCTGAGCAAGTCAATATTCCAAAAGTGCTATGAATACGAGTTCACTTCCAAAAAAATCAAACTAGAACAAAAAAACCTCACAAAGAAAAGACGAGGCCTGGAAATGATGTTGTTTCCTCCCTTCCCTTCCTTCCTTCCTTCCTTCCTTCCTTCCTTCCTTCCTTCCTTCCTTCCTTCCTTCCTTCCTTCCTTCCCTTCCCTTCCCTCCCTCCCTCCCTCCCTCCCTCCCTCCCTCCCTCCCTCCCTCCTTCCTTCCTTCCTTCCTTCCTTCCTTCCTTCCTTCCTTCCTTCCTTCCTTTCCTTCTTGAAGTTCTGGGTTTGAACTCAGGGCTTCATGTGTGCAAGGCAGGTGCTACTCCTTGGTTATTGCGAGATAGGGTGTCACTTTACGCCCCAGCTGGCCTGGGCCATGATCCTCCTCTTTGTGCTTCTTTGTGTAGCTGGGATGACAGGCGTGTAGCACTGCGGGCAGCCATTGGTTGAGATGGAGTTCCCTGAGCTTTGATTCCCCCAGTCTCTGCTTCCCAAGCACCTAAAATTTCAAGCTCGAGCCGCCATGCCTGGCGGTGTTGTTCTTTTGGGACACGGTCTCGCTCTGTAGCAATGACCTAGAACTCAGGATCCTCAGCCTCCTGAGTGCTGTAAGCACGTGTTATTATCCTAGGCTGGAAGGTGATTTTTATGATTCATAACAACACCACAACCCACAGGCTCTGTTTGTATTACAAGGAGGCGTGTGTTCATGTATGAAACTGCTAAATGCCCAGGTTAGACATCATTAACCAGCTGAGCTGTAGCCTTGGGCAGTTGTTGTTTTTTCTTTTCATTTTTTAAATTGCAGGTCTGGGCTGTGTCACCAGCTAGCTCAGGGGGCTAAGAAAATCTGTTTTGTCCTTTTAATCTTTTCTTTTTGGCTGTCTGGCCTCCCCTCTGCCTGGGAAGGCGCAGGTCTCTGGGAGCCTTTCCGAGCCCTGCAAGCCCTGGTGTGTGTCCTGTTTGCATCTCCTCTCCCCCCATCCCCAGCAACCTGAAGGAAGCAGAGTGTGTTAGGCCCAGCCTCTAGGGCAGTCATTGACACTGGCTGTAATGAGCAGGGCCAAGGTGACAGAACCCGTCGCCCTGTGGGAACTGCAACCTACAAAGGGACCAGGATCAGAAAATCAAGGCAGCAGCCTGGAAAGCTGTCACTCCCACAGCCCATGATTTCCAAATTAGGTGCTCCTTTTCGAAAGCCTGGTTTGTGTGGTGCCGACACCCACGACACCCACACAGAGGCAGCTCCAGCAGAAGCTGGCCAGCGCGGGCAGACAAATGGAAAGCTCAAGACGGAAAAATGATTTCATTCATAGTCCACGGAGCCTCAGGCTCCCCTTTCCCTCTTTTCCATTTAGATGCAAATGGAGATTTTGTCCTAGGAAAGTCCCAAATACTTTGCTCCTAGTGGGTGTTTTTTTGGGGGGTGGGGGTGGGGTTGGGGGGGGGGGAAGCAGAATTCTAGAGCCTCAGTTGCTGGAATCTGGAGAAGTGGATGGAGGTTTGGGAGCCGGTGAGGACCAGGCAGCTCACAACGTTAACGTTAACAACGTTATACGGGAAGACAGGACCTGAGCGTAGTAGAACATTCCTGTAATCCCAGCTGCTCAATAGGCTGAGGTAGGAAAACCAGACAGTTTGAGGCCAGCCCTGGGAAAAGTAGCAGGGATTATCTCATGTAAAATGGGGAACGGAGAGAGGAAGGGCAGAGAGAGAATGTGGTCATAATACTCAATGCATGTCCTATGAAATTAAGGAAATGAAGGGGAGGGGTTGGGAGTCACTGGGAAGAATGATGAAAGGGGTGACACTGACCAAGATATATTGAATGCATAAACTGATTTGGAAAAAGGAACATATATATGTATGTATACATATATATGTATGTATATATATATATGGATGGATGGACTGGGAGCATGACTCAAGCGGTAAAGTGCTTACAAGGCCCTGGGTTCAGTCCCTACACTGAAAGTAAGGAACAGAAGGAGGATTGGAGAGAGAGAGGGAATGAAGGACAGAAGGAGGGAAGGTGGAGGGAAGGAAATGGGGTCACTGCGTTTTTAATTACAGAGCACTGCCCTTCTTTCTGTTTACTTGTCACTGCCTGTCCCTGAGTGACTGCACACTCATTGAATAAAGCCACATCTCCACCACACGCTTGTTCCTTAATGGTCCAGACCTTAGTGCCTCACAGGGGTTGAGTGACTCATCCAAGGAAATGGCACCGTCAAGCATTCAAATCCAGCGCTGGCTTTCCGACAGCTGCCCAAGTGCTCATCCGCTTCCCCCACTGGGCTGCTAGCTTTGAGGAGCAGCACCGCGTTATCTCTCTATCACCCCCACAGGGCCTAGCAAAATGTTCTGCACACCATAGGCACCGAGTTCTATTTTGCTAAATAAAACACACGCATTTATTTCAGGACTAACCACCAGAGCCACCAGACCGGATGAGTAGGCTCCATCTGAGATCAATCTCCTAACCCTGTTATTCCACTCAGGTGAGACACACTGCCCACAAGGAGCCCATCATTCATTCATTCACTTGTTCATTCCTTTCTTTAGGAAGTGAAGATGGGTTATAAATTCCATTTGAAACCATAGCTTCTTTTTTCCTTTTCTTCTGTGAAGCCATTCAATTTACCATCACAGATGATCGTTCAGTGTAGAATGCAGTAGTCTCAAAATGTACTCATACTGTTGTTCAGTAGATCTCCAGATTGCTTTCCTCTTGGAATGCTGAACTTGAGCTCTGTTTCCTAGGCATCCTGCCCCCCCCCCCCGTCCCCTTGCCCCCGGCTACTACCGTTCTACTTTCTGTTTCCGTGAGTCTGATCACTTTAGACACCTTTTTAAAAAAAATATTATTATTATTGTAAAGGTGATGTACGGAGGGGTTACAGTTACGTAAGTCAGTTAATGAATACATTTCTTTTTGGACAGTGTCACCCCTTCCCCTGCTTTCTCCCCATTTTTCCCTCCTGTCCCCACCCACAAATCATATAGTTCATTTTCAAAGCTTAATTATACCTTTGCCATGTCTAGTGGGTATCACGGCTGCATTAGTTCACCCTTTGTCCCTCCATTTCTATGCTCCCCCTTCCTCTCCCCTAAACAGATAAACTTACATACAAGCCCAAAAGCCAGACCTAAAGAAACATAGGTTGCATGGTTTTCCTCATTTGTAGTAATTAGAATGTGCCTGTAAACTTACAAATAAACACAATGGATCATGAAGACAAAACAATTACACTTGGACATGATAAATTGAACAGGACTATAAACAGTTACAGGTTGAGACCAAAGGAGGATATTCTTAGGAGAGGATCTCAAAGGCTCAATATATAGCTCTTACTGGAATCAAACAAGGTGTATCTGGTATATTTTACTTGCTATAATGTCACCGGTGCTCGTCTATGTTGTAGCATGTGACAGGATTTTCTTCTCTTTTAAAATGTACACGTATACACATCATTTCTTTGTGTTGAGAGCAACTGAAATCCACCCTTTTAGCAATGTTGAAGTCTATGCAGCTTTGTTATTAGCTATAATCTTCCAGACGTATAGGAGACAGCTAGCACTTAGTCCTCCAGTTAACTGAAACACTTTTGACCAGTGTATCTCCTTTTCCCCACAATTCCTGCTTCCCTAGACATTGGTAACTACCCTTCTATTCTCTATTTCTGAATTTGTCTGTTTAGATTGTGCATATAAGTGAGATCATTCAAGATCTGATCATGCACCAGTGAGCCGTGTCTAGCTCATTTCCTCAGTACAATGTGTAGATTCTAGACTCACCCAGGGTTATTTCAAAGGACAACATTTTAATCTTTGTAAAGGTCGAGTGGTATTCCATTGTGTTTGTGTACTGTGTGTTTGGAAATTCATGCAGGCACTTGTTTTCAGATCTGAGTTATTGTGAAGATGCTGCAATAAACTTGACAGTGTAGATATCTCTCTCATGCTCCAATTTTTGAAACAAATGCCGGAAGTGGGATTGCTGGATTCTACAGTCACTCTCTTTTTAACCTTTGCATAAGGAACTTCCATACTGTCTTCCATTGTTACATCAATATTTTTCATCTTTTTGACAATAGCCACTTTAATACTTTGGCTCCCATGCCTTATAATTCTTTTTCATTTATCTCTTGGCCTTTTGTATACCCTCTTTTGTAAAATATACAGTAAGATCCTTTCCCCATTTCTTTTTTGACTTTTAAAATTTATCTTTAAGTAGTTGTACAAAGGACTTGTCTTTTAACAACGCATTTTGTGAAGACAATATATCTTGATGTCAATAAGTTCATTTGTGTTCTTGTCATTGAGTCGTTTTGAGTCCCTTGTGTGTTTTGGATGTGAGTGTCATGGCCAATGTATGATTTACAGCTATTTTCTTCCAACCGGTGAGTTGTCTCTGTCTTCATCCCTCAGTGGGGGCCTGGAAGGAGCTGGTGGGTACCTGGACCTGAAGAGCTTCTAGGGGCTTTGCATGCTTGCAGTAAGGAGCCACCAAAATCTAGGTCAGTCCAAGAGAAAGATAGTGGACAAGAAGTGACTCAGGCTCCTGGAAAGGATGCATAAGAGAGTCTGGGGATGGGGGAGGGGGAGCCGTATCGCCAGGCCAGGCTACTTCCAGTGTCTCTGTAGCTTGTGTTGGCTCTGGGCCACAGCTGACTTTGTCAAGACCCTGTTTTGACTCCGAGGACTGTGGATTGATTCTTGAAGTCTCTTGAAAAAGAAATGGAGACAGACAAGGATGACAATACCCCTGGCCTCTTTTGCTCTCATTATTTTGCATTTCTGTATGTATGTTTGTGTATAAAGGTATTTACTTATGCATGTACTTAGTGGTGTTGGGGTTTAAATTCAGGGTGTACTTGCTAGGATGGGTGCTCTACCTTTTGCGTCACACTTTCAGCCTCTTATACTTTGGTTGTTCTTTCTTTCTTGTCAGTTGTGGGGCTTAAATTCTGGGCCTGGGCACTGTCCCTGAGGTCTTCAGCTCAAGGCTAGCATTCTACCACTTGAGCCACAACACCACTTAGGTTTTCTGGTGGTTCATTGGAGATAAGAGTCTCACGAACTTTCCTGCCCAGGATGGCTTTGAACCATGATCCTCAGATCTCAGCCTTCTGAGTAGCTAGAATTACAGGCATGAGCCACCGGCGCCGACACTTTGGTTGTGTTTGAGATAGGTCTTGCCTTTTGCCTAGGCTGGACTAGACCACAGTCCTCATATCTGTGCCTCCTGTCACAGATGGGGTGATGAGCATGAGCGTTCGTTCATACTGAGCTTTTTCTTGTTGGAGATGATGTCTTAAGAATTGTCTGGGCTGGCTTTAAAATTTGATCCTCTCAATTTTAGCCTCCTAAGGAGCTAGGATGACAGACCTGAGCCATCACACCCAGCTAAAGACAAGTATTCTATGCACTTTGCATTTGTAATTTTCATTCTAGGGCTTTCACTAATGTCCTTCTCTTAGTCCAGGATCCGGTTTAGGATCCTGCATGGCCTTTAGTTGTCCCGTTTCCCAGTCTGGGCCAACAACTCAAGTTTTCTTGGTCTTCCATAACCTTGAGACTTTTGAAGGGCATCAGTGAGGCATTTGTAGAGTGTGGCATAGGTATGTTCATGGTTTATAAAATAGAGGGCGGAAGCAAGGGTGATTCTAAGAACAACTAGCAGGGACAGGTTTGGAAGCAGCCCTAACTGGCTCGTCAGCCGCAGCTCTCTGCATGTACTGGGACGATGGGCACAGTCCTCCATCACGCTCGCATCCTCCCCACAAGTGCGCGTGTACCACGGGCCCCAGCGAGCGGACATCCCTTCCCGAGACAATCGAGAGTGATGGCGAATCGAATGCATCAGCAGCTCAGAGATCACGTGTCTAACCTGCCTGCTCGATTCCGTTGCCATCGCATCACTGACTGAGCTCCCTCTCCGTGTTAAAGATGGATGCGGCACAAACCTTGCTATCAGTGAGCACGGGAGATGGAGTGGACCCATTTGTGGAGCTTCATACTCAAGAAGAACAAATCGTGTGCTGATACTGAAGAAGCATCCATAAGTAATTCGCCCCGAGAAAGATAAGCAGCTTCCTGGGAAGAGTTGGCCTCTAGCGGGCAATCGATCCAGGGAGGAAGAAATGTGGCCTCTTTCAACCCAAGCATACAGAGAAAGGCATCTATTCAAGGGGACGTGCAAGCCATCGCCTGCTGGCTGCCCTGTGCACGGTCATGAGCACCCCTCCTGGAGGGGAACAGAATACTTGGGCCCCCTGCACCATCCAGGCAGCCCTAGCATTTCTGTTAGGCTTTCAGATCATGGAAGGAGGGTAGAGGAGATAAACCAGCAGTGTGGGGCCAGTTTGGGGCCAGCAGTGTGCAGAGGAAAGATGTCAGTGAAGAGAACAAGCAGGTGTCCCGTACTCCACCCCTGTCACCAGAGGCCCTGCCTCCATTCGTGGCAGGCCAGGAAGACGGACGGCTCTGTCCCAACCTGCGGTGTGAACCCCGTTCACTGAAGAGATTGACACTTCCTGGGCTGCAGTTGTAATTTGATGATCAATCATAGAAAGTCGGAAGTAAATAAATACAACCTTTAGAAGAGAGAGAAAGAGAGAATTGTTTTTATGGTGTCACTTCTACTCTGGGCAGACCCAGGAGAGTTGGTGATTCACAAACAGTTGGATCTGGGCCTCCTGAGAAGGTTCTAGAAAGGGATGGGGAGCTACAGAAAAATCACTACTGGGCCCCCAAAGGCACCCAAGCTTCTCAACCCTTCCTAGGCTGGGAAGTGTGTCTATCTTCCTGTCTCTACCAAGTGATGGAGAGGATATGAAGGCCTCATTTCCACATGGCTTCTCTTGTTCAGTAGAGTTACCCAGACACTGTGATAACATGGGGACACACACGCCAATGTCTTCTGGGACCTGCGAGTAATGGTGGACTCTAGGATTGTAACAGCAGATGGGTAAATTAGAACTCATGTCTCCCAGTTGACTGGGACTGGGTGTGATGACAGAAGGGGGACTTCAACCCATGAGTACTGCCTCCTCTGCGCTGAAGAAATTGGGAAGAACATGGTGGAGGGGGCAGAGGGTCAAGATGCAGCTCCCTCCCTCTCCCCCCCTCCCCACCTTGAAGCCCCTTCTTATGAATTGGGCCCTCCCGTGCCTCTTCAGTCCATGAGGCATGTCTACAGACAGGGGGCGCTGTTTGGGTTCCACCCCAGCTTACTATGCCATGCAAGAAGGCTGATCTAAGGTTCCCAAGCTTAGGATTCTTTCTTTGTTTTACAAAAGAAATTAGAGATCTGTCTTTTGATGTGAAATCTCCAAAGTATAGATATTGGCAATACACTCTGATTTGTCAATACAGTCTATTTTTTCCCCAAAACGCTCTGTGAGCTTTGCAAATCTTACTTAGGTGGCTGAGAGCTTAGAGCACACAATTCAGCAATCCCTGTTCATCAGGTAGGCAAAGTGCTGGAAGTTCTTGGAGGGGTGAGTGTGTATATGTGTGTGTGTGCGCGTGTGTGTGCACACACATGTGTGGGACTGTGATTTGCAGGTGAGACCAAGGTGCCTTGTCACCCACTGGAGAGTTATTTGCCCCAACTTGGCAGCTCCAGCTGATGCCTGTGAGAAGGAGCTTTCCTCCCTCTTGCCATAACCATCAAAGCTCTCGTCAGCCCGTGCCTCAGGGAGCTGTGACAGCCTCATTACTGCTAATTCATCTTCACTTAGGCTGATTTATAAAAACTGGGTGGGCGCATAGGAAGTTTGATTAGCAACATTATGTTGTTTGCCATGACGGGCTCAGAAAACTTAGCTCAGCTGTGTCCCAAGGGGCCTGAGATAAGAGCAACTCGCTTTTTTTTTTGGTTTTGTTTTGGGTTATGTTCAGCTTCCAAAATGCTCCGCACCCCTGTGGTAGTCCCCAGCCTGAGGTGCGCTCAGAGGGGCCCCTTCTCTGTCTCTCCCTCCCTTCCCTTCCATAAGTGCGTCTTTGGGATGCAGCATGAGGACTTGCTATTTGTTTAAAGAAAGACTTGAGGTAAAGCAGGCCCTGGTCACCTACTGTCGGTAGCCGAGTGACCCTCCTGTCTACAGAACCCCCTTTCATGTTTGTGGCTGGTGAAGAACTGTGAGGGTTTGGGTTATTTGAACTGAGGATACTGAACAGCAGATCCAACAATTCAGCCCTTTCCTCAGACTCCTAGAGAAGAAAGGGATAGGGAACCTTCAAAGAAATTGCTTCCAGAAGCAGCAGCATTCTACCAGACGTGAAGGCCCCTGCCCATAATCCTAGGGGAGGATCACTGTTCGAGGCTAGGCCAGGCAAAAAGTGAGTGAGACTCCATCTCAACCAATAAAGGGTGTGGGTACTTCACACCTATTGTCCTGGCTGTGTGGGGAGCATGGAAAGGAAAATCACCGGCTCAGCTGGCTTGAGCAGAAACACAAGACCTTATTTGAACTAAAGCAAAAAGGGCCTGGGGGGTGTGGGTCAAGTGGTAGAGTGTCTGACTAGCAAGCATGAAGTCTTGAGTTCAAACCCCAGTAATGAAAAAAAAAAAAAAAGAGGAAGAAGGAAAAACAGCATCATTCTTCAAAGCAACCTCTGGCCCTCCGGATGTCTGGGAAGGGTCACCTGTGCACGGGTAAATGACCAGCAGGCGATGCCTTTGCCCATGGCAATGGTCAGAAAAAAGAGAAAGTCAGGCTAGATAAACAGCCAAGTGTGGTGGCTCATGCCTCTAATCTCAGCTACTCAACAGGCAGAAATAGAATCATGGTCCAAGGCCAGCCCAGGCAAAAGTGTGAGCCCCTGTCTAAAAGCCTAAAACGAAAGCCAAAAGGGCTAGAAGTGTGACTCAAGTGGTAGAACATTTGCTCAGCAAGCCTGAGGCTCTGAGTTCAAACCCTATATAGGAAAGAAGAAAGGAAAGAGGGAAGGGATTGGGAGGGAGGGAGGAAGGGAAGGAGGAAGGAATGAAGGAACAAAGGAAGGAAGGAGGGAGGGAGGGAGAGAGGGAAGAAGGAAAGGAGGGATTGAGAGGGAAGGAAGGAAAGAAGGAAGGAAGGAAGGAAGGAAGGAAGGAAGGAAGGAAGGAAGGAAGGAAGGAAGGAAGGAAGGGAAGGAGGGAGGGAGGGAGGGAGGGAGGAAGGAAGGAAGGAAGGAAGGAAGGAAGTTCAATTGTTGTCCATTTCTGTGAAGACGGTCCTTGACATATGAACACTCACAGAAGTAGATGGTTTGGGTTGCTTTTGGGAGAGATACTCTCAGAAGCTCCAACATTATTCTCCTTTGCTGACTTCATTTCTCTGAAGACTTAGATACTGCTGATGTCACTAGTGACCAAGATGGTAGCTGTCACCTGGTGTTCACAGAGCCCTCACTGTGATCCAGACAGAGCTGGGTAGGATACAGCTGAGGACCTGTCTAGAGACCTTAACTGAAATCTTGCGAATGGAAACTTCCGGCTCTGGGAGTCATTTCCACATTTCCAGTCTTGGTTTTCTTAATCTGTAAAATGAAGAGATTAGATATTTAAGAAGTTTCACTCCTACTGGGTTTAAGGTTAGCCCGGAGGCTCTTGTCTTGCCCAGAGGCTATGCTAAAGGCTGTTTCTTCTCAGTCTATCTTCAAAGAATCCCCCTAGGAAGGTGGATGGCTGTCTGAAGTGGAGACTTGGCTATCAGGTTCTGCCCCAACCACAGGGTTCAAAAGCACTGATCAAATAGACAGCTGTTTTTGGCAGATGCCAGGGTACACACTGAGCGAAGATGACCTCTGTCCGAGCTCACAGATGCATGGGAGGGGGGATAAGACAAGACTGGGCAAAAGCAAGCTCCAGGAAGGAGCATGTGTGGGCAGCGAGCCATTGGAAGCAGCCCCTTCCTCCTGTGGTCCCAGACGGGCAAAGGAAGGTATGAACAGGATGCCCTTAGGACCCACATTTTCTGTAAGTCCTTGGGCTTTGCAGCATATGTTCAGACGTGCCACATTTCTTAGATATGACAGGTCTCATTAGTAAATCCTATGTTTCTTTAATTTTTTAGTTTTTTTGTTATCCTTAAGTAGTTGTACTTAAGCTTTTCCAATGAACAAAGCAGTTCATGAGTACACTATATCTTGGTCAATGTCACCTCCCCCCACCCCCTCCGCCTCAGGAATGGAGGTGTCTCCTAGCCGTGTGTCCTTAGAATTTACCAGAAAGGCTGCAGGCAGGACCTTTGTCTTTATCAGTCATCCAAGTAGGGCTTCCCTTTCTCCGAGGTTTAGTGGAGACGGTCAGGTTTACTGCAACTCTGCGAGACAGACACCAAGAAGACTTCAAACAAAGCCACCTACTCCTTGCCCTCCAACATCCCAGGGCTTTTCGCTGGGGAATTGTTGGGAAGTGGCATGGCATGAGTCATGACTGGCATCTCCGGCACGGGCAGAGGACCAGGGGCCACGGAGCAAGTGGAGACTGCTGTATCCACCTGCAGGATCCTAGCTGCCGCTGACTGAGTAGCCACTGCATGCTGGTTCCTTCCTAAATTCATTTTAGGAGTAATCCAACGAGGAGGAGTTTGCTCATCTGCTAAGGAGCAGGTTTGATTAAAAAGAAAAAGATTTTGGTATAGAAAATTTCAAACAGATACAAAAGTAGAAAGGAAGGATGTCATGAGCCTCCATGTATATCTGTCACTCACCCAGCTTCAACAACACCTCATGGTCATCTGTATACTGGACCCTGGTACCATTCTCAAGTAAATTACAGACATCACATCCTTTCACCTGTAAACATTTCAAAGTGTATATCTAAACAATAAACACTCAAAAACAATAAACCACCCTGCCCCTGCTAACAACTAAAAACGTGTTCGCAGTCATTCCTAACATCATTTAAAAAAAAAAATCCTGCAGTTCAAATTCTCAATTGTCTCAGAAATGTCATGGATTTTTAACAGTTGGCTTCTTTGAATCAGGATCCAAATAAGGCTCACTCTATGCAATTGGTTAAACCAGGACTGTAGTCTCTTTATTTGAGAGTCACCCCACCTCCTCCCGCTTCTTCTTCTTCTTTTTTTTTTTTCCTTTTCTTTGCAATTTATTTTTGGAAGGAAGCAATGGTTTGTCCTACAGCCTTTTCTGCAATCTGGGTTTTGCATTTTCTTGGTAAGGCTTTACTACCGATTTGGTGTTGGTGATCCTGACACCAACTCGGTATTTATGTGGGAGTCAGGTCAGCTAGGAAAGAAATGCTCTCCCCTCCTTCCCCTCAAGTGGCCTGGGGGATGGTGTCTTCTGGAGACAAAGAGTGGGAGACCCAAGGAGAAAGGCTTCTGGAATCTTCCCAACCATATGATCCTAGAGCCTGCTGTTATTTGAACTAGACCCTGCGAACAGGGCAGTCTGTTCATAACGCAGAGCAATTTTCTACCAAATAGCCAGGACTGTTTTCCCTTCTTCTAGAGCAATAAGGCTCAGGATCTGTCTCCCTCTTGACTTTCAAGAGTGTGTTTTCTCACTTCTTTCCTGAAATTAAAGTAAAGGTCAAGGAGGCTGGTCTGAGACCCCGGGGCCCCCTCCCTCTCTCAACTATGCTGGGGAGGGGAGGAGGGGGAGGGGAGGTTGACAGCTAAGTAAGCTGCCGCCTCCTTGAGCTCCTGTGACCTTCTCAGTCAGCACCCCCCCTCCTCCGGGGTGGTGGGGGGGCTGCTTTCCTTTGTGGAGGGGGTGGGGGGAGAATTGAGAAGGATGGAGGGGGGAAAAAGAAGAAAAAGAAAACAGTAGCAGCCTGTGGGCTCTGTTCTGAATTTAGAAACCTCCGGAGCAATTTCTAGCAATTTCTAGAAGCTTCTTCCTCCCGATCCTGTTCTCTTTCTCAGGGAGGGGGCTCAGGGCCCCACCCCATCCTCTTGCTGCCCGGCATCCCAGGCCTGCCTTCCCTTGCGCAGCAGCGCGAGCACGTGACGGTTTTTTAATCAAAAGGCAGAGCGCACCCCGAGAACGGCAGCGGCTTAGCAGTACTGAGCCCTTCTCCCGGCCCTCCCACACTGAGTCACTCCAGCGAGCAGTTAATTAATGTGTGGCACTTTGACAGTTTGTGAGGAGACGTTTTGTACAGAGCCATCAAAATCCACAGGGATGGGGGGGGGGGGTGGTTGTCAGGCAGACAACCTGCCTGCCTGTGCAGACCAGGTGAGACTGTGAAGTGGGGTCCACCATGGTCCAGGCCTTTCGGGGGGGGGTGTTCCATCTTTCCAGAGGGCATCTGGGCCACTGGGCCACATTAGGGAAGCACAGGGAGGCGTCGGGGGGCTGAGAGCTCCTGTTACTGTCAGCTGCCCTCTCCCCCTGCTTCCGGCAGGTTCTAGAGCTGTGGCTGGGTAAGGATCTGTGGGTGTTCTCCCCGGGGGACACCTCCCTCCCTTCTTCACCATGCTCTGCCCATGAGCTGGGCGCTGATGACGTTCCCGCGCTTACTGGGATGCTGTAGTCTTGGCTTGGTGCTGATGCAACCCTATGGCCCCCAAGTCATCGTGGCTGCTGTAGAACCTCGGGTCGGTCCCCCCGCCCCCCTGCCGCTCCCCCACCCTCCCATGTGAGCCTGCAGTAGCCCAGAAGCCAACTCCACCTTTCCATCCTCCCTTCCCACAGAGTGCGTGCTCCTCGTGCTCCAGTCCTACCTCCCACCTCCCGGCACGTCCCACGCCCCTGCCCTCTCTTTACCCCGGGTGCTGACACGATGGTCCATTTTGTCTCTGACAAGCCTGGCCTCCAGCCTCAGCCTCCACAGTGACCAGGACCAGTAGGGGGTGGGGGTGGGGGTCCTCAGAAGAGGCAGCTGGTTCCCCATGAGAAGGATCTGGGAGGAGAGATGGCTGTAGGGTAGGTAAGCTCCAGGAATTGGCTGGCATGGGTGTCTCCCTCGAGCGAGATACTAGCTCCATGGACAGTGCTCCGACCTGCAATTGCCAGGCTCTGTGTTGGAAGGCGAAAAGGGCAGAAGAAATGAGGCGATGTGATTTTTCTTTTTTTTTTTTTCTACTGGGTAGCTCACAGTTTGGTAAAAATCACTGATACTAAACAAATAATTAGACAAGTAATGACTTAATTATACCCACACTAAGTGTTACCCAGGAGCAGGAGGGTTCTGAAAGCAGCAGAAAGGAGCCCTTCAGGAAGATCGTCCTGAAGGGAGTGAGGGAGAAGAGAGAGACCCACCAGGACCCTGGGCCCCTGAGCCCGAGCAGCAGGACTGAGCCTGGCAAGGAAGTGGGGCCCAGGATTGTAGATCTGATGACTTAGGAGGTCTTAGGAGTGTCCAGGAATAGCTTTTGCTTGGTTTGTAAGATAGGATGTGAGGCTTGAGGCTGCTACGGAAGGTTTGACTCAGGGAGCAGCGAGAGAGAAGAGATTCTGAGCAGATGACAAAAGAACCAACCTCAGGCTGGGCTACTGAGGCCTGGGATTTGGTGGATGACTCTGGGAAAAGCCAGGTACGGTCAGAAAGCACGTCTGGGCTCTGTTTCTGAGCTTCTGTGAGCAAGTGCGTCCTGCTTGTTCCCTGCCACTCGAAGGTTGGATTCAGTATATTTGGAGTGAGGGATGGGGAGGAGGTGGGGTCAGAGCATGACCTTCTGCACTTCTACTATGGAAGTCTCTCCCACTTCCACAGGGCAGGGTAGATTTCCCCACTAGCCTCCATCTCTCAAGGTACAGACCTAGACCCCCATAGCAGGGTTGAGTCTGGGGCTAGGGAAGGCATTCAAGAGCCCAGGAGAGAGGGTGTGTGTGTGTGTGGACAGAACGCCAGCCCAGCTAAGCAACTGCAGCCTTTCTGTCCACTGAGAGAAGAATTCAGGCAAGATGTGAACATAGTGGATGTGATCGGGATGTTTATTATACCAGAAATATGGCAGAGAGAGAGGAGACTGTGGCAGGATGCTACAGGAAGATGACACTTCCCTTCAACTTCAGTCATCTTCAAGGGACAGAGGTGAGCATGAGGTACTCAGTAGAGGAAGAAGTGGGGACTGGGGATGAAGGTATGCCTGGTTTAAGAGTTTCCGTGACAGTTGATGCCAGGCTGGTCATCATGTCAGGTTCTGGAGAAGTTATTACCACTATCATCAGGGGAAGGGAGCAATCTGGTCCCAGGAGGTGGCTTCTCTGGTTCCAGGGATCAGCCCGATCATTATGGGTAATTGTCTTCATTTGTGATCATCTGTCCTGCCAGGCTCTGTGATTTCTTAAGGGGGTAGTTTTAGCCCTTGTCATAAAGATGTTATTGATCAGCCCTGTCTTTCCTGGAGCCCTAGGTGATTGCAAAGTGAAGGTGGCAAGCAAGGTTTCAAACAATGACACACACACACACACACAATGGAGGCAGAGATGTCAGGCACAGACTTGTTATAAATATTCTCCCAGTAGATGGAAAGGAAGCCATCTCTTAGGGTCAGCACAACAGCTTTTGGGGGGCCTGAGTGCTCGCTGGGATTGCCTGTGAGAAATTCCTATGCCTAGGTCCAGGCTCCAGGGCAGGGGTCACTGTGAGTCAGGAAATGTTCATGACAACACTGTCTCTCAGAGAGCTTTCATTCTCACCTCCATTTTAGGTTCCCTTTCTTCCTGGGTTACTGTTCCTCATCAGTGCGAGGAGCAGGGAGAGTCAACTCTGCCATGTTAACAAACCCCTCGAGATAATCAGCTTGCAGACAAAAAGATTATCTTGGCTCACAGTTTTGGGGGTTCCAGTGAATGACGGATTGACACTTGCTCTGGACCTGCGCTGCATCCCTGCGAGCGTATACAGAGAAAGAAACTGCTCACATCGTGGCACCTAGAAAAAACTGGAAGAGGAGGGGTCTAGCCTCAACATCCCCTTCCAGGGTCCACTTCTCAAGACCTCACAGGTGGACGGCTCCCCCTCCCAGAAACTTTCCGCCATCTCTCAAGGACATCTTGTTGCAGGAGAAGAATGTAAGAAGAGGGCGTCGTGCCATGACTCTTTTCGCCCCTTGGTGGGCAATATTTGCAATAGATTCAGGAGAAAGGCCCTCTCCTCCTCTGCCGCCACAGCCTGGTCCTGTACCTGGAGTTGCCTGGGGGTGCTGAGCCCCAATCCCATCCCCCCACTTCCAGCTCCAAGTCACCCCACCAAGCTGCTTTTCAGATGCAAATGTGAAGTGATTTTTTTTTTTGCCCTCCCTCCACTTTTTCATTGAAATGCTTCAAGTCTCAGAAAAGAAAAAAAAAAAACCTGACGTGTTTAAGACAGCAGTGTCTCACCCGCCTTCCAGCCTGATAAGGGATTGTTAAATTTTAATTAGACAATTAGATTCCTTCAAGTGCCAACCAAACTTGAGAGGAGGCAGCTCAAGACTGAAGCTGAGAGCACAGCTCAGGAAGCAGGGTGCTTAGGTCTCTTGCACCCCAGTTCCTCCAACCCCACCTCCCACCTCCCCGATCTGTGCCCCCCACGGAACAGAAAGGAGAGACAGACAGAGGGACAGAAAGGTAGGTGGAGGGAGCAAAGAGAATCCGCTTCTTGGACCAATCCACTTTCCTCCGGAGTCCCATGCACACCCAAACACACTGACCTTTTTGAGCACTCCACCCCGAGTCTGGGACTGAGGGCCGCCACATCCCTCTCTTTCTTCTGGAGAGAAAATGTCGGGTGTTGACCTTGAACCGTGAAGCCTCAAAGCAGCCTTTCTCCTTCCCACATACCTGACACACTTGTGAGGCGCTGTCCCTGTTACCGGGCCTCAGGGGTGTGCTGGGCCGATCAGCCACGGTCTCTGCACAGCCCCTTTCTGTGCTCTCCGTCTCAGAACCCGGGGAGTGGGATCCCCAGGATGCGAGTACTCCATGCCCTCCTCTCAGCACTTGGCAGCTGAGGAGGGAGCTAATTTCCAAACTGGGGTGCATTACAAGGAGCAGGAACATTTGTTAGACTCCAAGGACTAATGCCAGAGGCTGCTGGGGTTGATGGTGCCTGACTCAATAGTCCTCTTGGCCTGGTATTTCCGTATGCCTTGTCTCGCTCCAGACATCTTGTGGGGAAGCTCTGCTTTGAAGCTTCTAGAAAGCCCCTGTTTAGGAAGGTTAGAGCAAGGCTGGATGTTCAGGGAATCCTGATGGAGGGAGGAATCGAGCACTGAATGGCTCCCTGCCCGCCCCTCCAAGTGTTGGAGATGGACCTTGGCACCTCGTGCACGCTAGGCAGGTGCTCAACTTCTGAGCTGGATTCTTGGCTCTGATTCTGAAAGCTCTGTCCCTCCCTCCCTTTCATTCTTCCTTCATTTTTTTTTCTTCCTCCTTTTATTCTCTTTGGTTGAGTTTTCTGCCAGTGTATAACAGTAGATACTAGGGGCAGATGAAGGACAGATGGTTTCTGGCACTTGGGTGACCTGGAACTTGCATGTTACCCACATACATGGCTTCTCCTCATTCCCACCTTCCACCAGGGTGGCTGAGAATGCACAGCCTCGGGGGGGGGGGGGTCCGGAGCACCCAGGGTGGGGAGGACGCATGTCGCAAGCATCTGTCTGACAGGTGGAATAGGAAACAGTCACTGCCACTCTTTGCAAGCTTAGGGAAAAGACAGCCAGTTCTTGGGTGGAGCCTGACAGCCGGGCTCAGTTGTCCATCTTTCTCCCAGAAGACACCATTAAGAGTCCGCCTCGGCAAGGGCTGAGATACCCCAGTGGCTGTGTCCACTGTGTTTGGTGGTTGCCAAATGCTCCTTGATTAGGCTGTGTGATTTGAAGCTTTTGGAAGCTTTTATGCTCAAGGCCAGAGCCACCTAGGGGGGCAGCTGGAGGTGGCATCTGACCGAAGAAGTTAATCTTATTTTGTAATCTAAAATCCATGTACTTGTTTGACAATGGGTTGGTTTTTTTTTTTTTTTAAGGAATCTTATTCATCTGAAAAATCTAGGCCTGCAAAAATAATTCACCTTGGGTTTATACAGTTAGCCCCGGCCCCAAACAACAGCATCAAAAATTCCAGTGGATGCAAGGTTGTGGGTGCTGTGTGGTTTGTGGTCTTGCCCCTACAGAGTCCCAGAGTAGTCCCGCACCTCAGCTGACTTCTTTGGAGTGAGGGGCAGTGCAGAACACAGGGAGGAGCTCCATGCTACCTCCCTGAGAACCTTCCCTCTGTCCCTCACAGGGCCACCAGCTCTGGCCAGGTTAGACAAGCTTGGCCAGGGTATGGCAAGAACTCCCGCTGCCTTCTCATGGGATACCCCTTGGAACCCAGTCATCAGTGTAACCCAGGAGCAGAAGGACAAGGGGAAAGGGATGGACAGGGCCGGAGGGCGGTGAGCCTGGGGCTGGCAGATTTCCTCCAGGCCTTCTGAGAAAATGTCATCAGAGAAATGCCAGGGAGGCAGTCTGTTCCAGCCATCCTAAGATGCACGGGACTGTCACCGCAGCTTCTATGAAATCAGGATGCGTTTTATAACTAGCCTCATCTTAGAGCTGGGCTGGGGTTTGATGCCGTTCCTTTTCTTTCCAAGTGTTACATAAAGCAATGGTGCATTGCATGGCCCATTGTGTTGTGAAAGCCTCTGCAATGGGATGATGAGAACTGCCATCATTGCCTAGATAGCAGGTGGGCCTGGAGAGCCGGGTCCTCCAGTCGAGGTGCGACCTGGTCCTGGGATTCGCTCAGGCCTGTCCTGCAGCCAGGACCCAGGGATCGGCTTTGCTGAATCAGACCCCTCCCACTACACACAGTCTCCTCAGCTGGTCTTTCCTCTGTGTGTACATCCCTGCCGTCTTTTGTGTCCATTATGTTTCCTTTTCTTAAATGAATACAAGTCAGACTCATTTAGAGCCCATTCTAATGCCCTCAGTTTTAACTAAAATTCCTCTTTAAAGTCCCAGTTTCTAAATACAGTCCCATTCTGAGGCACTGGAGTTAAAGCTTCACCCTAGGAATTTTGTAAGGATTACAGTTCAGCCCACACCCAACACCGACACGCAGCACCCGTGATGCTCTTGGGCTGAAGTATTTGTTGACACTTGTGAAGACAGTGATGTATGTTAACAGGTGTATTTCAAGGCTGGGGTTTTCTTCTTTGGTATCCTAGCAGAGCTTTGGACTCAGTTCAGAAAACAGCTATTGTACATTGCCTGCAAACCACAGAATCGGTGGCCAGAAATGAACAAGATTGTGTGTGTGTATGTGTGTGTGTTTAATCTGTTTTATTTTTCCATTAAAGAGATATGAGCAAGAGTGTGCAATCCTTGAGGCTCCCCCTCAGTGAAAAAACAGACCCACAAATGGGTTCTCTTCTAGACTGACTATGCAACGGCATTGCCAGAGACCTTAGGACAGGGTGAGATGGTCCGCGCTGGGAAGATGGCAGCAGGCATGGGAACGGGAGGATCTGAGCCACCCTCGCTTTGAGCGATGTGTAGGCACTCAGCGGAGATTTCCAGATACTTTCCTTATTGATTTGTGAAGTGGGGATGGTAACCAAAAACCTCAGAGAGTGCCTTCGAGGATAAACGAAATACTATATCCAAAATAACTTGGCAAACTCTCAAAACCCTTTACGAGTGTAAAAGGCAGGCTCAGAGTCACACTGTAAAAAGGAAAACAGATGCCCGGTTGGGTGTGAGAATAGAGAGGATGCGGGGAGACAGGGAGCTGAGGGTCCTGGCAGATGCCACTAGCTAGACCGGCAGAAGGACTAAGAAAGTAAGGGAGGAATGGGCTTTCTGGAGTGACTCTGCCTCCCACATAGTCTTCAGGCGTCAATGTTTTATGCGTGACAGGTTCAACAGATGCTGGCTGGATAAATGAAGCTCGGAAGCCAGCCCTGGTTGCCTGATCAATAGCCACACCCATGTTTACTGCTGTGTGCTCTAAATTGGGAAGAGGGGCCAGTTGGCTCAGTGGAATACAGTATCAGAGTCTTCTCCTGAGCCCCTTTGCTCCCTTTTCTCTGTGAGCACACCACTGCTAGCCTCCCAGAGCCCAAGGTAGGCAGGAATCCTGGAGGGGGTTCTGGACTCCTTCTCACCCTGTTCCCTCCATCCATCCCTCTCTCCTTCTCCTGCCCACACTTATCCTGTTAACTCCTAATTCTGAACACTTACCACTGTCCTCATTATCACTGCCTTCATTCTGTGACCGTCAATCATCTCTTAACTTGAATTAGAGCCACCTCTCTTCACTCCAAACTCTCCTCCATACCATAATGGCCAGTGATCTTTCCAGAGCCTAGTCCACTGGGGACCCTTCTCTGCTCTGAACCTTTCAGGGGCTCCCAATCTGATCATATCCATGTTGCCCTATGAGTATCCCTTCCATTTAATTTCCTCCAATCTCACAGCCAGACAGCGTTATTGTTCAGTCTGTGCTGTTTTCTCCTTGGCTGGAATATCACATTACCACCACCACCACCCATGCCGTCAGTTGCTTTAAGAACTCTTTGCTTCATCTCAGATTCTCCTCCTTCTGGAAGTTTTCACCCCTGGGAACTTCCATTGGATATATCAGTACCCCTTCATTTCTTGCTCAAATTCCTCCAATAGCCTTCCACTGGCATCCTGCCTGAGTCCCTGCCGTCCTCATTCCACACTGCCATCCATACCATCTCACTAAAAGATGGCTGTGATCGTGTGGTTCCTGCTGCCTTTAAGATCAAGTCTAGCTCTTGCCACAAATTTTAAAGTTTACTGTGATCTCACTTAAACAAGCTGGCTACATTGAGCTGGTGATAAGACCACCTAGACTTCTGCTGTCCCGAATATCTCTCTAGTCCTCCACCATGACACCTGTTATCTAATGGCGGACACCTAGTGACATCTATATGCATTGCATACACTGCTTCCTATGTTTAGACCCTGCCCTTTGGCTCCACACTCTTTACCTGCTAATCCCTACACATCTGTCTTTGGAATGCCACTTTCTCTAGAAAAACCTTCCTCAAATACCTAAGCAAGAATACCAATATCTCCCTCCCCGTTGCGTTTCCTAGTCGCTATGACTCAGATTTAATAGCTAAATTAATTGGGCAGTGTTTTTTTTCTCCATAGATCATGAACTGTAGAACCATGTATATTGTTTCTCCTGCCTCTGTTTATGACACAGTATAGAGCAATACTTAGCAAATGTTTATAGTATATGGAGAATGAATGAATAGCTGCTTGTGTTTCTACCACTAGAAGCTGGACTCTTGGAAGACTTGTGGCTGGGGCATGGATTATGCGTATGAGTGTGTTGAAGAAATGAAAGAAAGCTCAGTTCTTTCCAAGCCTACGTATTTATTATTATTATTATTATTATTATTATTATTAATGCTTTTTAAATGCCTATGTACTCAATCCTTCTACCGTCGGCAAGAACCTACTAGCATAAGAGTATCAGCAATCCCAACACTGGTTTTAAAACACATCTTTGGATGCATAAGCAAAGATCTCTGTTGACTCCCTGAAATTGGTGTTCAGCCCAGAGCCCCGTGTGGGGGGCAGTGGGCCTGGGAGGCCCTCCTGATCACCCCCTGTGTCCGTGTTTCCCGGCAGAGTCTTGCCACCCAGTGGCTCCGCTGCCCCGATGGATGCACTGAATCTGTCCTGGTACGATGATGATCTGGAGAGGCAGAACTGGAGCCGGCCCTTCAATGAGTCGGAAGGCAAGGCAGACCGGCCCCACTACAACTACTATGCTATGCTGCTCACCTTGCTCATCTTCATCATCGTCTTCGGCAACGTGCTGGTGTGCATGGCTGTGTCCCGAGAGAAGGCATTGCAGACCACCACCAACTACCTGATTGTCAGCCTCGCTGTGGCCGACCTCTTGGTGGCCACGTTAGTCATGCCCTGGGTGGTCTACCTGGAGGTAGGTCTGGGCCCCCTGCCTTGCTCTCTGCCGGCTCCAGGAGGCCCCTGCACCAGAGCCTGCATTAAGGCTTTCCGCTGGTTTCTACCAACACATTGCCTGCCAGTTCCCCAGGTGGTCTCTCCCTGTCCTCTGGGTTCAACTTTGCTCATTAAGTAGACAGATGATCTCCTTAGTAATCACAGCTACTACTTGTGGGGTGTTTTCTAAGTGCTGGGTCTTGTGTTAGGTACTGTAGGTGAGCATTTTTCCATACCATTTTAGGGTCCTGATTCTGTAACACATTTGCATGCACGTGCATACACACACACACACACACACCACTCACACACACTGAGCTTGACACGGAAGAACTCATGTGATCTACAGAACCTAGACCAAAGCAGGACTAGAACTGAGCCAATGGGTCTTGAACCTTGAGTCACTGAACTCTTCCAAGCTTAGTTTCCTCCTTGGTAGGAGTTCTAAAATGATATCCGAGAATCACTTTAGGTGATACCCAGATGATGCAGAGTGGCGACACAAAGAGGTCTACGCCACTGAGAAAGCTACCATGCCACTCCAGCTCCCTTAGGAAGGAGAGGCACAGAATATCACATAGAGGTGCAGGAGGGAGCACCAGCTTGAGTCAGGAGGCAGAAGCAGGGGCGAGGAGAAGCCCAGGACAAGGCTTGTACTGGAGTTTCTGTGGGAAATGCAAGACAGGGCAGAAGGAGAAGTTTAGGGATGATGTGATCAGAGTAATTCCAATGGTTTTGGGCTACTGGGTGTCCTTAGTTGCCTGGCCTTGGCCTTGGGATGATTTGGGACCGGGGGAAATATTGGCCTGGTATGCACAGCATAAAGGGAGTGGTTGACTTGAGTGTAAGGGATGGTCTGCTGGTTTAAGTAGTTAAATAGGCCCAAGAGGGGTTGTCTCTCCCTGGGAAGGCTACTAATAGAGCATCAGGAACACAGAGCATTAAGAAAACACAGCTCACAGTAGTTGTCCCTGTGATGAGCACATGCCAAATAGACAAGGTGTTTGCGTAGATGTGGGTTGTAACGCTCTTGGCACAAAGTGGACTTAGGTGGGTGGGAGATGAATGGCCTCCAGACCTTGACGGGCAGCACTGTTCCCAACTGCTCCCCACACCCCAGCTGGAGGCTCACCAGGTTTCCACAAGCCCCGCTTTGAGTCCACCCAATTGTCTTAGGGAGATGGAGCCGCAGTCCTAGGAAACGTCCCCTCGTGCTGTCTCCCCATCATGTTGCTCTGTCCTCAGGTGGTGGGTGAGTGGAAATTCAGCAGGATTCACTGTGACATCTTCGTCACTCTGGATGTCATGATGTGCACAGCAAGTATCCTGAACCTGTGTGCCATCAGTATCGACAGGTGAGCTCAGCCAGGCTGGCCCTCCCTCTTTCTGGCTACCCCATCTCTCCTCAGAGTCAGTGGTGCTTTACAGCTGGCTGTGTGAACATGCGTCTATTGTGTGGTGCGCGTGGGGAGGGGAGGGGGGAAGGGGGGAGGGGGGCAGCGGTAGGATAACGCAGAATAGCCCCTAAAGGGAGTCTATGGACAGTGGAGTCACCAAGAATTCCCAGATAGTGACTGGTATAAACGAGTACATTCTGATTGAAGTCTAGCACTTTTACTTCTTATCTGCCTGTGGGTAGATTGTGGAAGTTCTTAGAACTCTTTCATTTCCTAGACGCTGATGATGATAACATTGGCTTCCTGAGCTTCAGTGTTTGCTTTTTGCATTTTGTGTCCAGTACAGATCAAAGGGTCCCGGGGGCTGGCGGGTTGGGGGGGGGGTGGCGGGGGAGATAAAGGCTGCACACACTTTCCCCAGCTGGTTCCTTGGAGTTTTGCACTTATTTGCATATGTGGTGCTTCTAACACCTCATGGGATTGTGTGCGTGTGCCTATGCGTGTGTGTGTATGTGCTGGTCCTGGGGCTTGAACTCAGGGCCTGGGTGCTATCCCTGAGCTTCTTTTTCTCAAGGCTAGTACTCTACCATTTGAGCCACATTGCCACTTCTGGCTTTCACTTGAGTAATTTATTAGCGATAAGAGTCTCATAGACTTCCCTTCCCTGGGCTGGCTTTGAATTCTGATCCTCAGATCTCAGTCTCCTGAGTAGCTAAGATTGCAGGTGTGAGTGGCCAGGACCTGGCACAGGATTCTTGAAAGATGAAACAAGTTAGTTCATAAGAAGTAGTAGGTAGAAGAATGGGAAGGAGGATTATAAAATTCTCAGTGTTATCACTTTTCAGTAAATGATGGTAAAATCTCTTTATGAGGTTCTTGACTAATGGTCTGTCAACAAACACTTCTAGTTTCTGTGCATGTAGTACAGAGGTAGTTAGCATCATTTCAATATATAAAGACTCAGGCCATCACCCCTAAAGTCCAAGTGCAACAATTAAAAGGGTAGGTTTGTTACAGAAGTACAGGGTAGCTGCCACTCTAAGTGAATGGATTCCACCAACTGTCCCTGGGGTCTGAGTTTGGGGACCATTGGAAGGGTTGAGTATGAGGATCTGCCCCAGGTTTTGTTATTGTCTGTTACTGTCTAGCCCATATGCATTCTGGAGAGTAAGAGGCCTCTAGGCCTGCACCTCAGACTTATGGCCTCCACCCGTGCAGGTACACAGCGGTGGCCATGCCCATGCTCTACAACACACGCTACAGCTCCAAGCGCAGAGTCACCGTCATGATCGCCATCGTCTGGGTCCTGTCCTTCACCATCTCCTGCCCGCTGCTCTTTGGACTCAACAATACAGGTGTGTCTTGTCTTTGTTTTTCTGAGTTTCAGGTGGCTCTGAGTCCCTGGCACGGATATGGGTAGAGATCCAATGGGAGCTCATTTAACCAACTTGGATAGAGGCCAGGCTGGCTCTTTAGGGCCCAGCCCAACTCAGACTTGTTCCAGGTTGGGCTAGAAAGGCAACCATGGCCCAAGGCACAGCAGAGCTGGATGAAGAGTGAGGAAAATGGCTCAGAAAGATGTCTGGCCATTTTCAACTTTATTAAGTTGAAGCACGTCAGACAGTGTCACCGACCGCACGCGTGCATGCTCACACACGTGGCAGGAGATTGCTGGGCTTCCACGTGCCCCCGGAAATGGTATTTTTGTGATAAGGCCGCAGCTTGGTGGGCCAGCTGAGCCCGGGCAAGGCCGGAGATACCTAGAGCAGGAAAGGTAGAAACTGGCGAGCTACATCATCACTCTTTCGTGGGAGGCAGAGTCAGGAGCCTTTCCGACAGAAGAGGCCTAAAGCGCCTGCCAGTGTGGAGCCTCTTCTCAGCAGGGAGATGAACGATGCCGGTGCACCTCTAGAGATCAGAGCAAGCCAAAGCGCAGTGAAACCTTGAATGTATGTGGCACAAATTCCAAGATGCTAGGAGAGGCTCATCATACAGACACAACTTTAGAAAGCCTTGCAACACAGGACAGACAACTGGTAGACCTCAGAGTGAGCATGGAAGAGTATTGAACACATGAGCACACAGGTGACTTCGGTGAACAGGACCAAATTATCTTATTCCTGTAATCAAAAGGTAGCCAAGCTCCGCCCCCTCCCCCCACCAGAATACAAGAAATGCTAAAGTAACAGTTTATTCCTTTGAAAGTAATAATTTTCCTGTTTCATTTCTTCTTTTATTCTTCTATTCTGGCAGCACTGGGGTTATGAACTCAGTACCTACTACTTTGCTAGGTTGAGGCTTTACCACCTAAGCCACATCTCCAGCCCTGTTTTTGATGGCTAATTTTGAGATAGGGCCTCGAACCACAATTCATCAACTCTCAGCCTAACCAAGGAGCCAGAATTTTAGAATGAGCCACCAGCACCTGGCTTGTGTCATTTCTTCTGAATACTCCAGTGTCACTTGTGTGTTGAGGGATGACAACATCAACAATAAGTAAGCCCCTAACAAGGGAACCACAGCGAGGAGGAAACTGGGAAGCAGAGAACCCCAGCTCCTCATCTCAACAGGGAGGATGACACTGTGGCCCAGGGGGCCCCACTGATGCCCTGCCCACTTGGGCCTCTCTCTTCCTCCCAGATCAGAATGAGTGCATCATCGCCAACCCTGCCTTTGTGGTCTACTCCTCCATCGTCTCCTTCTACGTGCCCTTCATTGTCACCCTGCTGGTCTACATCAAGATCTACATAGTGCTCCGAAAGCGCAGAAAGCGGGTCAACACCAAACGCAGTAGCCGAGCTTTCAGAGCCAACCTGAAGACCCCTCTCAAGGTCCCATGATCCTCCCTGCTTTCCTCCAAGTGTCCCTACCCAGCCATTCCCAAGGGAGCTCATGCCATGCTCAGGTGGAGGCCAGGAGCTGGTTGAGGCCCACCCAGGAGCAGGGTTGAGGGCATGGACCTCAATGGAGAGACTTGAATGTCCAGAAAGGGTGAGGGACACATGGTAGGCACTTATTAGGAGACCTCCGCTTAGGGATCTTTGTGATTGGACACAGCAGTTCTTGCTTGAACCTTCCTTGGTGCCTCTCTTTATCTGCACTTAGCTTCCTCTTTTCCATGCTGGCTTCTCCTTCGTCACTCTTCCCTTCCCTCTGTCTCCTCCAGTGCTAGTCTCTATCCCTTCCACTCTGGCCCTGCTTCCCTCCCGGCATAGCTCCTGCTTTCTCACCTCTCCTCCCTGCTTCTCTCCTCACTCAGCTTCCTGCTCTCACTTTGTAGGAATTTTCCCCTCCACCCAAACTTCCCCATGAACCAGTGTGTGGGCATGGGAGGAACAAGAGCATTCAGATAAGACACGCAGGTTCAGATCTTGGCACTACCGCTTTGTGTTTTATTCTCCCCCACGCCACCCCCAAGAGACCCCGGGCATGTTGCTTAACTTCTGTGAGCCTCGATATCCTCATCTCTTAAATGATAATTCTAATATGGACTTCTCAGCGTGGTCTTGGTTTGATGTGAGATAGGACGTGAGCATGGGCTTATTAGCATGACGCCAAACCCTAAGCAGGTGCTCTACAAAAACAAGCTCCTTGGGTCCCTGCTCCTGCCCACCTTAGTGTCCTAGTACTGACTACCTCCTTTCTTGCCCTGAATGCCTTCTGTGGGCCCCAATCTATTGACCTCTGAGCCCCATTTCCACATCTGAGTTCTCCATGAACCTCCACTGCCTTGGCTTTCTGACCCCTTGCCACCCGGGCCCCCCACTGCCTCCTATGACCCGTATACTGGCTCGTTCCACAGGGCAACTGCACTCACCCTGAGGACATGAAACTCTGCACGGTTATCATGAAGTCTAATGGGAGTTTCCCAGTGAACAGGCGGAGAATGGTAAGTGTTCAGGCCAGGCATCCAGGACCAAGTCTCTCGGCCCTTAGGGAATCCCACCAGCCCTCAGCAGATGATCAAAGGAGAAAGAGCATCCTAGCAAGCCTGACTCTGCCTCAATTGAGGGCAGACCCCCTCCCCCCACTCCACACACTTCCAAGCCACAGTACCTGCATGGTACATGTAAAACCTTCAGAGAAGGGGCTTGGCTATAACCATATAACAAAAGTGGTTGTGATGGCTAGGTCCACTTCGCACACCCCTGCCATGTTCCTATTATCTCATCAAATCCTCACCACAACCCCGGGAGGTAAGTCCTATTGATCTTATTCATCTTGAGTTCCAAGAGGAAATGGAGGCTCAGAGAGTTTCGACAACTCGCCCAAGTCTAAAACAGTTAGTGACAGAGCACACACTTGAGCCCATGCCTATGGGTCTCCTTCATCCACTCCTGGGTTCTTGGCACTGGCATGAGCTGCTTTGTTAGACAGGCAGGTTCTGGAGCTGGAGGCCAGGGGCTGGGGGAGGCTGGGACAGAGCAGCCACAGGGGCCAGCAGAGACACACAGACCGAGAGTTGCGTCCAGGGGTGTGGACCCAGGACTGGGCCAATGATAGCCACATCCAGCTCCAAGTTAGGGGTGTTTCATCCCCTGGATGGGCAGAGGACAAGCCAGGGGCCATGGAGGACTGTGCACTGAGTCAGGTGAGCTGTCCTGGAGAGGGAGGACCCTGCCATTTGCTGGTACTAGGAAGGCAGGGCCAGAAGGAACTGCTTGTGAGTAGAGTGCCAAAACAGGCTTAGGATGGGTTCAGTGTAGTGGCCTACTTCTACTGTCCAGGCTCCTAAGCTGAGGAAGCAGGCCTGAGACCACCATGGCCCGGACAGGGGCGTTGAAGGAAAACTTGGGAGACTGTGAGTGGATCCATGCCAGGTTCTCTAGGTCAGCCCAGAACTGATGTGGGGCCCAGGGGGTGGAGGGTCAGCCTGGTCAGGCTGGTCAACCCGCCTGCGCATGCTGGTTCAGGTGCCTGTGGAGTAAGAGTGCAGGTTCCATGCTTCAGCCCAGCAAGGTCCATGGGGGTTGGTGTTGACCCTGTCCCAGGGGACAGGACCAAATGTCCTTCGGAGATGAATCCCTAGCAGCCAGCTTGCTTGGTACCTGGTACTTAGCTACCATCACTCAGGTAATTAAAGAGAAGTAGAGGGTGCTAAGTCTTCATATGACTTGTGGGGTTTTACAGCTGCCTAAGAATTGCTCTGGGAAGGAGGCCAAGGGCAGCTTCTCAGGGTCCTGAGAAACCTTTCCTTGCCAGTCCTTCTTGCCTTGCTGGCATGGTGACCCTGGTGTTTAGAGGAGTCTGCAGGAGGATGGACTGGACGAGGGAAGGCCAGGGAGGGAGCAGGTGAGCCCGGGGAATCTGAGAACCTGCCTGGCTTCACCCAGAGCTGTCTGCCTCTGGTGCAGGAGGCCGCCCGCCGAGCCCAAGAGCTGGAGATGGAAATGCTGTCCAGTACCAGCCCGCCGGAGAGGACCCGGTACAGCCCCATCCCGCCCAGCCACCACCAGCTCACCCTCCCCGACCCCTCCCACCACGGCCTCCACAGCAATCCCGACAGCCCCGCCAAACCAGAGAAGAATGGGCATGCCAAAGACCACCCCAAGATTGCCAAGATCTTCGAGATCCAGACCATGCCCAATGGCAAAACCCGGACCTCCCTCAAAACCATGAGCCGCAGGAAGCTCTCTCAGCAGAAGGAGAAGAAAGCCACACAGATGCTCGCCATTGTTCTCGGTGAGTTGGTTCTTCTGTTGGCCACAGCCGGCCTTGCCCAGTCTTGACCGGGAGAAAGCATCCTTCATTGTAAGTCCCAAACCTTGCCATGCCTTTTGGACCATGACTGGAGGGAGGGTCATGGGTCAGGCATTTTCTCACACAGAGGCCACACCTACTGACATACAGATGGACCTATTATTAGGTAGATTCTAGAATTGTGCCCATTTGATAGATGGACAAGCCAAGGGTCAGTGTAGTTCTGTG
The DNA here is from genome assembly GCF_023159225.1 of Perognathus longimembris pacificus. Classification (NCBI taxonomy): domain Eukaryota; kingdom Metazoa; phylum Chordata; class Mammalia; order Rodentia; family Heteromyidae; genus Perognathus; species Perognathus longimembris. The sequence continues at coordinate 113,879,136 of NC_063163.1, read as the reverse complement.
ACTTGACCAAGGAGTTTCCAGTGGCTTGCACTCAGACCATCTGACTCCAGAGTCTGTAAACTTCATTGATCTGCTGTGATGCCCAGAAGCTCATAACAATGGACAGGTGGCTTTTCTCTGTCTGGCCTCCCCACCTGCAGATGGGGTTACTTCTCAGGGTGATTGTGGTTAGAGAAGGCATCTTACAAAGGCTTTGCAAACTAGCATACAGGGATAAGTGTTTCTATTATGCCTTTTGTGAGTTACTATTGCTATTAGGAATTGAGGAATATGTATTTCTACCCAACCAAGTCCCTGTAGGCCCCAAACTGTGAAAAAAAAATCAAAGGGGACCTTTGATTGAGGTGACCCTGTCCATTGGGTAAGACTTCTGAAGGAAATTCTGCTAGGAAACCATGTGATAAAGGTGGACTGGCATGGATGGTTGGGGAAAGAAAGGTGTGAACGAGCCAGCATAGCACCCTTTTGAGCACTCAACCATCCCAGGTTTTGAGTGACCAGGTGTGACTGTCCCCAGGTGATGAATGGGACCCAATCAGTTAGGAAGCTGCCGGTGACTGATGATGCAGCTGAGATGTCGCAGGGAGAAGTGGAGCCAGGCCCAGTGCTCTTGTTCACAGGGGCTCCATGCCAGCATCTTGCCGTTGTGAGAGGACGTGTCTCCTGCACGTGTGCAAGACCAGGGAGACTGGGAGAAGGCTGGAACAAGAGTCTGGCCATTTGGGGATCTAGACAGACTGGACTGAGATCTAGACAGATCTCAGCGGTGTCATTTAAGAGCTGATTGGCTCTGGGTACATTGGCAGAGCCATTGTGAGCTGAGAAATGAGATGGGTATTTAATACTCCCTCTCCCCAAACCTTATGTCCCACGTTGCCAGGAGAAAATTTCCTCCAACCTCAGCACCAGGAAATGTTCTCCAAGACAACTGGGAAGTATAGCCTTGGGGCGTCCATCCCTCCTCACTGACTCGGGTCAGAATGCTAACCTTTCTGATCTGTTTTCAAGCTATGCACCCATTTGCCAGATGCAGAAAAGTCTGACTGAGGCAGGTGAAGCCCTTCCCTGCAGGTCACCGCTTGAGGCGGGTCTAGCATCCAAGGCCAGGGCTCCTTGAACTGCTCCGTGCCTGGGTGTCCCCCTGAGCCGAGAGCCCGCCTCGAGCAGCCTGTCCCTGGCCTGAGGCCAGCCTGACTGTGCCCTCTCCGCAGGCGTGTTCATCATCTGCTGGCTGCCCTTCTTCATCACGCACATCCTGAACATACACTGTGAGTGTGACATCCCGCCGGTCCTCTACAGCGCCTTCACGTGGCTGGGCTACGTCAACAGTGCGGTGAATCCCATCATCTACACCACCTTCAACATCGAGTTCCGCAAGGCCTTCATGAAGATCCTGCACTGCTGACTCTGCTGCCTGCCTGCCCAGCAGCTGCTTCTCGCCTCCCTGCCCGGGCCTGCCAGGCCTCACCCCTGCAAGCCATGGGCACACGGGCCCTGGGGCGGCTGGGGGGGAGGGGGAGGGGGCTCGGCCTTCTGTTTGTCCTGCAGGCCTTGCAGTGTTAGCTTGGCTCTCTGCTCCTCTCTACCCGAACGCCCTGACTCCATCAGGGTGGGGCTGGGGAGCCAGGCACGGTGCCAGCCCTGAGGCTGGACCCACCCCGGCTCAGGGCAGCTCACAGAGTCCCCCTCCCAACACCAGGCCTCCTCTCCTTGGCACCAAAGATGCAGCTGCCTCCCTTGATCCTCCTCTGGGGGTGCTGGGGTCTGTTGGGGTGATGGGGGGTGGGGGGTGCAGAATCTGGCTAGCACTCCCAGTGGGTTGGGCTTGTCTGGTCTTATCTGCTCTGTACTGGGGGCCGAGAGTGGAAGGAGGGACAGGTCACTCTGCCCAGGACCCCTGTGGGGGAAAGTAGGATCTCTCCCCATCCCCCTTCTAAGGGAACGTCAGTCCTGAGAAACCCATGTAAATATCAGACCCCAGAGAAACCTAAGCCAAATATCCCAGCACCCACGTCAGCCCCGGCGTGAGCCTTCGTTTTCTCGAACAGTGGGTCCTTCCCATCCCCCGTTTACTGCTCCCCATGGCCATCTCCGCACCCTCTGGGGAAGGAACCCTAATCTTCAAGGATCCCCAAGAAGATGGGTGGGCGGAGAAGCGCCAGGCCCCAGCTTCCTCCGCCTCCCCTTGAGCGGCCTGGCCCGGCAAGTCCAGCCTTGAACTTCTGTGTGGGCTTGAGCTGGAGACTGTCTGAAGTCCTTTGGAGGTGGAGGGGTGAAGGCAAGAAGGGGAACTTCCTTCTGTCCTGCTCGGACATGGGGCCTCTTCCCTCTGGCCTCCTCTCTCCCGCGTCTCCCTTGGCATCCAGTGCCTCTGCCTTAGAGGAGCCCATGGCTGATAGGCCACCGGGTACCCAGGGAGCTGGCCTGGCTCTGCCCTGCGGGAGGATGGGGGCCACAGCTGGAGGAAGAGCCCCCGCCGAGCCCCAGACTCTGTAACATCACTCTCCATGCACCAAACCAATAAAACTTTGACAAGAGTCTCTTCCAAGGGCCCCTGGCTGGGCCTGAGCAGCGCCACATGCCTAGCATTCAGGACGGTGAGAAGAATGCCCTGTGTCCTTGAGGCCCTGGTGGCTCCGAGGGGCCAGTCCTTTGCCCTTCTCATCCGCCGGGGTAGACAAAGCTTCCTGAAAAAGGTGACCTTTGAGATAACCTCTTGGCCTGTGTCTGTCTCTGTCCTGGGTTCCGTGCTTGCTGTCGAGCTGGTGTTCTGTCGCCTAGCCAGTCGTCCGCCCTGTCACTCGGGGCTAGCCCCCCGACACCGCTCCACAACCACGGGGGCTGCGAGTTGGCACTGCCCTAACAACAGAGGGTTGGGTGGGTTTTTTTTTTTTTTTGGTGAAAGATGAAATATAAATGAACCCAGTGAAAGAAGAATGTTCTGAGCACCTTGCGAATAACAGGGTGATGACAAACAAGGTGGGGGCACCCACAAGCTCAGGCTCCCGGAGAGCTGTCAGGGCATAATTTGCATGCTAAATACAGTATTTTTAGCACCAAAGTTTGGAGCACTTCACTTGCCCTGAACATTTAATTATGGACTTTGATCTCCCCCCCCCTCCCAAACTGAAATGTAGGTAGCGCTACGCCCTGGGAAGAGTCTCCTAGCATCCCTGACACCAGGAATGGAGAGCAACATGTCCCTCGTGCACCCCAATAACATAGTGACTACCTTGGTGGGGGAGGCTTTAGAACCTCACGGTGCCCAAAAACCCTAGGAGCCTCTGGGATGCTGACACCCACCCTTCAGTTAATGGACGCTACGGGATCTCACGAGGCTCTCAAGCTCTGGGCCATCTTGGCCTGGGTGGGAATGTTTCACATCATTAGGAAGCTTCTGGGGATATTGGCGTTTACCAAGGCTGTGAGACTGGGAATAAGTGACAAAAAGGAGGCAGAGGGAAGAAGAGAGAGAGAGGAAGGGAGGACCCCCCCCTTCCCCAGCAGCAGTGGGAGGGGGAGGGAGCGGCAGAGGAATCTGAGAAAGAGCCCTGTCAGAGAGAAGAGGGGAAGAGGGCAGGGCAGGGGCGGGAGGCGGGGCAGGAGAAAGTTGCCCACAGTTGTCATGAAGCTTCAAGTCTTTCTTCCCGACAGCCGATTGACAGCTAGAGTGGGCAGGGGGAGGGCTGGGCTCCCCTCTCCCTCCCCCTTCCCCAGCACTCCAGGGGTGAAGGAATGGGAGAGGCAGGGACCCAGGAACACAGAGGTAGAAGGGGGTCACCCAGACTCTGGGTCTCCAGAAAGACCCTACCCTGGCCCCTTTCTCTGGATGGGGGTTGAGAAGGAAGCCCCCTGAATGTCTCCCTCTCCCCGTCTTCCCTGTGCAGTGTGAGCGTGTGTTTCTCCATGGAAGGCTTTCTTAGTCCAAGGAGTGGTCGCGAACCTTTATAGCGAGTGGATCCTGCAGCACCCCCTTGTCTCCCCCCCCCAGGTGGGTACCCTGCACACCTCACCTCAGATGGGAGTCAGACTCACGTAAGAGCAGGTGCAGCGGTGCCTGCCCGTCTTCGAGGCTTCAGGCCCTTCCCCAGGTGGGTCTGGATGAATCTCCAATGTCCACGGTTGGGGTTGGAGTTGGGGTTGGGGTTGGGGGTTTGTCCTGGGAATGGAGAAGAGGCGTGATCCAGCTCCCTGAGGAGCATTGAAGACCGGCCTTTCTAGGGGGCATTTCCGGCATCCTTTTCCACAACATTCCCACTGGGTTCGTCTTCCCAAGTCCCATGACTCAGTGATTTTTAGCTCCCACCCACGCAGGGTCTCCGGTGGCTTTTGTCCTCCCAGATGGCTCCTCCCCCCAGGGGACCATTCCTCCACTGTCACACGGGAAGGTAGCCTGTCTGAGTGGCCAGGCTGCCCTCCATTCTCCTGACTGCATCTAACGTCGTCCATTCCCGCTTAGCCTCCTGACTGGTCTCTGAGAGCAGCTGGAAGAGGCTCCAGTCAGGTTCTTGGGAACTGAGTCCTAGCTGCCGGGGAGACGGAGGTGAGCATGACTGAGATTTGAAGCCGGTGTGGGGAAAATGTTCTTAAGACCCTATCTCAATCACTAAAACGCTGGGTGGGGTGGTGGCTTCCCACCATCCCAGACACACGGGAAGCATGAACAAGAGAACTGTTAGCCAGGCCAGCCCAGGCAGAAACACAAGAGTCCATTTGCAAAATAAAGGGTTGGGGTATGGCTCAAATGGTGGAGTACCTGCCTAGCAAATGAAAAAGGAAGGCCCTGAGTTCAAATCCCAGTATCGACATATAAATAAACATACATACACACACACACACACACATATGCACACTCATACAGGTATATATGTAAAAGAAATATATATGCTATATATGAAAGAAATATATATGGAAGATCTATGTATAATTTTGAAATAAGATCTTTAGGACAATGCCCTAAGAGTCCATGCAGATAGCAGCTGGCTGCCCCACCAGCACATATATGGCTGGTGGATCAGACCAAGGGTATAGATATTAATGGCAGGTGGGCCAAAAGTGGGCCAGTGTCTAACTGTCTGTGTTCCTTACGGTTCTTGCTTCACTCGGGTTCCAGGGTTCTAATGAAGCAGGAAGCTGATGGGAGAGAACACTAGTGGGTGTTTACTAAAGGACCTTGCCCTTTGACCAGCTTAGCACTGGGTTTAGCCACCCAGGGAGCTAAGTATTGTCACTGCTGGCTGACATGCCCCGGGCTAAAGAAGTCTGGGCAGGCTGAGGTCACGCAACCAAATGGCAGCTCAGCCGGCACTTGCTCCGAGTTCTTCTCACTGGGCCTGCCGGCCCCAGCCTTGGGCTGCTGTATGTAGTTCAGTCTCGCTCCCGCTCTCTGTCCCTTGTGTGAGGTTTCAGCCCCTGCTGCCTAGAACCCCACTCAGCAAGCATGGGCAGAGCGTTTGCTGTGCATTGTGGGTACTGAGAAGGGGCCGGATGGAATGCTGAAAATAGCAGGGTGTGTAGGGGTGCGCGGGGCAGACAGCAGCTCTCTCTGCTGCCCCACAGAGGGTGTTGGTGTAGTATCTTGAGTGGGGGTGATTTCCAGCAGGGCAAGCGAGGAAGGGTAGGATGCCAGCAGGTGTTGGCAGAAGAAAGGAGCTCTGACCATCAGCATGAGGGAGACTGTGGCATGGGCCTGGAGCTGGGGAGCCCCTGGCAGGACCAGCCATGGGGACATTGTGTGTGGGGGGAACCCTGACTTACTGCACACCTCTAACAAGTTGGGTAGGTGTGCTCCGCAGGGGGCAGGGAGAGAAGACAGTGCCTGGCCAGCAGATAATCAATCGGAGCCTCCATCCATGAGCTCAGCAATGCCCGGACCCTCGCATGCCCTGCTGACTGCCCTTTCCCCTGTCGCAAGCTGGGAGGCCAGCTGGCTCCCTCTCCATCCTCTGCCCTTGCCATTCCGGCCCTCCACCCCCACCCCGGGGCTTGGGAAGGAGCAGTTTTCTCCTAATCTTCTCAATCCTTCTAGGATTTATCCATAGCCCTCGGGAGGTCTCTGTGGACCACTGTGAGCTAGTCTCCCCTCGGAGAGGGTCAGCAGATACATGCCTACTTGCCACAGCTTGCAAAACCGCCCTGCTGGTCCCTGTCACTGAGACTGTTCAACTCACACACTCCATATTCCAACCCCCCAGGCTGTTTGCAACTCTAGGAACAGGCCACCAGAGGACGCTGTTTCCCAGGATTCAGGAATGTCCTGGAGGAGGGCTGGATTAGTTGGGGGGGGGGGGGGGGGGGTTAGGGAGGGGAAGGATGCTGTTGGTGACAGAGGGTAAGAATTGAGGGAGGGAGTGGAGTAATGATGAGGAAGGACAGGAGCAGAGGTGGCAGGCAGGTCAAGTGATGGAGAGGACCAACGTGTGCTGGCTTCTAACTGCATCCCCAAGATAGATCTGCCACAGACATGGCGGCCAAAGCCCAGAAAGTCCAGGGGAAATCTACAGCTAGTGAAGGGCAGAATGGAGACGCTTCCTCCACAACCTAGGTCTGGCTGGTGAGGGTCCGTGTCTCCTGCCATAGCCTCCAAGTTCCTTCCCCTACGCACAGCTGAAGGGGTCTTAGGAATGTCCACCCGGGGCTGGGGAAACGGCAGCAGCTCCCCTTGAGTCCTTCATGGAGTTCCAGCTTCAGGCTGGGGGCTCGGGTCTCATTGCTGAGGACCCCACGCCGGTGGGAATGAGGCTATCCTGCCCTGCAACCACCATTTCTCTTCTGTATTCGCCAGTGTGTGGACCCCCCTTCGCCTAGCCCAGCCTCTGCCCCTTCTCTCCTTCATTCAATAGTCACCTTTTCTAGAAAAGCTCCTTGGGTCTAGCTATCCTTCTTAGTTTGGAAACCAGCTGGAGGCGGGACAGAAAGGAGAGAATACAGACTACACTGATAGGGAAAAAACATGGTTCATCAGTCACACTGGCTATATTTCAAGCAGCTCTCATGTGGCTAATGGTACTCTTCTGGGCTGTGCAGATCCAGAACTTTCCATCTTCCCACAAAATCTTGGGCTGCAGAATGACTGCTGGGCTGGAAGCCTGGGTATCTCCAACTAAAATGGGAGAGGAAGGCTTGGGGAAGGGGAAAGGGGCTGTTCAATTGAGGATACTTTGAATTTAAGGGTTTCAGTAGGATTTCCAAGTGGGGATGTTCAATAAGAAAAGAAACACCCCATTTTTTTTGCTTGTTTGTTTGCCTTGTTTTTTACATCACATCTCATCCCTAATTTTACAAAACAATACTTGAAAACTCTGCTAAGGACACTCTGGGAGTTTCTATGGCCTCACTAAAATCGAACTGGATGTCCCTGGGAAACTTCTAGAAGGCAGCTGTCTTGAAATGGGACTCAGGACAGACTCTGTATATGTCTGTTGGGAGGCTTGAGAAGGGAGAAGATGCGCTGACCAGCAGTAATGAGACCGATTGGCTAGGGCTGGACCCAAACCATGGCTCTGCTGGCTCTCAGAGGAAGGACTGGAGGAAGCCAGGGCCTGACTGGTGATCATCCGAGCTGACGTGTTCCAAGGGCGGTCTTGATCACGTGTCCATAGGACTGCAGCCACACACTGGCGAACGGATGTCAAAGGACCGTGCTTTCCCCCAAGGTCTTTACTGAGACGCGTTCCAGTACAGTACACCAGGCACTTGGCCATCTTGACATGCCCACTGGTGGATCTGCACTCGCTTAGATCCTGGGACCTCCTCTTCTATCCCTCCTATCCTCTTCCATCTCTCCTATAATCTTAGACTTGGAATTCGATCCAGACCTTCAAGAAGAAACCAACAGCCTAGCCACCCCTGCCCTTCCCACCTCGTGCTCTGATTGTCCTAAGAACCACAGAACTTCCAGAGGCATTTTCAACTCCAGCTATTGCCTATGGCTCAGTCTTGGGGAGAACAGGAGCTCGCAGGGAGTAGGAAGCTGGAGTGATGTGCTGAGTGGTCCCTCACCAACCCTCCCTCCTCTATGAGTCCCTCCCTCCCTTTAGGTATCCACCTGGGAGAGGAAAATACCTCCCCTCACCCCCACCCCCAACCCCTGGTGCAGCTGGCTGTGTCTGTCATTGTGGTTCTGCTAAGGAAGAGCTGCGGGACGCCCCCTGGTGGCCATTTCCAGCCCTGCCGGCTCTTCAGAATCACTCTCATGATGATCACACCCAAATCCCACTGTAGAGTCTATCTTGAGGTGACCAGTAGGCATTTCTCATCCCATGCCGATACTGGGCAGGGCAGGGGTGCCCAGTGTGGGCAGGAAGAGCATCACACGAAGGTGAGTTTTCCAGTGGGTCTAGAGCTGGCTGGTAGTGGAAGCCACAGAGTCTCTTGTCTGACGGTTGTAAAGCACCCTTGAGCTGGAGAGACTGCTGGTGAGGTGTGGAGAGGCAGGGCAGGGGGTGGAAAGAGACACCCCCCGCCCCCCGCCCAAAGCCCTGGTCCTCCCTGAGCCTTCTCAACGATCATCTACTTTCCTGAAAACCAATGGTGGCTGAGCCAGGCCACCCACCATACCCAGTGAGTGTGACCAGCCCCCTCCTGCCCAAACCTTCATGCCGCACCGCCAGGCCGCGCCCAGCCGGTGGCTGAGGACCAGTGTGCGGTCCTGGGAGATGTCGCTCTCCGTCTGTGAAGAAAGGAAGTCTCCTGCTAGGCAGCTCCATGCCAAATGCACCCAATCCACTCCTCTCATTACCGTCCCTCGGGGGACTCACGCCTGCATTGTTGCCCATACGTGCTTTGCACGCACACACCCCTTCTCCCCACCTCCTCTTGGCTTCCTTGCCTCGCTCCTGACATTAACTCACATGCAGATCATACATGCATACCACACCAGACAACTCGCGCAGTGCACACACATACCGCAGCTCCCTTTGGCTGCCTCCTCCTACACACACACACACACACACATATACACACACACACGCACGCACACACATCATCCTAACACTGCTGGCTCCTAGAGTTCCACCAGCCATCTCTCAGGGACAGATTCTGATCCACAGCTTTACTGAACCTAGGGTTCCTAACTGGACACCAAGAAGGGTGGAGTTGGGGACCAAAGACCTGGCATACTACATCACTTACCTACCATCAGGGGGTACATACTCCCTTCACCCCCATGAGACTGTGTGGGAGACTAGACTCTGAGCCCCGAGCCCCTGGCAAGGGGATGTGTGTGGCGATAAGGACCTGACTGAGGCTTCAACAGGGAGCCGACATTTCCTCTGAGCTTGGCGCCCCTGCTCCCTGTTCAAAGCAGGTGGGTCCGGCTCTCCTGCCCCAGCTCTGGGTGAGGCACCCAACACACAGACTGGAGCTGGAGACATCATTTCCCTCACCCCTGGGCCTCTCTTCCTGCGGGGATTGCTTTCCTGGGGCGCCGGGGCTTGTGAATCTGGTGGCAGGTGGTTGAGGTGGAGTCTCAAGTCCACAGAGCGAGGGGGAGGGGCCGAGGGGCCATGGGAGGTGACTTGGAGGTCAAGTGTCATTCCACCAGGCTGGTCCCTTCAAGGCAAGGAGCCCCGGTGTCTCTAAACTTCCGTTTGAGCTCCTGGCTCTGCACCCAGAATGACCAGCGAGGGCTCCTTGCCCTCCAGGAAAGCCACCATCCCCTGGTTTTGGCTCCGCAGAGCCAGCTGCAGGGGTGTGCAGCCCACTCCATCCTGGACGTCTAGCTGGGCGCCAGCCTTGACCAGGACTTTGAGGATGGCTGTGTTGCCCTGCAGAGCGGCCAGGTGAGCGGGTGTCCAGCCCACCTTGTTGCGGGCGTGGACATCTGCGCGGTGCTCCAGGAGGTGGATGACGCTCAGGAAGGCCCCCCTCTGCACTGCCAGGTGGAGGGGGGTCCAGCCCGACTGCTCGGCAGCATTGGGGTCAGCCCCACCCCGTAGCAGCGCCGAGACCACCACCTCCTCCCTGTGGCGGGCTGCGAGGTGCAGAGGGGTCCAGTCCATGCCTCCCAGAGCCCCCACGTCGGCCTGATTCTCCGCCAGCAGGTGGATGATCTCCAGGTGGCCTTTGTAGGTTGCTAGATGCAGGGGCGTCCAGCCCTGTTGGGTGGGCAGCTCGAGGTTCGCCCCGTATCTGAGCAGCATCTTGCAGATCAGGTATTTGCCCCTGGCGGCAGCCACGTGCAGGGGGCTGTAGCCACCCTGGTCCAGGGCGTCGAGGGCCGCCCCACTTTTCAACAGCAGTTGGATGGCCCTCACTTTGCCTCGCTCCACAGCCAGGTGCAACGGCGTCCTCAGGTTCCGCTGCCGAGCGTCCAGCTCGGCCCCCTGGCCCGCCAGCAGCTTGACGAGGCCCACATGGCCGAAGTAGGCCGCCACGTGGAGGGGCGTCTTGCCCTCCGCCTCGTGCTTGTTGGGGTCAGCGTGGCGGGAGACGAGGAGGCGGGCCACGCTCTCCGAGTTGTTCTGCACGGCGAGGTGGAGTGGCGTCCAGCCCTCGTGCTCCTGGGCATCCACGAGGGCCCCGCCATCCAGAAGCAGGCGGGCGGTACGGTCGTCTCCATTCTGGGCTGCAAAGTGCAGCGGGGCCCAGTTGTCCTCGTCGGCCAGGTTGGCATCGGCGCCGTGGGCCAGGAGCAGGGCGCACAGGTCAGCCTGCTGGTCCTGGGCGGCGATGAGGAGAGGGGTGTAGCCAGAGGCCGTCTGGCAGTCCACGTCCAGCTCGTGGGCCAGCAGCCGCTTCACCTGCTCCACGCAGCCCTGGGCCACCAGGAAGTGGAGAGGAGTCACCTTGTTCTCATAGACCGGCAGCTCCTCCTCGCTGGGGACCAGGCTCTCGCTGTCAGAGAACTGCAGCACCCGCTTCAAGGAGTCTTCCGAGTCTGCGGGGAGGAAGATGGGATGAAAACAAGAGGTGCCCTTCCCCCCGATTTTCCCCTGGGTCACCAACCTCAGCTATCTGCCAGCCTCCTCAGGGTGCTGTTCAGGACCAGAGAGGAGAGGGGCGAGGGCCATGGCTCTCCGGGCATCAAGGATGTCACCGGTTCAACCCTGTCTTGGAGCACTGAGTCTGAGGTTCTTCCTGCCCAGAGTGGGGAGGGAAGAATAGGACCCAGGAGGTTTGGGTAGCAATCTCCCTTGGCCCTTGAGCAATCCATAGCCTCAGCCAGTTCTCTGTCTCTTTGAGCAGCCACATCTGGTTCAGGAAAAGGAAAACGACCAGTGCAGGCTCTTTCTCCCAGTGTGAGGATAGACTGCGTGGTGAACTTACAGAGGAGGGAAGTCACTGCAAATCAGACATACGTTTGTGGCTGGGCCTCTAGGATCTGAACTCTCTCCTGAGGTCTCCAGGCCTCCCTTCTGCTATTCAACCCTGTGATGACGTATTAGAATTAAAGACAGCACTCAGGACCCAGCCTCGGTAGATTATGATGAGATTTGCCTAGGATGGGCCACAGGCATCATGGAGTCTTTAAAGTGTTCTAAGTAATTCTATCACGTGGGCCTTGTTGAGAATCCATGCTGTGCCTCTTGGGTCAAGATCTAGGGAACCTGTTCTTTCAAGGACATGGATAGAAAGAGAAGTGGAGGCCTGACCCCAAGGATCAATAGAGATAGACAGATGATAGATAGATAGATAGATAGATAGATAGATAGATAGATAGATAGATAGATAGATAGATAGATAGACAGATGTCCGGACTATTCAGCTGAGGTCTGAGAAAGGTCCATGGGACAGCCAGGGAGCGTGTGGAGGACCACGCGTGGCTGGACTCCACTTCCTCCTCCTCCCTGGGAATTCTCAGTTCCCAGTGTAGCACGTTGGACTCACCATTGTCTGTCAGCTCCTGGTTGACTTCTTCACTGACCTGGGATGGATTAAAGGTGGATCTGTGGGGGCAGCTCTGCTCCGTGCTGTCTGCCTAGCCCTCCCCGCCACCCCCTTGGGACTCACACCCCAGCTCTGACCTGGGGGGACCCAGGCCTTTGGGCCTGGAGGGAAACACTGAGTGGGTAGAGCCGAAGGTGGCCCCGTGGCTCAGCCTTTGCTGGAGCCGCACGGACTGCACCCTCAGCGTGGATGGAAGCAAACCTATCTCAAGGTGATTTCTTCTCCACAAGAGGGAGAGAGAAAGGAGCTCAGCCAGGAGCCCCCGACAGGGTTAGGACTGCAGAGGACACCAGAGCAGCTTAGGAGACAGAGGCCCCCCGAGGCAGGACCCCATGCATGAAAGAGCGTTGTACTTCCCAGGGGCCCTAAGCGATGGCACCCCAGGCTCTTCCAGCACTTCTGGGCAGATGGGGAAAACTGTCCCCTGTGGGTGTTCGATCCAGCTGCCCTCCCTCCCTGGTGTGGGTGGGGGGCTGGCTCTCCCTTTCTGATGGCTGCCCTCCCTAGCCACCATGTGAACAACACAGCCTTCAGGCATGCACACTAGCACTCATTCACGCACACACACACCACACACTGTCTCACCAGAGACCACAGAAGTCACAAAACAGCCAGACGGTGACCTGCCCAGCCTGCCACACACCCACCTCTCTGGCCTGGTGCAGCGATGGTTTGCAGGACACCTTCCGAGCCAGGGCCTCGCACTCCGGGTCTGCCACCGGGCTCTGGAGCAGGGACAGAAGCATATCCGTCTCAATGGTGATATCTGCTCCACGAGACAGAGAGAGAAAGGAGGTTGCAGATTGGCTGATGGTGCTCGCCTTACTCTCGCGTTTCCTGTGTCCCTCTACAGCCCGTTTGCAGGCTCACGGGGGTCCCCACAAGCCTGGACTTGTCAGGGCCCAGTGGCCACGGTCACTGACCCTCCTGAGGGCCATAGTCCTTTTGCATGGAACAAAGAGGCAGGAATACATGAACGCTAAGATGCTTGCATGTGTATGTGTGTGGGGTGTATGTACAGTGTGTCTATATAGGTGTATAGGATAGTGTGTGCGTTAGGCTTGTGTGCGGTATGTGCGTGGTGTGTGTTTATGGCATGCATATAGGCTATATGTTCATGGTGTGTATGTGTGCGTGGTGCATCCATGTGTATTTACGTGGGACATGTGGCCTGTGTGTGTTGTGTGTCTGTAGGTATGTGTATGCATGTGCTCTATGTGTGTGTGTTTCTTCATAGACCCTAAAGGACCGGATAATGTCCTTGTCCCTTCAAGGCTGTGACCTCACGTTCTGGGATTTGTTTGGGGCTGGCTGCAGAGCTCAGCAGCAAAGGCGGCTGGCAGTGAGTGCTTCTAAGCCTCCTCCTGTGGACCCACACCTGGGCACACCTGGGCACACCTGGGCACACCCAGGCCAGCCCTCTCCCCAGCCGCCTGGCTCCCGCGTCCGCAGGTGCTGCTTCCCAAGGGTCCCGGGTTCCTAGAGCTGCAGGAGACTTTGCATAGCTCTCAGGAGTGGGCTTGGGGGGGCGGTCTCCCCCTCCCCGCTCCCCAGGCCCCGGGCAGGCAGGCTGGATGGACACCTAGGAAGCACGGCCTCTCCTTGGGGTCCTGGTCCCAGCAGCGTCTCATCAGGTCCGCCATCTGCTGCACCTCGCCTGGCCACTCGTCAGAGGCAAGCTGCAGGGTGGGCCGCATGCCCGTGGCCACACGGATGATGACGGCCATCATGTTGAGCCCTGGGAGAGGGGGGAGTCCAGGCTGGGCAGGTGCCGGGAGGCAGGGGCAGAGGGGCTGGGCGGGAGGGTGGGGGCCGAGGGAGGATCCCAGCGGGATGTGCACATGGTAGGGGCTCCATGTGGGAGCCATTTAAGGCTCTGATCTGGGTCTCTAGGATATTAGAGCCACAGAGAAAAGTCTCCCTTGTGACTTCTAGGAACAAATGATGGGGAGGACAGGAGGAGGAAGGATGGCGCAGGAATCCCTGAAGCACTGCCCCTTCCCCGGCATGCACCAGTGGCTTCTCCATCCCTTCCCAACCTCAGCCTCCACAGCCCCTCCCAGGACCCTATGGGAGGGGCCCCCACCCTGCCCCAGACACGGAAAACTACCGCCATCTGCTACCCTCGTATGGTTTCTTCTGAGTGAGGAGCTCCCAGACGACAATCCCAAAGCTGCAATGGGGAAAACGCTCCCTGAGAACCTTGTCAGATCTCTCCCCACCCAGTGGGGGTTCATCAAACCCCAGGTGAACTTTCTCCAGGAAGAGTCCCTTCCATGCGGGAGGGAGAGGCCAGGCCACACCCGGCTCCTGTCCTGTCCATTGGCCATGCAAGAACAGGCAGGGTGTGGCAAGAAGCCGACTCCTCACCTGTACACATCATATTTGGGCCCCGGAGCCTTGTTACTGTCCAAGAACATCTCAGGGGGGATGTAGCTGAGCGTGCCCCGCAGAGCTGACCTCTCGATGTACTGCATCCCGGTCGACTGCTCCATCCACTTGGACAGGCCAAAGTCGGAAATCTGGGAGGAAGGCAGAGACAGGCATGCCATAGAGTCCTCGCCATAGAAGACAGCGTTGGCTATCAGTAGATGCTGTGGCAGAAGAGCGTAGTAGGTTCCTTCTACACTGTCTCCCAGCTCTGCCATTTGCATTCGACTTCCATGAGCTCTGTTCTTCCTACCTCCGCAGACCCTGAAATACTACAACACGTATGTTCATCTCCACGTGGCTGCCAACCACGGGTTCATTCATTTACCAATTGGCCATTCATTGAAGGACAACGGGGTGGGTGTCTGGAACTCCCTTCCATGGTCTGTACCTGCACAAGGGCATCAGATAGATAGGGTGTACCAAGTGATTATATACTTGCAACTGGGGATAGTAAAACAAAGAGTGGTATAATGAGGTCGTATACTGCGATGGCCTATTGGGGTGGATCGCGAAAGGCCTCTCCAGGGAGGTGATGGTTAATCTGAGAACTAAAAGCTGATTAAGACTTTATTTAGATAAAGAGAGAGGAAGGAGCAAACAGAGTATGCAAAGGTTCTGGGGTAGAAATGGGTACGGCATGTTTTTGTAGCTGAAAACATGGCCATTTTGATCTTTCTTGGAGATTATCTAATTAATACAGACTCTTCCTCGAGGAAAGAAAGCGAAAAGGATTGTTCTGCTCATTTTAAAAGTGGAAGATGGAGGCACACAACACGACTACAGGCATCCTGGTCCCCAGCCGCACGCACCACATTTTGCTGCTTGTTCAGTATTTGCCCAAGAAGAGAACAGCTTCAAACTCTTGACAGGCTAGCGGGCAGGTAGATAACTGTGTTCCCCTGCAGGAGACTCTAGTATTAAAGAAAGGGGCAAGGAGCCAGGCCCTGCTGGGTCACGCCTAAAGTCCTAGCAACACAGGAGGCCGAGATCTGAGAATCGTGGTTCAAAGCCAGCCTAGGTAGTAAAGTCCATGAGCCTCTTATCTCCAATTAACATTTAAAAAGTCGTAGAATGTTAGCCTAGAGCAAAAAAAAACCCTCAGGGACAGTGCCCAGGCCCTGAGTTCAAGCCTCGGGATTGACACAAAAGCAAAGCCAGGTGGCTGGCCAGGGTCCTCACCTTGACATGCATGTTGTTGTCCAGTAGGATGTTGCCGGGCTTGAGGTCCAGGTGGAGCAGAAGTGGCCGCAGGCTGTGGAGGAAGTTCATGGCCAAGCTCGTCTCGTGGATGATGCGGAACCTGAGCTGCCAGCCGAGGCAGTGGGTGGCCAGCATCTTCTCCAGAGAGCCGTTGGCCATGAACTCCATGACGATGCCCAGGGGCTGTCTGCACACTCCGTAGATGGATACGATGTGTTGGAACTTGACCTTCTCCATTTTGGCTGCTTCTTCAATGAGGCAATTCACATCAGAGCTACCGAGAGTGAGGAGTGAGAGATGGAAGAGGACGAGCTGTTGATTACTAGAGCAATCAGCAGCACACACAAACACAGCCTGGTGCCAAGCAGAAGAGAGCCAGAGAAACAAACCTCCAGGGGTGGAGGAGAACCCAGACGCTCAAGCACTGGAAGCGAGGAGTTTGCAGGCTTAGGAGCAAGTGCTTTCTACAGAGCGAGCTATGCAAAGCACTGTACCACAGCCTGCCATTTATCTGGAGTGCTTGTTTACTTGTTTATCTCCCCCTGCAGATTTCAAGCCCACGGAGGACCAATATTAGGCCTTATGCTTCTGTTTTAAAATATCATTGATTGCCATTTTGATTATGAAAGTCATACATACACCTTGTAGAATACCTAAGGAATACAGAGTGCTATTTAAAAACCAAAGTTATATCACAACGAAGCCAGCCTTGCAGAACTGGCCTCTGTTAGTAGACTTAGAATGTTCTTTTAAGGTACAGTTTCATACTGCCATTTTTTTTTTTTTTACTTTCTCTTTCTTCTGGCTCCTTCTTCCTCTTTCTTTGGACCACACACCATGTGGGGCCTGAGTGCAATTCTCCATCTTTCCACTCATGGCTAGAGCACAAAGGGTAACTAGAGATCTTTGTATCACCCTAGCATATTGTCACGCACTGCACAGTAGACTGTTCGAGGATGGGGGGCAGGGGGGGGGGCGGGCGGATGGGAAATAGGGAGAAACAATAGTGTTGAAAGCTGGGATGGTTTTGCAGGCTGATGGTACTGGAACTGTCTCCCAGGGCCTCCCTAGCCTCTAGCGATCATCGCCAGCCAGCTCTCCTGCATCTGAGCAGGTGCGTTACTGCAGGCTTCTCCTGTTCTCATAGAGCCAGTGCCCAGTGGATGCCTCTGTCCACTCGCCAGGCTGCAGATCTGACTGCTTTCCCTCCCCACTGCCTCCCGCCACTCTCAGCTCCAGCCACAGTGGTTCTTCCCCCACCATTCCCCTTCCCTGACCTTCCTTCTACAGTTCCTTTGTACCCTCTGTGGCCTGCTCCCAGAAAACTCTCTCCTCCTCACCTCTGTTATACCCATTCTTCCCGCTTCAGTTATAGTATGGCTCTCTCTGGGAAGCCTTGCAGGACCCCGGTGAGCCTCTGGGTTAATGAGCTCTCTCGTGGGTTGATGGGCCCACACCAACCTCTACGTTCCTGTCTCATAGTAACACACTTGCATTCATGCTTGTGGTTAGTGATCTGGATAATGCCTTTTTCCCCTCCAGGATACAAACACTTGGAAAGCAGGGCCATGGCTGCTACCTTCATCATTCATTGCCTCCCAGGGTCCCATTCAGTGACCTGACACATAGTGGGAAAACAATAAGCATTTGGATGAATGAGAAAAGGGATGAGAGGGAGATCTAGCAAAGGAATTCCCATCACACTTCTAGCCTCGCACTTTGTACACAGAAGGCGTTAAACACCATGAACTCCCTTACCCTTTCCCAACAGTGAATTTCCAGACCTCAGGAAGGAACTGCAGGGGGAGATAACACCCTTGTCTACTGTGTCATTGTGTCAAACACCCTCAGTCCCTTGAATTCTGCAAATCTTAGAAGGGTCTAATCCTATTCCAAAGCCAGCAGGTGGGCGTGGAGCAGCTGGGGCTTAGCCTTAGTCTGTCTCCGGTTACCACTCTCCATGAGGCTGGTGAGGCTCTCCAGGAATGAAGGCTGAGGTTGTGTCTGGAGAGTTTTCATGGTGCCAGAAGAGAACATGTCAACCCCTGCTATCCCAGAAGGCTGGGGAGGAAGACATGGCTTTCCCGCTCAGACTTAGTATCTGTCTTCTTCCTGGCTAGAAGGGGGCTTACAATACAGCTGGGGCATGAAAAACCACCAGGAAGGAAACCAGAGCTCATCCTGGTAGCAAAGCAAAGATCAGTGGGAACTGTAAGGTGAAGGCAGGAAGAGAAAGAGGAAAGCATGCCAGTGTGTGCCCTTCATGCAAGGGCACACTGCAAGCCTTATTGCAAGCCTGGATCAAGAAAGGACAGACATCAGGGTGCCTCTGATTTGACCTTCTAGGAGGAGCTATGTGAGAGCCAGTAAAGGCCCGGCCAAGCTAGAAGACCAGCAGCGTGGGGAGACTCCAGCCCCACGCCTCCTCAGCCAGTGGCAGCTCAGCGCCGTCCAGCCAGCCACGATGGGCTTGGGGAAAAGAGAAGGTCGCTTCCTACAGGTCACTGAGCAGCTTGCCATACCTCTCAGGAAGCTCGGCCCTGCTCTGAGAGGGTGGGGTGGGGACAAAGAGGAGGCAAGGGACAGCCAAGATCATTGTCATTGTACCCAGAGAAAGAGGCAGGACAAGCTTATGAGGTCAAAGACATTTCTTTGGAGGGTGGCTCCCACCATTTGCCTTGGACCTCAGTTGATTTCACAAACAGGCCTTGGTGTCAGGTGCATTTCAGGTACAGACAAAGACACAGCAGAGTCTGGGACGCTCAGGACACTGACCAGGGACTGCCCTCCATCTCAGAAGCAGTCCACCCCTCCCCAGGCCCAAAGCGCACCTGGCCTCAGTTTCTTCTCTGCAGAAGGAGAAGGGAGGATAGCAGGTACCTGCTGGCATCGTGCTGGAGGTAGGGGGAGCACTTGATGGCATACTGGGTTCTCCAGCGCTTGTGCCGGGCCAGGAACACCTGGCCAAAGCCACCGCTGGCTACTCGGTGCCAGTCATCCTCGAAATCGTCTTGGGTGAAGACCGTAAGGCTGCCTAGTCGCTGTTCCACGGCCTTAGCGGCCATGGGGTCCTGAGGCTGCTCCGGCTGGTACCCGGGCCTGTGCCTGCCCGTGTGGGGCCTGCAGCCTGGGACTCCTGGGCTGCCTTAGCTTCCTGCTCCTCAGGTCCTGGGAGGGTGGGGATGGTGAGAAGAACCGGTCCTCGCTCCTCCTCCACCCAGGAGGGTGATTCTGCCCTGCCAACGCCGGCAAAGCCCAGCCCTGAGCCCGAGGCTCCAGGAGGGTTAGGGAAACACAGCACCCAGTGCCTTCCCCTCGAGCCCCACCTTTGATGATTCACTCTTGAACTGAGGAGGAACTGAGAAGCAAGCCAGGCTCTGTCCTTCCCTTGGGAGCAGAAGTGGGGGCCAGAGCCCATTCTGCAACCAGATGTACATCTCCCTGGCAAGTATGGAGTTCAAACTTCTGTCACAGCGATGGTTCTGCTCTGAATCTGCTTGGAAGAGGTCCCATGCCTCCGCTGAGGAATTTGTTTATTTGTTTACTAGTAGACTGGCTGCACTGCAGTGGGGTGTGAGGCAGGACCCCCTTCTTGGTGTTGCTCTGGGCTCCAGGCCTGGTGGGACTTTGCCCGAGGGAGGCTTCCTGGCCCTGTTACCAGAGGTGACTTGCTGCCCGACAGGAGGTCCCACGCTGGCCTGAGAGCTCAGAACAGAGTGTTTTGGCAGGGAGAACAATGTCCTTGTAGAGCCTTTAAAAAATTATCTTAAAGTAGTTACATCAAGGAGTCGCCGGCCGTCATTGGACTATACCATGGGAAGTAATGATGGAAGTAGTTTACAAGTACAATATATCTTGATCAACGTCACCCCTTCCAATATTCTCACCCATTCCTCCCCTCCCTACCCCTCTCCTCACTCATATATTGGATTCTTGTTTGCATTTCCCCCCCACTTCTCCTCTACCTCTTTCCTCTTGAGCCCACCCCACCCCTTCCCATTGGCTGCTTCCTGGTGTTTCATTTCACTGAGCTCTGACTTTTGGCTTTCTAAGGAATTCCATTCTTTGAGATCTCCCTTGAATCGACCGTAGTATTTCAGTTATGCATTTGTATGCCCTTGCATACCACCCAGCGTACTTACTTATGAGGTTGTGAGCGCAATCTAGCTTCCACATACAAGGGAAAAGATGGGGAGGCCTCTTGGTAGGAGAAGGGGAAGTATCCCAGAGAAGCAGGCAGCACATTAATTTTTCTGAACTCTTTCCTCTTCGTTCCTGGCCTCCACTCTACATGTCCCGTGGAATTGTATTCTTACCTCAGAGACCCTTGGGACAGGGGAAATTAGAAGCATTTGAAGAGCCTCCTGAGGGAGCAAAGCCCTAGCTGGCTGGTTCAGAGGTGCGTGTTGCAGGGGAATCTATGGCAGGGTGAGCAGTCTTAACTCTCTCCTGCAGCGGAGCAGGAAAGCCCAGAGGACACCCCCACAGACACCAGGTACAATGTGGAGAGCCCCCTACCAGGGGAAGAAACATCTAGCCTTCGGTTCAAACCTAGAGGACCCCTAGTGTGTGCCACCAAGCCACCAGTCTCCCAGGGGACAGCACTGCCATAACAGGGGAACAGGAACTCATACTAGGAATGGAGCTAGCTTGTTGCATAAGGTCTTAGGAGCAACTTCCAGCATGAATCCTAGCAAGTAGATTAAAGATGGAAGATGGGGCTCAGAGACGTTTGTCCTGGGGATTGACGATGGCCACTACTGTTCTGGGATCAATAGCTTCCTTACCTACTGAATGCAATTTATGGATATTTTCTTGTCTAACCACACAACAATATTATGAGGTCCTTAGCTCCCCATTTACAGAGGCAGCGAGATCTGAGTGCTAAGGCAGTTAACCCATCAGTGACGATATAACTAGTTAAGTGGTAGCTGATATTCAAACCCAGTTAGTCTCTTGGGTCTAGTGCGAATGGGCTGGGCATGGAAAGGATGGGGAGAGGCAAGGGGAAGCCTTTGAAGAACATTCTGGCAGTGAGATCAATGGTGCATGCTCTCAGGGAGGTTGAGACAGAAGGATTGAAAGTTCATAGTCAAGTAACATAGTGAGAACCTAGCTTTTAATTTTAAGACTCTTCCTTGGAGCCACATTCTTTGGTGAGTCTTTCTCTGCTTTTATTTAACTTGCCAATAGGTGTGCTTTGTCTACTTCCAAAAAAATGAAGTTAAAAAAAGATAAAAGAATATGGGCAAAAAGAGTCAGGCTCTCCCAAAGAGGGTAGAGGGATGGGTCTTGTATTCAGAGCAGGCAGGACACTGACCCCAAAGGCAATGTCAGAAGGGGAGTCCTCAGCTTGCTCTGTCTGGAGCAAGGCAGGGCCCTGTAGAACATATCATCTCTGGAGCAGCACATTCAACCTGCCGGCCACCATTACAAGTCTGGGAGAGCACGAGGTCACTTCCTGCTGTGTGAGTGATCATAGAGTTGGAGAAAGCTCCAGGCAGCCCCATGGAGTCTGAGGGCTCTGAGCTTTAACAAGATCTGCTGAGACCAGGTGGAAGCAGCAAGTACAGACCACCCGAGCCAGCCCAGCCAGGCCCCTGGCCCAGGTTCACCTGCAATGGTTCTCTGGGGAGAGCAGGAGGTAGAAGCTGCCATGGCTGCATGCAGACTGTCACAGAAATAGGGCGGGAAACATCACCCAGGAGGAGGGACGCCAGGGCTCAGGGCAGGCTGACCCGAGGGATCCCAAACAAACACCTCTGTGTTTTGTTCCTGAGTGGAGATGCAGGGACAGGCTGGAGCCAGGGTATGGATGCTATCTACCTGTTGGAACAGGCAAATTGTGGGTTGCAGGGACTTTTGAAGTCTCAGGTAAAACAGAAACATGAAAGCATTTACCTAGAGCATCCACCAGAGTCTTGAGACTCATACAGACCACCGCACGCGCCCCCACCCCTTGTATCTAAAACAGGTGAGGACAAAAAGGTAGGAGCCTTTGGATTAGGTCTAGTAGAAGGGAGGGGCTGTCCTGGGTATAAGGTCATAGAGATAAAGAACTCCTGAATCTCTCGAGGAAGTAGAGAAAAGTTGAGAGACTTGAGAGGGAGCTAGGTCAACCTAGCTGCCTTTCCAGGGGGTCTGGGTGCTTGAAGTTGGGCTCCTGGCCACTGGGGAAGTCAGCAGCCAGAGGTTAGGGAGGAGAGAGCTGGAGGGGGTGGGCAGAGACACTGCCACTGCGAGGCTGACTTGTCAGTGAGAACGGAGGATGAGATAGTTACAGTCTGACTGTGCGCCCATCCACCAGAACAATGTCCTGGCCCTAAGGTTTGCCCCGGAAGTCTTTCCTGCTGACTGTGACCAATGCATTTTCATTTGACAGGTTGAGGATAGAAAGTTTCTGGATTTGGATTAAGTGAAGTGTGTGTGCATGTATATGCCTGTGTGTCAGTGTGTCTGTCTGTTTTGGAGAACAAGATTTTTCAGCTTGCCACTCCCAGACTTGGCTGAGAAGTTCTACAATTAATTCTCTAGTGATGCTGAAATCCAATTGGAGCCTTTCTCCAAACCAGAATGACAAGCTATTTGCATACAGGGACATTGCCCATTCTCCACCTGGGACAGGTTCTGGCAGGTGTCAAACCTCTGGCAGTTTGTATGCTGAGGCTGCCCAGCCCCAAAGGCATGTGTACAGGAAGCTAGAGCCTCTGCCCAGGACGCAGGAAGCAGAGAGAAAGGGATGAAGCAGTTCAATAGGAGCAGTGCTTACGTGCAAGAAAAGAGCATGCGTCAGAAGACCCGTGTTCAGTCCTAGGCAGGGCTCTGCTGAGCAGTTTTGGGATCTTGGCCATTTTCCCAAATGTCTTTGGGGTTTTTCCATCCATAAAATGGGATTATATCCATACCACATGTTTCAGAATGTTGCTACAAGGACTACAACCTTCTTTCAAAATGCACCTACGTAAATAGGCGAAAAAGTGAACCAACTCTTTAAGCATTATCTCTTATATAAAACTCCAAATGGATTGTGGACTTACATAAGAAACATAAAACTATAGGACTTTTAGAGGAAACTATTTTTAATTAGGGGTCAAAGCTCTTCAACTTAATAGTGCAAGTACATGAAAAGTTTTTGAGTTGGACTTCATCAAAATTAGAGGTTTTTCACTCCATGAAAGACTTTGTAATGATGATAAAGAATAAAATATGGATGATAGGGGAGAAAACATATGCAAACTGCTTGTTCAAGAAGTATTAGTTTCTAGTGTTTATAAAGATTCACCTAGGCACTGGTGGCTCACGCCTGTAATCCTAGCTACTCAGGAGTCTGAGATCTGCGGATCATGGTTTGAAGTTTCAGGGCAGAAAAATCCCCATGAGAATCTTATTTCCAGTTATCTACTCAAAACCTGGAAGTGGATCTGTGAAGCACCAGCCATGAGCAAACCAACAGAATATGCAGCCTTGAATTCAAGCCCCATACCAACTCTCCTTCCCCACAAAAAGAAGCCTTCAAACTTCATGATAAACAAACATCCCCACAAAGTGTCCAATTAGAAAATGGAGACATGACACAAGCAGATGTTTCACGGACGAGCACCTGCAGAGAGCAAATAAATACACAAAAAGATGTTCCCTCTCATTAGTTATTAGGGAAGTGCAAATTGAAACCACAATGAGCTATTCCCAGGCATGTATCAAAACAGCTACAAAAAATTTTAAAAAGTAGAGCTTGCACCCAAAGCTGATGAGGATGAAGAGAAAATGGGTCCCTCCCACACTGCCAGGGATTGTACTATAGGCATCAGAAAACAAGTTTCTGATAAAGCAAAGCATACAATTGGGGCGCAGCTCAGCAACTGCTGTCTGGAGAATCTATGCAGAGAAATGAATGAACTTGCATACATGAATGCTCACGAATGCGACTCTGTCTGCAAATGCTGCGACGTGGGGCCAGCCCAGATGACCCGTGACAAGTTGAACACGTCGAGGCACGTGGACACATATTGCTTCTCAGCAACTGCTCACATACACAGGTTTCTAGGCAACGATGAGGAAGCCTAGGTGACAAGTGACATATCACATGATCCCATCTATATCACATTCTTCTTTTGGGCAGTATGAGGTATTGAACTCGGGGGCGGTGTTCTTGCTAGGCAAACGTTCTACCACTTGAGGCACACCCATAGCACTTCTGCTTTTGAGTTGCTTGTTCAGATAGGCTCTCACGTGGACTGTTGCCAGGATTGGCCCAGGATCCTCCAATCTCCTTCTATGCTGGGCACAGGTGCTTTCCCATAGGAACCAAGAGTGGTCTAGACAAGAGCCTATGGGCATTAATAGATGGCGGCACTGGAGGATGTAAGAACAGATAACCAAATATATGGTAAGGGGTTTTGCTTTGAAACTCAAAAGAGAGAAAGACAGGGATCTACTTAACCAGGAGAAAGAGATTCCCTTCTGTGAGCAGAGAATGGAAAGGGTATGGGAAGGAAGGGAGGGCATTTCTGGAGATACTTTTGGTCAACTCAGGCAAGAAAAATAAAGGGAACCAGAGCACATTTTGCTATCCCTGTGTTTGTGGCAGACCTGGTTGCATTAATGTCTTTCCATCTACTGGTGGTGCTATTGGGGGGAGGGGGTTGCCGTGGAAACAGGAGGTAGCAGCTAGCTTGAGGAAGGTTAGACTTGGTTTCTGATCCCATTCTCACCATGTCCACCATGAAGCAAGCAGCTCCTCTCCCCCTGCTCCCCCTCCCCCTCCAGCACTGTCATGGAAGCCTGCCTCACCACCTGCTCAGAATCCATGCAGGCAAGGACCCATGGACCGAACTCTCTGGAACCATGAGCCAAAACAATCTCAGGGATTGGCTCAGGTATTCTGTCACCGTGACGAAAAAGCTAATATAACACCATCTCCTACCCCAGTGTCCCTGGTTGGGCTGGATGTGCTGTCTCTGTATTGCAGACACCTGACTAGTACTCTGTGATAGAACAGACTCATCTGTGTCTGTCCTGCACACCTGATGTCTTATCCCAGTGCCTGGCCCACAATGGTAAGTTCATCAACAGAAGCTATTATTCACGGTGGCATTTTGGCCTCAAGCACTACGACCAGTAGGAACAGGGGAAATGGGAAATATTTTATTGGAACGTTAAACATGCCATCCTTCTTAGAACCTGGCAATGAATTTGGCTGAATCATGACTGTAGCCTAGGATTTCATGGATGGCCAAACCTAAGTACAAGTAAGTAGCATATCTGGCAGAGAAAATACCTAAGCAGCCAAGTATTCACATCGATTTGTGTCTACTCATGGCCCCATGCAGTGATATGTCAGAGCAAACGGACAACCGGACGACCGCAAGGCAAAATTTATCATTACAATGGGAACAGAGCATAAAAACCCAATGTCTGGAAACGCCAAGCATGAAGTATGTGAGAGAGCTTCCGGGAAACCATTTGCTGAACAGATCAACATAGACAGAAGGGAGCCAGGACATAATCACCATCCCAACCTGGGGGCTGCCCAGAAAGGCATTTCAGAGATCTCCAAGGCTGTCCTTCCCATCATAGGCTCAGAATGCTAGGTCCTTCAGGAAAGAAAGGGCCACTCTGGGGCTCTGCTCCCCCAAATCTAGCATAGCATCCCTTAAGGCCACTCCAGTCACTGGCCTAAGGAGTCCTAGGAGATGCTTGAAAGCTGCATGTGGTGGTATTCTGCGGGCTGGTGGAATGCCAGAGTGGTGGAGGAGGCGCGGCTTCCATTTTGATTGAAAAGGATGCACTGTCACAGGGGGGAGAGAGAGAGAGAGAGAGAGAGAGAGAGAGAGAGAGAGAGAATAAGAATGAGGAGGAGGAGGAGGAAGGAGGAGGAGGAGGAGGAGGAGGAGGAGGAGGAGGAGGAGGAGGAGGAGGAGGAGGAGGAGGAGGAGGAGGAGGAAGAAGTGAGGGAAGGAGGGAGGGAGGAAACTGGTTTAACAGGACATCAACCTCATAGGACGATGCTCAATGGAAGAATAGGGTTGAGGCTGATGCAAATATTCTCCACCAGGGAAATTACCTGGTGGAGAGGAGACTTGAGAACTACAGGGCTACTAGCATGCAAAACCAGTCTGGGAGAGCTGCAGTCAGAGACTCCAACCTAAGAAAAATAAAACATAGATAATTCAGAAGAACCAGAGGGGAAGGACTGTCTGACGTGGGGGGGGTGGGGGTGGGAGCCCAGCTCTCTCAGTGGATCCAGAAGACAGCTCATGGGATGAAAAGCTGCACTCAGCTAGAAGACTTCCTGTTTGCTCTCTTGGATAGGGCTTGTGTGGGAAGCAAACATTCCCTGTATCTTCTAGCCTGTCTCTCCTTCTTGCACCAGCAATGTTTACTCTATGCCAGTTCTGCCACTGTACTTTGAAATTAGATAGCTTGTTTTGATTTTACAGGCTCATAGATGAACTTTGGACTTCTCATTTGGTCCTAGAGCAAGTTAAGGCTTTGGAGAGTAATAGGATGAAATGTCTGTGCTTTTCATTGTGGGAAAGACATGAGCTGTTATGATTTAAATATGATTTGTTCCCTCAAAGTAGATACTAAGAACCCACCTCACCCTGGACCCTGGGACCAAAGTGAAACACTGTTGAATCACTGTTAAAGAGTGACGAACTATTGTTAAAGTATTGCCATAAGCATCCTTTGGAAAGTTTTCCCCCCTTTAAATGTGGAGAGATGTTGGGGGATAGAGAGACTTCTTTCCCTGACAGGTGCTGGACCCTTTTCCGAGGCCCACAGTGCCTTGAGCAAAGTACTGACAACAAGGTAGCCATACTGTCCTGGTGCCAACATCTAAAGTCTGATTCTAGCTCCAGAAGGCACTGTAGCAGCAAACAGTCCAAAGGAAGACCTGTGATTGGTGCAAATGCAATCCTTCATTTGCATAATGAATGGTATCATGATTGGCAAATTCTCTCAGGAGTGAATGAGTGAGTGGGTGATTATTCTCAAGGGCTTGGATCTCTCTCAGGAATGAGTTGCTATTACAACCCAGGGCTGTCATCTGTGCTTTGCCTCTTCTACATGTAACCACTTGCCTTCTCACTTTGATGCCATGTTGTGATGCTGAAGTGTAAGGCCATCACCAGACACAACCACAAAGCAAAGGTACCTCTATTCTTTCTGAATTACACAGCCTGTGGTATTGCATTATAACAATAGATCATGAATTAAGGTAACCGGATCTACCTGTACTGCTTGGCTGAAGGACGAGGGAGGCCTGAGTATCCAAGGAAAATCATTGCATCATTCCTAGAAGATGAAGGCTTCTCTTGTAGACCAGACCAGCAAATACCCATTGTCTAGTCTGCAAGGAAATAGGAAGTCAAAGGCCCAGACCCAAGTTAATGGGCTGCTCGTTTGTGTTCTTGAGTCTGGCTACATCAAACAGTGGCCTTTGACTCTCAATTTCACACTGATTCCAGAGTTTCTTCTGAAACAACCCACGGGGGGCCATATCTTTTCTGCCTCCTGCTACTGAAACACCTTCTGACACTCCCACGGAGAGTGATTTTCTTTTCTTAATAACTTTAGTGGTGGCAGAAAACAGCGGGTTATTTGAAATGTCTGTATTTTAAAGACAGTATTCCTACTTCAGTTCCTGACCTGAATGTCGTATGATTCCAATAGTTTGGAGAAGAAGAAAAGCATGCGTGTCTTTGTTGTTCTCTGGCTGATCAAGAGCCTCTGGTGTGTAGATGACAAGAGTAGTCCTAACGCTGATGGCATTTAATATGCTGCGGGACCTCAGTAAATATCTAAGGGGAAGAAGAAGCCAGTCTCTGTAGCTCTAGGTGTCAGAGATTAGTCACTGGAGCCCAGGAGGGTTTCCTGAATGGGAAAATAGGAATATTCATTTGTTTTCCTTCACTATAACAAAAGGTTGGAGATGGAGCACTTTATTTAGCTTATTATTTTAGAGGTAAAGGCCTAGTGCTGTCAGGGCCTCTGATTGCTTGTACCCAACTGGTTTTCAGATATTGATACTACCCTGCTTTAATTACAGAAGACGTGGATGGGTAAACAGAGTAATTTGTTTTTTGTTGCTGGTACAGGGGCTTGAACTCTGGGTCTGGGCGCTGTCCCTGAGCTTTTGTGCTCAAGGCTGGTTCTCTATCGCTGGAGGCATAGCTCCACTTTTGGCTTTTGGGGTGATTCATTGGAAATAAGAATCTCATGGACTTTCTGCCTGGGCTAGCTTTGACCCATGATCCTCAGATGTCAGCCTCCTGAGAAGCTAGGATTACAGGCATGAGCCACTGGTGTCTAGCCTAGAGTTCATCTTACCCAGCGTCACGATGAACTAACCCAGTGTTTGGTGCATAGTTGATACTTGATTAAAACAATGTGTATGACTGAATTGAATGAGGAGTTTTTCAGGAATGGGCTGTCATTTGAGTAACCTTGGGTGAGGAGCTGCTGGAGTTCCACAGACACCAGCTCTGCCCATCTGAGGGAGGACATGTTTTGTTTTTTGTAGAGAAAGCACTATGGTTTCTGCATGCTTGCAATACCCCACCAGTCCTCTCCTGCACGACTATGGCCAATCAGATGGGACGATAATCCTTTGCAGGGCGGAGATTTAAGCTGTTATCTAACAGACTGCTGGTGGATTAGTGAGGCTTTCTGCTTAAAAAAAAAAAAACTTGAAGAGGTTAGAGTTTCCTTTCCCCCTTCACACTCAGGGAGCAGGAGAAGGGCTGAGCTTGGTTGACTGTGCAGCAGGTCTGACTGGAAAATTAATGAGAGGAGAAACAGGACCCTGCCACGGGCGGGCAGGAGGTTCAAGGTGATGGCTGTGTATTGGCTCTGGCACAGCTATGATTTCCTTGGGAAAATCTGGACAAGACAGTGACTCTCCGGGCCTCACTTCCCTTAGCTTCAAATGGGAAATAATGACACCTGCCTGACAGGGACATTGTGCAGATGAAATGAGTGCACCGACATAAAAGGCCTTTGAAGAACTTAAAATGGTGTCACTGCGTGAAACTCTTCTTCCACTGTGCGGAGTCACACGGCAGGGCGGGCGCTCGGCCTGACATCCCAGAGGCCTATGGCCTCTAATTGCCTGTGGCAGAATTGAATTGTGGCAGAGCCGCAAACATCTCCGAGTCATGAAGGCACAAGTGGGATCTGATCATGGCTTTGAGAACCAAAGGAGGGGGTGCCAGGATGGAGAGGAAGCCATCCTCACGACTGGCAACTCAGCCATGTGCCCTTGAGGACTGGGCCAAGCACAAGTTCAAGGTCACACCTTCCATAAGACTTCCTACAGGAGAAGACATCTTTCAGATTACTTCATCAGGACAAATTCTGGTTGGAGTGGAAAAAAAAAAAACATAGGAAATAATTTATAAGTGAGTATTTGAAACTGTAGAACAGTTATTAAATTCACACAAAGGGGAGACAGTGGATTTTTATTTTGTTTGTTTAGGTTTTTCTTTTTGGCAGTCCTGGGCTTGGACTCAGGCCTGAGCACTGTCCCTGGCTTCTTTTTGCTCAAAGCCAGCACTCTGCCATTTGAGCCACAGCGCCATTTCTGGCTTTTTCTGTATTTATGTGGTGCTGAGGAATTGAACCCACGGCTTTGTGCAAGCAAGGCAAGCATTCTACTGCCAAGCCACATTCCCAGGCCCAGTGTTTTGTGTTTTTTCTTTAAATATAAGGAAAAGTAGATTGCAGGGTAACAATAGACATGAGCTCTCTGTATGTGTGTATATTGTGTGTGTGTGTGCACGCGCACGTGCGCACATGCTGGTCCTGGGGCTTGAACTCAGGGCCTGGGCACTGTCGCTGAGCTTCTTCTGCTCACTGCTAACATTCTACCACTTGAGCCACAGCTCTACGTGTGCCTTTTTCTGAGTAGTTTGTTGGAGATGAGATTCTCACAAAGCCTGGGTTGGCTCTGAACCTCAATCCTCTGATACCAGTCTCTTGAGTAGCTGGGATTACAGACATGAGCCACTAGCACCTGGCAGATATGCTTATTTTAAATAAAATCCAAGCCTTATGAACCATAGCCCTTACACGCAGGGTTAAAGAGCATACACATTCCCAACAGCAGGGGAGGTAAACTCAGTAATACTGCAGTAAATCAGAAAAGCGCTACACTCTCCTAGTTAGGACTTTGTCCTTTCTCTCCTTGGCAGGGGGTGGCTGGGAAGTGGTGCTATGTACTGAACATGGCATGAAGAGGATTCCTCTGACTGTAGGCTGCAGGCAGGCTTGCGTCTGGAAGGAAGCAGGCCAATCACAAGGAGCCATGGCCGACACCTTTATGTACTTGCTCCTCATGTAGACCATGTTCAGCAACACCTGAGACCACTGAAGCCTCATTCTATTTCCTGCTCCTTCCAGGCCTACTCTCACAACCCATCTGGGGTCCAAACAACTTCCTCACCAGCCCATCTCTTCCCTTCTACGGGCTCTCCTGTATTGGAACCGAAGGTCTACCGCAGAGGGTGGTAAACCTGAACCTCTATTTCTCTATCCCCTGCCTTTGGGGTAGGCTCACGTAAGAACCCCAATAGAAATCCCCATGTTTGAGAACTCCAGAGAAAGGCTTACAGGGATAGGCAGCCAGTGAGGCTGCCCTGCTAGCAACAGTAGTTCCCCTTCCTCAGCTCTGTGCCCAGCTTGGTGCTGAGCGCACCACAGAAATCATCGCAATTCGCGCTTACATCTCCTCAGCTGCATCTTCATTCCCATGCAGGGCCTACCCATGTCTCCATTCACTTGCTGCGAGGGCTGGAACAATTCTTGGAGGAGGGTTGAGCCAGTCCACTGGCTTCTAAGTGTGTTGATTCTTAGAGTCCTTGGGTCTTTTGTCCTGCTTTTTTTTTTTTTTTTTTTTTTTTTTTGATCCTTGGGTCAGGGTTTCTCAACCCAGGGGAAAGATCGCTCTCTGGCCTTTCTTTGCCTCTGTACTTCCTTCTTTGTGCAAAGAGACATTTTGGGTCAGTGAATGCTGCTAAGCATGGGATGGGTTCCAATAAAATAGATCATGGGCGTGGGGCGGATGATCCCTGGCTGATTTCCAGTGTGAGCATCCTACGATCCCTTAGCCCTTGTTTTCTGGTTCTAATAATTCTGGCTGTCTTGTTGTGCCTTTGATCCAGCGAAATCCCCACCGTACCTTCTCTCACCCGTTTTCATGTGGGAATTCATCTCCCGGCTAGCTGCCGAGAAGGCACAGGTCTGTGTGTGTTACAGCTGGAGGGGAGGCCAGGGATGGGGATGAGCAGATGGAGCCGCCGGCGGTTCACAGGCAAATGCTGGCGATGGATGTGGCCATGGGGCGGTGCTCAGGCTGAGCTGCGTCCGCACACCTGGCAGTTGGCTAGTCACACGGAGCTGTTCCTTGACTGGCAGGCGACAGGAGCCCAGCTCTACCTCTGGGAAGAACTGAGGCAGCGGGTGGCTGGCTGAGATGCTCAACCATCCTGTGCTCCTGTAATGACCCGGGAGTGAAAATCCACTGAGGCCCGGTTACAAAGCAGTTTTTATTAGTTGGTCTGCAACTGCCTTGCCCCAGGCTACCCAGGAACTAGGAGCAGCTGCAGCCTCCAAGGGGGTGAGTTTTTTTGCCTTTCTTCCTTTCCCCAGGCCTCTCTGCTCTCCGCAGGCCTCTGTTCTCCACAGGCCTCCAGGCTCTCCACACCACAGGCCCTGTCTTGGGCCTTTCCTGTCCACAGGCCCAGAGGAGACCCGGGCACTGCTCTGCTCCACCAGGCACCTCCTGGCCCATTGCTTCCTCCGTGCTTGCTCATGGTCTTTCCTCTCTCCCTGCCCTCTCTTCCTCCCTCCCTCCTTCCCCCCTCTCCTCTCTCTCACCCTGTCCCCTTGTACAGGAAGGCTGGGGTGGTGATCTCAGCATGGGGCAGACCCCCAGTGGGGAGGGAGTGACCTTGGGGTGGGACTTCCTGCCCCCTCAGGTTATCACACTCCCCCTTGCTCTGCTAGCACCCTAGGGGGCTGCCTTCCCACCCCTGCAGCAGGTAGGGGAGAGGGAGGCAGCCTCAGGCTACAGTCAGACCAGGAAGAACACCTCCTCTTCATTTTGCCCTTTTGAAACTGAGATCACATTAGAGAAGTTGTTAAAACGTAGGAAGTGATCCAGCAAGCTTCCCATCAGTCGCCTAGGGCTTGGCTGCTATGCAAGCTGTCATGGGGGTGTGCAGAGGGGGGTAACGGTTGTTCTGGGTGTCATGGGGGTGTGCAGAGGGGGGTAACGGTTGTTCTGGGTGTCATGGGGGTGTGCAGAGGGGGTAACGGTTGTTCTGGGTGTCATGGGGGTGTGTAGAGGGGGTGACGGTTGTTCTGGGTGTCATGGGGGTGTGTAGAGGGGGTGACGGTTGTTCTGGGTGTCATGGGAGTGTGTAGAGGGGGTGACGGTTGTTCTGGGTGTCATGGGGGTGGGGCAGAGGGGGTGATGGTTCTGGGTGTCATGGGGGGTGGTGTAGAGGGGGTGACGGTTGTTCTGGGTGTCATGGGGGTGTGTAGAGGAGGTGACGGTTGTTCTGGCTGTCATGGGGGTGTGCAGAGGGGGTGACAGTTGTTCTGGGTGTCATGGGGGTGGGGCGAGGGAGTGACGTTGTTCTGGGTGTCATAGGGGGTGGTGCAGAGGGGGTGATGATTGTTCTGGCTGTCATTGGGGGTGCAGAGGGGGTGACGGTTGTTCTGGGTGTCATGGGGGTGGGGCAGAGGGGGTGACGGTTGTTCTGGCTGTCATGGGGGTGGGGCAGAGGGGGTGACGGTTGTTCTGGCTGTCATGGGGGTGGGGCAGAGGGGGTGACGGTTGTTCTGGGTGTCATGGGGGATGGTGTAGAGGGGGTGACGGTTGTTCTGGCTGTCATGGGGTGTGTAGAGGGGGTGATGGTTGTTTTGGCTGTTATGGGGGTGCAGAGCGGGTGACGGTTGTTCTGGCTGTCATGGGGGTGGGGCAGAGGGGGTGACGGTTGTTCTGGCTGTCATGGGGGATGGTGTAGAGGGGGTAACAGTTGTTCTGGCTGTCATGAGGGTGTGTAGAGGGGGTGACGGTTGTTCTGGGTGTTATGGGGGGTGTGGAGGGGGTGACAGTTGTTCTGGCTGTCATGGGGGGTGGTGTAGAGGGGGTGACGGTTGTTCTGGCTGTCATGGGGTGTGTAGAGGGGGTGATGGTTGTTCTTGCTGTCATGGGGGGTGCAGAGCGGGTGACGGTTGTTCTGGCTGTCATGGGGGTGGTGTAGAGGGGGTGACGGTTGTTCTTGGTGTCATGCTCTTCCCAGGGCACCAGGGAGAGGCCTGCTGCTCTGGAGTTTGAGAAGCAAAGAGCTAATGATGTCATGGGGAGGATGTGGGAATCAACCAGTCTCCCTAGTTCTAAACTGAGGACAAATAGGAAGTAGCAGAGGAACATCTGTTGTGGAGGAGACTTGAGGTAATTGATTCCAACACTTTCTGCTCACCCCCAGGGTCCACTCAATGTCATTATAGCCCAGCTCCAGGCTCTGGCAGATCAGTTACTTGTGTCCTGGCATGAAACACTGTCATCCCATCCTGAACAATGAGGGTGCTCAGAACCCCATCCCAGACAGGATTTGTGTTCTCAAACCTCACTGCCACGTAAGAAATGTGAGAAGACAGGCTGCTGGCCGGTGAATGGGGCTTGAGGGTCCTCGTGTGCTACCAGTTGGTCACGACCATAATGATCTTCAAGTGCTCAGGGCTGGATTGTGGATGCTGAAAGGCCACGGCCCAAACCCCTGGTGCTTCTGGTATTCGTCCAGCAGAACAAAGCCACCAGGGCAGGAAGTGGCAGGAGACTGGCACTCCCCACTTATGGCCGTCCCCTCAAGGGTATCTGGGAAATGTGGCTTTGGGTCTGCTGGCTTCAGCCTCCGCAGAGGAGGAACAAACATCCAGAGACAGATGGGAAGGATGCCAAGCGAGCGACCAGAGGCCCACTCTCTTTTTACCCATGAAAACCTGTTGGGTAAATGGACTGGAAAGAATCATTCTGTTCTGGAATTTAAATGGAATATTTAAATGGACTTTATTAGCTCAGAAACAACCCATAATGTGGGGTTGTGTGTTTGTAAAAACCGCACCCAGGTCTCTCAAGAATCACTGATGTACTTCATCACAGAGTTGAGAATTTCGATCCCGTGATACTCCTTCAGCTGAGTGGCAAACCTGTCATCATCGGAACACAGAAGCCAGGCCAAAATGTCATGCTTGGGGGCCACCTCCAGCCTTCTGGAGCCTGCTGGGGACATCAGCCCTATCGCTCTGGGTGGGGAGGGAAAGTGGGGAACCCTCATGATCCAGGGGGTAAAGAAGGCCTGCAGGAGGCCAGCAAATGCACAACACTCTGCCCGACAGCATCAGGTGTGTTCTCTAGAAATCCCCAGCAGGTCGCCACTGTGAATGAGAGCATCCTGGCTAACATAACCTTACTTCCTGTGGAAGAAAGGTGGTTTGTTGTTTTATTCTTTTTGGTTGGTCATGGGCTTGAACTTAGGGCTTGGGTGCTATCCTTGAGCTCTCTGGCTCAAGGCTAGTGCTCTACCAATTGAGCCACGGCACCACTTCTGGCTTTTTCTGAGTAGTATATTAGACATAAGAGTCTCATGGGGACTTTCCTGCCTGGGTTGGCTTCCAACTGTGATCCTCAGATCTGCCTCCTGAGCAGCCAGGATTACAGGTGTGAGTAGCTGGCATTCGCTCTCTCCCCTTTCTATTTCCGCCACTAGATCAATCGGATAGCACTTGGAAAGTCCTTAGATGCCCATCCAGGTAGCTAGCTGGAAGGAGGGAACCATCCTCAGCCCATGCACCAGGCTCCCAAGCCAGGGATCATGGCTTGGCCCCGGGGCAAGACCTTTCAGAAGCATGCACGATGGAGTGTTTAAAGCCCGTTGACCAGTCCAGAGCAGGGAAGGAGTCTGAGCTAAAGGAGAAGCAATATGGTCCAGCAGCAATGGCTCACGCCAGTAATTTTAGCTACTCAGGAAGCTGAGATCTGAGGATTGTAGTTTGAAGCCAGCCCAGGTGGAAAAGTCGGTAAGAGTCCATCACTAATGAACTGGCAAAATACTGGAGTGGAAGCATGGCTCAATGGGAGAGTTCCAGTCACATGGGCAAGAAAGCGGAGTGCAAGGGGGGAAGCTCTTGAGTTCTGTAAGGCCTGGTTGCCATCAAAACACCATGCATGGCTTGCCCAGTCCTGGCTGCGCCCCGGGGGGCCTGGCCCCACGTACCTGGGCTCGGCTGTGCACAGCTTCCCCAGGGCAATGCCTGCGTTCAGTTGCACGGATGTCTTCTGTGAGTCACCGCCTGCCAGCTTCAGCAGGATTGGCACCAGGTCCGTCTTCAGCAGGGACGATGCGGCACTGGGCACCTCCATGCAGTTGCCGAGGCAGAGGGCGGCGTTGCCCACCAGAACCTCGTCCTTTGAGTTGAGCACCTTCACCAAAACGCTGAACTCTACAGGGACAGAAGGACATAGGCATTGATGCCTCCGGACCCCCTGAAGGGAGGCTGGCACCGGGCAGGAGGGCCCCAGGAGCTCCCGGAAATGCTGAGAAAGATGTGCTCACTCGTCCAGCCAACATCTCCTGAGTGGGAAGACCTTCCTCAACTCCTGTCCCTGTGGCAGCTCAAGTAGGCTGGCCTCCCTCCCTCCCTCCCTCCCTCCTTCCCACCCTCCCTTTCCTCCCTCCCTCCCTTTCTTCCTTCCTTTTTTTGGGGGGGGGGTGGGTGTTGCTCAAAGTTGGCACTCTACCAGTTGAGCAATACCTCTAAGTTCAGCTTTTTGATGCTTAATTAGAGATAAGTCTCACAGACTTTTCTGCCTGGGCTAGCTCCAAAACCATAATCCTCAGATCTCAGCCTCCTGAGTGACTAGGATTATAGGTGTGAGCCATGGGCCCCCAGCAAATCTATCTTCTCAAAAGCCCCCCTTCTCAACCTCTAGCCCCACCCTGGTGCGGGGTCCCGCCCAGCAGCCTGGGTGTGGAGCATCCTGTATCTGCTGTCCCGTCCTGATCTGTGAAGGAGAGTATTAGCCATCTGTGTGGCTGGGAGTTAGGCTCAGACTCTTCCCTTGTTCACTGAAGGTATCTCATCTCTCCCTCCCTCTCTGAAGGAACAAGGCTGTGCTAGGTCTTCAGGCTGCTGAAGCTTCTGCCCGGCTTCCTCTGAGTTGGCTGGTGGTGGGCCTTCCATCTGGGCATTCTACTTGTATGTAGCCCAAGCTGGTTAACCGTTTCTCCATCCAGGAGAGTGGACACTGCTCCCTGAGAAGTTACTGTCATTCCTGACAAGCCCCTCCCTTTCCCCAGTTCCCTGGGCAGCTTCCGGGGTGGGTTAACCTCTGGATGTTGGGGCCTTCATGACATGGTCACTTACTTTTGTCCAGCCTCATTATTTCCTCCCGAGCCTCATGGAAGCTGTTGGTGCAGACCGCCAGGATCTTTACTGCATGCCGCGATGCGCTCTGGCCTCCTGTCTAGATTCCAGATGGACAGCAGAACATCAATGCTCTCAGCTTCCTATTTTTTTAATTTTTTGGTGCCAGTACTGGGGCTTGAACTCAGGACCTGGGAACTGTTCTTTAGGTGTTTTTTTTTTTTTTCAAAGCTGTTGCTCTACCACTTGAGCCACAGTTCCACTTGCAGCTTTTTGCTGGTTAGTTGGAGATAAGAGTCTCATGGATTTTTCCTGCCTGGGCTGGCTTCAGTGATCCTCAGATCTCAGCCTCTTGTGTAGTTAGGATTACAGGCGTGAGCCACGGCACCCAGACTTTCCTCTTTCTTGATCAGAAATCATAGTGAGCAAGCGTTTCAGTAATAATGGCTTCTTGGATGTCTAAAGGGGGATCCTACTAGGAGTAATGCCTGGAGCACAACTCACAACTCCCCCCAGACAGCCTGCAC
Organism: Perognathus longimembris pacificus; assembly: GCF_023159225.1. Taxonomy (NCBI): domain Eukaryota; kingdom Metazoa; phylum Chordata; class Mammalia; order Rodentia; family Heteromyidae; genus Perognathus; species Perognathus longimembris. The sequence goes on along the minus strand of NC_063163.1, from coordinate 113,842,651 downwards.
CCCAGCAGGGACGCAGCCCATCTATGTACACCTGACAGCTTGGGGCGGGGGGGGACATTCATGCTATCAGATGCTGCCCCCCCACCCCAAGTCTCAAAAGGAGGAAGGGGCCCTGCTGTGTCAGGGCTGACAGAACATCGCCGCCAGAGGTGACGGCTGTAGAATCATAACCTTTAAAGTCATTCTGTGCAGGTCTTTACAGCGCACGGGTGTGTCCGTGCACACGTGTGTGTGTGAAAGCATGCCACCAGCGGTCCGGTTACAGAAGTTTTAGAGTGTGGCTGGGGGCCGTGCCTCGCGCCTGCGGTCCCAGCCCCTCGGGAGGCGGAGACCTGAGGACTGCAGTTTGAAGCTGGTCCAGGCAGGAAAGTTCGGGAAAGTCCTATCTCTACCCACTTAAAAAAAAGAGAGAGGTGGACCTGCGGTTCGAGTGGTAGAGCACCAGCTTTGAACAAAAGAGCACCCCTGCGTTCAAGCCCCAGTCCTGGCACCCATACAGCCCCCCCACAGTTGTAGAGTGAGTGAATGGCATTATCCAGTAAGCAGCCTAAACTCGTTCCCACCGTCGCAGCCCCTCACGACTCCCCGTGCGCGAGTACTTCCATCTCCCTCTTCGGAGTGTGTGCACCCCTGCTCTGCTCGGTGTCACCCCACTAACGCGGACGAGAGGGCCGCACCAGGTCCGTATGTCACGAGTGGGCTCCAGCGACAACAGCCAAGTCATTCCCTTCTCCTTGCAAGGGAATCTAGTGACCCGCTTGCGTGCGCTGCACTCGCTTCATGGGGAGAAAATCCCATCACCCTGGGGTCACACGGCAACTCCCCGGCCTCCAGGTCTCGCGAGTGGCGTTCCATCGACACACTTCACGCGGTGACATAAAGCATCACGAGTCCATGAACAAAGCGACTGCCCCAGAAACTTTGCAAGAAGCCAGGAAGCTATGGGTACCATCTTGTTTAAGGACAGAGGCCGGGAATCTTACAGTTGGGCTTGAAAGAAGAAGCATTTTTTTGTGTGGGGGGGGGCGATTTTTAGAGCTGGGAATGGAACCCAGTCTTTGTGCATGCCAGAACACATTCTCCCACTGAGCCGAGGGCAAACCATTTGTGTGGCTGTACCTAAAGAGCATTTCTTTGGTTGGTTATTCGCTCAGCAACCTTGGTGTTCGGAGCACTGTCCGGATGGACAGGCGGGAGAGACTCACTCTCCATCCCACAAGCTGGAAACGTGGCCGGGCTGACTCAGTGAGGACCTAGCTCAGTGATCCAAGTCCACGCCCGTGCTCTGCCCCTTGAGTAAAAAATGGCGGAGTCCTGGATGGTTAAGAGGTGGTAAGCAGTGAAGTTACTTTACCTTCAGGAACTTAATCATTTTCTTCACAATTCCTGCTCTCAGGGCCTCCTGGATGATTTTCAGAGAGGAAGGGAGAGTCCGGCTCAGCACACCAGCAGCTCTCTGAAGGGCGCAGGGGAAGGGCCATTAAATGTCCTTATAGAGATGCGTTGACAAGTTTGGCGAGGCCAAAGCTGTCATTGGTACCTACCTGATTTTTATCTACCCCCTACTTGATTTTTATCCCCTACCCCCTGCCAGTGCTGGGGTTTGAACTCACTCTTACTTGGCTTATTTTTTTGCTCAAGACTGGTGCTCCCACCAGTTAGGCCACAGCTCCACTTCTGGCTTTTGGCTGGCTGATTGGAAATAAGAGTCTCACAGACTTCCCTGCTTGGGCTGGGCTCGAAATGCAATCCTCAGATCTCAGGTCTGAGTGGCGAGGATGACAGGCGTGAGCCACCTGAGCCAGGTTTATACACTGCTTTTTCTAAACAGCGAAATAGCCAAGGAGCACAGAGCATGCGTGGTTCCTCTTAACAAAGCTGCCAGGTAGATCATTCGAAGGGCCGAGAACATTTGCCCGAGACATACAAAGCCCGGCTTATTTCAGTGTCACATAGGAGCAGCCAGCTTGCCTCAGCAAGCAAGGCCTGCCCAGCACCTCCCATGACCCCCACAGCCGCAGGACCCTCCTTACAAAGCCTTCTGCTTCCTGGGTCTGTCCTTAGGACCCTCCTTACAAAGCCTTCTGCTTCCTGGGTCTGTCCTTAGGACCCTCCTTACAAAGCCTTCTGCTTCCTGGGTCTGTCCTTTGTGTCTTTTGTTTTCTTTTATCTTTACGTAGCTTTGGGGTTTTGGGGGGCCCTACTTTCACTCCATTTACTTCTGGGCTCTCAGATTAAAAAATATTAATTAGCAGTTACTGTTTTGTGGGTGTACTACCTTTAATCTTTCTCAAGATATAAATGGTGATTCTTTTCTTTTCTTTGATTTTCTATACTTCTTTCAATTTTCATGATTTGTTTTTTTTCCAGTCCTGGAGCTCGGACTCAGGGCCTGAGCACTGTCCCTGGCTTCTTTTTGCTCAAGGCCAGCACTCTGCCACTTGAGCCACAGCGCCACTTCTGGCCTTTTCTATATATGTGGTGCTGAGGAATGGAACCCAGGGCTTCATGTATACAAGGCAAGCACTCTTGACACTAAACCAGATTCCCAGCCCCTAGATTTTCATGTTTACACTTAAAAAAAAAATCATTTATGAGTATAGCTTTCCTGAAATGTCTGGTAATCTTTAGCTGTCCAATTGCTTCTTTAATAAAAGCAGTGCGTGCGGGGATGAGGAGCCTGTGGGGCGTTTATGGGCCTGGGAGATGTCACCCGAAACTCTATAAGGAAAATCTCCTTTCTCTGGTCTCTCAATGTGTTAAGAGAAGTAAATACACGCAGGACTTAAATCCATCGCGAAATCCCCAATACAGCAGTCTCTGCGCCTCCTTTTTCAGTGTTCTAAATAAAGTCTATTTTATCATAGTGGGGGGGGCAGAAAGTCAAAAAGCTGGACCTGGTAGCGCCTGTCTGTAATCCCGGCTACTCGGGAGTGGGAGGTAGGATGATCATGGCCTGAGCAAAAGTGCTATATTCAATTTGAGGCAAGCACTCTAGCCACTAGGCCATATCCCCAGCCCAAATAATGAGACTCTTTTTTTTTTTTTTTTTGGCCAGTTCTGGGCCTTGGACTCAGGGCCTGAGCACTGTCCCTGGCTTCTTCCCGCTCAAGGCTAGCACTCTGCCACCTGAGCCACAGGGCCCCTTCTGGCCGTTTTCCATATATGTGGTGCTGGGGAATTGAACCGAGAGCTTCATGTGTAGGAGGCAAGTGCTCCTGCCACTAGGCCATATTCCCAGCCAACTATATTCGATTTGAAAAACAAACTAAGAACAAGAACCGAAGGCATGGCTTAGTTGGTAGAGTGCTTGTCTAGCAAGGAGGAGGCCCCGAGTGTAATCTCTAGTACTGATGAAAAGCAAAAACCAAGGACGGCGCTGAGTTTGTTCGTGAAGATGGACGCCTGCTTGCCTGCCACACGCAGCTCGCTACCTCACAGTGGTGCCTTCAGCGTCCCCATTAGGGCAAAATCTCCATCCTTCCAGGCAAGGCCGCCACTCTGCTAACCCCCAGCCCCGCCCTTCTCTCCTCCACTGGGTGAAGGTATCTTTAATCTGCTTCTGTAGTCCCTGAGTTCTGCTCCAGCTGACAGAATGCCTGCTTAGGCCCAAGATGGCGGTCAGTGTGCTCTAAGGGCCAGAAAAACGGAGGTGATGGCTCACTAATGCATGTGAAGACTACAGCCTGGGTTGATGGCAAGCAGTGTTTCGAAGCATACTGACATTCTTCTGATGCACTGTGCTAAACACAGTACTCGAGTTTTCTTAGCCAAAGTGTCAGAAGCAGAAGTATGAAAATCATTCCAGCAGGCACCCCCAAAGGGGCCCCAAACAGCCAGCCTCCAAGAGCACTGGTTTCAACCTGGCCAAGTTTTCTGATGATGGACTAAAAGGAATTCTAAATGAAATCCTTGGGCTGTCCAATCTGTACAGCATCTCTAGAAGTAGGACAAGTCAGGAGGACGACATGTGTCCAGAAAGGGCCTTAACTAGAGTTCTTGGATGTTAGAGTGGCCACAGGCAGGTTACCAGGGAGGAGGTCACCCAGCCTCCCAAAGCGTAGGTGAAATTTGGCCTTCGTGTGCTTGTGACATTATTTACACCATCCCTGGGAGAGGCGGCAGGTTTGGAGAGGTGGTGACTACAAAAAAAGTCACCATGATGACACCGAAAGAAAACATGAACAAGAATAAGGACGCCGAGTCTGGAGACCCCAGAGGGACTTACTGTCAGGATTCCTCCATCTTGGCTGTTGAGTAGAGACAGGCACTTTCTGCTCACCTCCGTGATCCACACCTACAACCATGGAGAGGAGAAGATGATTTGAAGGCCCATATCGAATTCTCTGTAGAACTTCTAAGCAACAAAACCGTGGGGTGAGGGGGAAGAGGGGAGGGGAACCCACCCTCCGGTCCTCTGCCTCTGTCCCGATTTCTCCCACTTTCTCCTTCCCCTGCCCTGACGCCTTCCTGGGTCTGGCTTCCCTAATTCTTGGCTGTACTCTACCAGTTAGGGTCAGGCTCTTTTTGACTTGGTAAATGCAGTGCCCAGTACTGGACACGTGGGCAGTTTTCTGAATGAACATATGATTGTGACAGAATAACCCTCCCCCCTCCCCCCACTGCCAAGGTTCAGGCCCGTGTGCATCTGTGCTCTTCGTAAGTAACAGGTTCAGTGCAACAAGATGTGCTTTGTCTGTCCCAGGGCTCCTGGGAGGGTGACAGACAAGCCATACCTCTGAGACAAGGGGGACTTGGAGACACAGGTTCATGAAAAGTCCCAGGAGGGTGTACATGACATCTCTGAACAGGTCATCCTCGCATCTGACCTTGAGAGGAGACAAGATGACCGTTGACTGTTTCGGTGGAACACTTCACAGCCAGCTCTTCTTTTGGACAGGGTCACAGATGCCCAAACTGTCAACGCTATGGGCTTAAATGATGCCAGGAGCTCAGAGACCAGTTCTGCGGTTAGCAAAGGCGCAGAAGGGTACCTTCTGTGCTTAGCCTGGCTCCGGCTTTACATTGGAGAAGGGGTTGTCGCAATGGATGATCGGGCCAGCTCTGCCCAAATCCTCCACCTCTCTCCAGGGTGGGTGGGGGACTTGATGTGGCGAGCCCTTGAAGGCCACAGCTCATAAAATCTATGGCTACAGAATTTTTGGAAAAGCCATGTAATTAAGAAGTTGATGCCCACAAAGAGGGTGAAAGACCGGCTTTGGATAGAAGAGCGAAAATACCAGGAGGCCCAGGCAGGCATCTGGGAATTCTTCGTAGGCCCACATGTGTCTGCGGGTGGCGGGCTTGGCACTGAGGTTCCCCATCATGCCGATACACTGGCAGAAGGCGGTGGTGCTGGTTAACATGGGGTCTCTTCTCTACAAGCGAATCAAGAGAAACGGAAGCCTCAGAGAACAGGTGGAGAATGGTACAGACGTTCCCGGGAGCGGTACTCACTCTCCAGAGAGCTTACTGTTACCTTGAATGGCAAAGGGGTCACCATGGCAACGGGATGAAGGCAAAGAGGGCAGACCCAAAAGGACCAAGAGGACCTGGCTCAGGCCTTTCCCTTCTCAGAGCCACCATTTCCACAGTGGCCAGGTTTTGGGGTGCGGTTATGTTCCCTACTGGGTCCTGGCACTTTTCCAAGTTAACCAAGCCCAACACTCTCTCTAGGGAGAACTCTCTATCTCTCCTCGGCCTTATCAGCTCAGGTGGCCCAGCTGTCTTCCCGCTGGGGCTGATTTCCCTCTGGGGACAGAGTCACAGGCTATCCTGATGACAACTCTGTGTCAGGAAGAGGCCCGTGGAGACGGATCTCCTCGTCTTCCCCTGAAACGCAGCTCACGCGCAGCCCGCCCGTATGCCTTCTCCATCTCCACCTGTCCCACCCGTGGTTGTTTTGACAACTGAGAACTGTGACAATTCCAGTTGTGAATCAATGATTAGTCAACCTGAGAGACCACAGGGGTTCTGGGCTGTAGATGGTATTTATACAGCTCTGCCTACATTCCCGAGCCCCTGTGGTGGAGGAGGGAAGGAACGGGGTGGGGGCGTGGGGGCGGGGAGGCTGCTCACCAGGACCCCCGTGAGCATGGGCAGGGTGTCCGGAAGGCTGGCCTGGAGCCACGCTTGGAATCTGTGGAGAAAACAGCAGCCAGGGTTAGTTCTCAATGACACACACTGTCCCTGAGAGACAGCGCCTCTTGGGTAACATAGCAGACGGTGATAAACCGGTCCCTCCGAACTACAGCAGGTGTGGGTCATTTATTCTGAGCCAGCAAAAGAGGAAAGAAAAGCAAAAACAAACAAACAAACAAGCCACTGGGCACACATGAAGTGGCTTAGGAGTCTGGCGGGTCTGCTTTGATGTTGAATGGCAGATCTCAGGGGGCAGCTTTGCTGGACTCTGCCAGGCCGACCTTGTGCGGGCTCCCCTCCCCTGCTCTGTGCCTGTGCGTCCTGCGTGCCCCCAAAGGTGGCGACCACAGTGTGAACGTGTACACTCGTCACAGCCGCCGGGAGAACCCAGATGCACACATGTCTCTGCGTGCTGCATCCGCCTTTCTCTATCATGCAGTGGGTCCTAGGCAAGACTCCTAAAGTGTATAGGGAAAAACAAAGGACTGAGAAAAGAAGATGTGATTTAAAAAAATCACAGAGCAAGGCAAGACAACTCAGTCAGGAGGAGACGTTATTCACAGTGCTTCTGGCAGCCCAAGAGGATGCTACCGTGTGTTTGCTCTCCACCCATCATTCAAGGGCCTGCTTCCCGAAGCCCCCTGGAGCCAAGGTCTGTGGGTGCTCAAGTCCTAAGGGACTTACATAAAATGGAGTAGTATTTGCATTTAACCAACATGATCGTGTGTGTGTTAGTACTGGGGCTTGAACTCAGAGCCTCACACTCTTACTCTGCTTTTTCACTCAAGGCTGGTATTCTACCACTTGAGCCACAACTCTAGCTCTGCCTTTTCTGCTGATTAATTGGGCATAAGAGTCTCACAGATGTATTTTCCAGGGCTGTCTTTGAACCATGACCCTCAGATCTTAGCCTCCTGAGTAGCTGGGATTACAGGCGTGAGCCACCAGTGCTCAGCTACCTTGGTCCTTTTGACTTTATTCTTGATTTAAATTTTTCTTTTACTTTATTATTGTTTTTCCAAAGGATCTCACTTTTACGTAGGCAGGCCCACACTACAGTCTTCCGATTTGTGTTTCCCATGGGCCGTGATGGCAGGATAGTACCACCCCATCCAACGCTTTATCAATGGAGATGGAATCACATGGATTTTTTTGTCCTGGTCCTTTTGATCTCGGCCTCCCTAGTAGCTACGATAATAGGGTGGGTCACTCCCCAGTCCCCTTGTAGACATTAAATCACCTCTAACCTTTAGATTACTAGGCACTTCATAGTACAGTGCCATATAAACAGCTGTTATACTGCATTATTTAGGGAATGACAAGGGAAACATCTCTATATATTCAGTACAGATGCAGTATTTTTGATGTGCATTTGATGGTATCCAGATCTGCAGGTAGAAAGAGCTGGCTGCTTTTTTGCAGGTTCTGCTCCAAACTCATGGAGGTCTGGGCTGCCCGGCACCAGAGGGGCTGCGGTGGGCATGGGCCGCACAGGCCTCTGGGAGACAGCACCCTCTGCTCAGGGAATCTCGTGACCCTCGGGAGGAGGCTGGCCTCTCCTCTCTGCACACTACAGAGATCACCTAGCGCATCTCAAGTCGGACATAAAACATTACCTTTCCTCCAGAAACAAGTCTGTGAGCAGTCCCATGGCTGTGTTGGCCTTCTTATCTGAGAACTCAAGGAATAACAGCAGAGCCTCGAACAATCTGCCAACAAAAAAAAACCAAAACAAAACCCCCAACCATAAATACCTCAGCGTGGGCTGTCTCCAACTCTCAGAGGCCCGGCGAGGTGACCTTGTGAGGAATCTGGGAAGGAACAGCATCCAGGGGGAGAAAAGCTACAAGGGTGGTCTCTGCAGGCCACCCCAGAAGCTCTGCCCAGGGCACCTGGATGCTTGACCTTAGAACACCTGGTATCTCCAGCTTCCTTCGGCACTGGACAGTAGGAGGGCAAGATGTACCTTCTGTAGGCTGGACCTGGACTCTTGCAGAGTGTATGGAGCAAGCCGCTGCCCAGGGAGGTGCGCTCTTATCTTCACTGGTGGGGGAGGGGGGAGGGGGGACCTCCCCCCCATCCCATGACAAATGGAAACAATTACAATCAAAGTGCTGGTTGGGAGTTGATGGAATCGGGGCATGCATGCTGGAAGGTGGCTAAGGGTGGGTGATGCTAAGCTTCTACCAATCTCAGAACTTCCTCAGGAACTTCCTCCAGAGTTCCTGCTGCCGGACACCATTTGTTTTATAGCCCTCTGGATTCCTCCTTCTCCGGCTATGGAAATCTCTTTTCTTGGTCTTAAAGATGAATGCGAATGAACCTGAGCAGCCCAGAGAGTGAGACAAGAGCCAAGAGCATTTGGATGTCGTGGTGGGAGATGTAGGAAGCTAGCTTCCTCTTCCTGTGACACTCATCCCCTAGAGGACAGCGTGCCCCTTTCTGCCTCTTCCCGCCCCTCTGGCTCGGAGGCAGATTTTCTGCTCTGTTGACAAGCAGCTGTCCCTGTGGGTGGACTGTAGGTTAGAGAAGAGTTTCATGGTACCAATGAATGCACTGTCCACCCCAGTTAGAGGTGACCCCAAATGACTGTAAACATACCGAGTCCCCATCCAGGCTGGCATGACATTCGTGGCTTCCCTTCTGCCAAGGATGGCTGTGGCCCATGCTGTAGACACTCCCCAAAGCCTCTCTACTACAGAAGCGGGGCGACGTGCGACACGGGTCCTATCCCACCAGGAAGCAGCAGTCACAGTCATGAGACACCAGGGAAACTGGGAAGGCTGCCTTTAGCTGGTGTCTGTAACTTGTATACGGCAGGCCGTGACTGACGCTACTATTCTGTGAGGCTGAACCATAGGAAATGGCTGAGATGGAAACAAGTTTCTCATCTAACTGTGGTCATTTCATATGCTCGCACTAATAATCTGAAGATAAAAGCAAGGCGAAGAGTAAGAAAACTAATGAATAAAACAAATAATAAAGAAAGCCGCCGCAAAGCACGAGGTAAGGTTTGTAGAAAGTGTTCTCAGGAGACAGGTCATTCTATCTCTGCAGCAGAACTTGAGCCATCAAGACTTGTTCCAATAAGTTGTACCCTGCCTTGTTTTGGAAAGGGCTCGATGAAATGCAGAGGTAGTACTGCATCTGCTAGGAGCCACAGTGTCCCCCGCAAGTGCTGTGTCTGTTAGACACTCCTCCTCGAGGCTGATGACAGCCACACACCAGAGCCCGGGCGAGAGGGACAGGCTCATCTGTTCCGGTCCATTGATTGACAACTTGGGATGACGCCCTAAGAAAGCCTCGGCAGAGCCTTACCGGGCCAGGTCAAGGTGGCTGATGATGAGGTCCCGTCCGGTCTCCGTCTGGGCGAGCTGAAGAATCAGGGTCAAGCTCTGCTGCCGGAGGGCCAAGGCTGGGGAAGTCAAGAAGGAGAGCAGCAGGCCGGCCTGGTCTGGATGCATCACAAGGACTCGTTGGTTCTCCTCTGCAAGACACAGCGGGGCCGCGCCTTGTAGGCACCACGGTGGCACCCGGCCCAGTTCTGCCTCTGCAGCTCTAGTGGGAACACAGGCCTCCACTCTTCGCAATGGCCTGTTGGGTCAGGATGAGCAGGGGCATGAGGTTTTAGACTCAGTTATGAAGTCCTGGGTCCCCCAGGTTCCGCTCAATAAGGTGAGTGGTAATCCACCTATTACAGTTGAGCAGGACTCGTGAGTCAATACACAATTGGGCCAGCAGGGACTGACGCACACCAGCTATTTCCTTACTGATGTCAGAAGGATCTTCCGTGGGTGGGGTCGGAATACGGGAGTGAAGGGGAAGGAATCGGCCTAGGGGAGGACTCGCTTTAGACCATCCAAATTCAGACAGCGGCCAGAGCAGCCTTTGACACCCAGCAGAGTCTGGAGATGTTAGACGACAAGTCACGCGTCCCAAGGGAAACTGTACTTTTGGGGCAGGCAGGAAAGGGAATGCTCCTTCCTTCCATCCCATTCGCATGAGCAGCGGTCTCGAGAGACTTGGAGCGGGTGAGGAGAGGGCGATCCCGCCCACCACGCACTGGGCAGCAGTGCAGACCTTGCTTTTGATCCACAGTTTTTGGAGGGAGGGGCTGAGAAGGTCTAGACACCAGCTCTCCAGGGCCTGGCCAACGGGGACAGCCATCATGCCTGGCCACTCAGCGTGTGCACCTGTAGACCAGGCTTACCATTCTCGTGACACACTGCTTGCCAGAGCTTGAGGACAGACACACAGACAGTCTCTTCCACTGCATCCTTGCTTGTGGCCCATAAGCACCTAGAGGAGACAGGGCAAGTGAGCAACGCGAAACCAGTCTCCATTCCTGCTTGGTTTTATCCCCAGTCTCACCAGATGCAAGTTTCAGAAAGTCAATCTTTACATGCAGAACCACAGATCAGCAAGACTCAAGGACTGCCAATCATGGAGTCTTGAGGTCCTGGTCAAAGACACAGGGCCACAGAGGGGTGGCAGCGAGCCAGGGGCCATGGCAGACATGTTCGGATGTTAAGTCTCAGGCTCACCCAAGCACAAGTGAGACAGAAAAGAAAACAAGTTTAGATGGGATTCGAACTGTGATGCTCTGCAAATTCAAAACTAGGGCAGAGAATAAGCAGCGATCGTGGAGACGTTGGGAGAGCAGTATGAAGAGCCGTCTTTCTCCCACTTGTGATGCCCAGAGCACCCACGAGGCCGACTGCCGTCAAGTGGTCCCAGGCTCCAAGCTCGAGGGTGTTCATGTGGGAGCCGTGTACCCGAGGAGGGGACCCCCCCACCCCCAGCTGATGGGAGGCGAGGGCACAGAGTAATACCATCGCCTGTGTGGCATGCTTAGTATCCAGTCTCACACGCGATAGTGGTGTCCCCTGGCCCTGCTTCCCAAGTGTCCCTCACCTTCTTAGGACCTCGTTGTCATTGATGATGCTGAATCCACCTTGGGTTCTGAATAAAGTACGTTCTGTGCCTGAAATAGATCCATGGGGAAAGGTGTCAGCTGGTCATGAGAACACAATAGAGACTATCAAGGTCACCCGAACAAACATGTCACTATCACTCTCTTCCTCTCTCTCTCTCATTTGACAGGGTCTCACTATGTTGCCCACAGGGGCCTCAAACTGCTCCTGCTTCAGTTTCCCCAGTGCTGGGATTACAGGCATGTGCTACCAGGCTAACCTAGAAGCAAATACTTTTTTATTCTGAGAAAACTGCATTTATCACCAGCCCTTTGGTGCCACGGGCAGAGGAACCATTCGGAAAAGGAGGGCAGGGCTGGGTGGCTACACAGGTGAGTGGCACAAGTCACCAATGGGCAACCTTTAGACAGCCTCGGGTTGCTCCGAAACCTCCAGAAAGAACTGGCACACCCATTTGGTCTTAAGTATTTATTTCCAAGCCGTTTCCGGGCTCTGGAGAAGAAACGGCAGAACCTCCATTGTACACTAAAGGGAAGCCTGCAAGGCCACGGTCTTTACAAGGAGCCTCCTGCCATGAAGCAACAGAACTTTGCTTAAGCCGTGGCTTCAGTGCTGACAGGAGCCGGGAGCAGAGAGCAGCACGGCTCTCATTAGGAGAAGAAAACGTTTCCTCTGAAACTATGTTCACATTTAAGCAGGCGTTCGGTTTTATGGAGGTGAACTGTGCAGTTTATCCCCTAAGATTCTCTACAGGGTACCTTAGGATGTTTGCAGGGGGAGATGGGTACGTGTAAGGTGTTTGGGGCATGTGTGAGGACTGAGTGTGTAGAACAAATACAGTGATGCAAGTATTTATGACGTATAAGGCATGTGGGGTGTGTATACGGGTCTACAGACCAGGAGGTTAAGGGCTGTGTGTACACGTGTGCACACCTGTGTATGTATGTATGTGTTGTTCATTGCATGTATGGCGGGCATGTGCATATTCGGAAGAGAGGATGAGATGTAGGAGACTATTCCCTGCACACCCCTTCGGCATCTATATTAGCACGGATGCGCACCCAGTATTTGTAGGAGGAATTTCTTGGTGTCTCAAAGTCAAGACCCTATGCTCTGGACCCCGCATACATCCTGGGCTTACACTGCTTCATCGTTTCCGTCAGGATTTCGATCCCCCCTGCATAGAACAGGGGTGCCTGGTCAGGCTTGGAAAGGGTCTCCAGGAGATTTTTGGTCGTCACAGCTGTGTTCTTTCCTAAAGCCAGAAATTTAAGGGCTTCCTGCTCTTGAAGATCTGCCTTTTCCTGAAGATTGACCTGCCTCGTATATTCTAGCAAAACAGGCAAAAGAAAAAAAAAAACACCACTCAACAAAGCAATACTACAATAACTGATACCACAAAAGAATACCCTCCCCTCCTTCTATCCCTCCTTCCCTCTCTTCCTTTCCTCTCCTCTCTTTCATTCCTCCCTTCTTCCCTCTCTTCCTCCTTCCCTTCCTTCCCCCCTTCTCCTCTCCCATTCCTCTCTTTCCCTCTTTTCTCTCTCCATTCCTTTTTTCCCCTCTCTCCTTCCCTCCCTCCCTCCTTCCCTCCCTCTCTCCTTCCCTCCCTCCCTCCTTCTCAAGGGTGGAGGGTTGAGAAGCATACAACATTGAAACAATCCCAACTCTTCTTCCGCAAAGAAACAACACAGACAGTGCAAATTCTCTAGCTAGAATCTTAAGACCTGTGGATCCAGAGCAGTTGGAAAGCTCTGGAAGAAGGCGGCACAGAGGAGAAAGGCAGGAGGGTGACAGAGGGAAGAGAGGAAGGACACGGAGCAGGCGTGTGAGCACAGGGAAGGCCGGGAGGGCCACTGGCCTGGGCCAGGGCGGAGAGGGGTCGGAAGGTCGGAGGGCAGCTATGGAAGGAACTTGGAGGGGAAAGAGACGCAAAGAAGACAGCAGCAGGAGCCCACTCACCTTTCACCTGCGCCTGCAGCTTGGGGTTGATTTCTAGGATCCTCTGATAACACTCTCTAGCCTGGAAAACAGAAGCGAGACATTGAAAGGAGGTTGGGGGTAGCGGTGATTACAAGACAGGCAGCTTGTTCCCTGCCCGCCTGAGTTCCCGGCATGGGGGCTGGGCATGGAGTGCAGTGTGTGCCTGTGACATTTGTGGACACTCCTCAGGTTCTGTGCAAGGGGAAACAGGCATCATTTCAAAATTCATTTGGGCAGCCAGATAGCAACTCTGGTGAAAAATATCCAGGCCTACCTTTTTGGTGGATTGTGTCTGTTTGGGGTAGGAATTATACATACATACATACATATGTACATATAGTCACTTACAGTAAGAAAGAACAGGAGGCTAACTGCTGCTCCATATGTTCATGGGGATTTAAGGAAATGAAGCTGGAGACAGTGTTGACTGAGAGATGGGAAGTATACAAGCTTGAGGGCCAGGAGGGGTAACTCACAGTTGTAATCCCAGCTACTGGGAGGTAGAGAGGGAGAGGATTGCAGTTTGACCCCAGCTCAGGCAAAGACTTAGTGAGACCCTCTCTGAACAGAAAGCCAGGTTGGCCCAGGACAAAAGCAAAAGACTCACCTGAAAAATGACTAAAGCAGTAAGGGCTGGGGGCATGGTTCAAGTGGTAGGGTACCTGCCTTGCAAGCGATAGGCCTTGAGTACAAAACCAAGTACCATAAAAAAAAAATGCACAGGATAAAAAGATGGGTAGCAAGGGGTTCCTTCGCTGGCATCCTCTGATTCTACCGTAGGGCCGCACCGCCAGCCCCGTTTTTCACTGGTTGTCTCCTGCCTAGGCGCGTGCCGGGACTGTGATCGCCTGTGTGAGGCTTCTTGTAGCTGTGGAGGGGTCAGGTGTCTGGAACCATGGTTCCCGCATCTCACGCTGCTGGCTCTCCCCTAAGAACTCACCTCGTCGTAGTTTTTCAGGGCCAGGTGGGCCTTCCCCATGTGGAAGTAGGCCTTCGTGTAGGTTTCATCACACTGCATAAAAGACAACGGCGGATGAGATGTTTGGTTAGCCACTTCCCTAACAGAGCGAAGGCAGATGCCCGTGTTTTCAGGACGGGCCGCCGCAGTTGACAATGACAGCTTTTCCGTGTGTCTGTGACTGGTCTGACTGTTGTCTGTGAGGGGCCTCAGTGATGGAGGAGGTTCTCGGGCAGAACAAGGACACTCCTCGCCAGTTTCCATTTTCATGTAGTGAGGCGCACTCAGGAAGCAAACCAGAAGCCCTTGGCTTGGAAGAGCACTTGCTTAGCACGGGGTTCAGTGTTAGAATCACCCAGAATGCTTTTCAAACTCCTGTCCACACTGCTCCTCGGACCAATTAAATTATTGTGTAGGTGAGGGCCCCGACATCGGTGATTTGTTCAGCTCTCTAGGTGGTGTAACAGTGTAGTCGAGTTCAGAGAACTAACTCGTTTATTGCAGGAGAAGGAATTGGCTCTGGGAAAACAGCTGGAGCCTACCAGTACTTCTATGGGTCCAGGAAGTTCTTCCTCCTCCCAAGTGAACCACGACATATATCTTAAGCCACACCCATATCCTTTAAGATCTGAGGGACAGAGGGACGTTCTCCTTCAAAAGACAGTACTGAAGCACATGGCTGAGAACATTCCACTTGGGGGAGGGGTGTTTCTGCACTGATCTGTCTGCTACTTTATGAGAACTCTGCAAGGAATAATTTGGCACAAAGACACGAACACGATTTAAAATAGCCAGTTAAATTAGCCTCGTGTCGTTACAAGGCTGTGTGCTGGGTAAGATGCCCTTTAGGGGTTAAGGGGTAGGGAACAACTGGCCCATGGACATTTTGAGGCCCTCAAAATGATTTGGAACATGGTAACATGGACATGTGCTTCTTGTCAGCTGCCCTCAGCTGTCTACAGAGCCAGACCCACAAGTGTTTTTTTTTAATTTTTGTCAAGTGTAGGGCTTGAACTCAAGGCCTGGGCATTGTCCCTGAGCTGTTTCAACTCAACGCTAGTGCTCTACACCTTTGAGCCACAGCACCACGTCCGGTTTTCTGGTGGTTAACTGGAGTCTCAAGGACTGTTCTGCCTGGGTTGGCTTCTAACCAGGATCCTCAGATCTCAGCCTCCTGAGTAGCTGGGATTGTAGGTGTGAGCCACCGGTACCAAGCCCCACAAGTGTTGCGATAAATATCCATATGGTTGGTTCCCTATCGGCTAGACTCAGAGAGGTTAGGGCATGTGTCCTGGGTGAAACTGTGTTTGATTCCTCACCAGGAGCGGGGTGCCGGCTAGGCCATCTAATGTACTGGATATTCATTCTCCTTGTCGGGATTTTGATGATGATAATAGCAAGGAAAGCACGGAGTGTGGTGCTGGGTAATACATCATGAGCTGCTGTAGTTACAGGGTAAAAGAGATTTCAGGGCAAAAGCGATCTGAAGGGAAGCTGACTCCTAGAGAACTGTCGGAGCAAGCCTGGGAGGTGCGTGGTCGTGGACGTCATCACCTGACTCATGGCTGAGTGAAGGGAGCAGAGCCACGAGCCTGGTAAAGTCACAAAGAAGGATCAAGGAGGCAGGAAAGGCACAGTCAATGGGAAAAAGAGGCAACTCCAACATTCCAGTTCCTCAGGTGAAATATTCACAGCAAATAATACACTGGCAGAACACCAGGGTGACCCAGCTGAAGAGCTGAGCCGTGGCCTCCGTGGGGGTGGCACTGGGAAGCAGCTGTCACTCTGGTGCCATCGTCCCCCATGGCCAGTGCAAAGAGCCACTAAGAGATGCTGCTCCTACCAAGGCCATTCTCCTCGGACCACGTGTCCACACTGAGGCTCCACACCTGGCTGAACTCCAGGTTCCCTTTAAAGAAATTGTATCATCAAGGAAGGTTCTACTTCATTGTGTGGGAAGCCTTCTGCCAGGAAAGAAATGATCCCAGTCCTAATTGAAAGCAGCCTCATGGCCTTATCTTCCTCCCCGAGGAACATCAGTCGTGAAATACCGGCTCTTCTCTACCAATTTAAAAGTGTCAAGAATATTAAATGGGCGTGAAAGCACTAATGCTAATAATAATGGTACAGAGAGTGAAACTTCTTTGAATTCACGGCTTCCATGCAGAACTGATGAATGTTACTACTTTTAGCATTCCTGGTACATTTTAGCCCATCCAGCCAAACTCTGCACCTGGGAGGGAGCCTGGCTGGTCTTTTAATAAGACTGCTTGCTGAGTGTCGGCGTGGCTCATGTCAGTTCTGCTGGGCCTGCTTCCCCTCACCATTCATTATGTGATATTACAATTCAGATTTGGAAACAGGCCTTTGTGGAAACTACATCACTCCAGGGGATTATGGGAGGTTCAGGTTTGAGACAAGGCCGTTTACGTTAGATGGTGAAGATGGTTCTGTGATCCTGCATATACATTACTTAATTCATCTCTGAGGCTCAGGACAGCAGTGGGCTGGAGCAGAACAGAACAGACTGTGGTGAGCAAGTGGCAAATGATGGGTAAACCCACCAAGGAAGACCCCCCCCTTGCCTTGTTTTTGAAAAGAGATCACCATCAAACAAGGGGGCCATGTAGGTTCGTGGGTCTGTGCTGGAGTGAGAAGACTGGACATTGTCCAGTTGCCCTGGGCAACCCTCCTAACTTCAAGGCCTCTCCAGTGCTCGCTGCCTACTCTATCTTCTAAGGAGGAGAAATGAGATGCTTCGAAGGTCAGTTTGGGAAGATCCCTTGGTTACCGTGAATGATCATAAGCAAAGGCGACTTCCTAGTTCACCCCCACCCCCTTTGCTCACTTGCCCCTCCCCCCCATAACAATTAAGTAGGGGGATGGGGCCAGCATGCTGGTACGTATGGGGCACTCTGAGTTCCGCCATGGTTAACAGGCCAGGCTAAATGTGCTCTCCTGAGTGACGAGATGCCCCTTAGCTTTACTTGATGACAAGCTGCTTAAATAACATTGACAGATTAAAATAAAGAGCAATGCAGTCCTTTGAGGGGTTGGGTGGGGCTGGGAGAGGTAAGGGAGAATGACAGAAGGGGTAGCATTGATTAAGATGCATTGTACTCAGAAACTGATAGGCTTAATTGAGGCTCTGCACTCGAAGATAAAGAACATAAATAAATGAAAAACAAAGAGATACATTTTAGAGAATGCCATATCAACTCACAAGGGTTTTTCTAACATTAAAACCATGTGTTTAAAAAGAAAACGTCTGCTTCTTGTTTGTGGAAGGGTGCGGGGGGGGGGGGGGGCTCAGTTTCCTTATCTGTGAGTGGCAGTGTGTGGGTGCAGAAGTCTGAGGAACGCTTGCTTTGATTATTTAGTTACAGACCCGGGTGACAATGGAGCACAGGAAAATGTGGATCAAGGGTTATTTTAACATCTAGTCATCAGAAATAATGTCCCTAAGGAGTAATCATGCCATTTCCAAGACAAACAGGCCTTGCTTCCATGCACCTTAGAGTGTTCCCTTTGGCCGGTTCTGGAAGGAGGACTTACGCAAATCATGGTGCTAGGTGCCTGAGGCCTGACTCAAGTTGAACAACAGGAATTCTTTCTTTGGCAAATAGGGGATTTGTTAATAGGGCTGAAGGGAAACAGCCTAAATGGATGAGGAAGAATGCGAATATAGGAGAAATTAGCTCCTAGAGCTGGCTCAAGAAGAGATTTGTAGTATGATGTAGACAAAAGCACCAGATAGTAAAATAGTGCATGTGTTGGGGGGGAGGGGCGGTTAGAAATGAGCTGTTGCAATGTAAGCCCTTGGAAAGTACTAGCAGGGCTTCTGTGGAAGTGAGCTGGGCTATCCAGACCCTCAGAACATTCCATCTCATTGTGTACACTGTACACAGGCTCCAGCTGCAGCTCATACCCTATACCACCTCCCTTACTTGGGGATTAAGATGTTTGGCCTGAGCAGAGCCAACCCCAGCACCCGAGAAAGGAGATATTCTCTTACCTTCAGAGCCCAGTCACAATCAGCCAGCACCTTCTGATAGTCCCCGAGTTTGCTGTAAGCCTGCAAAAAAGTCAGATGGTTACTCGAGTGCAACTCTGCCCAGAGTACCCTTTGCTCAATACAGCAAGAAGAGTCCCAGGGAGTAACTGGATCGGCTTCCAGTACCAGGCAGCGGGAAGCAGGTAGCATATTCACACTGGAGATGGAGTAGAATTTGGCAAGGGATGGACCACTGACAAGGGCAGGGCAGGGCTTAGGTACCAACAGGGGTGTTACAGAACCCCAGGGCTATCGAAGTGAGCAGCCATGACCACAGTGAGGAGGAGGGAGCACTGAAGAGGAGGAAGACCTAAGAGAGAGGACCATGTGGGAACAGCTGACGAGAGCTGAGGCCTTTTCTAGGCCTTCACTGGAGCCACAAAACCAGGAACGGAAGTACCCGGAGCTCCATGTCTTCCTTCCTTCCGATCTCATTGGCTGAGCCAGAGCAGAAACTAGAGGAGCTGGGAGGCCACGGCCTCAGTGCGTCCTGTCCCTGCCAGGCCCTCAGTGCAGAGCAAGCTGAAGGAGGGCCGGGGTAGCAAGGAGAACATGGTCAGCCAACTAACCACAAGTACAAGGGAAGAGCTCATCTCTGGCGTCCACCCAGCTGTGAGCATCCCAAGAGGATGCCATGCATTAAAGGGACTCAAGAAGGAATTTTGGAAGACAATGCAAACCAATCTGGCTTGGGGATTCAGGTGAGGGAGGAAGGCCAAGCTCCAGGACCCCAGCAGTCACCCATAACAAAGCCAATGCCACCACATGCAGGTTTGTCCGGGACCAGAACCGTACCGAGGCACTGTGACATTCCAACAGTATGATGAGCAGTTGACCCAGACAAGCCAATTGTGAGGTCCATGTTCCAACTCATGGGGAACTAAGCATTCAGCCAAAGCGAGGGGAAAGCAGGCATTTTTCTGAGTTTCTGCAGGGCAGCTCTTTGCTGGCCTAGGAACCAAGCTCAGCATAGCACCTTTATTAACATGGACTGTGGGCTAATTGAAGAAAACTCTTGGAGCCATCTGTTGTTACAAAATACCCTCCTTTTCTCCAGAGCCTTGGGGTGCATTTGAGAGTCAGCTGTGAGGAAACAGTTAGCATCTCCTTAGAGACCTGTAACCACCAGGGTTCAGAATCCACAGTCCCCGAGGGCTTCACCAATGTCTTTATACAGTCTTTCACTTTGTACACCATGGAACACTATTCAGCCACGAAGAAAGATGAGATTGTGTTATTTGCAGGAAAACGGGCGCAACTGGAGATTAATATGTTGAGTGAGATGAGCCAAGTTCTTTCCCTTTTTAGGGCTAGGAGGTCAGATCTGGCCAGCGCCATCACTGGCTGTTGAGGGGTGTTAGATTGACTCCATCTCAGATTAGCTAAAGAGAGCAGAAGCTGACTCCATCTCCACTAAGATCTTCCCCACCCCTGAACTTCAGAGTTGAGGATTCCCCCTCGCTGTAAATAATAGTACACCCCCTCCCCCGCCAAATCAGCACACCAATTCTAACTAGAAAGATGGGATGGTTCAAACAGTTACTATGAGGCAGACTGTAACTCCATTGGCCACCTGCGTGTGACCTGGCATGCTCTGTAAGTGTTGTAACCTCATTGGCCACCTTCATGTGGCAAGCTTGACCATGTGGTATTCCATGGGTGTGCCTGGATTCCTACAGGAAGGAAAGTCCCACCCCCGGGTAATGGGTGTTCCTAAATCTCAAGAGACAGGGGCAGGCACATGTCCTATAGGTTACTGAACCTATCAGTCAAGTGCTTGGCACTGGGAGCTTCCTATGACCCAGCCCCCTGAGCGGACCCTATTTAGGGGCAGGCCAGCTCAGGTGCCATTATGCCATGCCACATATTCAAGTCTGGTGTCTCAACCCCATGGTGCCCCAAGTCAGCTCTCCACTGGAGCTGACTTGGTTTGCTGGTACTTAGAAATCTTCTGGAAGTAAGTCTCTGTGCCACTATCCTGTTTTGTGTTATGTGTTTTTTGAAATCTGAGACCAGTCCATCCGGAACTTCCCCAGTAAATCCATCTTTTTATTTGAGACTGTCTCTGAGTGGTGGACTCTGGAGGGGCGGGGAATCCTCTCCCTCGAACCCCATTACAGCATTCAACACTGTAGATTCCCTGTTCTCTTTGGCTTTTTCACATTTTAAGAACTATTCTTTTCTTCCCAAATGCTAATTAAATGCTAAACTTACTTAAATTACACCAGCAATCTATTGCTCATAACATTAATTCTGGGAGAAAAACAAAGCAGTGAAAGGGTAGGGGTTTATTATTTATTTTGTTGTTGTTTTTGTTTTTAGCAAGAAACACTCAATTCACAGGGTCCTTATTAAGTGTTTTCTAGCACTGCATGTAAACAGGAGATGCATTTTTAAAATAGTCAATGGCTTTCTATTTGTCTTGGAATAAGCTTTCTCTTTGGGAAGGCTGAGAGAAATTGCTCCCTCAAAGCCTTTCTTTGCATTTACTTGTATCAATCTGGACTTGCTGTTTATGTGATTCTTCAGAATGTATCAAAGAGCTGCTTAAAAATGAGTACAGTAAAAAATGTGACTAATTTAGATCAACTGGGAGATGGGCAGTCTAATGAGATATGTCTGAATTACATAACATCTTCAAAGCAATCCCATTTTATTGCTTTAGAATCACTTCAGAGTCACAATCCTGAATAAGCAGCTATTGGTAGATGTATCTAGGGACCAGATTTGGAGATAAATCAAGAAGGGGATATAATGGAAGTATTAATTGCTTACATTTAAATGATTCCTCTGAATGGTCAACAGAAACTTAATTCCTTAAATGGGCTTATTATGTCTCCAGTGTTATTATGTAACTTAACGAGGATGACTGAAGAGCTGCTACAATCAGAGCATTGGGGGAGAAGGTATATGGCAGCTTTTTGCCCTCAATAACGTTATAATTTTGCTACAATTATAAGATATACAGTGCTCAACCAACCTTTAGCCATCATATCTGTCAATTTACTTCCTTATACAAAGTTGTGCAACACATGGGGTAGGCAAATGACATCTTATCACCAGTCGGATGTCTGCAAAGGGCTGAACTAATGAGGTTATACTGTGCTTGGAATAATAATAATTATTATTAATCAACTGTTATTATTATTTTATGCCAGTACTAGGGCTTGAACTCAAGGCCTGGGCACTATTCCTTAGCTTTTTCATTCACGGCTAGAGCTCTTCCACTTGGGCCACAGTTCCACTACAGGCCTTTTGGTGGTTGAGAGGAGTCTCAGGAACTGTGTCCGTGCAGACTTTGAACCATGATCTTCAGATCTCAGCATTCTGAGTAGCCAGGATTACACCGACACAGCTGGCTTGTGCTTGGAATTGTTCCACATTAAACACTGTCCCTCCCCGCTCTCTGGCCTTCCTGTGTCTGTTTCTTGCTCTTGAGGCTCTGCTTCCCTAAAGCACAGCCAGAGGTCCCATGGCACAGAGGCTGGATGGGAAGAGCACGGTGAAACCGCTTCTCCCTCTCGTAAAGGACACAGCGCCAAGGTCACCCCCTTCCACTCCTGCTGACGGGTCCTGACCACCTAGCAATCATGCCCATCCATCTTGCCAGCGTTTCAGGCCCGAGCCACAGAGACTTCCATCACACGTGGGAAGAACCCAACTACTTCTCAAGGATAAGGTCACAGATAACGTGTTTGTTGTTGTTGTTTCCACTGAGAGCTGTCTGCCTCCTCCCTTCGTTAAGTAGCAGGTAAAAAACCTCAGGGCAGTGGTTCTGCCTGGCACCCCAGGAAACAGATCCCCCGGTGATATAAAACTGAGGTGAAAGGGCTGCGGAAACTCAAACTGGCTGGAAGTCCATCTGTGACCCCCTCCCCCACTCGACTCCCACCATAGAACCTTAAAGAGGGGGTGGACAGGATACATGAGAAACTAAGAGGAGTTAGGAGTTGAGATAGCACCATAAAGAGGGTGGGCTTGCCAGTGTGCCATCCCCCCCCCCATCTGCTCCTGTCTCGTGACCACCGTGCCCTGCCAACCGCTCCCTCCTTCCCCGCCCCGCCCCACCCCCCCATGGCCTGCTGACCTGGGCTCGGTTGGTGTACAGCACCTTCATGTCCTTCCTCTTCTCCAAGCCCTCACTGTAGTGCTGGATGGCAAGCTCATAGTCACCCTTGCTGAAGGCTTCGTTCCCCTTCACTCTCAGGGCTGTGAGAACGGAAGTCAGGCAGATGAACTCTCAACACACACCCAGCTTCCTCTGACTTCCCAGTTCTGCTCTGAAGCTCCTCGCGACCTCCAGATCAATCCGTAGGCACACCCCACTCGGTTCACTCTGCGGCTGCTTCAGGGTCTGCTTCTTTAAGGGTCCCCCCCAACCCCACCCTGTCCCCACCTCCTGTCCAAGAGTTTGAACGCAGAGCCTGGGTGCTGTCCCTGAACCTTTCTGTGCTCAAGGCTAGTGCTGTACCACTTGAGCCACAGCGCCACTTCCAGCTTTTTCTGAGCAGTGGGAGAGAAGAGTCTCAAGGGCTTTCCTGCCTGGGCTGGATTTGAAGTACAATCCTCAGATCTCAGCCTCTTGATTACCTAGGATTATAGGCGTGAGCCACTGGTGTCCAGCTTTTAAGTATCTTTCCCCCTCCTAACCCATTGACAAGTCTTCTAGATGGCATCTGGGAGAAAACATGTTTGTGCATCAAGGTTCAGGACCACTGTGAGTTTGCCACACATCTAATGTCCCCTGAAAACCACCTTCTGCATACATATCCACCCTCTTACTCACACTGTGTGTGTGTGTGTGTGTGTGTGTGTGTGTGTGTGTGTGTCTTTTCTCCCTCTCCTGTCTTGTCCTTGGCTTTCTTATTTCATTTTTCTTCCTAATTCCCTCATCCAGGGCTCAGGCTAGCCGTGGCGCCTTGCTCCCTTCTCTCCCTAATGTGCAAGCGTAGTGAAGGGCTGGCTACTAAGACCATCCACAAGCTTTCAAAAGAGGGCGGAGCAAGTCCTCCCACTGCAGCGGACCAGAGGACAGATGACCACCGGCTTCTGCCTGGCCGGGCTCCCGCTGACACAGCCCCAGCTGCAAACAAGTCACCCGGCAGCACACCTTCCAGCCCTCAACATCAGCGCCCAGACTCCGGTACGCCTTTCCCGGCACCGCGAAGGGAGGGACAGACAATTACCATCGGCCTGGACTTTGTGTTCCATTCTCCTCTGGGCTCGCTCCTTGGCGTCCTTCTCTATAGATGCCAGGAAGGCCTCTGGCAGCAGAGGGATTTCAAACATGAAAAGAAAAGCACACACACGGTGCTCACTTCTCCAGTGGAGATTCCAAAATGAGCCTCCAGCCACATTTCTCATGTGTGCATTCGTGGGCACACGCGTGCACACAGACACACAGACACACGCGCAGACACTTCAGAGTCAACTAAAGTGACATTTTCTTTCTTTGACACTAAATGGCAATCGGTGCGATGTATTATTATACATGATGACTGTGACTATAAATTATGTCTTTTAAAAGAGATTTTCTTTGAAGAGACTTTTTTTTTTTTCTGTTCCTTTTAGCATAATGAGCTTTGAAGCTGAGCACCAGAGAAACTTCTGCAGCGAAGGGCAAATTGGATGACACAGAAGAAGTAAATTCGGTTTACAAAAGGATTGGCCAGGAGAAAAGAAGACAGCAAAGCCTCCCCCCCCCCCCCCCCCCGCCCCGCACTGTCCATCAGACCATGGCTATAGAACTTGGGGATTAGCGGGGTTTGGGGCATGTTTACTTGTAAACCTAGAGGCTAACATTTAAGGTCTGGAAGTTATAATCAGTAAAAATGGAACCTAAATGAAAAAAAAAATAAACACATTGAGAAGAAAGACGCCGTTCTTACCTGGGTTTATTCCATCTTCATTCTGCAAGACACGGTTATCATAAAAATAAGGAAACATATTTCAAAAACTACTCTCTACTTAATATGCAATTAAACCAAAAAGGTAAATCAACTACAAATGAGGAATGAGGTCCTTTCTTTTAATCACCAATGCTAAAGGGCCCCAGGTTTGGGGGCTTACTTTCAATGAGCAGATCTGATGGGCACCGTTTCTAGCACGGTTTCTAGGGGCTGAGAATCAAGATTCCCCGGGGCCCAGCACACGGCTCCCCTCCCCACAGTGAAAGTATGGGCTGGACATAGAAATGAGTAAAATGTATCACAGAAGAGCTAGCTCACTGGCTCAGCAGGTGGAAAGGCTCCATGTTCATTCAAACAACCCCAAAAGACTGTTTAAGGATGTCCTAGAGAGACTAGGCAGGGGAAATCCAGAGTTTATACTCCCTGGTGGAAAATACCGTTAGCAAATCTAAGAAACAAAAGACGATTTTGGTGTTCACAGACAGCAGGTATTAAACTGCCACCCAATGCAGGCCTTCCTGTTGAATCTACTTAGTTAACACCATGGCAGAACAGAACCTGCATGGAAGCTTCAGGAGGGCTGATGAGGGTCTTGTCTGAGGTGATCCGACACTCCTCCCCCTCCCCGGAGTCCTCCTCCATCAGCAGCAGTCGCTTTTCTGTCTCCAGGACGGCTTTCTGTTGTACCGCTGGGTCATCGGAATTCATGTCTTGAATTAAATTGGCTAGAGAGGAAATCAGATGTGAATCAATCAAGCTGAGACTTCAAAAGGAAGGGAAAAAAAATACTTCATTCACTGGGAAGGATGGTGGAGAAAATTAATGGGGAAGATCTTAAGGAAGGAAACTAAGGCAATAGAAAGCAAAGACTGAGTAATGAGAAGCAATCGGGAACAATTAAGGACAAGGTTTGCCTGGAAAGAAAGCTGCTAGAGAATTTAGCTCCGGGCTTCAAGGAATACTTTCAAGCCATTCTTCAGTGCAACTGTAATTTATGGAAAGCTTATTAGGAGGTAGATAGTCTGCCGAATAATATAGACAATGATGGGTTAAAAAAAAAGGAAATTTCTTTCTGTGATTTGCTCTTGTGAAAAGCTTTTGATCTCCCGTAGGAGACAAAATGCAAGTACAGGCAGCTTGAAGGTGCACATAACAATAGCCCTTAACTTCCTCCCTCCACCCAGACTCTCTTCCCTACCTGGATTTGCAGCCTTGGCTCATCACCTGGCAGTCATCTCCGTCTGGTATTCAACCCCTTTGTCCTCCCATCCCCCCCCCTAACAGATGAATCTATTCGCCTCACTCCCATCCCAGAGGGATCTACCCACTTGTTCAATATCCTAGGGGAAGCGTATCTCATCTCCTGACATGGGTCCCCAAGACTGGCATGAAAACAAAGCCCCAGGGACCCACACTTTCCAAGCCTCCACTGTGCCAAGTTTCCAAACACTGCAGTGTAAGTCAAGGGGCCAATCCAGATTCATAGGGTGGAGAAACACACTCCTTTGATTAAAAAAAAAAAAAAAGATTTATGACTGTTTTCTTCCATCAACCAGAATGTAGTATAGTTAAATATTTTTTAAGTAATTTTAAAAATAAAATGTATATTCTTTTGTAATCTTTTTTCCCTCCTTAATAAGGATACACACTATTTCCACAATAAGTATAAAAGAAAGAGTTGCCATTCTTCCATGTTTTTGACATGGTCAGACTTTTAAATTGTTGCCACCTAACAAATGGGAAGGATGGCTCCTTAATGCTTTAATTTGCATTTTTCTGACATACCTGAAATTGAATAACTTCCTTGGAATGTTGTTTGTATATTAGTTGATGCATCTGTTCCTACCCATAACCAATTTTGTAAAAACCGTTAAGCTGTCCAGTTTGTATTCCTTTATATAATTTCCTCATACATTACGAACTGGTCCCATGTATTTCTACATATCTCCTCCTTGTTTTTGAAGAGATTTTCTTTTTTTAAAAAAGAATCTGCAGTTTAAACCATCCAGGCTGTGATATTTTGTTTCAGCAGCCTTAGCAGGCTAATACAATTGCCTAAATTGAGTCTGATCATCTTGTCCTTTGCAAGTTTCTGTTTCTGTCATCTATCACTCTGAAATCATTTGCTTAATATGTTTTTGCCAGTGAACTAAAAAATCACAAAGGAAAGTAACTCTTTTGTCATCCTCTACAGTGCCTAAGAATAACATGAAGCCCAAGAAATAAATGATATAGAATCTATACACATGAAGCCATATAAACCCGTTAGTTAAAAATGAATTAAAGCAGAACTCCAACTTCTCAGACAAGCCACATTTCAAATGCTTACTGTCCGTGTGTCAGTGGACACTACAAGGTGTATAGCATTTCCACTACTGTAGGACGTTCCACTGGGCATTTCCAATGTAAAGAATCCCTGGGCGAAATTCAAGTAAGGATACAAGAGAGACAAAAAGGCCAAGTGAGGAGTATCACACACCAGAGACTGGAAGGGAAACACGGCAGTTTGCTGCTGTTCAGGTGTGAGGTGGGGAGAGGCCGAGAGAGGTAAGGGGAGGAGGGGGGTTTCATGTGAGGACCGAGGCCCCTGATGTGAGGCTAGAATTTATTGTGACTGTGAAGGAATCCAAGCAGAGAAGTGTCTGGCCAGATGTGCATTACAGATTCATTTCTCTGTGGGGAGTGAGGAGCCTGGTGGCAGGGACAACAATTAGTGGTGGTTGAAAGTCCATTGAGATTCAAGGGAGGGTTGGGAAGGATGGAGCTGGGGAAAGATGCCAAATGTGAGGGCTGATTGGATGCAGGGTGAAAAGGTGGGAGGAGCTCAGCAGACCTTTGGAGTTGTGGATGATCATGCCACCCACCACCTGAGACCAGGGAGGGAAGGTAGGGCTGAGCCAGGGAGGCAGACGGGGAGAGACGCTACCACTCAATTCTGCACATATTCGGCTTGAGCTCTCAGTGGACCACAGTGAGATGGCAGTTGATCTTCGAGGCTGAGGCTCTGAAAAGAAGGCTGGGTGCGAATTTAGAGGTGGGAGTCACCAGCAAAACCAGGTTGTACAGACAAGGGGGCCAAGACCAAAATTCATGCAAGAGCATTCAGGGTGGAGCAGAGAAGAGGCTGGTGGGGAACACAAACACCTCAGTATGTCCTACTGTGAAGCTACCCAAACCATTTCCAGACCCACTTTATTCTCTCCATCCACCCCACCTGCAGCATTTTAAACAGACTTCGAGTTGCCATGGAAGGTTTGCTTGTTTGTTTGTGTCTAGCCTCAAACAAGCTCCCTGAAGTCTGAACGGGGGCAGACTGGGTATGGCATCTTTCGAATGTGATGTGTAAATGCAGAGCGGACTCTCTGAGGCTCTGTCTGTCTCAGTTGCCCAGAGGGAGAGAGAAGATGATAATCACAAACCACCCACATAATCAAAGAGAAAGCCATTGGATTGTTTTGTTTTGTTTTGGTCTCTACAGCTCAAAACCAGAAACGGATCTTCCCTAAAAAGGAGGGATTTCAGACCAGCCGGTGGACTCGAGCAATTCTTGAAACAAAGGAGACAGCAAAGGGGACAAAATATGGCAGAGGACTGTCAGCCTGAAAACAATGATGCCAATTAACAACCAGAGAATACTTTCCCGAGGCTCTCAATACCCATTCTGTTTAATTCCAATTACATTTTTTTTAATTTTTAGAATAAGAGTCATAAGTCTGTTAGGTAACCCAGGAACTAATGTAGAGTTATTGTTTTTTTCTTTAGCCTCACTACTTCTATCTCTCTCCAAAGTAGAATTTAATTCGCTTGTTATTTATTGGTACTTACTGATTTCGTCCACATTTTTAAGAAATTTCTGCAAGTCTTTGTCTTGATACTCAGCCATGGTCGACTGGAGTCCCTAAGGGAGGCAGCATAAATTAGAAAAATACACAATAAAACACTAAACAGAACTTTGTCAGGCATAGTAGCCTACTAAGACTAAGAGCCAAGCGATTATTTTAAAGGCAAGGTTGTGTTTATAAATGTCATGAATAACAGCAGTGATCTATTTCACTCTGACTGCTGTTGAAGGGCCATGGGACACTCATTATTTGTGGTGTTACTTCCGGAAAGCTGCCAGCCCTCCCTCCACTGGGGAATCTGTTCTGCAAATAAAACCACCATCAACCAGGGCATGGAGAACAGTTGACAGGTCACCAGCCATAATGGAGGATGCTAATGGCTAGCTCTGGTCCTAAGAGGCTGGGATGGGGCAGGTGCCAGGTAATAAGAGACCAGGCAATTTACATCTACATGTCTGCATTTGTTTAAAACGCGCAAGCCACTGGCTTGTTTCTGAGGAGTGGAGGTACAAAATTGGCTGAAGGGATGAGAACTTGATACCAAGGTGCTTCTCGAACCCTCCCCGAGATGCCTGGGATATACTACCTCAGTTTTGTCTTGTGCCAGTGTTAGGGCTTGAACTCAAGACCTGGCTGCTATCCCTTCGTTTTTCTGCTCAAGGCTGGCTCGCTCTCTCACTTGAGTCACAGATCCACTTCTGGCTTTCTAGTGGTGAAATGGAGAAAAGGGTCTTGCTGATGTTCTTGCCCTGGCTGGCTTTGAACAGCACATCCTCAGATCTCAGCCTCCTGAGCAGCTAGGCTGACACACGGAGTGGTTGTCTGGGGCTGGGCTGGATGATGGCTGGGCTGGGCTTCCTTTCATCTAGAGCAAGGGTCGTGAATTCACTGGTCCAAGACCCCTAGGGTGGGAAAGATGGCCTGGCAAGCCACGGACCGGGCCAACCCTCTGCCTCCAGTGCCCGGGACCTGGGCACGCGCGTGTGTCTGGCCACTGCCACACGGGAAGGACGCGAGGGGCGCAGGGAAGTGCAGCCTGCTCAGCTCCACGCTCCCCAGATGAGGTGGCTGGCCCCCATCTGGCTGGCTCCACATGGCCACGCCCCTCCCTCTGGCCACGCCCCTGACAAGGCCCCGCCCCACCCCGCCGCCGGGTCCGCCCTACCGGGGGGCGTGGCCATCCCCCCGTTGCTTGGCAACCCCGCCGCAGCGTCCACCACCGACCCTCTGTGCCCAATGGAGGTTTCCGTTTCCTAGGCAATGCCGTCCCAGCCGAGAGGGCCCGACGAAGGCCGCGGCTCGGCTTTGGGGGCCGCAAAGAACCAGATCCCCAGAGAGACTTTAGGGCCGCTCCGCTGCACTGACCTGACGCGTCCCGAGTTGGGCCGGAAGTGACGGCTGTGGGCGATCTGGGCTGGGGAGAGGCGGGGCCGAAGGTCAGGGGAGCGACTGTAACCAAGGGGCGTGCCAGGCCCGGGGGCGTGGCCAGGCCCCGAGGGCGCGGCCAGGAAGGAGGGAAGGAGAGCTCAGCTGCCTGCCGGGTTCCAGGCCCAGTTGGGGTCTAGAAAGATTAGGGGAGCTCTAGAAGGCTGCAGCCCAGGATGGTGAGGGCACGAAGGGCGGGAGGCCTGGCTCCACGGTGCTTCCCTTGCTACAGTGACAATATCTAGGGACCTTGAATTTATGTACATTGTAGTCACTGTTCAAGTGTCCTTTGCTGTGTGTTTTCCTATGGATGCAAACATGCCAAAGGAAACGGGTTTTAAAAGCATTGGTGATTTATGCTTCAAATCTGTTTCTCCCAGGGAAGCTTTATGAATCACACGTAGACACCTTCGCTCCGTCCCATCCCAAGTCCCTGAAATAGTATTTAAATTTCACTTTTCCTTTATGTCCTCAGTAGGAATTGGAGAACATTTGGTCACTTCCCACTGCAGAGTAAATCTGAGACTTGATAGGTTATCACACCGTCTCCACTCTCTCCCAACTGTGCACCAGTCCTAGCCCTTTGCTTTGTTTCGTCTTTTATAAGCCTACAAGAGATAGCAACACCTTTTTCCCTCACGCACTGCCTCATGAGAAATAAAGGTCCCTACCTTCGTCTGCTTTCCCTCAGCTGAGCGTACAAGATAGACAAGGTCCACCTGAGTCCAACAGCTAAACCACATGGCCGCTGGAGCTGCAATTGGTTTGTCTTTTGTCTTCCAGACACTGGAAGAAGCTGAAGGAGGCTGGCTCTGTTTCTTCCCACTCCAGGGAGCATTCCAGAATTTCTGATCCCTGAGCACATGCCCTTTCATAACTATAACAGCTAACAGCCCTGCCTTGGCAGCCCACCTTGCTCTTTCCTTCCTCCCTTGCTGTGGGGTGCGGGAATCATCTCAGGACTCAGCCATGTGTCTTTTGGGAGACATATCTTCCTTAGAAGTTCGTTTTCCCTTCTTTGCTTCCATACTGGGGTTTGAATTTGGCGCCTTGTCTTTGCTGGGCATTTGAGTCATGCTCCCAGCCCCTTTTGCTTTTGGTTAATTGTCAAGAGATAGTATCTCATAGTTTTTGCGCTGGCGAACTCTCAACTCTCCCACCTACAGCTTCCACAGAGCCACTACACCAGAATCTTGATAACATTTTTTTTCCTGGGTTGGTTTTGAATTGTGGTCTTCCTATCTTTGCCTTCCCCCAAGTGGCTGGTATTAGGGTCATGAGCCGGCGCACCTGGATTTCTGTGCCTAACTCATGACAGTTATCCACCACAAGCACGTTAGCATTCGTGAGGTCAGAGAACGCTTGCTAAGTGCCATGCGCAGATGAGATACTCACTCCTGCACACACACCACTTCATTTACATCTCGTAGTAGCCCTCCAAGGTTTTACTCCCATGTTGCCTCCAGAGAGGATAAGAGGAGTGTCAGAGGCCGAATAAGACATGAGTCCCGATTTAAGATCCAGCTACCCCCATCTTAATGTCTCCCTTTTCCGGGCAAGCTCTGTTCAAACGCTTAGGGCCATGGGTATCTTGGGAGCCGCTGCCCTTGCTTGGTTCTTGGGCTGCGTAATTCTCTCCTGTGCCCGTCCATGTGTTTCACAAAAGGGCCCAGCCCTCCAAAGGGGTGCTGGTCCCACTCCATTCACAAGCAAGGCCACTCCAGGCAGATCTTTATTAGAATTTCACTGGGACACCAGGTCCCTGGCCTGACAAGAGAAAGTTGAGCCTTCAGTGTCAGAAGGGAAGGGCGCCTTCCACCCGGCCTACTGTGGAGCAGCAGCGCCACCGTGTGGACAGCCCAGCCACACCGCCGGGGTGTAACCTAAGGCAAAGGCTCCATCTCTTTATTTTTTCTTCTGGCATTTATTTATTTCTGGCGGCACCTACTTCCTGTATGTACTTGGCAAGGTCCCCTCTAGGACTTCTGGGATTGCTCCTCTGGAGAGTAGAATCATTTCAGTAACTTCCACAGCTGAGGATTGCTATGCAAGCACTCTACTATTGGAGCCCTACTCTTAGGTGCTCTGCATGTTTTAGTTTACTTATACAGTTTTGTTCCGCTGTTAGTGAGTTATTTGGCTGTTACTCTCCTGCTTATTCCTGGGCAAATGTCCCGATTATCTAAAATTATAGGTGTGTGCATTATTCTTGCCAGTATTTTTTTTAAACCATTATTATTGTTATTATTATTATTAGTTTGAACTCAAGGCTTCCCACCTTACTTACCAGGCAGATGTTGTACTTGTTCAGGGCAAAACCCTGACCATTTAGATCTTGATCCTCCAGTTTCTGCTGCTTGCTTAGCTGGGATATCAGATACATAAGTCCAAATACATCACCCTGGGGATAGGAGTCCAACATGAGTTTTAGAAAGTCAAGAACCTTCCGTCTAAGCTGGCTATCAGGGGTTCATAGCTTACGCCTGGAATCCTACCTCCTTAGAAGGTTTAGAGCTGGAGGATCATGCTTCAAAAGCCAGTCTGGTGGGAACGTCTGCTAGATTCCATCTCCTATTTATTAACCCTACTGGAAGTGTTGCTCAAGTGGCAGAGCACCAGACTTAAGGAAAAAAAAAATGAGCAAGAGTTGAAGCCTTTCGTTGAAGCTCTCTGGTAGTAGCACAAAGCAAAACCTCAAGCACCCCATACTGTCTATGACAAGAGGGGGTAGCACGTGTTGGAATTAGCAGCTTGACTCTGATGGTGACTGTTACAACCTGCTGCTTTTCACGTTAATGTCGTTTATCGAGCAGGAAGTAGCATTGCTCTTTTGGTATTACATTTTAACTTCAGCAAAATGGAATATAGGAGGTTGGATCTTGGGACTGGCAATTCCAGACACTCCAAGCATGACCAGACTCAGTGCAGGCTGTGTATTGGTTGTAATCTCCTGAGCCTTCCCCTGTGGTAGTACCCAGAAACTTCGGATTCTTCTTGTGGGTTCACACACTACAGCTTCTTTTTCATTGGTAGGAGTTTCCAGAAACATCCTGGCAGTTCAAGGAACATTCCAAAAGAAAGCCCAAAAGAGCTGTTACCAGAAGAAAGGAAAATTACCATCCCAGTAAACACATTGGCCCACTGCAGAACTGTGATGGGGATGGAAAGGTGGTCTTTTGAGTCAGGCATCGGTGGCTTGTGCCTGTAATCCTAACTCCTTGAGGAGGTTGAGATCTGAAGATCCAGGTTCGAAGCCTGCCTGGGCAGACAAGTCTGTAGGAGTCCCAAGTCCAAAACAATCAGCAAGAAGTGGGTAGGGTACCAGCAAATCAATGCAAGGGCCAAAACAAAAAAAGAGCAAAAAAAAAAAAAGGATAATATTTTAAAGCATCTGGTAGATTGGGTTGCTAGCTTTCAAAGTTCCTGTAACAGTAATGAGTATTGTCATGTCATTATTCTTACTTGGTCAAAATGTGCTCTGTACACTGCAGGGTACCACATCCGTGCTGACAGAATTTCCTCCTTTGGAGTTCAGTAGACGCAGACGACTCAGTCCAGGGGACAGTTCGGGAGGAGAGCATTTTTCTCAGTCCCCAGGCAAGGCTGTGGCTTCTGTGCCCAAGGCCGGCTTGTGAGAAAAGCCTGCTCTCCCTGTGATTCTCAGGATGGCCACTGGGCGGCGGCTTTACCCGGCCTGTGCCCGGCCCAGCTTGGCCTCAGCCATGAATCCCTCTTGTCAGTCCCAAGAAGTCTCAGGTGCTCCTTTCTCCTCACACCGCCTGCCTGCTAAAACCCCCATGTGTTCTGGGGCTGGAGGTGTGTGTGTGTGTATGGTGGGGTGCACACAGGTAGACGCGTACAGAGGTTGCCAGTGGTGTCTCAAGTGGCAAAGAAATTGTGCTAAGTCTGAAGCATGATTTCTTTCCCCAAAGATTTGCAAGCCTTGGCAAGAGGCTAAGTGTATGTTTTGGTGATCAGATTTGGTAGGAGACCCCAGTGGGCTTTGATCATATTCTGGCTGTCCTGGACATAGGCTACCCCATCCCCCACCCTACCCCCTACTCCAGTAGCCATACAAGTGTGGTTTGAACAGACAGGGGCAGGACGTAGCTTGTGCATTGCCCATTGTGGAATGACTAGCTTCAAATCTTGACTTTGCCTCTTACTTCTGTGTGATCTTAGGCAAGTTACCAAGCCTCTCTGTGCCATGGCTTCCTATGTAGAAAATGGGGTAAGAGTGTGTACTGTCTAGGATACAATTAAACAAGTAAACGTTCGCAATTGCTTAAATCATCCCCACCCCTGCCCTAGGAAGCATTAGCAAAAATGCTACAGAAAAGCCCAACTGTCAATGTGTAGAGTATGTTTTTGACCCTCATCTCATAGATTATTTGTTTTGCTATTATTACAACACTCCCTGCTGCTGAGCCTCCATCCCTGGGCTTTGTGCCCTGTCGCTACTAGAGGACCTGAAGTCCTCTCTGTCCTCTCTACTGTGGTCTCTCGGCTGGCCTCCAGGGCTCCTTTGAGAGCCCCGAGTTCTGTATTGGAGTGGGGGGGGGGTGAGTTCTCTCTCAGGGAGAATTGTGGGAAATTCCCACTATGCTGGGTCAGGGGGAGGGGGTTGGAGGGGAGGAAGGACAAGAATGGAGAGACAGGTGGCCGGAATTTCATCTCCTTCCAATGAAACTCCATGCCTGAACTCCATTTATTTATTTATTCATTATTTTTCTGACAATTCTTTCAGAGACAGAACTGCCCTTGACTTTTCCTTCCCAGGTGCTGGGCCCCATTCTCTTCTTTTCTGAATCTATCTTCGCTTCCTCCGTGATTTTCTCCAAGTCTCCACATCGTGCTTCTTCTCTCGACCTTCTGTGGTCTGTTTCCCCCGCCAGCAACCACGGTGCTCATTTGAAAACTCACATCATGTCAGGCTTCCGCTGGACTTTCCATCACACCCGAAGAAATGGGAGAAAGTCTAACAGTGGTCTACCGACTCCATGGGGGGGTATCTGGCTCATGGATATCTCTGGTCCACTTTCCTGTCTTTACACTCCGTCCCACCTCCTCATTTGCTCTCTGTTCTAGTAAAGAACTGTTCTGCACCCAATATATGTGAATGGCGTGCGTGTGCGCGCACACACAGACCTAGAAAAGGAGGCAATATTCCTCTCATGCTCAGATTAAAAGCTCCAACTGGATTCACAAAGGCACTCAAGCCATTGGCAAAGGTGTGAAGTTCGGACTGCTCTTTTCATGGTTTTACTTCATCTCACTTGCTTAGGTAAGTGAACCTATGAACTGCGTTGGGTTGGGAGCCATAGTCATGTGTGAATGGATACAAGACTTCAGCCAAGAAGAAGCAAAGCACTTTCCACAGTGTACTGAGCATTTTGCTACTTACCAGTCACACCCTTTATAACAGCAATGTTTATATTAGACACCCAGGTCACACACACGTGTGACCCCTCTCCTCTGGGCCGTCCATGGGTAAACTCCCATGGGTGAACTCCTTTACATCCACCCCATGTCTAGCATGGCTCTTCTGTTCACATCCCTCCCCTTGGGCTTGAGTGATGGCCCCGGCATTACCCCAAACATCAGTGATTGCTACTGGGACTAGAAAATCCACAGCAAAGGCTCTGCCTACAGGCCATTCCCGCTAGTGCTTGCGTTTCACCCATCGAAGTCCATAGCTGTCACACCTGACCTTAAGCAGGAAGAGAGGCACGGGCCTGTTGTGTATCCAGAAGGAGGACAGAGAGAGCAGGGATAGTTGTGAAGAGCCCTAAAGACTAGCACAATGGTAGGAATCTAGTCCTTACATGGAGCTTCCATTCGCCGGTGGGTTTTGCCCACTGCTGTACCCTAAGCATCTTGGAGATGCTGGGTACTTACTATAATCTGGAGAAGAGGGGTCCTGGAAGCAAGGCCTCATGGGTGAGCGGAGAGGGCCAGCATTTCCTGCTTTGTTCAATTTTTGGTAAGCAATGTGGTTTTTGTCTCCCTCCCTTGCCTTCCCCCATCCCCCAAGCCATTTGTCGCGGGACATTGACCCCACAGGGACATGTGGCTGTGTGTCATTAGACCAAGCGCCTAGGACACAACATGAAGGCGGTCACCTTCAGATTTGGACAAGGGACAAGGCATCCTTGAGGGTGGGCACCTGCTTTCATTGCTGCCCTGGGGCTTTACTCGGGCCACCTACACTCAAGACACTGGATTGAACTGACCTTTCTCACAAGGTCAATACTGTCATCAGACCGGACAACGCTGGATTCACGAGTCACATTTTTCTCAATGAAGGGAAAGAAATTCCAGTTGGACCAGCACCTTTGTTTTTTTTTTTTTTTCCTTTCAATTTTTATTGAACACAAGTATTCTGACAGAATGCAAAGTCAAAATTCTCAGTTAGTACTCAGTATTTACACCGGTGAGAATGGAAACAAAGGTGTTGTGGATGTTTCACTTGATAAAAAGGTTTTATAACAAGAGAGAAGGCCCCCGAAGTACAGAATGCTGGGTAAGGGTGTTCATGGAGGTCTGGAAAAACCACCAACCAGACAGACAGCCTAGGGTGAAACTCTGGGAGGTGAGAGGTTCCATAGAAAAGCGTGAAGACAGAACTCCACTGGGTAAGCTGCGACTATCTATATACACCAGGACCCTTCACGGCTGGGAGACACACTCATGACACCTGAGAGGCCCTCCCGCAGAACTCGGCCTTGCCGTTCTTAATGTGAATACATATGCATCACACACACACGCGCGCGCACGCACACACACACACACACCAATGTCGAAACGAATGGAGTCGATCCCTCCTTTAAAAGGAAAAAAAAAAAAAAGGAAAATAAGAGGCTTGTATCTCTTAACATAAAAGATAGAACATCTCTAAAATAACATGACTCCCTCTTTGATTTTCTTTTGGAGGAAGCTTGGCTCTTTAAACAATAAAAGCTCATGCATGCCGAGACAAACATAATATGTAACACGAGAGAGGCAGACCAAAGGGTGGGTGGGCAGTTTGGGGTCCCAAGGGTTCTAGGACTCAGCTTCCCTGGGCCAGGCTATCTATGGGCTGGCTCTACTTCTGTCTTTTCTCTAACCATCAGAACCCCAAATTCCTTTTGCCTAAGCATGACGGAGCAGTTGGAAGGACACACGATCTCTGGGAGGCATGGCACGGGGCCTTGACCCGGCTGGTCCGGTGGTTACTGACATCGCAAAGTGAGAAAGCGATTCCATTGGTCAGCCTGGCGACTGGAAGAGCCCGCCCATCACCACGAGGCCTTTCCCGCCTCAGGTGCCCACCTCTCCCATTCTGCTCGGTGTGCAGAGAGCAGCCTTTGCCTTCCTTTTTCCTGAGGGGCCTGTGCATTTAGATGACTGATCCGTGTGGACCCTTGAGTCACAGGGCTGGGTATTCTGGAATCCTCCATTTCCATCCCCAGGAGTTGGGAACAATGCAAAAGAACCCCACATTTAGCAAATGACAAGACCGTTATTATTATTATCATTATTTTTTCACAGTTTGAAATGATCATCGAGCATCGCCACTGGTCAGAGTGCAGACACGTCAGGACATGGGGGAGAGCGGAGCCCACGGAGTGGACGTGGGGCCATCTTGCCACCCTAGCCTCTTGCTGCGTGGTACCTTAGGAAAGGAATGAGAGCCAGACGATTGATCTCCATTGACTTAGCGTCCTCTTCTTCTTCTTCATCATCATCATCTTCGCCGTCATCGTGGTGGTCGCCATCATGATCTGTGTTTCCTTTTCTTTGTCTAAAGGCTTCGATTCCTTTTGTAAGATTTACATTTTTGTTTCCTGAATATGTGTGTGTTTTTTTCTGAACTATCTGCTATACCTTTCCACAACCAAACTATGTTGAAAGTTTTATTTCAATACTATGACAAAAAACACGTTTCACACTAAAGTTCACGCATCCACAGTGCACAAGCTTGCAGTTCTAAAGTAGAATGAAAAACCAAAAAGCAAAATTTCTATACAAAGGGCTGGCTTTTCCCTTCTTCCCCCCCTCCCATCCCTCTTAAAGTTTCTGTATTTTTTCCCCCTTTCACTTGATTTCCAATCCAGGAAAGTTGTGTTATGACTCCAGATAGCAATTTGTTTTGTTTCCTTTTTTTTTTCCTGTTTGTTTTTTAAACAAACGCTGCTTAAGTGAACAGAAGGCCAATGGTACTTCAACAGATTTCCAAAAAAAAAAAAATGACACCAATTCCCTGAAGCGGACATGCTCTTCTGCTCAAATCTAGATTCTAGGCTCGAAAGAAAATGGTATGTATATATTATATTTGGCTTTCTACAAAATAAAAAAAAGGGATGTTTGGGGTCAAAATATGTGATCACCAAGACCAGCCCCAACTATACAATCTTTTCTGCTTCATTCAACAAAGCATTTGAGTGCTCATGAGTCAGATTCTTTGTTACAGACGCAGGCAGGCGGTAGCTAATCAGAAAGTGGTCCAACCTCTGAAGGATCACCAAAAGGAACCAAAAATCCAAAGGCAAAACAATTTCAGAATGAGATGGATTTCTACCTGAGTTGGACGCAGGCAAAAATTGCAAATGAGGACAGGGAAGAAGAGTGGCCTGAATCAAAGTTGGCCCATGTTCATGAAATAAGGCTGCCTCTAGGCGATATTTGTTACTTAAAAAAAAAAAAAAAGGCAGTATTTTTTTTAACATGGACAATTAAACAGAACTGAAGTCAAACATATATCACCTTGTAAACACTGGAAAACAACGATGTCAGAAAGGAAAGAAGAGGGGGTGAAGAAAGGAAAGAAAAAAAGAAGTCAAAGAAATCTGAATGCTGAAAATGGAGGACCCTTCGCCCCCAAGAAGTTGTAATTTGGCATAATTATGAAATAATAAGCGTCTATGTGGGGAAATGAATTCAGCTAGAAAGGGCGACACACTTTGCATACGGGAGAAATACAACGTGAACAGAAATTATAACTTATTTATGAGGTTTGACAGACGTCCAACTTGACTGAAAGTATAAAAATAAAGTGTGGACTTTGTTCATCCAGTTAGGCTTAGTGACTGGAAGTTTTTTGTTTCGTTTCGTTTTCATTCTGAAAACCGGTCTGTGCCAATTGGGTTATACCAAGTATGGTCTTCCTGAACCTAGATTTTTTTTTTTTTCTGAGCTTCCTAGATTCTTAATTTGGGGTCCTTTGTTTGATTTTTAAATGGTTTCAGGGAACAGAGTGTCCTAGTTTGAGTTTAACCTTTTGTCTCATTTTCTTGCAACAAAGGAGCTCTTTCTATAAACCTACAAAAAGGAGGTCCTATGTTTATCTGTTTAGTTTTCTTTTCTTTTCTTTTTAAAGGCAAAAGACACTAGAGGAATGAGATTCTGTGTGTGTGTCTGTGTGTGTGTGCGCACACGTGTGTGTGTGCGTGTGTGTGACATTGGGAAACACTCTGGTGAAGCCACTGTGACACTTTTCCTGGCGCTCATCAAGCTTTGCTTTCATTTTCCTTTGTTTGTGTGGTGTCGTTGGGGACGGTCTTGGCTTCGGCTGGCGCTGGCTTGGCTTCTGACT
The DNA here is from genome assembly GCF_023159225.1 of Perognathus longimembris pacificus. Taxonomy (NCBI): domain Eukaryota; kingdom Metazoa; phylum Chordata; class Mammalia; order Rodentia; family Heteromyidae; genus Perognathus; species Perognathus longimembris. The sequence goes on along the minus strand of NC_063163.1, from coordinate 113,803,828 downwards.
CCTGGCTGTCGGACTTTGCTTCTACAGGGCCCTTCCTGCAGAGAATCCACAAACAGCACCATTGAGACACAATTGCTAGGCTGCTGCAGACATCTCCCCCACCACCCTGCTCTCTGCCATACCTTGGGGAAGGGGAGGGGGGACCTCCATGGATCCTTCGGTTCTAACCTTAGATGTACACTGGGAGTCGCCTGGGAGCTGAACCCTGAGCCGTGTCCCCAGAAACCCCAGGCACACAGACTTTTAAAAACACCCAGGTGACTCTACATGTGCAGCCTTAAACTGCAGTCTTTCCCACTTCAGGAAAATGAGGCTGAGGCTGGGTTTGAGCCTTGGGGCGGGGAAAGGGGTAGAGGAGGAATTCTCTTTCTCAGCTGGACAAGCCATCCAGCAGGCTCAACTTGCTATGAGAGAATTGCTATGTCCTGGGCTTCTTGCACCGATTTCCCCATTATACACCACTTCTTTCCTGCTGGCCCATTCCCTCCTTGCCCCCTCCTCTCACCCTCCGGCCTCCATGCTGTAGCTTCTACATGGTATGAGTGAGAAAACACTGACAGAAGGCAGAGGGAGGCTAGAGGGGGCTGCTTGCTATGGGTTGGGGGGTAGAGAGGGCAGAGCCATGGCAGTCCTTTAACTTCCTGACACCCAGGTGAGGGCTCTGGGCTAGACACAGCCTGCTGGCATCATGCCGGCTATGTGGAGACAGCCCTGGGAACCTCCATAGAAAACCGAGGCCTGCCTCTGGTGCCAGCCACGGGTCCCAGAAGCCAGAGACCCAAGATGCCGGGAACTGGTGCAGCCCCCGGCCCCCAGTGCCATCGTGTGAGGCACCTGAAATCGTAAGGTCTTGGGACTTGAGAGACTCGGCAGAGGGTTTATTGCTCATGGAGCTTGAACAACTCAGAGGCCTGGGCGCTGTCCCTGAGCTCTTTACACTCAAGGCTAGCCCTCTACCACTTTGAGCCACTTCCGTTTTCTTTTTGTGAGTGGTTAATTGGCGATGAGAGTCTCATGGATTTGCCTGCCTGGGCTGGCTTTGAACCTCGCTCCTCAGATCTCAGCCTCCTGAGTAGCTAGGATTACAGGTGTGAGCCACCGGTGCCCGACTCATTCTATTTTTGTTGTTGTTGTTGTTTTGATGGACCTTCCCAGGTACTCTAAAGGCCAACAGAAGTCAAGTGTGGGTACGTCGGCTAGTGTGTGGACCACGATCGCCCTGCACACAGGGCCTGGGGGGGGGGGGGAGCTATGTCTTTCCTTCCTGTTCTGTGGTGTCTCTCTTGGGGGAGCACTCAGCCTGTCCCTGAATGACCCTGCCGCCCCCCTCTCCCCCATCCACGTGGGCCCAGGTGGCCGACAAAGGCACTGTGCCCCGCTTTATAGCTCCTTCCTGAGCCGTACTCAACAGTGGCCTGACTGCAAGGCACCTCCAAGGAAAACGGAAGTGCCGCCAGGACGATAAGGCTGGGACATAATTAACGTGGCCTAATTAGTGAGCAGGCGGTTGCTCCTCTCCTGGTTCACCGGGACCCTGCTGGCTGCCCTTCTTCTGCCTCAGCCCAGCCCCCTGGCTGACAGTCGCCTCACAGAAGCCCTGGAGGAGGCTGAGGACACATCTAACGAGGAGGACACAGCACACGCAGCACACACGCACACAGGACACAACCCGATGACAGCGGACAGAGAGAGGCCGTACTCGATCTTTGCTGGTGCCGGTGGGACAGAGCTCTCGGCAGTGGAAGATACAAGCTCAGGGGCTTGTCCACTGGCCCCGGCGGCAGCAGCAGCAGGAGAGCCCAGGGCTGCAAAAACATCCTTTGCAAGGTCAATATCTGGGGTCTTGAAGTTCCCTTCGTCCATTTTTAAGTCCTCGCCCTGGGAAGGGTTTGTGGCGGTGACGGAGGCAGCCTCGCTCTTCGGGCTAGCGGAGGCTGGGGAGCCCTTGGGTGGGTTCTTCACGGTGTTGGGCTGGGTGGGCTCTGGGTCCTGGCCTTTGGTGCTGGGGGGCTCCTGCTTGGCCGGGGGGGCTTCTGTGGCAGGGGCAGCCACGGATGCTAGGGGACTGGCCGTCCCCGTTGGGGCGGAGGCTGGGGGCGGGCTGGGCTTGCTGGCCGGAGGGGCCTTGGAGGCCTCCCCGACACTGGGCGGGGCACTGGGGCTGAGGACCACTCCTTGATTGGCCAGGACGCTAGAGGACAGATTGCTAGCGGCAGGGGCTGAGGTTGGGGTATCGCTTAGGTCAACAAGGGGGGCGATCTTGGGGGCTGAGGCTGGGGGAGGGGAGGAGGCGGCGACCCCGGACCCCTTGGAAGGGGTGGCCTGGCCAGCGGGCACAGAATTGGAGTCCAGCGTGGCAGAGGCCGGCGGGGCGATACTGGAAGTGAGGGTGGTGGTCTCACTGGTGGGGCTGTTCTGAGCAGTGGCAAAGGTTTCGGTGATAGTATCAGAGTTAGTGGTGACGGTGGTGACAGAAGGCAGCATGTCCTCGACAGTGGCTGTGGTGTCGGCAGGCAGCCTGTGGGGAGGACAGGAAGTAGAAGAGAATACACGATGAAGCAGAGACATGACAGAGAGAAAGCCAGGCAGGAGGGCCGGAGAGAAGGAGAGGGGGGAAAAGGTGGGTGGGTCATGCATTCACGTACAGGCAGGAACACAGTTGTCACAGAGAAAACAAGCACGCCAGGAGGAAGCACACGCCCAGGCGGGCAGAAGAGGATACAGGAGACGACAAAGAACGTGGCAGTCTAACGCTTTCCTCCCTGCCGACGGACCAGCAGCTTTCCGTACAGGGCTCCCACCCCCTGTACACGTGTGTGGGGCTCTCAGATGCCCACCCCAGGATCCAGGAGAGGCAGGTCAAGGTTTCCTGGGCCCCCCAGAAGAATTGAGCCCTGCACCCCGCCACTGCGGGGCTCCTCAGGACAAGGATGGGGAGAGCCAGGATGGAAGCTGAGAACAAGTGCTTCCCAGGGCTCCCTAGAGCTATGCATTCTTCCAGCCACAGATCTGAGGGTCCCGTAAGAGTCTCCTCCTGTCAAACCCCCACGATCCTCTCCAACCAAGCCAGGCAGGACAAACACAGCTGGTCACGGCTCCCCCACCGGAGGCTTCTGATTAGCAGAGGGCCAGGGAGCTCTACCAGGTCCCCTCCCCTCTCTGGCTCTTTTAGGAGGAAAATGGTAAAGGACTACGTTTGTCAGAGACCCTACACAGAATCGGCCAAGCCTCTCTCCAGGAGGCCATTTCTAGACTAGATGTGTAACTTGAGATTCTCACTGGTGCACAATAGAGCCAAGAATGCCTTCCCTTGAAGGAGAGCAGGTTCAGGCTTTGCCCAGCCAAGTAGGTCTTCTGGCCCAATGGCTTCAGAATCCAGGCCTGCCGTGTTTGGCCGGAAGCTGAGGGTGGGAAGCGGGGAAGGTGTGGGTAGGGTGATGAGGTGGGGGTGTGGGGTTCTAGTAACCAGGTGCCAGCTCCTCCCTCCCCCCACCCCGCCCTCCCTCCTTTCCTTCCACGTACTCAGGCTCTGTCAGTGGCGTGGTCTCATTGGGCTCTGTGTGTTTTCCCCCGTCGTGGTTTGGGGTCCGCTCCTCTTCTGTTCGAACTTCCACGATGGGTTCCTTGGATTCATCTTTCCTGTGAAGAGTTCTGCGGGTTAGATCCCAGGGCAAGGCGGCAGCGGGCAGGGCGGGGCAGCAGCTACAGCGCAGGTGGGTACCTAGGTCTGGCGTGAGGCTGGCTGGACCTCGCAGGCCGACTTTCAAGAGCTGCGTGACCTTGAGCCTCTCATTTAATCAGCCCTGCCTCAGTGTCCGCATCCAAAAGACAGCGGCGAGGAGGAGTCTGCGCTTCACCTAGTCTGAGTTAGATGAGCTAATGCATAACAAGTAGGTAGCGTGTTACCTAGTGAGAGACTGGGTGCTCAAAAGCACACGCACACACACACACACGTGTGCAGATGCATGTAGGTGAACGGAGGGCTGTGTATATACATATATATACACATAGTAGAGATACATCCCAGGCATGTACAATGCTAAACAACTCATTGTCCCCCTCTGTCCCTTCTCAGTTAGCAGCAGCAGAGTCCTCGCTTCCCCTCCCCCCAACTCCCCCCACCCCGGGAACTGGCCCGGGATCCATCTCCACCGCAATGCTGCTGGAGGAAACCACCTCTGGCTCACCCCAGGATGGGGCTTTGGATCTGCTTTGTTCCCTACCGCCTGGGAACGCTGCCTTCAACTCTGTAGCTACAGAAGAAATATTTGCTGAGTGATGCAAGAGGAGTGAATGAATGAGAGCAAGGTAAGTGCGTGGCCCCCCAAAACGCTGGTCTCCCCATTCCGTCTTAGCCCTTCTTCAACCTCACCTCTGAGGAGTCTCCAAACTTTGATGAGGCTACTCTTCCTGACGGGTAACGCACATCCCACCCCCTACCCCACCGCCACGCCTGGAGACTTCCCATCATGCTTTGCCCCTCAGGGTTTCAACATGGGGAGGTAAAGCTAAAGGCCAAGGTCACCATGGCACCCCTGCACGGCTCTGAGGCGTGACACGCTGCTGCAGTGTGTGAGGGTCAGGGAGGGCTGTACTCACGAGAAGGCGGCCTTGCCCTCCTCCATGTCCTTGCCCTTGGCTCCAGGCCCGGCCTTTCCACACAGGTTGACGGCGATGCACATGAGCAGGCCACACTTGTTCAGGAAGTAGCAGGTAATGTCTACCACGACCAGGAGCAGGACGAAGATGACAATGAGGATGCCCACGATGGCCCCGGTGCTCAGGCCAGAGGTGGGGCTGCCATTGGCTGAAGTGGGGGGGGGGGGAGAGATGGCCGGTGGTTAACAGATGGAGGTAGGTAAGGGTTCTCTGACCCTGTGATCTACTGCCCCTGGGGTTGGGTAGGGCCGGGAGCATAAGCCGTGGCACTCACGTCCTGTGTCACTTTCGCTGTGGCCTTCTCAGGCAGGCTACGGAGACAACAGCGTCTCTACCTCTTCCAGAGGGGAGGAAGGATTGCCTCAGCTCACCCAGGAGACAGCAGGATGGGGTTCCCACAAGTGGAGATGAAAGGGGGACATGGGAGTCGTGTCCCGCCAATCATCCCCTCGGCCTTCCTGAGTTCCGGGTGCAGGCTGAGCCCAGCCAGACAACATCTGGGGACACCAGATGTGGACAAAGTGGGTGAACCCAGCTCTGTATGCCTGGTACCTGAGCAAAAGGCTTTAGAGGACAGGCAGATAATGGTGGCCAGTTTCAGGCTGTGCTACAGCTCTGGATATGGTGAGGGACAGGGTCCCAAATGGTTCCAAATGGGGTTTCCAGGACTGCCTCTGGCTGGCAGGGATGTCAAGGCCAATGGGATGGGGGCCTTTGTCTCCTCTTCCCTTTCTGAAAGTAACTCCAGTGGAGCCCCTTTGGAGCAACCCAGGGCTCACAGTTCATCCCCACTCCACCACGGTCCAGGGAGCTGAACGAAGTCACGTGACTGGAGACCTGGCATCTCCCCAGGCCTGGTGGGTAAGGTGAAATAAGTGTGGGAATACTCACCCTCTAGGAGCGAGGCAAGCTTGCATCGGGCTCCAGGGAAACCAGCAGCCCCACGCCGCGCTACACACTCACACAGAACAGGCATTCCCACTCACAGGCCCAGCACCTACACTGGTGGACACAGTCTCAGGTCCCAGAAGCAAGCAGCCGCCAGTCTGGTGGGACTTACTCCGAAAGACTCAGCTTGTGTGTCTAGCTCCCTGACGTTCACCTACGGCCCTGAATGCGATCAGAGGAGGACCTAGGCTCAGCGCCCAGCATGGCCGTGATTGACATCAGTCCATCAAGATGGACCTGCTGACCCTTAGTGCGTGCCAAGCCCAGACTAAAATAGAGGCACTTCCAGCTGGTTTTTCTTTTGAAAAGACATGGGTCCACAATTGCAAGAAGAAGGAAGGAATAAAGGAAGGAAGCAAGCTCTCTGTACTCTCGGGGCCTCCTGAGGTCACCCACAGTCTAATGAATGGAGTAAAGAACTATGGGCAATACAACCTGGGGCTTGGTCCCACCGGACCCCCAAACTCAGCTTACTATGCTTTGTGAATGGTGGGCTGGGCCCCGCATCCCACCATTCACGCATCATGCCAGATAATGGGAGGAATGTGTGATCCATGGTAACCAGCACTTGAGATGGGCCACCATCCTTTCTCTCTCTCCCTCCCTCCCTCCTTCTCTCTTCTATCCTCTCCCGGAGAACTGAGCACTTCCAAGGCAGGTGCTCTACCACTGAGCTCCACCTCCAGTCCTTTTTGGTCTCCCTTTACACATGGGCCAGGCAGCCTGGAATGCAGTCCTCCTACTTGTGCTTCCCTGGAGATGAACGATGTGCATGTAAAGCCCAGCCAGTGTGCTTCCTCTGAAGCTGAGACGGCACGCAGCCCTGCGCCCAATGATGACTGAGATGGACGCTCTTGAACTTCTATGCTGGGCTGGCCTCAGCACCAGCCTCCCCCATCTCTGCCTCCAGAATGGCTAAGATCATAGACTTGAGTCACTGTGCCTAGGTTCATTTGTTTGTTCGTCTGTTCCTTCCTTCCTCCTTCCTTCCTTCCTCCCTTCTTTCCTCCCTCCCTCTCCCTCCATCTTACTATATGTAGCCCAGCTTGGCTTCGAACTCATTGTCTTCTTGCTTCAGCCTCCCAAATGCTGGGATTAGACATGTGTACCTCCCGAACCCTCCGTTATTATTGTCTCCTGGGGGAAGCTCCTTTTCCTGTCCCAGGGATCCCTGTGCAACCACTGAAGAACTTTCCCAGTGGCAGTGACACTTGGCTGGTCCACTTCAAACCCCAGTTCTGGCTACGAGCTACCGGCCCACACACTATAAAGGACCACATACCCCCTACTCCTCTGGCTGCCACAGGGCCTGAGCTGGAGGGCATTCGCCAACCGTCTTAGTCTCTTTGGGACTGTAGGTTGCTTCTCAGAGCTTTCCTTCCCAATTCTGTATGGAGGACCTCAGCCTGTGCTGCCAGCCAGGCTTACAACTGGCAGAGGGCTCCGGTTACCTCGTCTCTACGTGTAACCAGAAGGTCAACTGCCGACTTCAGCTAGAGTGGGTCGTTTTTGTCTGCAGCCTGTTAATGCAGAGGTGCTTTTGGCTGGTTACATTTGTTTCCCCAAGGCCCACACCCATGCAGGAACAAAGGCTTTTTAGATCTGGAGGAGAAGCCAGAGCGGCCTTCCTGAATAAACTGGACATCTTAGCCTGGTATTTTCTCTCTGTTCTCATGGCTTAAAGCCACTGCAGCGTCTGAACATTAGTACCTGGTTGGTGTGTGGTAAGTTTCTGGAGGAGTTGAAAGTAGCTTGGAGTATGTACATAGGTGTGTATACACCCATGCATTTGCACTCAATGGCACTAAGTCTGAGACTCTTACATAGACTCTTACTCTAAGCCTGTCTTTAAAAAAGGAGAATGATCCTGGTCCTGGTGGTTCATGCCTGTAATCCTAGCTATTCAGGCAGATGAGATCTGAAGAAAGCAGTTTGAAGCCAGCTCGGGGAAGAAAAGTCCCTGGGAGACTCAGCTCCAATGAACTACTCAGAAATCAGGAGTGGCTCTGTGGTTCCAAGTGGTAGAGTACTAGTCTTGAGCAAAAGAGCTCAGGGACAGTGCTTAGGACCTGAGTTCAAGCCTCATGACTGACAAAAAAAAAGGGGGGGGGGGAGAAATGAACCACTGAGAGCAGGTGGAGGGTGAGGAAACAGAGTTGGCTGAGCTTCCGCTCTAGGCTCAGCAGATGTAGTTGAGAGGCCTCCCTGGTTCTGCGTACATTGGAGAGGAGGAGCATGAGGGTGAACAGACTGTATGTACAGGTAGAACAATGGTCTCCCCTTCCATTGGCTACAACAATCTGCAGACTCCCTGCCTGAATGCTCTGTGGACGCCGCCCAGCCCTCCAATCCTTGAAACTTAAGGTACTACCCCCCAATTAGGAGTTCCAAGTGCTCTGTGGTTTGCCTTCTGAACATACCAACCAATCCCACCCAGAAGCTGGTTGAATGACTGGAAAACTTCCTGACAAGACCTTATCCGAGGCGCTCTTGTCTGATTCCACACTGCCTTGGAAAAGTCTCCTCCGATCTCTTTTCATGAGGCACTGCCACTTAATAACCACCTTGTTGGGTTTTTATTTCTTGCTCTATTTTATTCTCTTTTTTTATTACCAGCTACTACTTCCTATTCATTCTAACCATGCCTATAGCCTTTCCCTCTAGGCCATCCTAGCAGGTGTCCTGTCTCACTTGTGTCTCTCTAGCACTGAGGATAATCCTGATTCAAAGGAAAGGGTTCACAGAATCTTTGTTGCATGATTGAATGTTGTGTTGAGCCTGCTTCTAAATATCTACAGGTGTGTCCCGAGGAAGTAAAAGTAGCTTTGCCCTACTCAGTGGATGCTAATTATGGGGGTGAGGGAAGATTTCAGCTTCATAGGAGGAAGGGCTAACCAACAGCGGGTCAAAACAGAGCTGTGGTGGGTGAGCTGGACGTTGGAGGCACTCAAGCAAAGGTGAGAAAACCCCTGGGCAGAGATGCTGTAATGTGCGGGATGTGGTTGTGGTACCCAGCAGGGCATTCTATACAGGCTGTCTGCAAGTCTTCTTCAGCCACAAGAGCCTGCTATTCCAAGTCTGAGGCTGTGTACATGGGACAGATTCTCTGAGCCCCTCTCTCTAGTATACACTGAGAAAGACATTCTTCCTGGAAGATGGAACCACTTGGTCTATTCCATCTTTAATCACTAATAAGTGTGATTTTTATTTTTGCATTAAAAACCCAATGCCTTGACTTGCTCTGGTGGAAGAATTCTTGGGGTACTCTGTTACCAATTCAGATTCTGGGGCTCCCTATTTCTAGGGAGTTGTAAGCCCTGGAACAAGGCTCAGGAATCAGGGTTGGAACAAATACCCGAACTGATAGAGAAGAGGCCGGCCATGCCTCCTCCCCTGAGTCACAGCGAGCCACCGTGGATTTCAGGATCTGTCGCCTGAGCTAAAGCTGTGTCACCCCACTAAACTGCACTGGGCCTAAGGGACTGAACAGACCCAGGGAAAGCAAGATTTCCTGAAGGAAGAGGGCCGCCATGCTAAGAACCGAGACTTCCAGCGCTCGGCAGATACGACTCACACTGGGAGGAGAATGCTAAAGAAGCAGTCAATCAGCAAAGTTTTCCTGCATTCTTGGTAGCATTCGAGAAATGTCGAGTCAAGGAAAGCTAGAGGGGTAAAAATCATTTCCCACATTTCATGTAACATTTCATAGAAGTTAAAAAAAAAAAACACCCAACTTTGTGGGGAGGCTCTACTACTGCATTTGCTTCCACGATTTCCCCATCTCTCTGGCATATCCTACACACAAAGACTTCTTGGGAGCAGCCCCTCCATAGCCTCTGACATCAGAGCTGCCCCTAGCAAGGACACTGCTACCAGGCTGGAGCTGTTTGTCTTTGCAGTTCCCATCTTGGGATAAGTTGGCATTGAAGAGAAAACTGGCTTGCTCCAAGCCTGAGACCCACCAATGCCTAACTTCCTTATGTTTTTGAATGAGAATACGGGCTCCATATTTTACCAATGTCATGATGGGCCCAAGCCATTGTGTCCATGAGACCTGGGTGCAGAAGTTCCCTCCCTCCCTGACCCCTTCCTCTCCGCTGACTCTCAGAACGGTTCACTTCAGCAGGGGTCTAGTTCATTCACAAACCCCTTAAATGTCTGTTTATGTCATCCCAGAACTGGCTACATTGAGGGTGGCCTTCGGAGGGTGCGCAGGGTGTCGTAAGTGTGATTCCAATCAGAATACAACGTTCCCAACAGACGCTTCTCTCCGTTTCTATTGTGCGGAGCCTCTGATGGGAGGAGACAAGGTGGCTGTGGAATTGGAAGGCTTTGCTCCAGAGTGATGTATCTGGTGGCGCAGAATGTGTCACTGTCCCCAGAGTGACCACCTCCCACTTCCACAAATGCATTACCCTCTCTCCTTGCCTGCTAAGAAATCCGAGGTATCAAAGACCCATGATTCCTCTGAGGAGAACCAAGGAAAGCCTAGAGCGCCCTCATGAGGAAGGGGAAAAATAATCTCCTTTGGCCAGTATGCCAGTCTCAGGCTACCAATGGGGGAGGCCCGGTGTGAATGTCTCTCCAGGTAACAGGCTATTTAGGTTGAGGCCGGGTGAAGCGATTGTGTTGGACACACAAGGAGCCAAGAGAAATCAGAACACACGCACGGCGAGTTCACACAAACCGTTATATCCTTTAATAATGCGAAGGTGTAAACTTCATAAAGGCCTCGCTGATTATCTACACAACATGGTTAACATTCTTATTAGTAGAAAAAACATGATCCAAACCTGCTGTATAAATATTCCAAAAGTCAGCAGAGATTCCCCCCAGGGGCGGGTGGCATGTGTGGGTGGCACTAACGCGGGGCACACAGGCGGGGAGGCCGAGGTGGCTCTCTGAGTGTTCCTCTCCTAAGGAACTCAAGAGTCTGGCGTGATCCGGTGGGCATGAATACTGTCTACCAGGGGGTGGACAACTTTAAGCCACAGGCAGATGTCTGAATGGACTGGTTACAATGACCTCAGAAATGTCCCGCTCTACTGTGCTGGTGGAAAAGGCCCAGGCCCCAGAGGAAAGGTTTCTGAGCTGTTGAGTAGCATGGACACTGTATACTGGACTCTGGATCTGTCACCAGCAGGTGTCAAGGAGGGGCTTTGCCAGTCTGAGGGCTGCCTGGCTCTGGGATGTGCTCAGGACAGCAGGGCCATGTTTAGATCTCTCCCCGTGTGGGGCTAGATCTTCAAAGGGCCTTTTGGAAATACAAACACTGCATATGGACTTGGCACCAGGCCTGGGCTGGGTTCCCCTAGGAGGAAGGCCAGTAGCTTGTACTCAATCGGAAGGGCCAGGAGGACAAGGGCCCCTCCCGCCTTCTCTTCTGCTTTCCTGCACTCATCTGTAATTCTCACTCCAGGTTCTGCTCTCTACAGCTTTACCTTGTGTCTAAGAACCATTCTGGGAAGAGGCCAAGGGCTCCGGGGCAGAGGTTCCGGGCTGGGCAGGGGACACCACCTGCCTGAGCTGTTAAGCAGTATGGAGCCTCTATACTGAATGCTGGAGGCACCAACAGATGCCAAACAGGTGATCTTTGACCAGAAAACCACAGTGTGGGTTATTTCAAGGCTAGTTTCTCAGGCTAATTTTTGAACATTAAAAAAAAAAAAGAAGAAGAAAGCAACAGGAAAAAAAATATACAAAGAACCTAAAGAGAATGTAAATCATACTTCCGTGGAGATGTTCAGAAATGAGATAGGGAGAATGACAGGTGGCTATAGTGAGGGAGGGGGTTTTTATTCTGTGGAAGGTCTCCCATGACCGGATGGGACCCAGCCCTACGTTTTCTGTGTCTGACTTTGACCATCGCATCCATCTCCTTCCCCAGTAGCAGACAGGAGTATTTAGCTTTTCATGAGACTTAGAGACATCAACAAACCAAGAGACCATTGGGGAAGGAAGCCAGGGCACTGTGGAAGCGCCCACAGTGTGCACCTGGATTGATTGATACTGTGGCCCTTGAGCACTTGGGAGGGGCCCAACCTTCCACGGGGCAGCCGTGAACGCTGTTGGGGAAGGCAGAAAGCTCTTGTCTCATTCAGTGGGCTCTTCCCCCCTGTCCTAGGCACTCCGCTTACAGCCACAATGCTGGCTGACCATCCCAGAGACCGACAGGCCCTGGCCTCCCCCATCGGTGACAAGCTTCCAGGAATAAGTGGAGTCACCCATCTGGGAGATAAGCACCTTTCAAAGCTGACATGTGTGGGACACATAACGGCTCTGCCCTGTTCACAGAGGACGGTGCTGGTGATAGAACTGGCATTCTAGAACATTTAGCATCCTCCCGGGCTTTATCCAACAATATCAGATTGTTTGTCCTCCATCACCGTGGGCCCATGTGATGGGCCCATCCTATCAGCAGAGTGCTCAATGGGTCACCATGTCGAGATCTTTCGACATGGACACTGGACTATCTCTCCAGGCGAGCAAAGCCAGTTACTTACTGGGAGTGGGGGAGGGGGTAATGGGTTAAAATGAGATGGGCTGTGTTGATCTCAATAATCTGAGGCGAGCTTCCCAAGGACTCAGAATTCTCCCTCTGCTATATTTTAGATGTGACCAAAAAAATGCAGTCAGTAGCAGATATGTAAAAACTTCTCTGTAAACCTAGTATGGTGCTTTGCTTTTTTTTTTTAAAGTGATATTTAAAGAAAGAGTGCTCAGATTCTTTTTGTTGCTGTTGTGGTTAACTGCTCTGAAAAAGGGGCAAACTCCTTATTACCAAGTGGTGCAGGAGGGGTCTGTGAGTGGCGGAAATGTCAGGAGGTAAAGCTTTTTCCCAAGGCAACCTTTCCTCGTCCACACTGAATGCGACTGGCTCAGTGGCGATGGCCAACCAGCCGCCGAAGCTCTGACAAGGCTCTTTCCAAAGGGGCGGGGAGGGGCACCGATCATTTTCATAGGATCTGGGGGGGGGGGGTGGGGCTTTGAAGCAAACTGAATCCTCCCGTTCAAGTTCCTAACAGAGCAAAAGAAGAGTCACTGCAGAGAAAAGCAAGGAGACAAATGTGTAGGACGCGGAAGTGCCTCCCAAAGTGGCTGCAGTATCAAGCAAGGGGGTCCCCCACAGAGAGTGGAGTTGGTTGAAAAACAGACGTGGTAGTGGGGATTTCCCAAGTGACGTCCAAGATGACAGGTATGACGACAGACACAGGAAGGGGTCAGGGTGGGGGAGAAGAAAAGAGAAGGCAGAGACAGAAACAGAGGAAAAAAAAATAGATAAAAAGAAAAAAAATTAGGTCCAATATAGAAAACACAAGATTCCAAGGTTAATTCAACTTAGTAAATTAAACCAACCAAAGATTAGAGGAGAACTCATTGCGGTATCAACATTACCATAGGCCAGGTCAGAAGCTCAGCAATGCCAAAAGCAGCACAGCGGGGTTAATTTGGGGGTTAAGGGCCAGCGAGCAAATGAAGTTAAAGTGACAGAACAAGAATCTCCACAGGAGAATGCTAGGGGTCTGATTAGGAGACTGTTACCTTCTTCTAAGGTCAAGCTTCTTAGGTGTAGTCAATGAGCGTGGTTCCTCTAGCGTCTAGTGGGGTTTTTTGGCTGGCGGTATTGGTAGAGATGCAGGGGGCGATTCAACTGTGTTTGGCCCTCTGCAAAGCCGAAGCTGACCTTCTTTCCTACGATGCCCCTCTCCCCATCACGCTTTCCACGGACGCTGCCCACTTCTCCTTCAACCACTCTGCTCACCACAGACTTCAAGCACAAAGGCACCAAGGTTTATTCTCCAATCCCAGTATCAGGGCCAGGAAGGTCCCAGCCACGCACAGGAAAAAAAAAAAAAAAAGACATCGAACTCTCACGCTTGCACACTAGCGTCAAGAAGTCATCGCAGACAAGCTGAACAGCCCCCAGCCTTCTCTGGCTTCTGGGTGGGAGCCTGGATGTTTCACAAGGACTCAGGAAGACAAGGTCTCCCTCTTATTTTTATCTCCGATACCCCAACTCTAGAAGGTCACATTTGCTGACAGTACCCAGCCTGGGAACACAGACTACCCAAGGACCTGCTCATCCATTCTCAGCCCAGGGAACAACAGTGACAAAGAGCTCACGCCACTCACCCTGCCATACCTCCTATGTGTCCCTAAGGCAAGATGGAGTCGACAGACTCACTGTCCTGTCCACTTCACAGCAAAACACACCAGAGCCCCCAAAGAAAGAAGGGGAGGATGAACATCAGGGCCACCTCTATTCAGATTTCCTTTCAATCCACAAAGAGAACAAGTTCGTGTGATTACTTCTGGGTCACCTTGCCTTTAGACACGCCCACCCCATGGTGCACTAAGGGGCCTTTCCCACAATGCACTGGGTACTTCTATCGCTTCAAAACTCACCTGCCAACTTGCTGGTGCTGGCGGCCCCACACGTCTCCCAGCCATTCAAACACAAGCAATCATCGAGAATCATATACTTGTCTCTCTCTCTCTCTCTTTGCGGCAGAGACCTTCCTTGGCCTGTCTCCCTGCCCCCGCCCCGCCCCCGTGCTGGGGGAGGAGCAATCTTGACAATTGAGCCAAGAGCTGGGCAAGCTCTACAGACACAGCAGGCATGATGGGAGCTGCTCACGGCTGTCTTCCTATACATTTGACCTTGGAAGAGTCTATAGGCCCACATCTATGCCCACAGCTTCTGCCTATAGTTGGTATTTAGCTGGCCTGGAGAATGCAGAAGGAATGGCAGAGGAGCTCTGTCTTCTCTCAGGGGATCTGGCCAATGAGGGCATGTGTCAACCATACAAGCACAGCACCACTGGACCAGAAATCAGGACTCTCACTTTACTCTCAAACTCGAGTCAGCTCTGGATTCCCTAGAGACAGATCTGTCACTGGCCGGGACAAACGCTGACACCACAGTCCAACAGACTTCCATGGGTGGTGCTTTCTAGAAGCTAGCTCTTCTACCTGTTCATTACAAGAGGTTCAATTTAGTCCCTGTTCTTTGTGTCTGTCACTCACTGGGCACTGTCTCTTCCTTCTCTTGGGGTTACCCAAGAGAAGCGTTGGATCATGGCTGTGCAGATAAAGCAAGCATCAGATAGAAAGCATGTAAAAGTATATATGAGGTCCCGGTATGAGATGCAGTCTCATTAGGTTCCTTACTCTGCCTGCGTTCGAGGCAAGGCAGGAGCCGGGCACTTTCCATCTAAGGAATCTCATAAACTGGTTGGCATTCAGCTGTTCAAGGCCGAATGAGACAGGCCCCTCTCCCCGGGATGCTTGGCTTAGCTCTCCCGGGGCCAGTCAAGTACACCTGCACCCACTGCACAGAGAGCTACAAGGCAAAACTAAGCTTGGCACGGGCAACCAGTCATGAGGACGGCTGTAAGCAAGCAATTGTCAGGGTGGTTCAGGCATTAGGAGTGCAGCACGTGTGCATTAATCCAAAGCAGGAAACTAAAGGAAGCGGGATGGGGGAGGCGGGCACCTACCTGGGATGGCCGTGGGCTGGGCTGAGGTTCTGAACACAAAGTGAGCAGCCTTCGATTTTCCTTGCTGGTTCTCGGCCACCACATAGACTTCGTACTCGGCATTCCACTCGAGGGCCTTGAGCATGATGTGGTCGCTGCCAGAGGGGAGCCTGATCTCTGGTTTCCATTCGGAGGAGAGCTTCTGGGAAAAATTGGCAGGGAAAGACATAGGACACCAGAGAGCTTTGATTAAAAATCTTGGTGAGGTTGGCTACTATGGGAGTAAAGAATAAAAAGAGATCGGTGTTGGGGCTGGGCATGGTGGCTCACGCCTATAATCCAGGGAGGCAGAGGTCGGGAGGACTGGGAGGACAGCCCGAGCTGTTATAGGCTCCCTCTCTACCAACAAGCTGGGCGTGGTGGTCTGGACCTGTCACCCTGGCTGTGCTGGCAGGTAGGAGGACCTGGATCAGGTGGGCCCAGGAGATAAAGACATGACCCTACCTGCAAAACAAACTAAAGCCCCTGCCCCCCAAACAAAAGAGCCTTGGAGAAGGGCTCAAGTGATGTAACACCTGCCGAGGAACCCCAGGCACCGAGTTCCAACTCCAGCATTGCTACACAGGAAGGAAGAACCAAACCGAAAACAACTCCAAGCCCAAACACATGATGGTGTGAAACTGTAAAACCAGGAAGCAATTACAGGGCACGAAGATTCATTTTTCCCCGAGCCGGAGAAGTTCTTAAGGATCACGTAGATCAAGAGGTGAGGCTTGTGCGCTTACAAGGGCAAACGCGAGCAGATGCCCAAGTGGCCCGGCCCCATTCTACCACATTAGGGTATGTTAGGACTCCAGCACCCCTACGTCTGCTAGGATTGTACTCTGGGACACTGGGCGTGACAGGCACAGGGGTTTCCTAGCAGAGCTGTGTTTCTTGTCATGTTCCACAATGCGGCCCTCATGCTGGTTGTGTGACTCACATGCTGACAGGTGAATGTTGCATCGATCCCAGTGTTACCACAAATAGGCACTGCCATTTATTGAGCGCCTACGGCGTGTCAAGAGCGTTCTCTGTCAAAGTCTGTCCACATACATTTTCTCACTGAGTCCCTACAGCAAGTCCTGAGGGGGGTATGTCAAGTTCCTAGTGCACTTGATGGTGGGGATGTCACAGAGAGGCTGGGTGGCTTTCCAAAGCCACCTCACAGGCAGGGTTGGTGGCTCTGTCTGTCTAGGCCCTTTGCTGTGTTCTTCACTTTTTGTAGCAGGTGCTCAGGAAATGTACTGAAACATCCCATGCCATGTGGTCTGGCCTCTGCAGCCTGCAGCAGGGCAGACGGAGCTTTGCTGTCAGGCTCAACTCTGGGAATCTCAGAAGGCCCAGAAGAGTGCCCCATTCAGCCTCAAAAGTACTGCCCAGGGCAGAGGGAGCGGCACAAAGCCAGAGTTCGGGGAGCTCCCTTTCTTCTCATCCAGTGCTCTCTAGGCAAATGCATCTCAATTAAAGGAGGGGGAGAAGACTCAGGCTTCCTGAGGAGTCTTCAGATAGTTTCACAACTGCATAGCTCATGGCTGCACAATCTCTGACTCTGTGTCTGTGTGTGTAGATGCGCGTGCATGCGTGCTGGTTTGGGGGGCTTAAACGCAGGTCCATGCATTCCTGCTCAGCTTGCTTGCTCATGGCCAGTGCCATTCGAACCTCCAGGTTGGCTTTTTATTTTTATTTGGCGGGGGGGGAGGTCAGTTGTGGGGCTTGAACTCAGAGCCTTTGGCCCTGTTCCTGAGCTCTTTTTGCTTAAGGCCAGTGCTCTACCAATTTTGAGCCACCGCTTCACGTCTGGTTTTCTGGTGGTTCACCGGTGGTAAGAGTCTCATGGACTTTGCTGCCCTGGCTGTTTTTGAACTGTGATCCTCAGATCTCAGCTTCCGGAGTAGGTGGGACTACAGGTGTGAGCCAACGGTACCCAGATCACCTTGGCTTTTTTTTTTTTTAACTGATTAATAAAGGTGGAATTTCACAGACTTTGCTGCCCAGATTGGCTTTGGGCCTTGATCCTTTCGATCTCAGCCTCTTGAGTAGGTAGGATTCCTCTGGCATGGTCCACGGGTTCCCAGATCCCTCTGACTTTTTCATAAAGCACACACCCAAGGTATACGCTGGGTGAGAAAGAGGTTTGACCAATGTTTACTAAATAGTAACATGCTGCTCCATGGAAGACAAGGACACAGGAGCAATGTCACCCAGAAGTGGCTCAGCAATCACCCTGGGCCCTTGAGTGAGGCTGGATGAACCGTTACTGTACAGAAAAAGTTCAAAAAGTTCAAAAGTTCAAAAAAGGAACTGAGGGATGTGAGTGCTCATGCTAATGGGGGAAATGTTGGCAAGGCAATTTAGTTTCCTAAAATCTAAAACACAAATAAGGCTTGTGTACAATCACTACAAGGCCCTGCTTTAATTTAAAACTAAGAAATCAAGAGGCCTGTCTTTGCTCTTCTTCCTGTCTTCCCAAGCAAACATCGTTACAGAAAAGACAACCAGACAATAAAGCAAGCACTCCATAAAGCAAGCATTCTGTTGTATCATACATATTAATATATGATAATATTTAGCAAACAGTAAGTGTTGAAGTGAAAGGGAGAAGTTGTCAGGATGTAAACTATCCGGGCATTGTTTTCTCCCCATTGTCTTCTTTAGCTCAGCCCCTGTAAGCCATTCAGGCGATCTAGCAGAGGAGATATTTCCAGTTGGAGTTGGCATCTTTAGCAGTAATTAGAGTTTCCATTTATAGAGGCTCCCGAGTGTCAGGTATATTTCAGGCTCCTCGCATATTAAAATGAGTCTTTAGAGCAACGTGGCGAGTAATTCTATCCCCATTTTACAGATGGACACATGGAGGTGTGCGTTTATGGGATGGCCTCCCTAGGTTTAGATGCTGGCACTGGATGCGATACCTGGTCGGCTATAAGACCCACGATCTCCTCACCAGGTCACATGAGCCTGATGGTGGCCAGAGGCTTTTCACTCTCTCATCCATCTGATTCCAGCAACGCCGGGATGCAAGGCCACCTGCTCAGTCCTGCATCCTCCACTGGGGTGAGGGGTCACTTGTCGTTCAGTGATACCTCTGGGCTAGGCCTCCAGGAAGTCAGCTGATTTTTTTTTTCTTTGCCAGTCCTGGGCCTTGGACTCAGGGACTGAGCACTGTCCCTGGCTTCTTCTTGCTCAAGGCTAGCACTCTGCCACTTGAGCCACAGCGCCACTTCTGGCCGTTTTCTATATATGTGGTGCTGGGGACTCGAACCCAGGGCTTCATGTATGCGAGGCAAACACTCTTGCCACTAGGCCATATTCCCAGCCCCTCAGCTGATGTTTTTTCCCCTATTATACCAGCTGGCTTAGAGATGAAGTAGGCAGGCGGGCTGGGTGGACTGAGAGCCTACCTGCACCCACCCGGTGGCACTCAGTGGGCCTTAGGCTGTAAGGCCTCTGTGCTGCACCACTTCTGCAGAAGCCTCACTAGTGAAACAACTACACCAAGGGGGCAGACTGCATGACAAAGAGGGAATACGCCAACTTGTAGACAATGAACAAACAAACAATAACAACAACCCCGCCCCTCCCCCCCCAAACAACTTATTTGGGATTGATGAAGAAAGCAAAAACTGCTCTCTGGGTCATTATCTTCGAGTAGTAAGAAACCCTAGCAACAAGATCGTTTGCAATGGACAGACATTGTCTCTAAATCTCTCAGGAACAACTGGCTCCTGGTTGTGGATGGCCAAATATCAGGATAAAACTAAAAAGAAAAAAAAATGGAGAAAGAGATTCTGTTGGGAGGTTGAAGCAGAAAGCTAAGATGATGGAGATCTTAGAAGGCAGGAAAGCAACTGAAAGAAGAGGCTCAGAGCGGAGCTCAATGCAGTCACCAGAAAACCAGTTGTGTTAACATTTTAGGGCTGCTTAGGCAAGGAGCGCTCTTCAGCCAGCTTGGATTCAAACTCAGGCTCACCTCACGGAGTGAAGACTAGCAAACACTATCATAGATGCTTCATTTATCAAGTGGGGTTAATGGTAAGATTCCCCCCACGTTGGGGGGGGGAGGTGTCTCTGAATAAAGAAGATGGCATCAGACAGAGCCTTCCCTGCAAGCCACACTTGATCAAAATGAGCAGTGATTCGACCTTAGCGTGACATGTTCACAAAAGTACCTGATGGTGGACAAATGGCTTTGTAGAAAAGGCTCAAGCATCAGGAAAACCAGTCATGGTGCGGGTGAGTCACCACCTCACTTCACACGTTGTAACCCTGAGTCCCTGTCTAAGATAGTTCTAGCCGAGGATCACAATAGCTCAAAAGCTATGTACATGTGACCATAAAGAAGGATGCTAATTGAAAGGAAACAAACACACAAACATGCGTTACGAATGGCCTCAGCGTGGACATGGTTTAACAGCTACAGGTTAGTTTTGGGATTCAAAACCCCGACCAAGGCCCCCACATTGCCAGCAAGACACACGTCGGAGGTCAGTGGGGGTCTGGAGGAGGCTACTTACCGCTCGGTACTTGACCAGGTAGTGCCTGATGGGTGAGCCACCATCATCCTGCTTGATCAGGTTCACCTTTATGGAGTTCCCGTCCTCGCCCATCTGTCCTTCGAGCTTGGGTGCACTGGGTTCCCCTGAAACAGCCAGCAGACTCAACGTGACATTTGGGAACAGAATGGTCCTCAGGTCCATGAAGGTGGGGTGCGGGGATGGGGTGGGGGTGGGACGCTTCTCTTTCAAGAAATTCAGATGGTTTAAAAAAAAAATAAAGCAGTAAGCATGAAACTCTGAACTCCACCCAGCCATCCCAGTCTTCGCTTCTCCCTCTTAGCACCGCCTCTTTCCTCTGGTTAGACAAGACTTGCTCTATATCTTCTTCACGGGTACCTGTGTTTTCCCTCAGCTGCCTTCAGACTACAGATCTGATGTCTAAAACTCTGACATATCCTGGTTGACAGCCTAAAATGTGGGGGGAAACATTCTAAGGGTTTGAGTAGAACCCTTACATCCAGGAAATTATTATTTTCCTTAAAGCATCAGTTTTTCCCAGAGGCCATCATTCACTCCAAAGGCCCCCTGGTGGGGGTTCCCCAATGGGAATGAACGATGCGGCTTTCTTCCAAGTAGCTTCTCACTAATTAAGTTTTATTGCTTAGATTATATAAAAAAAAATAAGTTCCCAGCTGTGGTTAAATAAAGCACAACTTGCCACAGGTGAGTTTTCTATGAGAAAACTGCACTTATGGCTCCACGGAGTGAGGGGTAATCCGTGGGACTGTGATCTATTCAAGCCAGGATCATTAGAGTCCTTTTTCTTTGTGAGAAGAGAGGGAACAAATGGCTTGGGCATTGCTCAGCAGAGAACAGTTGAGGTTTCTCTCGATTTGCAGTCTACACTTGCTTCGGCTCTAGCCCCGGGAGAGCTAAGCTGGAGAGGGAGGATGAACCGGTACTGGACAAATTAACGGAGGCCGGGCTGGCTCTTGAGTCAGACACCGATTTACTCGCAGAGAAACGGTGCTATCAGTCTATGTAGAAAGCAACCAGGTAGGAGAGTCTCTGATAGCAAGAGTTAAAATGAACTCGACACGTGGGGATCCTGGGCTTCCGGAAAGAAGCCACCTCTGCCCATCTGTTTCCTGTCTCCAAGCACTCAAGGAGAGGAGTTGACAATGAACTTCTGGGTGGTCACCATGGTGTGCTCCCTGGAAAAGAGACCCACAGATGTGTGATGGGAGAGCCAGAAAAAAGCTGGCTTTCCAGCTACCGGACTGATCACTCCATTCCACAACCCAGCCACGAATGACGGCAAGGCCTGGACTCCCTCCAGAGTTACCTTGGGATCCTCTAGAGAGGAAGCATAGGAGCGTTACTCCTAAGCTTCTAGAACCAGCCACACACTCGTGGCACCTGGAGCTGGTTAGGAACACAGGTAACAAGTTATCTGTGTGCACATTTCCTTTTAAGAAATAGTGGCAACAGGAACACATAAAAACTCAATCAGGGAAGACCCGCTAGAGGGTATATAGGAAAAGCCATGTTTATGATCTGTTTTCTGCAACCTGTCATCAGAGGAAAATAAAAACAGAATATAGAGACAAGTGGGCTGCAGGCAAAGACTTGGCTTGTTTGTTAAAGCCACTATCTAGCTACTGACCTCAAGTGTTCTATGGTAAATATTCAGGCATTTGGTTTAGACATGTCAAAGCCTGTAGGCTTGTCAAAATCTTCTGGACTTTTCTAAGTCTTAGATGATGATTCAGTTACATCTGCATCATTATGGATGTCCAGGGGGGAAGAGAAACTCTAAGTTCAGTGTATTGTAGAGTAAGGCAGGGACTCTGAGTATGTGAAGCAACGCTAAGCCACCAAGAGGGGAAGCCATAGCAGAGCCGGGAAAATTCTATTTCCAGACTGACGTAGGGCCAACAACTCATCTCAGCCTGAAGCATCACCGCGAGCTCAACACTCTGTGAGATCTCCCTTCATCCCAGGCAAAATTGGACAGTGGGTGGCCCTAAGATAGATGAAAGAGGACATCAGTCATCGTGGATATGAGTCACGGTAACCTTCTGCCCTGAGAATCCCAGTGTAGACTGGCGATGGATGCTCTCTCTGCCTTAGGAAGGGAAGGCTGGGGTTCACCAGGCAGTGCTGGTGGCCTTTTTAACATGCCCACCAGCCAAGGACCACATCCAAGAATGGGAGACTCCAGAGGCACGCCCGCAGCGGCTGCTTTGCTGCACCCTCCTTACTGTGTCTTCTGGGAATGGAGCAATGTGGGCTCCCAAGCCTAAATCACTACCACAGAACTCCGGCTGTCTCCACCTTCGCAAAGCAGGAGTATTGGATGAGACGCTCTGCAAGAACTTCCAGATCCCCTGCCATGGGGCACAGTGACGTGACTGCACTGGAATGCACTGTCAACTCTATCTTGGCCATCTTCCCTGCCATCATGGGACACAGAACACATAGGACGAGCAGGTGACCTTTGGCCAGTGTCAGGGAGATGTAGCCCTCTGTTCCTCTAAGGCACAGAGTGATCAACTTCTTGCTTTATAATTTTGATAACATTTCTCAAAAAAAAAAAAAAGTTCTATCTTTGAAACAAGACTTCTAAAGTCTCTTTAAAGACATAGGAACAAAAATGTTTCTGAAAAACCCCTACAGGCCCAACAGCCCTGAGGAAGATATTCTTTTATCTTTGGATCTGGTTTAGAAAAATTATAATTGGAACTATACACACACACACACACACACACACACACACACACTCACACAGAAGTATCACACTAAAATTGTGCCATAGTGCTAACATACTCTTTAAACTTACCATACTGAGAACATTATAGTTCATTATTTCAGCTGAGAGAATACCATATTACTCTGACATTTATTATTTTCTCATGGCATTTAGAGTATTTCATATCATACATACTATAGAGGCCAACCATTTAGAGTGTGTGGTCTATGATTTATTCCACAAAAAGCATATTGTGTGCTCACTAGATATTAGCTACTCTGTCATAGTCTCAGAGATAAGTGAGACATGCTTTTGTTAGACAAATGATAAAACTGAGCTAGGACCACTGAAAAAATACTGAAGCCTTGGATAAGAAAAAAAAAATCCTTTCTTATGATGGTGTTCCTACAGGAATGCCATCTTCAACTAACATCACAGAGCTTTTTGGTCAACTTTCTGGCTCTGTAATTTGCTATACATATATATTCTAAGATTCGGCAAGAGCAGTTTTTCAATCACTTGTATCGCTCTTCCTTCCACAGACTGTTGCTTGCTCTTATAAACAGGACTACAAATAAGGTTAAGAATCTTTCTTAAGCGTCCTATACTAAGCCAGGCCTGACAAGTGTGAGACCATGGCAGAAGCAGTAGGACCTGGGTATTCAAGAGGCTCACTGCTTAATTGGACACATTAGTAGAGAAAATGATTTATAGGGTCCCAAGGTCCTGAGGTGGCTGTTAGGATTGAAATCATTATGGGTAATTTCAGCAAAACCAATATTGTAATTATTTGTATATTCTGGTTTGCAATAGAAGATTTTAAGGTTCTGGGGTGGCAGCTGAGATTGAAATCATTATGGGTAATTTCAGCAAAACCAATATAGTAATTATTTGTGAATTCTGGTTTGCAATTCAGCAGCAATAGGCAGGTTGCTCCAAGAAGACCCCTGGGGTTAATCATATCCTTTGAGTTTAGCTTCAATTATGACTCAATATCCCCCCCTACCCCCAAATATTTTCTGTGAAGATGAAAGCAGTAATACCTTAAAAATAGCACTTGCCAATAAACAAATATGGAAGACTGGGCAGTTCGTGTATTTTCTAGCACAATTTAAATCATGGATGCAAGGGGGAAAAAAAGCATACATACATAGGAAAGTCCTATGAATTCCTTTGTAGGGATGTATTAATTGAAATGCATATTTCAAACAATACAGATGATAGGAGTCTTTCTTTGTAATTTCTGGGCTTTTGTGGCCTTGAATCTAAGCCTGTCTCATGCTCTTCCTCTCATCAGCTAGAAACCGGAGTTGTAAAGTGCTATAGAATAGGTGAATCCCACAACAAAAAATAGTAGCAAGCCAGGGCTATGGGAAGTATTTGTGTATACCCGTGTCTCACTCAAAACAGCCAAAGCACTAATGGTGAGCTGAGTATTTTGCATGAAATTCCAAGGTGCCAAACAGCCATGTCTGAAAAAGTTTCCATCTCTTTGATCTGTTTATCTCCTCTTCTTTTTTCCTATAGGAAAGTTCTGGTGTAAACCAGTGATGGATGTAGGGCTTGGGTGAAAATCTCTTATTTTTCACTACCACACAGCAGTGTCAGGCATTAAAATAGGGATCATTGTATTTATCCTAACTCCTGTCTCCTTTACAAGCAATTTGAGCCTTGTCTATACTTTTTATTTACTTTACAAGAAAGTCCAATCTGTATGATTTAGTTATTCAGATCTGAAGCCTATTCCATTTTTCCCCAACTCAGAAACATTATAATTCCATCAAGAAGGTATTGATGGCTCTTTAGAGGGATCAGCAAATTGCCTTGGGGAATCATGATTTAAAACTATTAGGCCACTAATTCTCCTTCCTGAAAGAGAGCTCTTAGCTCTAGATGTCAAACAAATGAATGTAATATGATCTACGTCACATACATTCTTTCAAACTCTCCCTGGCGCCTCTTTTGGTTACCTCCATGGTTTTCTCATACTTCCAAAGAATGTTAAAGATGGGCATCAATTTGCCCAGCATCGTTTACTCAGAAACCTTCGGAGTTACATATTCTCTTTTTTCTTTCCAAGATGTGCTTGCTCTCAAGTGACATAACTCTTTTCCATTGAAGTCCCTGGCTCCAAGAAATTCTTGGATATCAAATGGAGAAGTAGGTAGTTGCCTGGTTTTTTTGCTTTTTTTTTAAGAGAATGGATGCTCATCTCTCTGGAACCTAGTCCATCAATCCTTTGCAGTTGCTGTTTCTTTAGCAATTATGAATGTGTGTGTTGGAAATAGGGTGGCCAAGAGCAGCACAAATTAATCAGCAACAAATGAGCACTGGCAGCCCAATGCGTGGGCACGCGCGCGTGCGCGCACACACACACACACACACAGAAATATCAATTCCTTTCTCATGGATGTCATGAAAATACCTACAGATTAAATGATCAATTATCTTTGTTTCATCATCCTAAAAAGAAAATCTGACCATGAAGGTATGGCTTATGGTTATGGGCCCCATCTAGGCTGAGGAAGGTGTGACAGGATTAACTACTACCCACAATTCACATGGCTCCTGCCTCTGAGGCCATGTGGGGGGCTGTTGGGTGGCTTCGACACTACTTCATGGACATTAGAATTGTTACTAAGAAGAATGAGACCCCTGGGAGGTTTCTACTCTCCTACTGGCAACCCCAAGGGAACTGGCAATTTCCAAAGCCTGCCCACAGGATCTGAACTGATACCCCTCACTGCCTCCTACTATGAACCCTTCCTGCTAACTCCCTACCCTGAGAGCCGTCAGTACAGGTGATCCTTAGAAATAAAGGCAATTAGAGCGGAAACCCTGCTGGAAAGTCTGTGTCCCTTTGCCAGAGACCGTGGCCCATCCAGACACACAGCTGCAAAAAACAAAGTATATACACATATCGATCAAGGAGGGCATGGAAAGGATAATTAGTGATGTGTTCGGTCTAAGAAGGAAGAGTGGGTGTTAGAGTTTAGTTCATTGGAATCAGCAATTCCTAGTACAGATCAGTGTCAGTAGCTAAAGAAAAAAAAATCATTATGAATGGGATCGGGAGGGAGCCATGCTCAAACATGCAGTACTATGATAAAAGGGGTACAAGGGTGTGGGGGGGTTCTCATGACATACATGCTGATGGGGGGGATGGGGAGTCCCATTTACACAAGAGTCCTCAGCAGCTGACACACAAAACAGTGGCTCTGTGAAGTCAATGGAAGTCATGCAGGTACCCAAGGCTAAATACCTATCTATATAGAGACATTTTAGCTAGCCGCAGTAAACTAGCTCTTGCTATGCCTCTCTACCCACAGCTCCGTAGGTCCAGGAGCCGGGTGACCAGGGAGAATGGTGCTGTCTGTTTTAACCTCTCTTTCTCATTCAATGTTTTTACTAGGCTCAGGAAAGGCTTGCCCAGCTGAACCGAAAAATAGATAGAACATCTGACCCAAGTGAAGGTTGATCCCTGGCAATTCTGGGCAACGTTAGATTTCATCAGCTGTTGGGCACGCAACCAACTCACACTGTGACCCTTAGCTCACTGAAACCTTTCAACCTCAGGTCCAACTCACTTTAAGAACCAGAGGAAAGAAGGTGTTAACCCAACTCTATTTCCCTCTCTTATGAATCTCATTGACTCAGGCTCTGCCGTTCTCTAAAACTGTATTATCAAAGGCCCTTTCCTCTGCTGGTGACTCAAGTCTTCTGCCTCCCCTTTATAGATGGCCAGGATGGGGTCACCACAGATGGAAATGGGGAGTGGTGAGGGATGAACCATTTTGGAAGTCCATGGGGCATTCGGTGAATCATTAATTAATTAATGGCTTAATTACTGCCGGACAACCAGGAATTGACAGCCAAGAGCAGCTGAAGGTGTAATCCTAAGGCAGCTACCGAAAACATCTCCCAACATCTCTTGGCTTGTTTCCATGTCTTAAGAAGTTTCTTCAGAAGCAAACAAGTTTCTATCTTGCTATTGTGTTTTGTTTCATTCTTAATTGTAGCAGTGCACAGAAAAGGCCAAATTGGTTCTTTTTTTTTTTTTTGCCAGTCCTGGGACTGGCAAAAAAACTCAGGGCCTGAACATGGTCCCTGACTTCTTTTTGCTCAAGGCTAACACTCTACCACTTGAGCCACAGCGCCACTTCTGTTTTTTTCTATGTATGTGGTGCTGAGGAATCAAACCCAGGGCTTCATGTATACAAGGCAAGCACTCTACCATTAGGCCATATTCCCGGCCCCCCAAATTGGTTCCTTTTTTTTTTTTTTTTTTGGCCAGTCCTGGGCCTTGTATTCAGGGCCTGAGCACCATCCCTGGCTTCTTTTTGCTCAAGGCTAGCACTCTGCCACCTGAGCCACAGCGCCCCTTCTGGCCGTTTTCCATATATGTGGTGCTGGGGAATCGAACCGAGAGCTTCATGTGTAGGAGGCAAGCAGTCTTGCCACTAGGCCATATTCCCAGCCCAATTGGTTCTTTTTTTAAACAACAAAACTAATAACCAAAATGGGCTTTAAATTCAGCATCTACTTCCTGCTCACACTTTAGGAAATATAAAACCACCATATTTTGGGGGTAAGATCTGAGTTTAGTAGATCTAAAACTCTCAAATTTCTCTTCTCTAAGATCAAGATAAGTTAAATTTTTTAAAAGACATGTCAGATTCATTATTGTGGGCTGTACTGGATGGTGTGTGTGTGTGTGTGTGTGTGTGTGTGTGTGTGCGCGCGCGCGCACGTGCACGCTGTCTTGGGACTTGAACTAGGACCTGGGTGCTGTCCCTGAGCTTTTTTGCTTAAGGCAAGTTCCCTACCACTTGAGCTGCAGTTCCACTTCAGGCTTTTTTGGTGATTAATTGGATGTAAGAGTCTCATGGACTTTCTTACTCCGGCTACCTTCAAACTGTGATCTTTACACCTCAGCCTCCTGAGTAGCTTTGATTACAGATGTGTGCCACCAGCACCTGGCTAGATAATCTTCTGTTTGGGGGGGGATATTCCCACTTTTGCTTTCTACAATGTCAAAAATGAGGCAGCTCCTTTAAAAATTATTATTATTATTATTATTGGAAAGGAGAGCAGCTCCCATACACATCTGGGAGTCTGGTTGTAAATGGGACTAGATGAAGGTGCAGTTGCCATACCTACAAAAAAAACAACAACACATGGAAGTCTTTGTGACAGGCTGTGGAAGGTGAAGGAGAGGGAAAACACACGAGCTAACACACAGGGGCGCATGACCGTGACATGGAACAGACCAGGAACAAAGAA
Organism: Perognathus longimembris pacificus; assembly: GCF_023159225.1. Classification (NCBI taxonomy): domain Eukaryota; kingdom Metazoa; phylum Chordata; class Mammalia; order Rodentia; family Heteromyidae; genus Perognathus; species Perognathus longimembris. The sequence continues at coordinate 113,776,169 of NC_063163.1, read as the reverse complement.
CATGCAAGACAAGCGTTGATGGTTTTGTCTGTGTGGATGTCGCCCAATCAGTCCTCAGAGAAGTGAGGTCAAAAGGAGGACCCGGCATGCATGGGCACACTGGGTAGTTACTGGGGTTAGTTCTGCTTTCGAGATCAGTGCAGCCTGTGTGTGTCTCGGGGGATGATGTGAAGTAAAACTTTCCAGTGAGGAGCGAATGGAAGGCGTATGATTCCCAGGGCAGGTTCTAGAACAGGTGTTTGGTTTTAGCGAGAGAAGCCATGAGTAGAGAGAGGCCTCCTTCTCTCTCGATCGTAAGCGAGAGAGGTTTGAAAGAAGGTTGTGACAGGCACAATATTAACTAATTATTTCGTCACTGCTCTGTGCTTAATTAGGCTGTAATTTCATTTCCTTTGCTGCAAGGGTCAATCAGGATTCTTGATTACTCGGAGGTTTCCAGGCATGGTAACTGCCAAATGACTTTTGCTTGATTTGTTCCCCCCACTGCCTGGATGAGGCCCACTCTTGAAAAATACAAATACCTTTGCCAGGGGATTTCTTTCTTTCTGTAGCATTTCAGTTGCGCACACGTTCGTGGAACGGTGACCCATTTTTTTAGGCCCACTGTGTTTTTAGGGAGCTATTTGGATCTAAAGATAGACAACTGCTGTAAGGCTAATTTGTTTTCTCACACCTCTCTGGTGACAATTCAAGTTTGCAAACTGTGCAGGGGGCGAACGTGGCTTTAGGGCAGCGCACAGTGGGCGTGGCCAGGTTTCTCGGAAACTAAAAGGCTGTCCTGTTAGCAAAAGGCCATGTCCAAGTTGCAAGACATGGTGAATTCTGGATGTGAATTGAGAATAAGAGGAAATCTCTCCAATGGCTTCGCTTGGGATATTGGAAAGAGAGAGCAACGAGGGAGCCCCAGGTACCAGGCTATGGTCCCAGGCTTACCTCACTAATCAGAACAAAGAATTTTACCTTCTGTTCACCAGCGTGGACGACATCGTCAGCACCATGCAAGCCACATGACAAAGTCACATGATACGCACGCACATGATTGGTTGAAAGGAAAGTGGAGGAGGTCACATGGAAAATACAAAAAAATTAAAAACGGATGTAAACAATGAGCAGGGAGAAAAACTCAACGACAAAATCACAGACTAAATAAAAGGAGAAATCAAATTAAATTAGCAGCATATCTAGGAAACACATTGGGAGGACAGTAAAAAAAAAAAAAAATCCCGGGAATAGAAGAAGAATAAATCATAAAGAGCACTTGGTTAACCACACCAGTAAGCATTAGATAGAGCTGTAACATCGCACATTAATTAATTATAAACGTCAAGGAACATAAGCCCTTGTTCTGAAATGGAGAGGTCTTTCTGTCAGGACTCCTGTCGAAGTCAATCCTGGAAAAAGTCAAGGGAAAAGAAAAAAAAAAGAGAAATAGAATTGTTATTCACAAAGTCCAGAAATATTTCAGCATCTTTGGGAAGCAAGGGTGGTGAAACAGGCCATGATGGGTCATCAAGAAAAAGTCCTGAGACTGAGAACCCTGAAAGAACAAAGGATCACATTAAATCAAGGAAAGCCATCCCGCGTTCCCACTAGTGAAGCCAGGAGATGGAGGCGGGATGGATGCAGCTTCAAGGAGGTGGACTTGAGGCGCTCCCCTCACTTCAGCACCTCCCCAATGCTCCTGGCTTCGGTGGGGCTCCCCAAAGCCACGACACATACACAAAGCTCAAGGCCAGTGCTGACTAGGAGGTAGATTCCTTTTGGTGGTTGACATAATGATCGGTTGACCCTGAAAGGCAAACACAGAGTCTCTGGCCCAAGAAACTGACAGTCTGTCGTGATACAAGCACTTGGCGGTTGGAAGGGATCATCTCAGATGGGTGGCTGAATTTGAAAATTTACAGCGTGGAAACAACAATGACAATGTTGTTGCTCGCATCTGTCTATGTTTCTCTTGGACCTTTCTTGTGTGCTATAGTCCCAGTTGAAACCAAATGACCCTGACTGCTTAGCAAGTGTATGAGGTTTTTCCAGCTTAACTTTCACAGGCCTGTTGGGGGCTTTTGGGCCTTGACAAATAAAGCTTAGAGAAAAGGGCAAAGAAAGGAGGTAGAAAGTAGTCTTTCTTCCCAAAGCATGCTGCTGATTAAAAATAGAAATGTTTCAGCCAAGTGACATAGCCCCTTGCCCCTATGAGCTAAGAGAACCGAAGCTCCTCATTCTCCTTTCAAGCATGTGCTGCTGAGATTCTATATGACTCAGCATTTTCTCTTTGTGCTTTATTTATGGATTCCTTTATTCACTCTAATCATAAACAGAGCACACACACACACACACACACACACACACACCCCACACATGGAAAGGTAGGAAGTGCTATTACACATTTTCAACCCTGAGAATATGACTTGCCATGAAGTTCCTCAGAGTGACTTTGCTGTTCACATGCGTGTATTCCACGCTGGCTGATGAAAAAGAGGTTCATTTTAACTATGGGCCTCTGCTCTTGTGCGGGTAACTCTCCTTTATCTCAGGATCAGCTAAGACCTATGATTTGGGTTAGTGGCTGAAAAGCAGGCAGGCTCTAATGCTTTTCCCTTGGATGTCACATCTAAATATTTCACCTGTGGGTAGAAAGTTCTAGTGCTTAAAAATTAAACACCCATCATGCATTCCTCCTTCAGGACAAATCTGCAGTCAAGATGGTGTTTCGCTGACACACATGACCATGCGACACAGAGACACAAAGACATGCAAACTCATCATGTAGCCTGCTCCCACTGAGAGAGACACACTGTATCCCAAAGCTGAAAAAGGACAAGAGGGAAACTAGACAAGAAACAGTATTGTTAGCTGATTCCTTTTCCAAATGCAACAATACAATGAAGTAAAATAAACCCAGCCCATATCTGAATTAAACCCAAGCGAGCACAATGCTGTCATCGGCTCTGCTCTGCTCACAAAATGAAACCCACAAAAGCATCTGGGATTAGAATTCACTGCACACACACACACACACACACACACACACACACACACACACACAGAGCAAGAAAGCAAACCCTTAGCTGTGTTCTGCAGGAGAAAAAGGAAGCATTTCATCCAACACTCAGAACCAGAAATCTCTTTTCTCTCTTGTTTAATTATGTATCAGAAGCTGGGCCCCCGAGAGTGGGAGCTGTACTTTGCATAGCTGCTGTCTGCCTTCTTGCTCTGACTGCTCTTCCGTGGGATACGTGTCGTTTGTGCTCTACACTCACAGATGTTATCAAATCGGAAAGCCCCACCCAGCATTAGCCCTGAACACTACAAATGTCTACACATACTGCTGTGGGCCAACCCAGGGGGCTGCAATCCTTAGCGTACATCTGGCTTCACTAGAGCACTGCGGACACAGCCCATAGTGGGTGAGGCTCTACACGCAGTGTCAGCTGTCCAGCATGGGAGAAAACTGTATCTTCTGAGTTCTGAGTCCACAGTCAAGAATAGAACTCCAGTTCTTTATCTGGACTTCCCAGTAAGAGCAAGCCTGGGCTAGGTGTCTTTGATCTATCAATTTTGGTTGTCTCTCCCTTCCTGTTTTCTTCCTTTCTCCTCTCCCCTCTCTCCTTTCCTTCCTCCCTTTCTTCCTGTCTTCCACCTCTCTCCCTCCTTCCTATACCACGTGAGCCACACTTCTACTTCCAACTTTTTGCTGGTTTATTGGAGATAAGCAAGAGTCTCTCTCAGATATATCAGCCCGGGCTGGCTTCAAACCTGGATCCTTGGATCTCAGCCTCTCGAGTAGGTAGGAAAACAGGTGGGAGCCACCAGTGCTCAGCTGGTGTACCACGTTTCCAGTACCGAGAAAACATGAAGTGAGATAGGAGCTCTGGCTCCTTCCAGCATGTTCTCTGAGCACTTTGAGACAAAGGCAGGTGTGCTTCTGGAGGCTTCCCCTTTCCCTACATCACCCCTGGCATACCTAGAATGGCCATCTCTTCTTCCTTCTTCCTTTGTGCTTAGTTGTTTTTCAACTCTACGTAAGTGTGAGTATGCATGTGTGTTGTGCACATGCACATACGTGTGCTCTGGTGTGATTTCCCTGGTCATCTCCACTTTGTAATACAAGTCTCAATTTGGAGAGGTCTCCTGGGAACGGAGTCCTCCAGACATAATCCCCCTTGTTCTGTTGGGGATGACTGGTTTGCTCTCTTCCCCAAGCAGACAGCATGCACAGGAAACCACACTAGGCTAGGAGCCTGCATGCATTCACAACGGTTGCTTTTCATGAAAGAGAAAACAGAAGGCCGTATTTCCACCCAGAAGTCTACAACAAACAGCCATCAGAGGTAGCTTCTCAGCGCTGTACTCACTAGACAGTTCTGCGGTTGTAAGGGCAGGAAGAGGTCTGGTTGCTATGGAAACACGAAGGGCAGAAAGGGTACAGAAAGGTGAAGGAGCCAAGGGAGACAAACGCACAAATCTGTATGCATACATGGAACCCTGTGCAGACATCTATGTATTTTATATAGACATCATTAGAAAGAAAGGACAGAGATGGCTAAGCTTCCTTCTTCCCTGATTTATCAATATTAATACACACATTTTAAAGAGATCCTCAGAGATGGGTTTTTTTCCTGACAAATGACACTCGTGCAGCAAGAAAGAACATATCTCCCAATGACTAGCACATACTATATGTGTGTATATATATATATGTATATATATGTATATACACACACATACAATTTTAATTGTTGATTCTCATAGGTAAGCAGGATCAATCCTTTATTTTAGGGATGAGAAGTCTGGGACTCAAGGAGGCATGGAATTGCATAGGAAGAAAAGCAGTGCTGGGATTTGAACCCAGGTCAGTCTGGTCCAAAACCTGAGCTCTTTTTTACTGAAGAGGAATGGTGTGATGGGGATATTTCTGAGTCAAAAAAATGGAATTTTCGGGCTGGGAATATGGGCTAGTGGCAAGAGTGCTTGCCTCATATACATGAAGCCCTGGGTTTGATTCCCCAGCACCACATATATAGAAAACAGCCAGAAGTGGCACTGTGGCTCAAGTGGCAGAGTGCTAGCCTTGAGCAAAAAGAAGTCAGGGACAGTGCTCAGGCCCGAGTCCAAGCCCCAGGACTGGCAAAAGACAGGCCATCAAAAGACAGGGCAGCAGGACTGGAAATAAGCCAGGTTCTGCCAGGTTGACGAGGCCAGAGTGTGGCCCAGGCTCCTAGGGGTCTGTGGTACTGATCTACCAGGGCAAACAGGCTTACCAACGTGAAAAAGGCTTGTCAAACTGGCTGTTTTCTCTATGGGGGTGGGTGCTGAGTAAGCCCTTATTCGATTTCAGAGAACAGAAAAGCAAACCTTGCTTGCAAAAGGTTAAATAATTTGTGGAGGCTGTGACAGCCAAGAACATTTGTAAGCAGATACTTTATTTTCCTATAAATATTTACAAGGAACGTATGCATTTATGGAGAAAGTGCAAGCTATGAGCCTGACTCTCTAATGTCAATGTTGGGAATCCAACTGTGCCAATTAAAATAAAGGGTGAAAAACCTAACACCTCGAACATTTTGCATGACCCTGCAGAGCAGATATGTATATATGTGTGTGTATATATATATATAATTTTTTTTCATAATAAATTCCTTGAGCGTCTCCAAGTATCAAATTCTAGCCCATGAGCGATTCTGAGGATGGCTGGCCTCCCAGGGAGCCTGTCAGCAGGGCTAATACTCTGCTCTTGACTCCTCCAAATCTGACAGGCCCTGTGCCTGTTGCTCTTTTAAAATCTGAGTGACTCTGCACCAACAGAGCTGAATTATTACCCAGTAAAAGAGTTAACATTAGGCCGACAAACTGTGGCTGGTGGAAAGCAACCTGCAGAGAGACAGATGAACAAAATGATACTCACTAGCTGGCGAAGACAATGGAACAAAGGTAGAAGAGCCAGCAGGAGCCACTGAAGAAAGAAAAATGAGGATTAAAAAAAAGGGGGGGGAAGGGGGGAGGGGCCGGGGAGAAACAGATCATGAAGACACATCGATACTGAGAGGAGAGATAGAAATAGCTATCTTGGGATGGCGGTATGAGAAGCTGACGCAAGTTCGAGTTAGGAAGAGAAACTTCATGCATGGAACAGGTGGCCCTCAGAGCAGCACAGAGCACAGCTCTCTTTTTAACTTCAAATCAGGAGCCTGAGTGCCTGCCAAGCCTGCCCTTCAGGTAAGGGAATGGACCAGGAACAGCTGCACAGGCCTTAAATGCTGGCTGAAAACGAACAGCTAATTCAGCAGGACCAGCTGGCTCCATAGGGTCACAGGGACAACAAGAGAGGGAATCTGGTGCTCAGCAGAGAGGATTATATATATAAAAAAAGACCAGTTTTCATGTCATATTCCTTGTATGTGTCTATTATAGGCACCTGTTTATGCCCAAGGCAGACATGTATAGCAGAACATACATGTCTCGCTTTGCTCTAATTTTAATAACTGAATGAATGGAAATGACCCGTCCTTCATGACTGGGTGAGGCCTGTAATTATGTGTTTTGTGGAGGATTTCTCTGGCTTGCTTGCATACTAAAGATACAGCAGCGCTCCAGCATACTCCCTACTGAACAAGAGTCTTTGGAAGTCGCTATGGCACAGAATGCAAACACTGCTCCTACCATTCTTTCTCCCCTGCAGATAAAGAACGTGGAAAGGATGGAGGGTGACCTAGGTAACACTAAGTGTCTTTCCGCATGGAAGGTGGTTAGACATTGCACACTTGGACACATGGATACTCAACAGATCTTTAGGTTTTCATGGGCAATGTCCCTTTGGAGAAGAAGTAGAGGAAAATGTGGAAAAGCCTCAACCTCTCGTCAACATCACCTTAGTATGGGGGGTGACTCCATGCCTTCCAAGGTGAAGGTATCTGCTTAAACCCCCAGGGAACAATGTCACTGGAATCAGAGCAAGATGGGCTACTAAACTGCCATGAATGAACAAGCTGGTTCATTCAGGTGAAAATCCCTCTCTCAATCTCTTGTGAATCTGGCTTGGATTGTTTGCATAATTTGTTCATACTATTCTGGAGAAGGGATGGAATTCTCTATGCTTTAATCACATAGGATATAATATTTCTAATGTATTCCTGCCTGCGTCACATGGCAAATCCCATATGGACACAAAAAACGCCAAGGGACTTCTTTTTAACAAGCAGAGACGAATGCACTCTGTATACCTGGAAAGAGCCGGTCTATTTTGCTTTACTGTAACAGAAGCAAATGAAGGTGTAATTTTCAGGCTGTGGCATTCTACAGGTGTGTGGTTCAAATACGGGACAAATAAAAACTATAGTAAGTTGTAACTACTTCCCAAAGGGAAGTGCCCCTCTCTAGGCAAAAAAAAAGAGGCTGTGAGCATAACGCTGGAGGATCTTGAAAGTATGTAGGCATTTGGCTTTAAAAAGAAATATGTGAATCGGGAACCCTTCCCCAGGTGAGAGTTTATCTGTATGTTTTAGAGGCACGGCTCCCCCGCCCCCTTCATGCACACACAGGAAGTACAGGCAAAGGACCCTCCAAACAGGCAAGCCATGCACTCGTAGAAGCGGGGGTGGTGGTGGTAGTAGTGGTGGTGGTAGTGGTGTCCTTTAGCTATTTGTGGCTGTTGCTGCTTGGATAAACCTACGCTACTACATGGGGGAAGGGGAGTCGATTAAGTAACCAAGAGAGACCCTCCCTTTATTAAGACTGAGTACCCCATCACACCTCCCAACTCAGTCTTGACCTTTCTGTCCGTCATGTACACCTGCTGGCCCTGTGTTTGCATCTCTCTCTGGAGAGGCGATGGTCAACTGGAGGCCCAGCTCCAATGTGAGACCACGGATCTCCAGGAGGAGGTGCTCAGCACCATTGGTTCTCTGGCTTGGTTCGGACATGAAGCTCAACTGAAGGGTGATCGGTTCCCCTGAGCTCAGGTAAGCTCTGAGCCTTCCAAGGAGTGGGAGGGAGACACAGAGAGGGGCCTTCCTTCCTCACTACCGACCATGAAGAGGTTCCTCCTGTCACAGCAGTGTGGGGCAACCCAGGAAAGCTTAGGGGAGACCATAGCAAGTTCTCCTCCATGAGAAGGTGATGTTCTCACATTTTTACTGCCTCATCTCTGTTAACACTGTGGGAGAATGATACACTCGACTCCACGACCATGCACGTGTACGTGTGTGTGTGTGTGTGTTGGTAGTGAGGTGTGAACTCAGGAGCTCACGTTCTTGCTTGGCTTTTTTGCCCAAGGATGGCACACTACCACTTGAGCCACACCCCCACTTCCGGCTTTTTGCTAGTTAACTGGACAACAGAGGCTCATGGGCTTTTCTTCCTTGGCTGGATTTGAGCCATGATCCTCAGATCTCAGCCTCCTGAGGAGAAACAATTATAGGTGGGTGTGCACCACCAGCACTGGGCAAGAATTTTGATTTTTTTTTTTTTTTTCAATACTTTAAACACAACTCTATTATGATTGAGAAAAACTTACGGTGCCACATTCGTGATCACTTTCATGATCTATGTAGATGCTACTGGGAGCTCAGCTCATCGTTCCAATGTCCAAAGGTTGGTCTCTCTTTTTGAAAACTTATTGTGCCAGTCCTGGGGCTTGAACTCAGTGCCTGTATGCTATCCCTGAATTGTTTTTTTTTTTTGTTTTTTGTTTGTTTCTGCTCAAGGCTAGCACTCTTTCCCTTGAACCATAGCTTCACTTCCGGCGGTTAATTGGTGATAAAAGTCTCGTGGATTCTCCTGCCTGGGCCGGATGTGAACCGTGATCTTCAGATCTCAGTCTCCTGAGTAGCTAGGTTTACAAGTGTGAGCCACTGGCACCTGGCTCAAAGGCATTTTGGTGTGTTTTTTAAAGTAAAGCTAAAGTGGAAAATTAGAGCAAATATTTTTTTTGAATCCTGACTTTTAGAGCAGCCTCTGCTATATGAAGAAAACATTACAACTTTATAAAAAGGCTTGCTGTAGCAGTGGTGGAAGAAGCGTCAGACTCCATCTCCAGGCACTGTGGAGATTGACAAGCGGCAGCGAAGCTAGCTTCCACTTGTGGATCACATCTCAAAGAGAAGGAACTCGAAAGCTCCACTGGGGATGACCAGAAGGATCCAGAAGGAAGGAGCTGCTTTTCTTGGGCTCCTGCGGGGGCACAGCCCCCAACCCAGAGCAGGCAGCTGCCAGTCCTACAGCTCCATGCTCCGCCCCCCATCCCCCAGTACCCCTCACTCTGCCGCCATCTTGAGTTAGTATTGTCAGATACCAACTTGGCTGAGGTAGATTTTATATAGCTCAAAAAAAAAAAATCTCTGAACACCCACACTTAGCTAACTCGGTTTGTGCTGCTGCTGCAATATTTCTGAATACATTTTCACAAGAGAAGTTTTCCTGAATGTCTTTCCTTCTGGATCTATCTGGGTGACACCTGGCTCTACTCCTCCTTGCACTCAGCTTAGGAAGGAAAAGAACCAGGCCTCAGTGAAGCAAAGCTTGGGGAGTCTGTATGAAGACTGAGGGATCAAACAACACTTTTTCTTCCTGTAGCAACAGGTCAGTTCTCTGTATGCCTTGGTCCCCGTGTCCTGCATTGATAGCCTGCATAATTAGGGTGTCCTTTCCAAGGGAAAGGACAGAGAAATACATGTTGCAAGTTATCTACTTGCTAAAGAACAGAGCTGAACGGAACTGAAGGTTTAAACCCTGAACAGTTTCCTGCCGGACAAACTTCATGATACACCCTTCACCCTTGCAGCTTCCACAAAGGGGGCTTTCCCCGGCAGTCTTGCTATTCCCATTTAACTATCCACTGACAGACAGAAACGCAGGGAAGCACTTGGGTTCTAGATCTGCCTATCCTAAAAAGCAAGATGTGGAAATGTTTTTTCAGGCTCTTGTCTCCTTGAAGGTAGACCACGAGTCTACAGCCAGCTCTCGGGTATCTTGGCAGAAGGTAAGGAGATGTTATCATGTGTTATTCAGGAACCATCTGCAGAATCCACCATTCTTGGCTCAGCAAACATTATCTTTGCCACAGGATAATCATCACACGCAAAAATTAATAACTAAAGACAATTTCAAAACACACAGAAGTTGCATGCTCTAAAACAAGAAGTGTTAGCCTCTCGGAAGAACCTACAGATGTTAACAAGGGCACAACTAGACTAAGGTCAGTGTGGTTAGGGCCCAGACAGCATCATCTATGTCAGCCTCTAGGGGACAAAAAAAGGGGGACCAGAACTAAATTAAGAACTAGAACTAGCAGATGTTAAGGCTATGGAGACAGGTAATGAGGTATGAAGAGGCACTTACGTGAAGGAGGGATATCTGCATTTTCCATGGTTGGAACACAGACGAAAAGAAAAGCCAACAGACAGACCCAAGGGGGGGGGGGAGAGAAAAATAAGATGTAAAAGAAATGAACAGAACCTGCAGAGCACACGGAGCTGGAAACGCAAATTATCAAATTACGTCTAATCCAGAAAGAGGCAATCAGTCCCTGCAGAAGGAAGATGAGATGGGCTAGTCTACTTCTGGGAAGAGGTTAGGTGATTCCTTCACTGATCCCAGCGAGCAAAGGATTCTCCCACGCACGTTAAATCCAGGGGCCAGGGAGAGCCCAGGAGCCCTGTAGAAATTAAGGAGTCCAGGTACAGTTTTTTTCTTCATCCAGAAAGACTCGGGAGCCTCTCAGGACAGAAACTCTGGTGGGCAGAAGGACATGGCCAGGGCAGGGCTTACCTAGGTGCTGCAAGAAGCAAGGGCAAAGGTAGGCAGGCATGGGTTAAAGAAGAGAGGGACGGGAAACAAACGCAGCCCTGAGCAGCACCAGGGAGAAGCAGCTCTCTTGAAAGACAGTCCGGGAGGCAGCTTGACTAGGAACGCTCCGGCTGGGGGGTGGGGGACGCTGGAAGGAGGAGCAAGACATGCCCAAGGCCAAGGCTGTCCTTCTCCCTTCTAAATGGCGGGAAGTTTGTTCCTGCTCACAGATCTTCCAGTAATCTGTTTTCCTACAATGTAATATCTCCACGGCATAAAATAAAATACAAATCCCACCAGGACTGAGATGAACTGTCATCGTCTCTATCCTCTCCCTTCGCAGCGTGGGGTGCTCAATGTGTTTGTAGTGATTCTCCCAAATCCCTCCACTCACCTGCTGGCTTTATTCACCCCCTCTGCCATACTATGTTGGAGGTATCGCCCGGATGTTACTAGCACCCCCGACCCCTTCGAGAAAAGAGAGGGTAAGAGGACCATATATTAGCCATCCCGAGAGCCAAAGCTAAGTGGGCATTCATGAGCACAGGGACCTGAAAGACAAAATGCTATCTTCTGAGCCATGAACTGGGCCTGCGCGGGGTCCTGGCTATCCACAAGAAGAGGGGGAGGGGAGGGAGAGAGGCAGGGCAGCTGGCTTTACTTACGGACTGGCTGTGTCTTGAACTCAGAGGCTGCACTGATCTCACCCAGTCCCTTGCCGTTGAGGGCTGCCAACCGCACAGCGTAAGATGTCTCAGGCTTCAGCCCCACGATGGTAACGATGCCCTCCATGTTGGCTGTTGTGAGAATATAGGATGGATCACCAAGGGTAGAAAGGTACTGACCAAATGCTACTGTGGAAAATGGTAGAGCGGTACCATTATCTGACCTAGCAATTCCACCCCCAGGTACACACACACAGAAGAATTGAAAGCAGGGACCTAAGCAGATAACTGTCCATATTCCCAGTAGCAGCATTTACACTAGCCAAACCCAAGTGTCCCACTATTGATAACTAAGCAGATCCATGACATGTACTAAAGAGAAGCAAAGGAGTACTATTCAGCCTTTAAAAGGGGATGAACACGTGACCCCTGACACCATGGATGAGCCTGGAGGGCACTACATGAAATGAAATAAGCTAGAGCCAAATGGAAAACTATCGGGCCATTTACGTGGGACATGGAAAACAATCAACTACAGAGAGAGATGAGAAGTAGAAGAGTGAGTGCTAGGGACTGGAGGTAGTTGATGAGATATTACTCCATGGGCAAAGAGTTTCAGTTTAGGATGGCAGGAAAGTTCTGCTAGGAGTGATGGCTATGTTGTATGCTAATGGGTTTTAATGCTACACTTAAAAATGGTAAGACGGGGCTGGGAATATGGCTCAGCGGTAGAGTGCTTGCCTAGCATGCATGAAGCTCTGGGTTCGATTCCTCAACACCACATAAAGAGAAAAGCTGGAAGTGGTGCTGTGGCTCAAGTGGTAGAGTGCTAGCCTTGAGCAAAGAGAAAGCCAGGGACAGTGTGCTCAGGCCCTGAGTTCAAGCCCCAGGAATGGCAAAATTAATTAAAAAATGATAAGATGTAAAGCTTATGTGTGTTTTACAACAATTAAAAAAACAACAACCCTAGAAGCAATCTTAGAAAAATAATTCATAAGCCAAAAACCAAAAAAAATGCTACAACATCTGTATGAGGTTTCTGAGATGGAATAGGAAGGGGGAAAGATGGCTTTCCTCTGTCTCTGGTCCTGATTGCATAGCAGCTCCTCTTAGTCCTCCTCTCCCTCCAGCTGCTCGGGAGCTGAAGAAGGATCTATGGCAGTTTCATTGCAGACTAAGTATCTAGATTCCCGCCTGTTCCTGATTGTACCCAAGTTCCCATACAACAGACTAGGGCTACACATTTCCATAGAAACACAACGTTGAGTTATCACAATGAAATCCAGAAGGAGTCAGATATAGATCTATCTGTTGTCTACTGCTCTGGGTTCAGCTCTTCCAACTGCAGTAAGATCTAGAAGTCCTTTTCTTAATCTTTAACTTGAAAGGTACCACAGGATTGACTTCAGAGCAGACTTTATCTTGTCACCACTGTTTATTTGGTTCCTGTCATCATCACATAGCAATCCCTGGGTACAGGTGCCCAGGCAGGACTGGCCAGGCGTTACAGGTAACCGACAGGGCCACGGCAAGGCTGCCCTGTAATCATCCAGCTGTGTTCAGCATCCACACGGGGCCTCTGCTTGGCACTAGGCTGAGAACAGGGTGTGAATCCCAGCGGTAGAAAGACAATGGCTCTCCATCAAGATCTGACTGTGGTCTAACTCTGTAGGGACAGTTCCTAATTCTTTAGCGACTCAGATGGGATGTCGGGGGGGGGGGGGGGAATGACATCTCTCAAGTTCCAGTACCATGCCACCTTACTCAAACAGGAAGCCGTGATATGTCGAATGCTGGGCGTGAGTGTACACCCCAAACCCCCAGGACCAAGGCGATCAGTCCCGCAGTGGACCCTCTCCCTTCCTCACTCACCTTCCTTGGCATCGTACCACTTGAAATGCCACACTTCTTCACCCAGCGCTCTCCACTCGGCCTTGTACTTGAGGATGGGGACTCCGCCCGTGGCCTCTGGCTCGTCAAACTGCACCTGCGCTGTGCTGGAGTACGGCTCCACCCCATCGATGGAGGGTGAAGATGGGGTGTCTGTGTGGACACAAAGCAACCCACATGAGTACCAGTACTTCTTTTTTTTCCTTTTTTTTTTTGTGCCAGTCCTGCTGCTTGAACTCAGGACCTGCACACAATCCCTGAGCTTCTTTTGCTCAAGGCTGACAGGCTACCACTTGAGCCACAGCACCACTTCTGGCTCTTCTGGTAGTTTATTGGAGATCAGCAAGCGTCTCACAGACGTTTCCTTCCCCGGGCTGGATTCCAACCATGATCCTCAGATCTCAGCCTTCTGAGTAGCTAGGATGACAGGTGTGAGCCACCAGCACCCAGCTAAGCAGTACATCGAATCACAAAACCTGTCTCTCTCACTTCTGCTCATTCTTGGGATTCCTATCAGCTGTTCTCCTGGCCCATTTCCCCACCTGTCTCTCCCCCTCCCCTCCCCTCCCCGCCCCGCCCATGCATCTCATGGTTAGATCCTCACACTTCCAAGGCTCCCCGCACTTCCTGACCATCTGGCTTTGTGGATCCTGGCGCTTTCTTCTTCCCACAATCCTGGTTCCCGCAAGGTGTCCCGGACGAACGGCAAGGCAGGGGTGGGCGGGCACTCACCTGCTTGAACAAGGATGAACTCCAAGGATTCCTGTCCAATGCGGTTCACTGCAGTGCAGTTGTAGTTTCCAAAATCATTTTCAGAGTCTGGGGTCACCTTGAGAAGGAGGGGGGCAGACCTTTGGGTTACAGATAAAGCACAAACCGTCCATTCCAGTACCAGTCTAGTCCCATGGAGAGGACCAGTACAGTAGAGAAAAACAGTTTCTTCTCTAGCTAGTGGTTCCCCAGGTCAGAATGTGCCAAGGAAGCCAGAGAGAAGATGTGAGTGGCACTCAAATGTTTATCCAGCTAGGCATTGGTGGCTCACACCTGTAATCCTAGCTACACAAGAGGTTGAGATCTGAGGATCGTAGTTCAAAGCCAGCCCAGGCAAGAAGGTCTATAAGACTCTTATCTCCAATTAACCATCAAAATTTTTTAAAAAGGCAAACAAACTTGGATATACAACTATAGCACAAGTGGTAGACTGCTAGCCTTGAGCAAAACAGCTAAGGGATAGCATCTAGGCCGTGAGTTCAAGTCCCAGTGCCTGGTACATACACACATAAAAAAGCCTACTCAATGTCACATGGCCTTCTCTACCCTGTGGCCCCCCCATCTTGACATACCTCCAGGTAGCTGGCCGAGGGGGTGTTGTAGATCTTGATGTTGCTGTAGTTGGAGCTCGGCAGTAACTGACCATCTCGGAACCAGGATATGGTAGCACTGGGGTAGGCAAAGACCTCGCAGGTGATGTTCACCTGGTTCCCCTCCCATGTGTACACTGCCACAGGACCCTGCAGCTTGGGCGCATCTGCCATGGGTAACAAACGACGGTTAGAAGGATCACCGCCATCTTGGATCCCTCTACATCCTGTCTCTTGGCTCTAGGGAAGCAGATATGTTTCAAAATGGAAGCGGAGGCAGGTGTGTCTCCGCGTTCCTGTCAGTGGCACGTGGCTTGGCGCATGGAAGGCTTGTAGGAAAGCCCGGGATGGAATCTGTGGTGGTGGCTTGGGAACATGGCTCTGAAACCTCTTAGGGTCACCTGCCACAGGAACCCGGTAGAGCTCCTGGGGGGTGGGAGGGGTGCAGCTGAGGTCCAAGCTGTTATTTACCCCTTGCTTTCCCATCCTGCCCGACTCCTCCCCTACTCCCTGGAGTCTGTCCTGTTCCTCCTTACATTGCACTTCGAGGTACATGGACTGGGAGTCCTGGCCGATGGTATTGCTGGCTGTGCAGATGTACTCGCCGGCGTCCGTGTACTGGATGCTCTTCAGGGTCAGGGATGACACGCGGGCGTGGCTACGCACCACCATGTGCCCGTCCAGAGTCTGTCAAGAGGAAAGGCGCAGTGTCAGAATCAGAGGGAGGTAGGGGGCCACAGCAGCATGGGGGCTAGAAGACTAAGTTTGCCTGTGACCAGTCCTCCCCACCCCCCTCAAGTTAACATCTAATCTCACTTAACGGATCTTCTCCTGGGGAGGCCCTGGAACACCATGGGAACTTGTGGGCGGGGGTGGGGGAAGCACTTAGTTATGTCAACGGGCCTGAACTAGATGGGTGGGTGGATGGGGGGCAAAAACAGGCTAGGTCTGTCAAGACTATTTTGTTTGGGACATGTAAATGGAAACAACAGCTCTGTCCAGCAGACCTCCTAGCAGCAGCAATGGCCCTGCCTCACTTTCCTCTTGTCCTTCCTTTCCGTGTTCCCTACCTCCCATCCCATCCCATGGTGCATGTACCTGTACTGGGAGGTTCGAATACTCCCCATGTAGGAAACTGTGCAGGAGACCCTCCCCCCATTTTCCTGATTAAAATGTTTTTGTTTTTTTTTTTAAAGTGAAACAATTCCATTTTGAAGTGGAAGGGTAAACAACTCCAAGTTCAGGAGCTGTGGAGATGGAAACGAGGGGATCAGAGTTCCTTCTCCAGGGACATTGCCACAGACAGGCCCAGGCAGATCTGGGATCCTTGGTGAACGTAGTCACCAGTATTCTCTAGCCCTGTATACCCCCATTGGTTTCCTAGGTCTCTGGAATGATCAGGAAGAGAATAAGCACATGACCCTTAGGCAACAGGTTCTAAAATATTTCCAAGAGATTCCCTCCCCTGCCTTATCATTGTAAGTAAAATGGCTGCTGGCTCCAGTAGTGTCTAGGCATGCAGCTTGAACTGAAATCCTCCGGGAAGCCGAAGATTCCCCATTCCTGATAGGCTGGGCAACCCTCTTATCTCTAGCATATCATGTTCCATAAAGATGGACAGGAGGGTACTCTGTATCTGGCGCCTGCCATGCTTTGGGGTTTGGTCTTCAGAGAGCGAGAAGTCCTTTGGGATTCTGCTTCACTGGATATGTTGCTTTGCAAGCCCAAGGCCCCGAGTCGCACATGTTCTGTAGCAGATAGTATGGGAAGCTCAGAAGCAAGGCAGAACTGGCCTCATGCAGCAGTCCCAGTAGCTCTGTCACAAGCAGTCCCTTTCACCTTCAAGGACAGAGCTGGTCCTCATCGCATATCCTACCTGGAAACTAGAACATGCTGCCCAGTAAGGGGAGAAGAGCCAAGCAAAATCATCACCACCCACTGCTGTAAGCACCTCTTCTCTCTGAGATGAATGCCCTGGTGTTCCCATTGGGCCTGTAAAACTAAGACTGGCTGGCTCTGAGAAACTGCAGCTCAGGAGATGACACCAGTTAATGCCAGCAGACAAATGAGGAGCACTTGCTAGAGAAGCCCGGAGACAGCTATCTAGTGTGCTGGAGACCCTGTGACTTTTTTCTTCTATACCGGCAAAGCTGTCAGACTAGCCCAGTGGCTATTTTCATATGCCAAACTCTAATCTTTACTGACAGGTAAAGATTAGGGATAGCTAGAGCATGCAGACATTGCTGCAGGTATCTCTAGAGGGCTGGCCTGATCTGCTCGTCATTCTTATTTTCCCAAGCAACAGCAGGACGAAAGGCAAAGGGGACGCGAGGTCCACCCCTGGCCTGGCCAGCCATCAGATGAACTATGATTCTTTGTGACAGACTGGACTTATACCCAGGGGCTTCTATGCACATAATCTCAGGAAGCTCAGAGAACATTTCTGCTTGGAAGAGAGGTAAAGAAGGTCAAGTAGGAAGAAGGAGGGCATTAACAACATTGCTCTGTCGGGCAAAGGATGTGCAGTCTTTACTCAGAATAATCTAGAAAATGGTGAAAGAGAAGCTCAGGAAATGGTGGCAGGGATAGCTATACTCTCCCCCGGCCCCACTTTTACTACCTGATCTCTTTCTTTGAGTTTCTCATTTGCTTCTGTTGTCAGGCCAGTAGGCGGCGCTTTGGGGAGAACAAGCCTGCATTTTCTGCTGGCTCACTGTAGGTTTGATGATGGAGCTAATGAACCAAATGCCCAGTGTGGCTTCTGAGGATACATAGACTATCTCCCTCAGGAATGTTTTACTCTGCCTTCAGGACAAAAGCACGCAGTGCTACCCACAAGGCTTCCTGATCAAAAGTTATGCTGACCACGCTGGCTTCCCCAGTGGGAACAGACGAGCTCAGGGTGAGAGTGAACAGATCATTCTGACCAAGTGTTGGGTGGCTCCTGCCTGTTACCCTAGCTACATAGGAGGCTGAGATCCAGACAGAATCATGGTGTGAAGCCAGCTGTAGCAGGAAAGCCCACTGCCAAAATAAGGGTTTGCAGGCATAACTCAAGTGGTAGAGCACCCACTGAGCAAGAAAGCCAAGTGAGCATAAAGCCCTGATAAACTGTGGTATCAGCAGTAATAATAATGATAATAATGGTGGTGATAACAATAACAATGATAATGGTAAATAAAGGGGAAAAAAGATCATTATGGCCAAAAGATCAAGCGTAGTTATAGTTATTCTTCTCATCCATCATTTTTCTCTCACTTCTTCCACGTGAGAGTGTTAAGGATTTTCAGAGTTTATAGGACCAAACTGCCCATAACCCCAGCTTTCTTCAGCCCTAATCTGCCCTATGGTCTTCATCTCTGAACAAGACAAATAGAAGAAAGTGAAACTTCTGTCCAAAGTGAAACATCCAAAGTAAAGATACTTCTGGAAAATGGTGTGTGTGTGTGGGGGGGGGGTGTGTTATGTGCTTTCTTGGGAGTAAACTGGCTATTCCCACTTACAGTCATAATTCTCTTAACCTTGATAAAAATTTAGCTGCTCTCTTAAATAAGTCCGGATCAGAATGACAGGGGGAAGAAATGTAAGGTGAAGCAAATGAGATCATTTGTTCTTCAGCTGCCTAAGACCCACTGATTGTCAACCTTTCTCCTCTGCTTTCCCTAAGCCCATCGAGGCTACCACTTTTGGGCAAGAAAACGAGCAACCTGTGATAGCACTGAGTGATTCCTATGTCAGGGGAGGGAAGCATTTCAGCAAGGACAAGTCCTGACCTGGAGTCCCTGTGGCATCATGGGAGGTTTGTGCATGTGTCCACACAGCTACTGATATCCACGCCTGGGGCAGGCACTCAACTTTTAAATATTAAGCAGCATTAAACATTTAAAGCCTTGACCTGAACCCATGAATTCTGTACCCTGAATAATTACCGTTCCTGTAGATGTAAGGATCATTTTTTTTCCTGAATTAAAATATACAGAGTCTACAGGACCTTCTGTGTTTATACTTTTACAGTGTGGGAGCCTCATTTGGAGAAACAGATCAACTTCAATTTTTAAAAGAAGTCTTTGTACATGAGATCCTTGAACTTCCTCGGAAACTGACTGGCTTTCTATTTTTACCGTAGGTTAACTTAACCAGACTAATCAAGGAAAAGATGGTGGGCATGAATGGATATGAGGTCTTGGAGTGTAAGCAATGAAAATTTAAGGTTAATATTGAGTTTCGGATGCAAGCAAAGTCCTGCATTACCTAGACCAAAGCAAGCAGGCAGAGAAGTTCCAAAGGCTAAATGCTACTGACTTTACACAACATAAAGCCATTTGTACCAAATCATTCCCAATCTCACCAATTTATTGCTCTATAAAAATAACAGATATGTTTAACAATTTGGGTAAACCAATGAGAGAGGTCATTTGTGTTGCTTTTGGGATGAAATGTGATGTGGTCATTTTAGCACTACCGATCGTTATGAAATCAGTGAGCGACAAGATGAGTTGAGCTGGCCAGGAAGGGGCTGAGTGGGTTTCCAATCACTCACTTTGTGACTTATGGTCCAAAGCCACATCTATTGTGTGAGAGTAAAGGGGGAAAAATCATTATTTCAAAATGCCTGGCCTGGGAATTGGGCAATTTATATCTATCCATATAATTACCTGAATGTGATTTTTTACCAGCACCAGCGAGAGAATAAGATCTCATTTTAGGATATAATAGGGAATTTTGTTCATCCACTCCCCACACAGCTTGCTTGCTCATCCTAAAACAGCTAAAACTATTGCTAAGTAAGGTCTAGCACTAGTGTCCTATTCTGTAATCTAACGAAAGTACTAATTAGTTTAGCGTGTCTGGTTATTCACTGTAATGATGTGTTAACACTGCCATGCTTTCAAAACTAAAGACTGGCTAGCGGTCAGGTAAGCTATACCTCTTGTTTCTCTGGTCGAGTCCACGAAGCCTGGAGAGAACAAGATATAAAACACAACAAGAAAGCAGTAAAAATTTTACAACATGTTGCTTTAGAGAAGTGATGCATCACACTGAATTCCGTGCACATGCAGCTTCGTTTTCATTTCCAACCGGTTCTAAGGCCCACTTTCCATAGTGTGTTTGTTACCCGATTGCATTGAGGCTTTAGCTTATGCTCACCCCAACCCCCTCCACCCCCACTTATGAACATGATCACGCGTCATTCCAAGGTAAAGGGATTCCTCATCTTCTGTAGACATAGACACCAGATACCAGCAGATGTATTAGACTTCTTGATAGTAGTTGGTGAGGTGACTAGTTCTAATCACATATTCTAGAGGTTCTTAGAGAACAGGTTGCCTCCTTTGAATTTTATCTATCAGCTTTCCACAGATATACTAATGCCATTTTATGCTCATGCATTGCATAACTGCATGCATTCTATAAAAAAATAAATTTTTTTATTCAGAAAAAAGGAACAAAGCAAGGAATGAGAAGGATGAAGCCTCTTTGACTGTACCAAATGCCCAGGGGCTATAGTAGGCTCCAGTCCTTCAAGGCAGAGAATACTTGGCGACTCACAGGCTCGAGCCTGTTCGTCATTCGATATGCCGTTGTCCAGGAAGAGACATTGATGTGGAGGGAATTTTCCACTCACAACTAGATTTTTTAAAAAATGTATCTGACACTTGGGTATCTACTCTGCTTATGATTATTTTCTGTTTTCATGCTGGGAGCCAAAGACATTATAGCTGCATTGTCCTTTGTGTTCGGTGGCATACACGTCTGATTGTCCCTGATGTTCAGATGGAGACGGGACAGAAACAAAGATGCTAGTGAATGCTAGTGACACGGCAATGCAACCCAGGGAATGAAAATGAATGTGCGAGCAGTTAGTAAGCCCACAAAAACACAGGGAGCTCTGGTGAGAAATGAAGATGGAGATGGCTGGGTTAGGTTGGACACAATGTTGGGATGAAGGAGAAAAATGAGAACAAGGGAGCATGCATAGACAAAGTAACAAGGGCTAATACGTCAAATGTTGCCAATTCCACATCACCAATAAGCTTGTTTGTCACATGCCAGGGCTGCATGAATGGAGGCTGTTTTTAAGGGGGCTATGTTATATGAGGATGGTTGCTTTTCAACTCTCATTCATCTGTGTCCTTCCCAAATCACCACAGTTCTGTGGCTTTTAGAACAAGTAGTTGCTAATGGCATAATGCTACTAATAGCTTGACTTCTACCTGTGTGCTGGTGGAATGATGACAAATATCTTTGCCCTAATAATTTAGTTGGAGGTGTGGTCTATTTAAGGCAATCTGATATGCAAATATATACAGAGGAAAATCACAAGGTGTGATTAGTGATGTTCCAAAAAACGGTTTGTTCTAGGTTGTTTTAGTATTCCTATGTCTTACGCCTTACACACACGTCTACAGGAATACGTATATAAATGAAAGCGAAGCACTCCTATAATCATCCTAAATGTTCCCTGTTATAAATTTCCCAATACCCGAGATAAACCAGACTCTGACTGCTTGACACAATCATCTTTACCAGTGTTTAAAATCAGGCACTGATATTGTATTGACTGAGATAGTCATTCCAGTGAAAAGAAAGTTCCAGTTTCCAAAGAATACAGAATTTCCAAAGCCTCTCTCTTATTTGTGGCGACTTTGTTAGCTCAAGACTCAGGTTCACAAAAGGCCTTTTTTTTCTATCAAGGTCTTCTGATCTCATCTTCAATCCCACTCCTTTTCCTTAATCAATAAGTCTTCATATACTTTTCTTTCCTCATTTCAAAGGCACATAGGCATTCAGATAAGCAAACGATGGATTTTTTTTTCTGCCAAGGACTGAGTATATAAATCATCATTTCCAGATTTTGCTCAATATGCAAACGTTACCTGGAATTCAGCAACAGTCATTCCAACAGCTGGGAATATTTGTGATGAATGTATGTGGGATGATCAGTGAAATGATACAAATGCACAAACTTTCTGAAGTATTATGAAGATCTTCATATACACCATCTAACTGATCTCTTATGATGTCCATTTTTTTGTGTGAAGATAATAATGATTACTTAGAACTGGACCAACTTTTGGACTACTGGTCTACCTTAATGATCTCAATGATCCAAACAACTAGAGTTAGCCTAACTGTTACCAGTTGCTGAGCTAAACCACTTCAATCAGATGACACTTAACAGATTGATAATGACCATCCTCAACCCAGTGATTAGACTTGGTCCAGAGATATGGCCAAAGATCAGGTGTGACATTCAGACACCCGGTATTAATTTCAGATTGTTCTGTTCTTTTTCAGTGCAGAATGTTGATATTCCATTCGAAAGCCACTGTGTGCCTCTAGACAAAGCCTTTTTTCTCTTTCGGTAAGAAGAGTAACATCAGACTCAAGGATGCAAGGTGACAGTGCTTTAATTCACGCATATTGTAACAAAACAGTATTCGAGGAGTCTCACCGAAATGTTATCAGAATCCTAACAGAGCGCCTGTGGGACGGTGTTGTGTGCTTTGTCCTGAGTCAGTGATCCAGAGCGAAGCCACTGAGGTCTCTTAAGGGATCTGAGCCTGACTTTGCATCAGTCAATATCTACAATGGTGATCTGAGCAAAGATATTCCACATAGAGTGTTCACCCAAGGTTGAATGCAACCCCTAACACAAATGTTAGGTGACAATTGCATGAGGAAGGTTATCGGCACTTGGATTTTAGGGCTGGGGTCACTGTTGATGGCTCTACCTCATTCCTTTTAATAAATATACATAGGGAGCCCATTGGGGCTGAAATACTCTGATTCATAGGCTTTTAAGGACAAGTTGGGAAGATGCTCTGAAACAGTTGTTCTCAAGTCAAGGGGTCTTTGCATATGTAGTATTTCTAGCAAGGATTGGGGGTGGCTCCTGGTATTTAAGGGGAAGGAGGTCAGTGAGGCCAAACATGTTGTAACTGTTGGATCAATCCCAGTGAAGGAAGTTCCTTTCCAAATCACCTCCATGACCCTGTTGAGAAACAGGGATGCAACCAACAAGATAGAATTTTTAGTAGAAATAAATATTTTTTAAAAAAAACTTTCGCTGTTGGCTAAGCAAGGGGACTGTGTGACCTAATACAGTTCAGGTGGGTGACACCTGTGCATTAGTTGGTGTGTTTGGTTGATAATGTGGCATCTTTTGTTGGCCACAAGTTCAATAGGCAGCAACAGAGTGAGGACACAGCATAGGAGCTGATGCGTAAGTTGCCCTGAGCATGGCAAGACTTTAGGGAAGCACAAAGGAACTAAAGCTGTCTAGCACAGGGCGGCTGGAAGAGTGAAGGACATAGGAACAATGATGCTCAAAAACACAGAGCAAAGGGCTGCACGTGCTAAGGGAAGAAGGGAAGACTGGCTAGAGGAAATTCTAAGAGCCACTGCAGTAACGCTTAAAGGACTAAGGAGCACTGAGGAGCAGAAGACACAGGAAATAGCCCTTTGTGGTCATCGGTGTTGGTCAAGGGCCCCCTAAGAGGATGGACACTGTCACCCATCAGACAGAAGCTAAGTGATGCTAGAAAAGAAAGCCAATGGATTCTAGAAAACCTCTAAAGGTGCCTTCCAGCCCCCAATGACCAAGATCTCAGGAGGAGGCTCCTTTCTTCCCGTTACATATAATTTCTAAGCTGACCTGCCTCCTGTATCACCCTAATTATCAGAAAACTCTGTTTGCCCACTTCTACAATTCAATGATGCAAGCTATCTCATTACTATCATTAAAAAAAACCACACAAAACCCTTTAGTTGGAGGAGAACCGGAGGGAGAGCCTGCCAAGGTAAAAAGTGACCTGGCTCCTTCTGCATAGCTCATATTTATTTTTTCTTAATTATTAGCTATCGACAACTGTCAGACTGATATCATCATGCCTCTTGGATGTCAATATTTAATTATTTTAGAAATGGCAAATTTTGTTAGGATTTCATTTAGGCGACTGTGTTAGTCTGGTGTTATCAGAGGCTGATGTGGACGATTTGTTCTAACATTGACTCACTCAGCCTCCAAATATATCATGTTGGCTACACTTGGAAGATGATCCATGCTAAAAGAAAACCACAACACAACCCATGTGGCAGGCCTTGCATAATTATCTCCAAATAAGACACATGAGCTAAACGGAAAACTGAATTGTACAAAAAGTCATTCCCTTCCCGGCTTGAGATATGTTTTGCTAGGTACCTTCAAGTCTCAGTGTTTAGTAAGGATGAGTCGATCAGTTCCTACCTCTTCATTCTGTGAACATCAAATCCTAGGTATAAACCAGAAGTGCCAACCTATTAAAGAACTCGAGGTAGGCACAAATCTCAACAATCTGGTCTCATTTGGCCGTTCAGCTACTTCTAGCAAAGACAGAGAATTTGAAAGTGCCATTCATCTGAGATTGAGGATTCTGCCCTTTACTTGCGGTTCCAGAATCACATTGGGTCACTTTGAGCAAGTCTACTTGGTAAGTCTGATATTGCAAGACCTGCCAAGACACAGCCCTGTGAATTAAGCCCTGAGATGTACATTCAGTCCACATAACACACAAGAGGTAGCTGAAATCCTAGCCGAGGGTTCAGTTCCAGGGTTGAGAAAGAAAGTATCCAAGTAAACATCACATTTGAAAAAAAATCTAAGTTTTTTTTGCGTACCAAAGAGCATATGCGAATATGCAAGTTTCAAAAATATTTAGCAGTTCCTTAGTTTCATTTTTTTTGTTCAGTTGAAATCAACTCTGGATGTAAAACTTGCAGAAAAATAGGTTATTTGGAACAGCAGTTTCTGTTCCATTGGATTTAGCTTTGTTTTCTATTAGGAGGATGGAAATTAGTTCCTCAAATGCAAATTCCAAATTTAGCTCTGGTATTTCACACTATCCGTTTTGGCTTTATTTGAGTTGATTGCTTCTAAGGAATTTCCTTTTAAGCAGAACAAGTGAAGATCTAGTGTATTTTAACATTCTAGTCAATAAGCAATTCATTATACATGTTCTTTAAGGCGAAGGCTATTCCTTCTGAATAGGTAAGAGAGAACTGGCCAACGAAAAAACGAAGCCAATTACAACAGGATATGCAAAATGATCTTGGAGAAGGGCCATAAGGGAATGGAAGTTGCTTTAAAACCAAGCCTTTACATCCTTCTGATTTTGGCCCACTCAGTAGCAAAGGGATGCATTATGAAGAGGCTAACATCCATCTTTTATATACTGTCAATTATAAAGATAGCTTTTAAGTCCGTGTGCTTTAAAGCTAAATATTCCTGGTCATTTTTAATTTTCCAGGAGAGTTACTACAATGTTCTCAAGCTCTCCATGAATCGATCATCATCATCTAGAAACTGCTAATTATTTTTGCCTTTAGAACAAAATGAACTCCAAATGTGACCAAGAATACAGGCAGACGCAAAGGCAACCAAGCTTTCGTACGTGTAGTGCATGTATATTGCATGTATATAGCATGAGTATACAAAAACGCAAGGGAGAGGATTCATAGGCTCTTTCTGATCCCTTTTTAGCTTGGGATGCTAGTGAGATAATGATCATCTTATCATCTGCTACACTGGGGTCTCTCTAGTCCTTGTTCCTCACAGTTCCCAAACCCTGGGCTTGAACACCACAATCATCTAAGGTGACCACGCCCACCACCACCACCACACCCCTACGGGGCTTAGGTGAGGAAATCATGCCCCTTCTACTTCAAAGGGATGCTGAGCAAGCCTCACCCAGGAAGGCTAGGGGAGGGAGACTGCAGGACCTCTAGTGACTACACCCCACTTTCCAGTGCCCCAAAGAGAACCGGGCATGGCACAGGCTCAATGTGCCTCAAGTCTGTGCTCCACAGACCTGAAACTCTCGGGTGACATCATACCTTTTCTTCACTGCTGATGTTTCGGGTGGAAGTCCTCCAGGTGATCGAGGGGATGGGGTCTCCGGAGGCTTCACAGGTGAGAGTCACCTGCTCCTCCAGTTCCATGGCAGTCTGATTCTCTACATAGGTGATTTTGGGTTTTGCTGAAAAAGAAAAAAAAAAACTTTCTGTAAGTTTATCTGATTATGAAGATACATTCTCTGGGTTTGAATGATGATGTGCATCCATCCAGAGAAAACGTTATTGTTTTCTAAGTACAAGGTCCTATTCTAGCGATGAGAGGAGACACAGAGTTGACTCCCATGCAGTCAACGGACGCAGGAGCCATGGTGCGTGCTATCCTCTTCTGGGTCTTCACGAGGAGACAGCTTTGGGGCTGTGCCGTGAGATTCTTAAACAGACACAACTTCGGGCTGCAGATGAAATCATTCCAAGTACAGACAAAGTGTCTGAGTAAAAGCAAAGAAGCCGGGGCATGTGAGAAAAGGGCTGGGATCACAGTAGTTCCGTATGAGGTAGGCAGATGCTAGGCAGGATGGCGGGAATTTCACCCACTAACTGGTCTTCGCCCCTGGCCGTCACAACAGTGGTGCCCATTTGTATTTTGTTAGGAAGAGGTCAAGCTGGTTTAGAATGGAGGAAAGCTCGAGGTAAAGATTCCAGTTTTAGCAGTTCTGGCCACGACCCAGATGTGAGCTCATACTGTGTCCTAAGAGTTTGTTTTAGGGGAAATAGAGACAGATGAGGAAGGAGGGCTTCGATTTGCATGTGTGGGGAACATCTGGCCTGTAGGCCATATTAATTTGCTACCTGACACACGAGACCCAGACACAAGGGCTTCTCCTGTGCTTTCTGCTGGCTACCCACGGCCTGGGTTGGCAATTTCGTATGGCCAATCTCCAAACAGTCCTCCTTCCTGGAGGAAGTGGAAATGAATAGAGGACTCCAGCAGGGG
Organism: Perognathus longimembris pacificus; assembly: GCF_023159225.1. Taxonomy (NCBI): domain Eukaryota; kingdom Metazoa; phylum Chordata; class Mammalia; order Rodentia; family Heteromyidae; genus Perognathus; species Perognathus longimembris. Next base: position 113,749,641 of record NC_063163.1, on the reverse strand, counting down.
TGAAAGATAGAATGTGAAGGCTGGGATTCTTATGACAAGGAACATGGTGGTGCTGAAACAGTCTCTAGGGAGGAGCCAAGGTGAGGAATGGACTGGAAGCTTCCAGGCGGACTGAAGAGTGGAAGAAGAGGAGTCGAGATGAGTTCATTTCCCAAATGTTTTGGGTCATGCAAGAAATATAAGCATTCCGAATCTGAGCGAAATGCCAAAACATTAGGAAAAATTGAATTCTTTCCCCCCCAGTTTAAAACAATTATCCTCTAAAATGGCTTCTACAAGAGGAAAAACAAATGATAATACCACACAAATGTAACTTACTTCACTAATAGAGGAAAAAAAGAATTCTAGGCTAGAGAAGCAAATAACACATAGTTAAGAGGCAAGTAGCAGATTACAGCAACCCCCTGTTTAGGCTTGGCGCCTTCCAGCACCAAGGTTCCATCTTCCAATAGTCTGGCTTGGTGATAATTAGTGTGTGGGCCCCTCTCCTACTGTCCACCTAGATCCCGTGGGACTTAGTATCTCAAAAGGCTTCATCTCCTTGTAAACTCTCCTGTGAGATCAGCCATTGTGTGCACTTCCTCATCGTCCATGGCTCTATAGTCGGCCACAAAGAGCCAGCCTTGTTAATGCTCATTCCAAACCAGGCTCCAACAACCCTAGTTCAAGAAGAATCCTGGGGCTCTCCTTTCTCTGAATTTAAAAAAAAAAGAGCAGAATATTCTACTGCCACTCAGGATAGGGGTACGATTCCCCTCAGGTTCCGGCTGGTCCTAAGAAATCAGCTAAGCAAGGCTTCTGCCCACTGGCATACTTCTCTCAGCCAATGGCAGACATGAGACTTAAGAGCATTAGCACAAGTGTAATAATCTGCAGAGACAAAAAAATCCCTTGCAGAAAGAGTCCACAGGGAGATTCACTGCCAACCTTAAAGGAGGGTAGAACGTAATTACTTAGCAAAAGGAGCTTCCAGCTGATAACTGGGGCAGTGCATGCTTGAATGGGTCCTTTCTTAGATTAAAAAAAAAGGCAGAGCCATTACCTTGACCCCCCAGTGTCCTTACCAAAGACTTTGAGGTGGATGGACGCATCCTGTTCACCAGCCTTGTTCTCAGCAATACAGACATACTCAGCCTCATCACTCTTATCCACCTTCAGGATAGTCAGCTCAGAACTGTCGTCACTGAAGATGTATTTCTCTTCATCCTCCTCATTCTCTATCAGTTCCCCATCCCTGGAAGGGGCAGATGTGCACAGGGCAATGATGGTGACCATAGGGGCCCTTCTCAACAAGGGAAGACAGCAAGGTAGACTTCAGATTCCTTTTCTAATTCTACTTAATCCTTTGAGTCAGTCCAAAGGATGTGACTGTGTTCCTAAAGGGGCCGTAGAACTCTCCCACCCAGTCACACCTTCCAGACCTGTCTTCCAAGACTGAAAAGAAAGGCCCTGGGGTATGCACAAGGCAACAGAATGGTATATAAAAACTAGGTCCATTCTTTACCTGGAGTATTTCCCAGAAGCCCCTGCCACTGCTATACCAACATGCAAATGGTTCCTATGATATTTCCCTTCTCTTGCCCACGACCCAAAGCAGGAGTTAGTTTCTTACTTTGTCCAGCTCATCGTGGGCTCTGGGAAGCCGTCAGCATCACACGCCAGGGAGACGGACTGGCCCAGGTTGGCAGTGGCATTCACAATGCTCTGCCTGGCCTGGACAGTGGGCGGCACTGAAGGAAAGAAGGATAGCGGGGTGGTTGTGAGAATGAGAAAGAACTCCATGGCCCAGAGAAGTGCCCCAGTCAGAGAACCTCCGCCTGGGGGCCACGAGTCCTGAGTGGGTTATGGAATGAACCTGAGTTCATGTGTGCACTAAAGAATTACAATGAACAAAAATCCCAGCATTGTTGCTTTTCAAGAGTTTACGCTATCATATCACATGTTGTTGGTGTTAATATGGCATTTGATTTACAGTAGCTATTTGTCATTATGTGTTTTCTCAATCAATGCACACTAAATAACTACTGGGTTGGTCGAACTCCATGTTAATTAAACATTTTTTTTAAAAAAAGACAACAACGTACTATCTCCATATTGGTAGTTACTACTGTGAAGAAATCCACCAACTCACCAAAGAATGACATTTTTCTAGAACGGTCATAAACAACTTGTACATCAACAAGTTTTTTTCCGCCCCCCCCCCAAAAAAAAAGAATGAGATGGAGAGAGTTTGGCAAAAACATACATATCAATAGCCAAAACAATTCAAATGTGACTTACTTATTTTCTTAGCTCTGACATTATAATTTCCTGTAAACATCCTGTAAATGTCAGATCGATTCCGTGGGTGTGTTTATTTGACACTGCAAATTAAGATTCATAAACCCTTGGACCATGATTTGGACTGTGTTGAGATTTGAGTGGAATGAAATACTTGATCTACATCTCAAGCCAGAGGGACTTAATTATGGTAACCTCGAGCACCATGAGGATGAGGAGAAACTTACTAGGAAGCACATAGAAGTTTTCTAATACTGTGAGGCCATGAAGGGTATTCAATATGCATCCAAATCTCCCACCACGGAGGGGAGACCCAGACAACTAGTATATTAAAAACATAAAAGAAATACTTCTTCGCCCAGAGGTCAGGGTGAAGAAGACATGAAGAAGCTGAGATGGATGGATGGACTGGACGAATGAGTCGTGACCAGACTTATTTTACAAAGCAAGGAGAAAAAAATGAAACGAAATGAAGTGCTTTAGTGGTTGGGGTGGGAAGGGTAGCGGGGAAACCACAGTTGCAGCAATGGAGAGAGCAAGAATGGGTCTCCTCACCATTCACAATGACCTGAATGTCCTTGAAGTTGATCTCCCCCCGTGCCAGGATCCTGCCCTCACAACGATAGGTACCCTCATCTGTTTTCTTGATGCCCCGGATCTGCAGGTAGTTGTTGGACAGGACTATGAATCGGACTAGAAGAGACAAGAAGCAGATGTTTAACCTCTGAGATCTGCAGGCAGGTAGCTGAGCCTCTTCCTTAAACTTCAGTCTTACAAGGTGGCAGGTTAGGGCTGAAAGAACACAACAGGAGCCTGGCTTGGAAATAAGAGCTAAGACCCAAGAGTCTACTGAAAAAAAAAAATCAGGTGCGGGGAATTTATCACCTATGTCCACTTAGGCCTTGGAAGCTGTATTGTGGGAACTCGAGTGTGAGTTTGGCCTGGGAATGCCTCGGGAGCTGGGAGAGATGAAAATTAGGGGACCTAGTGGGCTCACAGGGAATGCATAGTGGCCCAAGAAATCCAGGTCTCACCATCTTTCTTCAGGATGACATCTCGGCCTTTGTGTTTCCAGATGATGGTTGGGGGGAGTGAGCTGACCACATCACACACGATCACGGCGTCCTCTCCCTCTCTGAACTCCTGTGGGGTGGGCGCGTTCTTGAACATGAGCTTCTCTGGAGAAATGAGCAGGGGCAGCGTGAGGAAGGCAGTGGATTCTCTCACAAGATCCCTTCTTACTAGAGCTGTGCTACGAGAACCGGGTTCCAGGCCAGCCCCAACTCACTAATACCGTTGTATGACAGGGCTGCCAGTGTTTAGCTGCCAATAGCAGAAATGATCTGCAGGAGGGGAAAGAGTATCTTCACCAAGAATTCCTTGGCACGTGGGGTGGTACCAATGAGGCAGACAAATGGGCAACACAGCTGGTCTACAATAGTAGTAGAGTCACTAGTCCTTCCTTTGTCTCCCTATAGCAAAGAGAATTCTGAAGACGAGGAGAGAAGCTGCCTGGTACTAAATCTAGGGCAACTGGTGTTGTCCCACTGACTGTCACCACCTTGCCTCGAGCCAACAGGACAGAGGCACTGGAACAAAACCATGAGATGCCATCACCAGATCGGGTGGCTGCTCTGAGCAGCACAAACTGTTCAAGTAAGACTGTCTGACATCACGGGCCTCTGGGCAATATCCCCAGCCAAGCAGAGTGGAGTACAAAGGAAAGCCTCCGTTCTCTGCCCCTTAGCCAGCACTTGCGAAAGACACAGAGGAAGCCGAGTCAGCCTTCTGGGAACTGTGTCATTTGATTTGAAGAATGCAGACCCGTGGTTTATGAGTTCTGGGTTAGCCAAGGACAAATAGAGAACATGTAAGAACTCTGAGTTAGGTAAGGAAAAGATGTATAAAGGGAAACACAATCCTGCCAGCCCTTCACTGGTCTCTCTATTGCCATCTCACAGGTTCTACAACCCTATCACGTGTCCCACCGGCAAAGTAGAGAACGGAGAAACACAGAACGGGGGAGGTTCTTACGGAAGATCTTCACGTTGACGGTGGCCTCCGACTCGCTACCATCCTCGCCCGTGACCACGCACTTGTAGATGCCGGCATCGTCGATGTTGGCGTTGTAGATGGTGAGGGTGGAAGAGGAGTCGTCGTTCCACACCACCGAGATCCGCTGCTGGTTTGGGCTGAGCTTCTCTCCATTGGGGGAGAACCAGGAGATGTCCTTGTCTTTGGCATCTCCTGCCACTGGGGAGGGAGAGATTCCTTTCAAACTGCTGGACTCGCAAGGGTGGAGCTCATCCGGGGTGACAGTGGCTACTCAGTAAGCACCACTGGTCTCTGGATGGGTGAGGAAGGCAGGACCCCCTGGCTTCAGAATGCCCGGCAGCCCCGCTTTACATCTGTTTCATTATTGTATATCCAACATGGGGAAAGAAGGCCACACACACTTGGGCTGTTATGGCTTTCCCATTCCCCCCCGTAGTGAGGGAACACAAGAGACATTTGTTGAGCATTTACTGTGTCCTGCGTACTCCTAAGCTGATGCACTTCCCAGAATGGGAACTAAAGGCAGTGAGTAGAGCTAAGTCTGACCTCAAGGACCTAATTTGGGTGTGAGTGCACTGACCAGCTTATTCTGGAGGGATTCATTAGGTTAGGGTCCTCTGGGCTGGGGATGTGTTCCAGTTACATTGGCTCTAGCATCTCTCTGTGCAAACTAGCATACATGTCATTCCAGCACCTGCTACTTTAGGCAAATTTATCTCCTCCTCCCCTGTGGGCACCTGGGAGGGGCAGAAGGCTACCGCCAAGCTGACGGATGGCAAAGGGCCCTGGGATCTGGTAGATGTAGATCACGCAGCCTCTCTGCACGGAGCCCCTCCCGACTCCGCCCATCCAGCCCCACGCAGGTGCTTATTAGCATGGAAATGAAGTGGTCTTCCTTTCAGAACCCATGGCGTTTCCAATACATCCCACTATTTGCAAGACATGCAAGATGTGGGCTTCACGGCTGCATCTCCAGATCGCAGGGATGGCTGTAATGAAGACAGAGCGGGAGCAAGCGCATCCGCCAGCCACTGCGACCTCATCGGATGCAAATCACGATGGCACTGAACAGTTCTCTCCCTGCCAAAAGTTGCTTGCTAAATGCCACAGTTCATATCCAGCTCGACTCTTTCCTGCTTTTGCCATGCTCCGAATTCTCAGTTGTTTCCTATTCAGTGAACCTGAGGCCTAATTCTATTAATTGTAAGAGCTGTGGAGGGGAAGAAAAATGCATATTTCCTAAATCAATGCCAGGTTCGACACAGCCCAGAGCTGTGGTGGACAGAATACTGTCCCACACGGCTTTCCCAGCAGACCTGGGAAGCTTGGGGTATACACCCTCCTAACCACAGAGAAAGCACCCAGGCAAATTTTAGAGCTTCTTGGAGTTTCACAGTCTAGAAGATTCTAAGCAATGAGCCTTCAGCTGATCCATCAATGCACCCTTGGTTGGTTGTCCGTGTTGTTTTCACTAACCGAACTGGGGAGGGGGAGGACAGACCGCTGAGAAGTGAGATGCGTCACTGCCTAGGAGCTGTGCCGGTTCTCCTAGGAAAACGCTTAGGCCTCCTCCACTGTCAAGGAGACAATAAATACACATCACCGCGATGATGGCAGCCTCTGAGAGGAAACCAGGGGGCCTGAGAGCTCCCCTGACCCAGAGCACAGCAATGTTCAGAAACCTAGATGGCGCCACCAACTGGGAACTCACGGAGCTTCTGCTTTGCCCATTTTTATTTATTTACTGGGTGGCTTATGGGATTGAACTCAGAACCTTTGTGCTTGCTAGGCAGGTACTCTTGTCCTTGAGCCATGCCTTCAGCCACCACCCCCCCGCCCCAGTTTTTCCTTTGGTTACTTTTGAGGGTCCGGTCTTTCTTGATTCCTGGCTTGACCTAGGCTGTGGAATTCCAATTTCTGCACCTCCGTATTGTGATGCAGCCATTGATGAGAAGGAAGCTTGCAAACTTTTATGCCTGGGATGGTCTGGAACAGAGATTCCCCAGAGCTCTGCTTCCCCCAAGCAGCTAGGACTACAGGTTTGAGACACAGAGCCCGGCACACAGTGGGATTCTGAGGTGAGCCGGGAGGCGCCGAGGAACATGGCCGAGGGACATGGGACACTTGCCTTGGCACAAGAAGAACTTGGACTCTCCAACGCTGATCTCCCCTTGGCTGGGAACGATATCCACCTGCAGAGAAACTGAAAAAAGACAAAAAAAAAAAAAAAAAAACAATCCAGTTCAGATTTCACCTTTGAAATTTGGAGAATGGAAGCCAGAGCCTTCATTGCAAACAGGGTTCTTCAGCTCAGTGTAAGAAAGCGAAACCATCAAAGTACCACCAAAGTACCATCACCATGCATCTAGGACAGAGCCAGACCACTCCCATAGGGGAACACACTGTCCCCCAAGAGACCTCTCTGTCCTAAATGTGACCTCTGACTCTTGAGAGGGCTTAGGGTCCTATCTAAACTTTAGTGTCTGGATTCACAGAAAGAGCTGTACCACCAGTGCCCCTTTGATGGTCAATCGGAAGTGTCCCCAGGGCTGTATCAAGAGCAAGAAGCCTGCCACAGCAGAACCAGGCCACAGGGTCTCCAGAAAACGCCTCAGACCACCCTACTTATTAATCATTGTGAAGATTCAAACACTCTGAAGTAGGAGGTGCCAAGAAATGCCCACCTTACCTTGCAATGTTGGATCATCACGCCGGATTCCATCACAGAATGTAACAGCAAACACTGTCACCCCTTTTAGACAGATGCTCTCCTAAAATCCTGTAGTCTGTGCCCCCAAGGAGTTCCCTCTATCTCTTGGCTACTTCCCCTGAATTCTTATTTGAATATCCGTATGCTCTGTCATTTCAGCACACCGATAAGAAAACACACGACTCCAGATCTCACCGATTCCTACATTCAGTCTGCTCCTCATTTATCTGCTCCGAACAGATAACGGGTTCCTCAGGAAAACAGAGTTTTATGATAGAAAAGAAAATGCTTTATTCATTTGGATTTGACTTCCTTTTGCCTCCCCACTTCTTAAGTAAATCTGAAAGCCAAACATTTGGTTCAATGCACGGAGTATTTCAAAGCCAAGATGAAGGAGGGGCCTGAACAAAACAGGCTGGGTCCTAGATAGTGACTCACACTGAGCCTTTCCTTCCAACAGCCATTTTCTGTTCACAGCGGAATGGAGGAGAAGCTTGTTGCCATGGTGACTGGCTTGCAGTCAGGGCTGCTGCAGCTCTAGGTCGGTGCTCGTGATGGAGAGACCACAGTTCTTCTAAGAGAATGCAGGGACCGAAGAGATTGTTTGGGGTAGCGCAAGGAGTGCTTGTGTGTGGAGAGGTGGGGTACCAGATGCATGGGGGGTACAGTCTTTCTAACCATCCCACCAATAGACAAAGCAAGTCACTGGGAAATCCAGCAAAGGCTACAGAGAAAGGAATGGTGACGTAGAGCTAGGGATGGAAAATGGAAGGAGCCAGGGGAAGGAGAAGGAAAAGGGGTTGGAACAGGAGGTAAAGCAGCAGAAGGGACCCAGCCCCCTGTGGACCGGAGGAGAAGCTCTCAGCTACTTCCAAATGCCGGGCTGGAGGAAACACTCCGGTAACCGAGGGATAGCTGGCTTGTTGCTTTCCTCTTCTCTAGAAGGAATGATCGGCTCCATGCTGAGATCCAGAAAGGGTCTCAGACATCCATCACTGCCTTCTCGTGGTCACTTCTAGTAAGGGCCACGGTACCCTGAGTCCAGGCCTCCTGGCTCCAAGGTAGGTGTCCTGTGAACCGTGCATGTGATTAACGGACCACTGGCTGTGCTCAGCAGAACATGAGGATCAAAGAGCCTCTGCATGCAGGGAGAGATGTTTCCATTCCATGTAAGGAATGACGGGACGTGCTGAGCTGCGATCTTCAGCCTTGCCACTCCTTAATGAGAAAGGCAAGCCCAACGTGGACAAGGCCCATGGCACCTTGGAGAACCTGGGGCTTTATAGGGAGGGCTGTGGGCCAATGCTAGGAGGCCAGCCAGGGCCTCTTCTACTGCTTTCCTAGGAAGCCTACAATCCGACGCCAATCCTCACCTGAGTAATGGCTCTTTCTGGAGTTTATGGGGGCATTTTTAAAAAAGAAAACTGGAGACATATTTCTGCCTGGAAAGTTCTCTGGCCCATATGTAGAGAATTAGCTTCCACATATGGATCCTGTTACTCTGCTACGAGTCCTCACTACGTTGAGAAGGCTATTCTGATCCGGAGTGCAAAAACAGCCCGGACTTTTTTTTTTTTTAAGCTATTTTCAAAAAGAACACAACTCTCCAGGGGAAGCCAGAAAACTGAAGAGCTTTCATACCCCAAAGTGGCCAGGATCTACCCGTGGGACACAGGGAGAAATAAGAAATGAGAATTTCAAAGGAAGTCCCAGCTTCCCGGATTCCCACGCACACATTCATGAGGGCAGAGGTTTAAAAAGAGGTCTTGCGGCCTTCTGCACACATGGAAAAGGGAGCCATTTACCTCGTCAAAGTACTAGATAATGCTGGGCCGAAGGCTCTAGGATGTGCTACAAACGATGCCCGGATGTTTTCAACTGCAGCACAATGGTTCATCATTCTCCTGTAAGTACCAAATCTCGAAATACCAGGATTAGCCATGGCTAAGGAGAAACCCTGCTCTGAACTCCAATGTCTTCCTCTCTGTGGCTTTGTTTCTTCCTTTCACCTTCCTGTTATGAACTTTTCTTGTTTCCAGATGCCTGCCTGGAATTTCAGGTTCCCTCAGTAGCAAAGGTAGATGAGATTTCCTAACCAGGTGTGATGCACACCTCCGAAGACACTTATAAAAGCAGTTTTCCCAAATAAAACATCTCATCCCACTTCCCATCTCTCTCTGCACAAACGCTGGCATCTTCACTGCATCTGAAGATCCATGCTTCCACACCTAGGTATGAGGACCTGCCTTGGGCACAGGACAGTCATTTCCATATCCTTTTCTCAAGGACCCAGACCCCAAGTCTACCAGGAGCCCGTTCACACTCTCCAGCTGACAAAACACACTGTCAAATTGCATCGGATCGCCTCACAGGTTCTAGAAACTTCTAGAAAGGTCAGGAATACAGTGTTCATTTTCTAGAAGAGGAAATCAAGGGCATAGAGAAGTGAAATAACTCAGGGAGTGTTGCTCAACAACCAAGCCAACAATGAAAACCATCTGATGCTCCTATCCTCTGCAGCCTCCCCAACGAATATCTTCTTGGCTACTGTTTGCTCTCTTTCCAAATCATGGTGTAGAAAGAACAGAAAAATTGTTTTAGGTGGGGAAGGAGAGACGTGGATCTTGAACTCAGGGCCTGGGCAGTGTCTGTGAGCTTTTTCACTTGAGGCTTGTACTCTACCACTCTACCACAGCACCACTTCTGGTTTTCTGGTGGTTAATTGGAGATAAGAGCCTCATCGACTTTCCTGCCAGGGCTGGTTTCCAACTGTGATCCTCAGATCTCAGCCTCCTAAGTAGCTAGGATTACAGGCATGAGCTAATGGTGCCTGGTGGAAAACAAACAATTATAGTCCTTTTGTTCCCATCATTTTTTTCCCTGGTAAACATAACTGGCCTCTCTCACTGGAGTTGGTAAAGGCATCGTACCTCCCATTTTACAGATGGGAATGGCTAAGTGTCAACATTCGTACCCAAACTGAAGTGTCCCAAACTCTAATCCATTCCTCTCACACCATTCTTACTCTTGTGAACACACATACATACACACTCACACAGAACAAAGTAATTTTCCTCTCCCCCTCTCACTTGAAAAAATAAAAATAAAAAACAAAACCCATGAGAGATGGACAGGTTCTAAAATGTGTGTTCAGTTTAAATGTCCTTTTTTTTTTTTTAAAGTAAATTGACGAATGCTCCAAGAGAAATGCCAGCTCTTTCAGGTGTAGACAGAAGTTTCATAACTCGCATCCCCTAGCAGAGGTTGGTGATGAGATCATCTAGGCTGCTAAAGGAAAGTGAATTAAAATGTTGGTTCCTAAAGGATGCCAAAGTGTTTATCAGAAGAGGTGGGACATCTTATTCAGGCAAAGCAACAGAGAAGCATTATTCTGATTTCAAAAGGGAGTTCGTAGATTTCACTGAAATCAGTGACTTGTTCCAGCAGTTTGATTTTACTGCTTTTCTTATTCAGATTCTGATGCACTACAGGGGAAGGGCAGAAAGTGAGGGCTGGGAAGTGAGCTTCGCTCTCTCTCCTGAGGCTAACTGGGAATACTTCCACATTAAGTGATGAAGTCATTGGCTGCCAAAGAAGATAGGATGCAGACGTGTAGCGTGGTCCATGGGCAGTCACGCACACCTGAGAGCAGTGCCCAGTCCACCAAGGCATGAGCAAGTGGCAGAGGAGGCTGTGCCCAGTGAATCTCATGAGACCAGGACATTTGGCCAAGGCTTCGTTCTGCGGCCATTGGCCTGTTTCTATTTTCTACTCTAATCTAAGGCATTTTATCTGTGGTTTACTGAATCCACTCAGAGCCTCCTTCCCCACAAAATAAAACCAGTAACCGGAGTACTACACAATAAGGACCTAGACGAGCCACTGTAGCTTGGTCTCAGCGTTGTTGTTTACACAGTGGAGATGATGGGAAAACTGAACTCAGGTGGCTGGGTGGTCACAGGAATGAAATGGGGTTGTGGATGAGAATTCAGGGCCTGCAGCCAGGGACACCTGGGTCCAGATTCCAGTTCTGAGACTCTGCACGGAGTCGACAGGTGGATCACAGAGCCTGGATTCCGCAAACGAACAGTGTGACTCTACAGGTCTCAATGGGATATTTGTGAAAGGTAATGTGTGTTGTACTGAACACACACACACACACACACACACACACACACACACACACACACACACCCTCAACCAAGCAAACTCCTCAATAAAAGATTCTAATAGCAGGGAGGAGATAGCAAGAACGTCTTGTACATCGCATATTCAACAAGTCCACAATCTATTATGGTTTGGGTGTGTGCATTGACATCTCTATGTATAGATGGATATATCCACTGAGAATTTATAAAAAGGTGACACTGTGTATTAATAAGATAATGCAATGTGTCAGACTCACCGTGTTGCAAGAGTAAAGAAGTAAACTTATTTGGGGGAAATGATGTGTAAACTGTTAAGGGTCACAGAGAGGTCTCACCTATACTTGAATTGAGTTCTATAACTGTGGCTCGAGGGGTTCTTGAGAGTGTCACATACAGGGGGAAATGAGATAAAAAGTTTAATAGTAATCCAGACATTAGATGTAATTTTAAAGGGTATCATAAAATATGAGTTCTTGGCTTGGTGCAGTGACTCATACCTATAATCCTAGCTACGTGGATGCAGAAATTAGGAGGACTGAGGTTCAAGATGAGCCTAGGTCAAAAACCCCAAAAGTTAATTAGACCCATTTCAACATACTAGCCGTGTGCAATGGTGCACACGTACAATTAGAACAATGCAGGATCCACGGGTAGGAGGATGGCAAGCCAAGATCAATCCCAAGCAAAAAAAGTACAGATCTATCTGAAAAATCAAGTAAAAAGGGCTAGAGGTGAGGCTCACGTGGTAGAGACCAGCAAGGGCAAGTTCAGACCCCAGTATTGCCAACGCGGCAAGCATCTCCTTCGAGTTGCCAGGCCAGGAGTGCAGTAAGCCTTAGCCCACTCTCCCACGGCAGTCTGCAGGTGATGTGGGGAATGTTCCAGAGCCCCTCATCCTGAGGAGCATGCAGCTGAGTACACTGCCAGGTCTGACTGTTAGAACATGCCTCTGAGTCTCGGCTGCATGGGTTCAAGGGCAGGATTGCAGAGCCATTTGATAACAAAGATGGCTACACTGGAAAGGATCTAATGCACGCCCTGCAGTGCCGTTGTTTTTAACCTAGGAACACCATAACAGAAATCCAACAGTCCTAGCAGCAAAGGTTAGGAGCTCTGGGGACTGGCCTCACCTGTTGATTGCTGATTTAGGGCTGCTCCTGTGTGTCATTTTCTTTGTGTCTCTTCAGAAGCTATTTCTCTGTTTTCTCTTTGCTTGATCTGCCCCTAGTCCCCTCTCCAAAAGAGCAAGAGAGATGGAATGATTCTCACCACTCAATAAGCTCAGCTAGATCAACTGGGCAAAAGGTGTGTGTTCTCAAATCCTGTGGCCAGCTGATTACAACTACCCATCTACTACTAATCTTTGCTCCCTTTTCAAGCCACCTTTCCTATGGTTTTTTTTTTTTTTTTTTTGCCTTTGTGACGGTGGCTCAGCACTTTTGCAAGAAGCTGTGTTACTGAATGGAAGGCCAAGGATGCAAATAGATGTTTGGAACGTTGCTAGGCTTCTCCAGATAAACAAAATACAATCCATCCACCTGCCCTGATAAGCCAGGCTTCTTGGTAAATTGCTGAGTGCTATCTGATTGCAGCCGGGATGCCTCTGACAATGAAGTCTTAGGTGGTTCTCCCCAAACTTTGCCTTGGCAAAATGGCTTTGACTCATTGAAGCTCTTTTCTTCCCAGCCATAAAAAGGTACTGATACAAGGCGAATGCCTCCCTCCCCCTCTCCCTCCCTCCCTCCCTCCCAATAGCTTCTGCTAACATGGCAGAAAGTTGGGATTATATCTTTCAATATTTGTCCAGCTGTTGTTTGCAGATGCTGGATTCTTTACCCTCAGAAAATAGAAATTGAGAGAATGCTGGCATGCAACTTCATCCTGAGAATTTTAGATATTGCCTCTGTCTTTCACAAATGTCCTTATGTGTTGATAGCTTTATGCACATCTGGGTTATTGAAGATACAAAGCCGACTCTCTCTCCAAGAACCAGTGCAGAGAATTGTTAAATTTGGTTTCTATCAAGTGAAAAACTCCATATCCTCAAAGATACATATGTGGTTATTATGTGGCAGGTGCTGCGCTAAGCAGTTCATTCCTACAAGAACCCCTCCATTGGGTCCTGCTATTATTCTACTTGACACATGAAGAAGCCGAGGGACGCAAAGGTGAAGTAAGGTCACAAAGTTGGTCAACTGGTGCAGCCATTTGGAATCAAGTCTCCAAATGAACTTTGAGGGAAGCGGGGGCTGTTTTCCTGCTGGGTGGCAGGGCCGATTGGCCCACAGTGAACTAGGAGCTACGCCGAGTAGAACCGCTGGGACACACACGACAGGAGCTGGAAAAGGATGCTGGGATTTCCTGGGCAGTAGGCCACTGCCTTCTCCCCCCAGCCCTCTCCCTCCCTCCTTGCCCACCAGTCCTGAGCATCCCTGCCTGCTCTGTTGTTGCTATAGCTCCATGCTGAGGATTGGTCTTCGCTACCCTCAGTGGCAGGCCTAGAGGAGTTCTAGGGGGTCCCTTCATCCCTCAACCCCAGTTCCCTACTAGAATATTGATAGTAAAAAGATTTGCGGATGATATGTATGTTATGACTATTTACACCCACCAAGGCAGGGCACGCATTAGAAATGGCTTATCCATGCAGTTTCCAGATATAACCTCTCAAAGCAGCAATCTTCTGGGAAGAAAAACAAACAGCAAAACAAGTGCGTGCAGTAAAGAAATATTCCTGTTGGAGGCCATACTCTTTTGACTGGGTGGAGAATCCATTCCCAAGCTCCCCTGCCACCAACACCCTCAATTAGATGGTGCTTGACCTGCTGTAGGGTACCTCAAGCTAAGTTACTGGGGAAGAATTGAGGTGGGAAGAACAAAAGAAAATGGAATCACTTAGTTAATAGCGCTCCAGAAAGTGTACCCATTCTTCTGGGACATGATAATATTTGGGGAAGTACTACTTTTTTTTCTTTCTTTCTTTCTTTTTTTTTTTTTTTTGCCAGTACTGGGCCTTGGACTCAGGGCCTGAGCACTGTCCCTGGCTTCTTTTTGCTCAGGGCTAGCACTCGGCCACTTGAGCCACAGCACCACTTCTGGCCATTTTCTGAATACGTGGTGCTGGGGAATCGAACCTAGGGCCTCGTGTATCCGAGGCAAGCACTCTTGCCACTAGGACATATCCCCAGCCCACTTTTTTTTCCTTGACTTAGAAAAAGAGTAAAAATGAAGTCCCTGGGACCCAAGGCGCTCCCCTGTGATCAGGGGTAAGAGCTGAAACATCAGATTCTTTTTTTTGGCCAGTCCTGGGCCTTGGACTCAGGGCCTGAGCACTGTCCCTAGCTTCTTTTTGCTCAAGGCTAGCACTCTGCCACTTGAGCCACAGCGCCACTTCTGGCCATTTTCTGTATATGTGGTGCTGGGGAATCGAACCGAGGGCTTCATGTATGGGAGGCAAGCTCTCTTGCCACTAGGCCATATCCCCATCCCAACATCAGATTCTTATCACCAGGGCTTCTTAGGAGCTTAGAACCCAAGGCTGCCGTAACTCATGGCAGGGAGAACAAAAAAACAGAGGAGAAAATGCCACGGCAGATGGGGCTCTGGGATGGTGTATCACACTAGCAATGGATTCCCATCTTGCAGGGGTGTGGCAATGCATCTGTCAACACCCAGGTCCATTGTCCTCTGAATCACCCAGAGCATGATTTCCTGATCCTCAGTTAAAAGTCCTTTGGCTGCACTGATAGCTTCCTTCTGTCCCTACAGTGTCATTTCAGGGACCCAGCAGAGCCCTACCCCAGGCTGACATTCTATCTTCATTCGTGGCACTTTTATCTCATGATTTAGGTGCCTAATAATAGCAAAGACCTCCACTTGCACTCAAGGTTGCTAGTGGTCTTTCTTGACTTACAACAAATCGGGGTTTGGGGAGAGTTTCTTGGGAGGGCTGTAGACATGCCCACAGGGTAGGAGCAAGGAGGTTGAAATAACACAAACAAATATACCACTCCTTTCTTTCTGTCCCAAATAATGCTACAGCCCTGAAAAACAGCTAATCATTCACAAAAACTGAGCACAGAATGGAATTCTTATATCCAGTATGGTCTCTTGCTTGTTGCTGTTTTTTTTTTTAGTAGTATGGTTTTGAAGTAAGTCATCACTAGGAAATTCTGTTAAAATTTGCTGAGCAGCTCCCCTCCTCAAATCAACACCCAGCTGTCCTTGCCACAATCTCTGTCTTTGATGGAGCAGGTAGGAGAGTCTTTAAATACCAGCCTGTGGAATGGAAGGCACAGACATTAAAGGCAGGCACCACGTCATCATGTGCTTTGAAGCTCAAGGACTAGGATGGAAGAGGACCCTGAAGAGCCAATTCAAAGGTCAGGGACCAGTGCGGAGAAACAGGCACCCACCAAACTCATGCTGTCGGATCATCTTTCAGGATGAATTTCATGGGGGGGGGGGGGAAGGCTTCTGAATTATCCCTCAGGGTGGCAACAGTTAGCGACAAGCAACTTCAATGCCAAGTAACGAAGCCTGCTTATTCCTGGATCTTCAGTTTTGTCACCTATGCGAAAGAACAAAAACTAGCAAGGGATGAACTCTACTGAAGGAGGCTTCTGGAAAGTGCCTCTATCTTTGGGAGACCAAGCTTTCTTGGCACTGGGAGTCTGCGATGATCACCATAAACACAGCCTGTTGGGTCATGTACTGTGCCATGGGCAGGATATAAGGAAGGAGCCACAAAGACACTTGAACACACACATGCGTGCGCGCATACACTCACACACGCACACGGTACTTTCTTTACCCCGTCTATCTGGACAGTGAATTCTTGTCTGTGAATGAATCCTTAGCCCTTTGAAATGTTAAAAGTGTTCAGTCGTAGTCACCAGGCAAAACTGAGATCCTGAAAAAGAACTTGAGCCCATCAGTCCCTGTATTTCCTGCCTTTAAAAACAGAATCAGCTTCAAGCCAAGCTCTGGTGGCTTATGCCTGTCATCCTAGCTACTCAGGAGGCTGAGATTGGAGGATCCTGGTTCAAAGCCAGCCGAGGCAGCAAAGTCCATGGGACTCTTATTCCAATTCATTAGCAAAAAATCCAAAAAGGAGGTGTGGCTCAAGTGGTAGGATATCAGTCTTGAGCAACACATCCAAGCAAGAGTGCCTAGTCCTGAGTTCAAACCCAGCACACACACACACACACACACACACAGACAGAGATAGAGAGAGAGAGAAGGAAAAGGCAAAAGGCAAAAGAATCAACTTCAAAAATCACTAAACTTGGGGATGTAAGAACTAGTTTCTATTCTGAAGTGGACTAATCACAATAGCCCAAGAAACCCCAAGACTCTTACCAATCCTAACCTAGATGAGACATCTAGACTACAGTTCTCTTCTATTTCATGATGCACTCCCCCAAACAAACTCCCAGGTAAGCATGCCTAAGGACTCTGACAGCCCCTCTGTCTGCTCCCAGGACACCCGCACAACCCTCCCTTTGAAGTGTGGTTTGCAGTCTCTGATCCTAATAGGCAGGGACCCTATAGACCACAAGTTCCATGGAGATTGGGGTATCCTGGCAGGCTTGTCTTATCTACTGATATCCCTACCTTTGCTCCCCTTCATCCACCTGTTCCTACTTTCCACAGCCTTCAGGAGACAGTCACACACCACAAAACAACATTTTGGTCAATGGGGGACCATACATGTGGTCCTAGTAAGGCTCCAGTAGAGCCAATAAGTTCCTCTACCTTGCAGTCTATGCCGGAGTCCATGCACAATGTATTTATGGTATTGCCCGCATCAAAAGTCGAGCATATAGTTATGTACAGAATGTAATACATGGTAATGAATGTTCTGGGCCAGTTTACATATTTATATAATATATTTATGTATTTCCTTTATCATTAGTGTATCAGGAAAGAAAGCGAAGAAAGGCGATAGCAGGACAATGTGTCATGTGACCCTGGGGGGCCTCACGCATCTCTTGCTTGTCCTATGCAACCATGAGGCACCTGAGTGACCTGCGCTGTGGAGGTCCACCTGGTGGGCATCACTCTAGGATGCTCACACGACGGTGACACCTGCTCATCGTGCACTTTCCATTCCTAAGCGATGCATCACTCTTCTTCCCTAAGACAGACAGATGGACCGGCAGACAGTGCCCTCCACACCCAAAGCACCAACAGAAACACACTTCCACCAAAAAGAGGAAGCACTGCTGCACGTAAATATGCGCTCTAGTTTGTGTCAATTGCCTTGTTTTATATCAAGGCAAGTGGCCTTTATTTCTAGAAACAAGTCATAGCGGTCAGCATCCCTATCCAGCCTTTAACAATGTCAGTATCTTATAGAAGGCTATTAAATAGCAACAACCTGGCAACCGGCTCTACTAAGGGGTCAGAATTGCAGGAAATAAAATGAATAGAGAAGAGCAGATAACCCCACTGGCAGTCCTTAAGTTCCCTTTGGGACCCTGAATCTGCCTAGAAATCTCATCCTGCTCTCTGGGGGTCCAGGGGTTGTTTTTTCTCATTTTATTCAGTATGGGCTCTACACACAGCATAATAATTCATGTAGCATCTCTTATTGAGTCCATTCAGGAAAGCTAACACATTTCACATGACACACACACACACACACACACACACACACACGGAGAAAGGGAAGGAGGGAGGGAGGGAGAGAGAGAGAGAGAGAGAGAGAGTTGATCCAAATCTCCCAGGATGAACAAGGTACAGTTACAAAGCCACTGGACTAGACTGGGTTATGTGTCTGGTTCTAAGAGGAGAAAGATGGGATGAGAAAACTCAAATTTCTTACCAAAATTGTCAATAAGTTACAAGGTTGGAGAAAAAAGAAATCATACTACCTTCAGACCCCAAACCAACCACAATGTCACTGTTTCTTCCCCTCTGTGTCATTTACTTTTTCCCTGAACTCTTGGGTAAATGTATTCAAGTTGATCCTAGATCAACATTCTTTTATGGTATCACAGGGAGAATGGCCCAGACACCAGAGTCTGAAGTCACAAGAGTTTGACTTCTTTTTGCCCCTCAGTGAAAGGCCTTATTGCTTAGCTCACAGATGAGCTTCCTTTCATATCAGGAAACTCCCTTAGATACAAGCTACAAAAGATAAATCTGCAACAGTGGGAAAGTATGAAGAGAGAGAGAGAGAAACAGGGAGAGATGGAACTGAGTGCATGACACATTAGTGCTATGTGACAGTATCCTCTCAGGAGCCTTAATAAGAAGACACTCTTTATGCTAATTCTTCCAGAAACTACCAACAGAGGGATCCACTTCATTTTGTGCTATGTGCAAGCAGCCTTCTCTCAATGCATGCCTCAACTTTAAGACTAAAGCCTACCCTACCATGAGACCTCAAGATTTCCTTAGAGAATTCGAGAGGGAACCTTCCTAGATTCTTTCACAGAAAGTCAATGCTGACCACTAGAGGGATGGTTTGGGGCTGTCTCTTGGTCTCTCACTCATCATTTTTAAAGCCATGACAATTGCCTTGAGATTCACACCAGTCTAATGGTTCCAACATGTAGGAATGCAACTCTAGGTCATGATCAGTTTACCCACTTAAGAATCACCCAGCGAGCTGGGTGAAAGAAGATTTCCTTCCCACAATTGCAGTTCAGTTCCTTGGTACTGGGTCCCCTCTATGTCTTAGAATGCTAGCAATTTTAATATGCAGCGAGGTTAGGGACTACTGACTTAGTCAATAACCTTCCTGGTAAAACTGATGAATTACAAAACAACATCAAACCAACCTAAACTCAACAAGTTCCTGCCAGAGATTATTTATTTTCAGCCACGTTATTTATCACATGGGGCTCTGTAGAAATGGACTTCATGCATTTGTTTTCAAGTGTGTCACAGCATTTTAAGAAGTATAACCCTATACTCAAATCCAAGTACCACCTTGCCTGGGCTATGGGGTACACAGATATGTGGTCAAATATCTGAGTGTGTTTATGGGCATGTTTTCAGGAGAGATTGATGTTTGTGTCAGTAGACTGGGGTGCAGCAGATTATCCTTCCTCATCTAACTGATGCTGAACATAATGAAAAACTGAATGAGAGAACTAACTCTCTCTGCCTATATGAGCTGGGGCACCAGTCTTTTACTGTGTTTAGACTTGGACTTGAACTGGAACTTATTTCATAGGCTTTGCTGGTTCTTGGACTCTGACTTGGACAGGAACAACACCATCAGGCAAGTCTGAAACGTTTCCTGCATGAGCCATGTCCAAGGCTCCCACAGACAAGTCTGTGGGTCACTAAGTAAATGTGGCATGGAAATGTATTCTGTAAGGCGAAGGGATGTATGGGAGGGGGGTTGGGGGAGGCATTCTCTTCCTAAATGAGACCTCAGAGTTCTAAAATAAAGTCTTTAACAGTTCTGAATTAGCTATAAATCATAAAATGAGATGAATTACTGCTATATTATCTTCAAAATGGCAGTTAGAAAGGACACTCAGCACTAAATGGCAGGCTCTTTAGTCTAGGAAGTTTTCTGATCTGTGGAATAAGGAACTACCTGCCTCTTACCTTTATTCTATTATACTGATGAATTTCAAATCGCGGCAGGAGCATTAATAGGATTCTCAATCCCCTGCTGAACCCGATAAAAGAAAACGTTCAATTGTTTTAAACAATTCCTAGTTGAATTCATCTTGCCTTCAAAGCTGCAGAATCCCAAGGACAAATACTCTTCTTCCATGTAGAAGATTATTATTTATTTTTAATCTCTATGCTTGTTCATTGATTTTTCCCCCCTCCCTTCTCCCTACAACACATGCCACATTTAAAGGGAAAAGGCAGCTGGTGACTCTTTAGCTCTGCCTTGAATGTGAAAATTCGTAAGCCTTCCTTTAAGTGTGGATATATTTACCACCAATGTTATAGATCTTTCTGCTCAGTCAGTGTGGATCTCTGGGGCTTTTGTACATACTATGCATAGACAAAATATAAAAGAACATACACCAATACCTTTACCCATAAATTGCTTTTGTCCTATTTCAAACTATAGATTGATACCAGATGACAAAGAAGTGTTTGTCCCTGCAGCTCACTCTCCTGAGGACAGTGGCCCAGAGGACCCAAAGCCACAACCCTGTACGTCTAAGGGGCTGGTGGGGGACTTTACTTGCTAAGGGGCTGGTGGCTTGCCTGGAAACCCAGAGGAGTCCCTGCTATGGTGCCTGCCTCCTCAAGGTCCTGCTGCTAAAGGCTTCATCTCTAGAGTAGCACCAACTGGGATTCTGCTCTTTAAAGGAACTGGGAGAAGCCAGTCTCTTCTTTCTCTTTCCCTGTGTCCTGGCTCATCACGTGAGCCACCAGTCATGCTCTGCCATGATGTTGTGGCCCTTAGCAGCCATCCAACTTCCCAGGGCCAACCCACCTTAGGCTTGAACCTCTAGGGCCATGAGCTGAAACCAACTTCTCCTGACTATTTCATAGGTAGCCTGAGTCAGGAGATTCCATGATTGGGACAAAAAAGCTGACTAGCATAGGTCCCAACACATGAGGAGTTCTGGCTGGTCAAAAATTTGTAGTTGGATTTTTTTCATCATTACAGTTAGAAAGAACGTACTGAAAGATATGACTCAAGTAGGAAATGAAAGGAAAAGAGGGAAGAAGAAAATCACGCCAAGAAGCCTGAGGAGAAGCTACCTTGAGGGAGGTCAGGTCATTTCTGTAATGTCAACGCCTCGCACTTGGGCTCTGTATCTAGCAGGTTCCAATAAGTGCTCTCCACTGACTGACAGCAATCTTCCTTTCACTTATGTCTCATCTCTGGAGGTGAAAGAATATTGTTTATTAAATGGCCTGTGGGAAAAATGTATTTCAATGGAGATGCCTAGGACCCACATGAAGAATGAGACGGTGAGGTCCCTTGGAATGAGGGTCACTAGTCCCACCTTGTAGCGGACCAAAATCTATGTGTTTAATGACCGGGTTATGAGGTTAACAGCAGAGGCCCTTGCAGGAAAAGCTATTGATAAGGAGACCCAGGAGACCAGGCTTTTTCCATTCTACTCTTGTCTATAAAACATATCTCAGTAAGATCTCTGCCTTCTCACTTGGGGAGAAAAAGAGGGGTTGGCCTCACTGGTGGTAAAAGTCTATTCTACTCTCAGTCACATGGCTGGGGCCAAACTGGCAATTTATCAAGGCGCTTCTCCTTCTTTCTTTTGGGATGGTTTGTTCCAACCCCGGGATTCCATGTGCTTTTTTAGTCTCATAGTTCTGAAACCAACCATCGCTGATCCTAGAAGCACAGAAGAGGCTTCACTAGACTCGGGGCAAAGCCAGGCGTTCTGGTGCACATAAGAGGTACGTTCCTTGCCATCCCACTCTTGAGATAAAGCACTATCACTGACTTCTCTGCTACTGGCTGCAGTTCTGGTCCAAACTAAACAGATCAGCCAGAGACGAGCTCCCATTCAGCAACTCCGCTAGGATGCCTGCTGCTGAAATACTGGCCCTAGGGCCTCCTGGCTCTTTTGCTTTGGTGAAATGGTGATAGCCAAACCATCTCATCCTAATATGGCGATGAACAGGTATCAGAATGACGCTGGAAGGGTCGCAGATAGAGTAACACTCAACAAATGATATCATCATTATGACTGATAACCATAAAACGGGGTAGGAAAAAAACAAAGCAAGTGCCAGGCAGCTGCTAATGGTATCAGAAAAGCCCAGAAAAACAACATCAGGTCCAGGCTGATGGAGAAGACAAATGATGCAGATTGGCAAATTTGCTTTCCACACCCCTGCTTGGCCAATACCAAGATTCTGCAGCTGGAGCCAGTCTGATTTTTTTTCTTTCCTATGTGCCTAGCATCCCTGGACATTTCACCATCTAGAAAGAGAATGTTTGGAGAACCAGAGAGCAAGACAACTCTTCTTCTAATGAGTGTCTTCTTCCCCTCAGGATATAGTTAAAAAAAAAAAAAGAAAAACAACACAACGTTTTCGCCAGTGTTAAGAAACTCTATGGATGTAAGTGAATGGATAGACATGAAGAACTCTGAGGACGGGAAGCTGTGATTATCAAATGATACCACTACAACAAGGGCTATCAGAAAACCAAGGACTAGAAAGAAATTACTGTCTTTAGTTCTCTCTTTTTCTTTCCTGGGTTTTATGCAGTAGTGAGCAATTTAGACATGAGTATTCTGGTTGTATGCCTGGGGCCTATTTCAAAGAATACTTTCTGAAGCTAAAGTGACTATGGAGTCTCATCCGAAGAACTGTTACATTCTTGAGGCTACTATGTCAGAAATGGGAGTCATTTCCATCCATCTAATTCTGAGTGGTTATTGACCAATTTGATTCAACTGCTAATATGGAATCAAAGGGGATGGACCAACGAGGTACCACTAGGATTCCTGGGGACTTCTGGGAATTCAGTGCAAACACAGCAGCTCTCTATTCAATTTGATATAATCTCCCTGTCTCTGAAGAGGGAACAAAGGCCACTTGGGTTTAAAAAAAAAACCCACAAGGTAAATCCCCTTTCCTAAGGAAAAGCGGCCATATCTCTGAGTCTACTCACACCGAAAGCAAGTACCTGGTCCTTACAGCTTGAGCCTGCCAAAGCCAGGCAAACACAGTCAAAGCCAGGCTACCTAGCCTCAGTTCCATCAGATACATCTGAGATGCCAAGTTGACATGAGCAGCAGGTGAGGGACAGCCTGGAACTGTGAAGGTGACAGATCTGAGACTCCCCCCCCCCCAGATGCCCCTCCCCGCATGGTCTGTCCCATATCACACATTCACGTCTCCAAGTCCCCCTTTGAATCATCAAGCCAACTCCTGAAGTGGAATCTCCCAGCCTCCACTACCAGGAATTCATCTTGATGATGATATCCATGACACTAAGATAGCCACCAAGGATACTCTTGTTCTTGTGTGACTGAGGAGTAGAGAGAATTGGCCCCCTTTATACAGAAGATACTCACGAACAAGCAAGTGTTTAATGCTGCATCAGATGCTTTACAAATATCATCTCCAAGACCCAGCATGGTCCCTGCATACTCGCCAGTTACATGGTTGAACTTTACATCCTTCTTCCCTGCACTCAGAGGTGAAGACACCAAGGCTGAGAGGTGGCATGAATCACCCAGTACTGTACGGCCAGTACGTGGGGAGTGAGATTGGAGAACTCAGGTTTGTTCTGCTCCCAAGTCTCTCTTATTTCTCTTTCAACGATACTTCCAAGGATGCAGCGGGCCCTCAAAAGTGAGACTGAGCCCTCCTCTATATCTACTCTTAAGTATAAGTCTCGGCTGCTTTTGCCTATGGGTAGAAAGGAAGAAAGCAAGCGTATTCCGCTCTCTACAACACAAAAATCGCACATAATAATCACACTTCCAGAGATCTTATGTCTCCCAGGGGTTCACTGAACTAGAAGTCTAACATCCAGCTTTAGGAAGCAATTCTCTGTGTACCGGCTTTCATGCTAAGGCGCCACCGCATACTCTTTACCTCTACAAGTTTAAGCCCATCATGTATTTAAAGAAGGACATCCAACGACATCTTGGAGATAGAGGATGAACTAACCCAACATGCTTCCCATTGCCTTTCAATGTTTTATCACATTTAACTACCCTTAACTAAGATGTTCCTTATCTAATGAGCAGGATGAGACCCATTGTGTGTTTGAGACAAGGGATATGCTCTCATTCAGTATCCTGCCCATGCTCAGCTGCACCTGTGTTCAGCAGATGCTCAGTGCCCAGCTGACAGAACAAGAAGAATGCAGAATGCTCAGTACAGCACCTTCCTTTGTCAATGGTCTACAAAATGTGGGGGGAGGGAGATAGAGAGAGAGAGAGGAGGAGGAATGGGGACAGCATTGATGGTGGTAAATGCTGTCACTGTCCTCATATTGCCCGGGGAAATTTAGGATCCTATCCTGTCTGTAGACGTCTAGACAGCCACAAACCCCAGACTCCCCTAAGCTGTTCAGATTCTCCATTTTTATGATCCAGAGATGGAGTGTGAGCAGTCTTTGACTCTGCAATCTTAATGAGTTGCATCCTTCCCTATCTACTTTCTCCTATTGTCCAAGATGGCCCCCAAAGTCACATGGCCTACACATTTTAAGAAACAGAATTTTAAAAGCCAAAGAAACAGCAGTATTTTGTGCTAAGGCATTTTTTTTGAGACATCTTCTTATCTCCAGCCATTTCTACGTGGTTGGTTGGGAACTCTTTCTAAAAAGCTTTTTGTCTATGCTTTATCATAGCCCCCTGAGGGAGGGAAGGGAAGAAAATGACTCAAAAGTGTTGATAGAAAAGCCACACAAAGACTGCCTGGCAGTGTTCACTTATTAAGCAAAGCAGGCAGAGCCAGAGATGGCTAAATCATATACCTGCCTCTCCCTCACCACTGTGCTGCGGAGACCCACACAATGGGCCTTCGGAAGCCGCCAGCCTGTTATCAGCATCCCATCACACAGTGGGTGAGCCAAGGCAAAGATAATCTTCCAGCCTGCTTGACTATCCACAGACACCAAATTGCTTCGCTGAGCAGACACGATTTCCTTCAACTTGTTGCAAAATTCTTAAACAAACCCTGGAAATGGGAATGTGTTCTCATTTTGCTTCTCAGTTAAAGAATGATGATGTACCAAAAAAAAAAAAAAAAAGAAAGAAAACACACACACACACACACACACACACACACACCAACAAGGAATCAACAAGTTCAGGATATATGCACAGACACAGGCTCTCAGAGACTGCAAGACGAGGTTTTAAAACAGTTAAAAGTATAGTCAGTCAGCCCTCCGTATTTGTTCATTTCTGAATTTACAGATCAAAGCCACTATGGATGCATAGATGGAAAATACGTGGGGAAAAAAAATCCCCACATTTGTGCTGAATGTGTACCTTCTTTTTGTTTTTCTTATCCTTATTTCCTAAACAACACGGTATAACATAGATGATCCCAAAGTACACAAGAGGGTGTGTGGAAGTTACATGCAAATACTACTACGTATCATTTTCTAAAAGTGATTTGAGCATCCAGGGCTGTTGGGAATTGCAGGGGTCCTGGAAGCAAACCCCTGCGGAGACTGCAGGATTACTATAATTTAGAAATCCAGGAGACGTTTTCTTTCTGTATTTTTCCTTACCCAGTGGCATGTTGAGAAATACTTATCCAAACAGCTCTTGGTGGTAATACAGCCTGGATTTGTTATCCTCACTAATTTCTGTGGTGTCAATACACTTAACCATGAAATCTTAAGCTATCAATAGGATGTCCCTAAGTGCACAGTTGAGAAGAAATATATTCACAAGCCAGTGGGTCAGCTCCAGCCTTCTATCTAATTATCCAGCCTGGTATTCAGTCCTGGTGGCCCTGATGTGTAGAAACAAGAGAAAGGTGGGATGGGGTGGGGGACCCCAAGAGCTTGCTGCTTCTACTCTGGCATTCACGGCAGGCTGGCGAGCTGGTTCAAGTGAGACTAAAACACTTCAGCTCAAGGTCAACCTTCCAAACCTTGAGCTTTCCGCTGTCACCTTTCAAGCAGACATTACTCCTTGGACTCCAATCCCCAGCGTCTTCACTTTTCAGAAACAGACAATATTTTCTGTCCTCAGATCAGCTGGGGAGCTACACGCTACTCAGAAAGAATTGACTCTTTCCTACCGAGTTGGGCCCCCTGTCCCCAACCAAGGCCAGCTTGCTTTGGTTGTTCTGCCTCTGCCGGAAGCCCGGCTATTCGTTAGAAACCTGCAAAAACAGCCGCACAGGAAGTGGGTTGTTAATTGGCCCTCAGGATTAGGAAACTGCACAGCATCCTATCAAATACCAGGCAGGACCAGTCTGCATTTGTGAATACACTTGCCTCTATGTCTCAGCATCACAGTTAACTGAATATACCCTGGAACTACAAATCATTTCTGAGGAGAAGAAACTAGGCCTTCTACTGGAGATGTATTCTGAAGTCTTATTGAAGACAACACCGTGATTCACCTGGGATGTGGTAAGCGATAGTATCCTGGCCCAGGTAAGTTCATTCCTTGCTTGTGTCTTTTGCTCCTATTTGGGCCCCCCCCCTTTTTTTTCTTTCCCAGACTCTGCTCCTCTTCCAGGTTCACTTTCTGACTCTTCTATAATTTCTCTCTTCTAAGATGGAGGCACACACAGCAAAGGAGGGTGAAAAAGAAAGGAGGGAAATTTCTAAAGTACAGCCTCGATTTGCATTTCTTTCATCTTGTATGGTCTGTCTCCCTTCTGTTCACTTCTTGGATTTGATATCCCACACAGTCTCTAAGGCACTTCTTTTCAGAGCTCAACTCTCCATTTATATCGTTGCCTTTTTTTTTTTTTAAATAGCGTTCTTCCCACCCACTCTCCTCTAGTGAATTCCTCTCTCCCTGTTGCTACAGCCTGCCTGTCGTTGGAGGGAATGATGGGAGAGTCCACAGGAGGATGTGGGGTTGGGGGGGTGTAAATAAGTAAGAGAGACAGAGATGACAGGAAAATCAGAAGCGGAGAGAACGATGACAAGGCCTCCCACCCAGGGGCCCGCATTTGCCCAGGTCGGCCCCATCTACCCAGCCATACTAGCTCCCCTCATCTCAAAGTGCAGGATCTGATCTGACCTGCACGCCACTGGCCTTCTTCAAAGAGAAACATGATGTGTCTGCTCCCACGGGATTATCAACGTGGGACCAGGTATCCAGCAGTGCATATCCTTTAGTTCCTCGTGGACTATCAGGAAGACAGAAAGCAACTGTAGCCTAGCATGGCAGGGAAAGACAGAGGCTTGAAAAAAGCTGATGTCCTTTAATCCCCTGCCTGTGGGCAGCCACTTGCACCAGGGCTCTTTGTGCGGTGAGCACCATCTCTGTTGGCATTCCAGCTGGCCATGTGTTGAAACATACACTCCACGAATCACAGGCAGTCAGAAAAACACATCCCACGATGAGCCTGACATAAGATTTGGGGGAGCTTGCCAGTGACCCTCTACCACATTGTCTGACAAGAAAATCTAACGAGAAGTTTGGAGGAGATGAATCAGGGCTCCAAATCCCAACCTTGAAAGGTCAAGTTTGCCTTCCCTTCTGCATGAGAATTATCCATGGTGGACCCAAGCTCCGTAGGCGCTTGTTAGACGAGCTTCTTCTCAACGGGGCGGGAGATAAACGGTGTGCTCTCAACGGCATGATGGACACATGGGGAAAGAATGGGTTGTATCTGCCTTTAGGAATTCGTGAAACTAAATGTAGCCCCATCCCAATGACCGCAGAGGAACAAAAACAAACCACATACATTAAGCATACAAAAAACAAACCGTAGCAGGATCTGCAGATGGCTCATCTCTTCAAATGGAATTAGGAGGAAAAAAAATATATATCTGCAAAATTCCATGACACCTCCCTCAAAAAGCGTAGGGTGTTTTTTGTTGATCCCTTCTAGACTCGTGGTTGTTCTCAAAGTAGGGAGAGGGATTTGGCCTCAGCAGACACCACATGACTTTTCAACACGTCTGATAATGGGACGGTGGTCAGCGGGGCTGCTTCACATCCTTTTATGTCAAATGTGATGATTCAAACCATGGTGGGTGAAACAATTTTCATGGGTCCTAGAACACCCAGTCTCCCTTCTGAACTTGAAGCTACTTTCCTGCCCTAACTCTGCACCCTACTGTAAGGAGACTATAACAGAGTAAATGTAAGAGTAGTCACCAAACATCTCTCCTCCTCTTTTTTGGACGTACTAGGGTTTGAACACAAGGCCTAGAGTGCTTACTCAGCAAGCACTCTACCACTTGAGCCATGCCCCCTGAACCACCCTAAAGCCAACAGCCTTCTAAGAGTCACATGCACGAACAGATCAAACCCATTCTTTGCCTCTATCTGTGACTCCAACTGCTGCATTTCTGGGTTCTCAGCTGTGTTCTTGCCTTTGGAGCCTCTGATGAGTAGACCATTTCTTCTAAGCCAGATTGTATTTCCCCCAAAACACGAGCATCAGATAGTAGTGTGACCAGCCAGTCCCATTCTTTACTGTCCCTCTCTACTCAGTCATGATTTCCCCTTCCACCCACGTATCAACTTTTGTATTGCTTCCAGTCACCTTAAATAGCACTCCAGTTTCCTATTCTTGCCTTCTCCTTGACTCACGCATGATTTCCCCTTCCACCTACTCATCAGCTTTTGCCTTGCTTCCAGTCAACTTAAATAGCACTTCCATTTTCCTATCCTTGCCTTCTTCTTCATTCCCTCCTTTCCTTTATTTTTACATATATGCATATTTAGATACGTGCAGGCATGTGTTGGGTTTATAAATATAGAGACAGAAGGGTGTGTGTAGATACGTGGGGAGGAGGGCTGATGTCTTTACACAATGGGGAATTATCTGGAAAAGAAAGCGCTAAAACATGTTTTGTGTTAGCATTTCTCCACATGAAGACAAAGAGCAAAGCTCAAGGATTCACCCTTCTCCGTGGCATACCATCCTCAGTAGCAAACCTTGAGTGCCTACAGCCGAACTCACCAGAAGCGTAGACCTACCCAGAGTCTAAAACCAGATACACACGTGTGGTATATTGAAGTTTTCTTCACCTCGTATTGAAGAGTAGGAACTAAAATCCCAAAGCTTCCTACACGGTGATAAATTGGTGCATAAATCAATGACATCCATATGACCAGTAGGGCAAAGTTTCCCAACTGGGGCTGATGTTCACGATTCAAGTGTTCCCAAATTGTTACAGAATGCATGACTCCCATTCTGTTCTTTGCCACCTCTATTCAAGCAGTACACACGGCTGCCATCTCTTGGGCCGTGGTGTATTGTGGAGCTGTCATTCACAAATCAGCACAATGGGTAAACTCTATTAAGCTTCCATCAACTCCTTGTGTTGCACTAGAGACCTCAGTCAACCTTTTGACAACTGTAAAATGTCTCCAGATGGTTAACGCAACACATCAAAGTTAGTATTCAAAGACTTCAATTTACCAAATACAGATCTCCCACAAAGGCATGACATCACCTAGCAACCTCAGTTGCCAGAGTACCTCTGGAGACTTTTATTTTGCAAGGGCTGCTGCCAGAAGGAAGCCTTGTGACCCTCAGATGTGTCAACTCTACACATACACAACCTCTTCCAGCAGATACAAAGGTTCTAGTACACGAGGATGGAGACATAGTTGTTGGCAGGCTTGCAGGAAGAGGAAATGTGAGCATAATGCTTGATGGTCTCCCAACTCTGGTAGGGCTCCCGCAGAGGCAGCTTCTGACTGGGACTCCCTGCTCTCATGCCCTTCTCTATTGCTTGCTTCTTTTCATGACTCTTTGCTATGTCTTTTGTGAAAATACAAATGGCGTCAGGAGCCAGTGACTCACACCTGTAAGCCTAGCTACGCAGGAGGCTGAGATCTCTGGATCGTAGTTTGAAGCCAGCTCAGGCAGGCAAGTCCATGAAACTCTTATCTCTAATTAACCACCAAAAAAAGCCAGAAGTAGAAGTATGGCCCAAGTATCAGAGTGCCATCCTTGACTAAAAACAACAACAGCAACAACAAAAAGCTAACGGACAGTGTTAAGATCTTTTCAGTGGTTCTGGACTGTCAGGAAGTATTTAGAAGTAGATCTATCTATCTATCTATCTATCTATCTATCTATCTATCTATCTATCTATCTATCTATCTATCCATCTACCTGTATATATACATAGAAGCTTTTCCCTTTCTAATCTAGGTAGAAGCTCTTATTCTCTTGCACAGGCCACACACATTTATTCTACAGACACAAATGAAAAAGGTAACATGGTACAGAAATTATTTTATAAATCTCCAGCACATTCATTGGAGGCAAAAGGGGTAATACGGAAAGGCAAGTTCTGGTACTGAAGGAATAGAAGGAATAGAAATCAAAGTCAGAGACTGCTCTTTCTGCCCTCATTAACAATTATCTCTCTTACCTCTACCTCGAATCCTAAACACCCACATCTTCACATCCTGGACCAGTGTTCCCTTGCTGCTTACCTAGGGTAGAATTTAGGTGCTCAGGGTTAAATACAAATACATAAATAAGTAAATAAATAAAACGGAAGCTTCCAACTAGATGAGAAGGAACTTGAATGGAGATTGTCTCCCCCTTACCCAATGGTTTCTCCAATCTCTCCTGCTGTCTTGAAAATCTATGTGCTCCAGGTAATGGGCTAAAGTTGGTCTTTCATTTTCCATTCCCACACCTAAGTGCTCACACGTCTGGAAACATATCCGGACAAACTGCTGTTATTAAAACAGTGGAGGCTTTGCACAGAGCCCTTTCTCTGTCTGGCTTCTCCTCCTTGCCCACCAGGCGTGAGCAATTGACACCACCTTGCCAGCTCCCTTCTTACTGGGCTATTAGGGCTGATGCCCAGGAAAGCAATTCAAATTAGACCCCAGGTAGAAGGAGCTTCTTTACCCATCTATAAATATTCAAATCAGGGGCCTGGAACTTGGCAGAATTTTTCTAATTAAAATTTCATTCCAATGAAATCAGCCCCATTTTGACAGACATGGCAGACAAAAAGCTTTGTGGGTTTTGTGATGGAGTTCTCCTCCTTCCGTTCATCAAAAACATGGCTGGTGTCTTAGAACAGGAAAGGGCTCAGGCACCTCCCTCCACAGTAGTCACACGTGAGTGAGGATGGAAGGTCACACCCAGAAACCTGATTTTCCCAAGCTGACAGGACTGTCATACTTCTCTCACACACAAGTCCGCAACTCAGTAGATCCTGCGTGGAGGTGGGAGGTGCCATGTGCAGAAGAGTTCTCCAGAGTGCAACTTGACAACATCATAGCAAAACTCTCCGACATCATTTGCATCTCAGTTCGATCCCAGATTAAAAGCCTTCAAAACACAGCTGCCGTGCACAAATTTGCAAATACAGATACAAATTTCTTTTTTTTTATAACACTTAGACTTGTAAAAGGCAAACAAAATAGACAATACAGCACTCAGAACATTTCCAGCTTAAAAAAAAACAACACACAAAAACCAACAACCCATTCCAAGATCTGAGGCAAAATACCTACTTTTCATGGCAAAACAGCTTTATTCATTTCCACTTCCTTCACCGAACACAATTTAAACTCCACATAATTTTTGCTATCAACTCCTCTCCCACAGACTGTAACAGCTAAAATGCCAGTCTGTCTCCAACATAATTAAACAAAATGTGCAATCTTCTAAAATCTGTGAATAAACAATATAAGGCAAAATAAAAGACCCAGACAAAAGCACATACTGAGATCAATCCTCAAGCTATAATATTCTGACATTCAGCTAAGGAACACTTACAGAATCTATTGAGGTAGAGAAAAATAATAATTCCAGAACACAATGAGGATGGGGCTGCTGGAGCAGGGAGCTTGCTGAGAATTCAGGTGAGGACATTGATTTGAAATGCAGAAGAATGAGCCTGACCGCTAACACGTTCATCATGGAATACTCCACGTATTACACAAGATAATATGGCTTTGATCTAAGCTCTTAGATGCTACAAGTACATGAAGACAGCCTAGAAGAAGTACCAATAGCCCAGCCTAGACTGACGGGGACCAGATATAATAGTTTACACATGCAACTCTGTCAACATGTAATTCTGGAGACAGAAAGGGGTTGGAGTTCCAGGCCAGTCCAGGAAAACCATTAATGAGATTCCTCATCTCAGTCAATAACCTGGGCTCAGGAGAGATGGTGACCTGGGCAAAAGCACGAGACACTATCGGAAAGGCAAACTATGAATAGCAAAAAAACTTCAGGGGTGTACAGCACTTGCCTAGCAAATTTGAGACTGAGTTCAAACCCCAGTGTTGACAAAAAAGAAAGGAAAAATCCTAGAGGAAATAAGACACCAGGTGTACAGTATTCGTTTGCTAATAAACACACTAGCCTGAGACACAGGGTTGCTGAAACACACTACAATAAACTGAGTGGCTTCAGCAATTTTCAGATGCTAGAAATCCCAGCTTAAGGTGTCGCCCGGGCTGTGCTTTCTCTGAAGGGGCCAGGGAAGGGCCTGTCTTTCTAGAACTCTTTCCTATTCCTGGCAGATACTTGGCTTCAGGTAGCCTAACTAACATCTTCACAGATTGGAAGGTTAATGTACGTGTGCGTGTCTCCAGATTGCCTGAGCGTAAGGGTACCAGCCATGTTCCATCAGAGACGCCTTTCTATTGCATTGTGATGCCATTCTAACTCATTTCTTCGGCCGTCCTGTATTAGTAAAGACAATCAACTGGGTAAATACAAGGGGTTCGACTCTCAAAAAAGGAATCTGGGGAGACATCATATTGTTCTCTCTGAACGTTTTTGTTTTTTCCTATATAAAATGGAGTTAACAGTTTTCTGAAAGCTGTGTAGTGCGTACCACATAAGAGAACATGAATACAACACCTGTTGGTGATGGCCGTGGCATACAGAGGCCCCTACCACTCATTGATCCTCTTCCTCTGCTCCTTCCCCACCCCCTCCTGAGCTCTGCACTTCACACAGAAAGCCAGGCATCTGAAAATCACGTCCCTGTATTTTATTTTTAATTACACTACAGGTTTTTTTCCAAACACAAACATGATTCAGCATCAGTGTTGGCTTAGATTACCTGGTCCTTATTTACAGCATTAATAACTATTTTCATGCAATTAGCTTTTCACAAGTGTTGGGAGACAAGCTTAATGATTTCTTTGCCCATTCAAGAGGGCTCTGATTCATGACTCCCTACATCTAATCTGTGTAGCATGAAAGAAAAATACTTTCATTTTTTTTTGCCCTAGGTTTTCTCAGTTCTTCTGTTTTATAAACAAACAGGACAGAGAGACATACGAATAAAACCCAGTGAAGCAATACAAAGATGAAAAGTTAAAACAACACAAACCACAAAACCCTCCCCTCTCTTCATCATTCTCCCCCCTTTCCTTTCTAGTTCTTTCAATTTTTCACATCACTTCAACCTTTGGATTTTTTTTTTAATAGCGAGAGCACAGATCTACATTTTCCTATTTTCTGAACATCTGGGCAGTAGTGCATTTCCGCATTCCCTTGCCCTGTAGCTCACTGTCTTACACTTGCCAGACTTGCACTGTACACTTCAGTTACAGAGAACTGGAGAGGACAGGCATAAGGAAAGGACAACAATGTGCTAGTTGGCTTTTTGTTGCAGTGACAAAATACCTGACATGAACAACGTAGAAGAGAAGAAAACTTATTTTGGTTCATGGCTCCAGAGATTTCAGTCTGGGGCTCTTTAGCCCCAGCCTGTGGGCTTGTGTTGACGTGCACATCAGGTGGAAAGGGGTGTGACGATGTAAAGCTCTTACTACCTTGCAGCCAGAGAGAGATAAAGAGATAGACAGACAGATGAGAAGGATGAGTAGACCATCTTCAAAAGCAAGCCCCCAGTAACTCACTTCCTCAGGACCCACTTCTAATACCTCCTTCCCCTTGAACTCATCAGTGGCTTAGCCCATTGATGAAGCTGGTGTTGTTTTGATTCAATGAGCTCTCAGTAGCGCCACCAGCTGGACATCTTTGCCTTCAGCACATAAGACTTATTCAATTACAACGTCAATCCTGACAAGAATGGGCAGAATTTGAAGGATGGAGAGATATCACTTGAAAAAAACAAAAAACAACAAAACCAAGAGCAAACTGTGATGAGCCTCAATGGGTAAAGGTTGGGGATCTATGGACCCGGTATTGAATCTAGCACCTTCTTTCTCATTATCCAGGGAGCCAAGGCCAAGTCTCTCTGCTCTCAGATCCTTTTCCCATGAAAGCACCATGCTGGCAGCCTCCCTCCCTAGTTTCAAGCTGCTACAAATCTCTGATGAGTTGGTCCTGCTCCTCGGAATGTATTTGCTAGGAAAAATAGCATTTTGAACAATATCATTAAGCAGTTGTACAAAGAGGTTACAACTCCCTAAATCAGGTTATGAGTACAATGCATCCTGATCAGTGTCACCATTTCCATCATATTCTCCCTCATTGGAAAAAAAAAAGCTTTGATCTACAAAGCAGTGAGGGAATTGAGACACATGAAAATGAAACGTGGAAATAAGAGGAAGGTTTTAGATGTGTGGCTTCATACCTCTTGGAAATAAAACTGTCGATCAAAGAAATGAACTAATGAGTCAACGTTGGGGAAATCTCTTCCACCTGACTCTGAAGCAGCAATGTGTAATCACCAAGACCAACGCTTTTATAAAACCTACAGTCATGTCACATACCAGAGCCCACAGGACACTCAGGGAACCGTGTCTTGTGAAAACACAAGACACAAGTTCCTCTGGGTGAGGTCAAACTCAAATTTTGTGGCGCTGTCACAGGCACAGGTGCAAGCCACTTGGTACATGCTTTGGCATTCACCAAGCAACATCCTTCTCGCATTCTTAATGTGGAGTTGATCTACACTTTCTGATTTTACACTGGGGAGAGTTCCATCCTAATTATTCTACCACTAAGCGAAGGCATGTTGAAATGCTCCTGCTAGCGTTGTAACATCAGTAAGCACAGGTCAGTCTGTCTACCCATGAAACCACAGAAACAACTATCTCTAAGCTTGGTTCTTGGTGTACAGTTGGCACTAACTAGGTCACTGCTGTCTTGGTTTTCTCAAGACTGTTGTTACTCTTCTAAAACCATCTGGATATGGGCAAAAACTGAGAGGTGAGGCAGAACAAGGGGGAGAGGGAGACAGAGAGAGAATATCCTTAAGAGACATAAAAGTGCATGTACATTCTGTCTCCAAGTTCATGCAATAAAGGCCTCTTTAGTATCCCATAATAACTCCATTACAAAGCTTAAGCTTCATCACACAGTTTAAAAGCTTTTGTGTGGAACTGGTTCTCTCCCTTTCCCAGCCAATCTGGTTTCTCATCTCCCCCGCCTCACACAAGCTAAACATTTCCCATTGATTTAAAGAAAAATGCTGTTAGGGCAACTTCACCTTCATCCGTGGTTAAATACAATTAACTCGAAACTGGATCAAATTGCTCTGCAATTTGGGGGAAGAAGCAAGATTTCTTCCCACCACATACAGACTAAACCAGAAGCAGCACCGATCTGAGAAGTTAATAACACACCTCAAACCCAAGTGGAAGAAAGTCCATTAATTACTAAGCAATGGATATCAACACCGTAAGTAACGACAATTACCCAAGCTTAAGTGACACAAGGTGTGAATCCATCTTGGAGGACACATGCTGTCTCTTCTCCATTTATAAGGCAAGCTACATGAGGACACCTTGCACCTCAGAACTGAGTTTGTCACTGTGGCCACCGACAGCCAGGAAATTCCAGCAGCAGAGCAGTGGTGGCTCAGTATGGCTCTCAAGAGTAACAGTTCTTGGTGGGAACTCCAAACACATTTACAAAAGCAGTAAGAATGCACTGAGCAAAAAGAACAAGAAATGCAAAAGAGTAAAACAAAATAAAATAGCAGGAAGAGCTCAGAGTCTGGTTTTTTAATTTTTATTTTTCTTTAGATTGGAGACTAGGACTTTGCATTTATCAGCACCTTCTTCCTAGGCAGCATTTTCCAAAGAAAGTCGTTCAAAATACATTTGAATTAGCTTGATTATCCAGCCTAACCTTGTTTGGGATTCCTTGTTCAGTTCCTATCTCAATACAATTGAGAATTCAATTCCATTTCCTTTCAGCTATGAAATTCTGCCTTCGGAGCCAGGCATTACCTAACTTATCTCTCTCATTTGTGAAGGAGTTATGTAAACAAGTACAGAAAGATCTGGTTCTCCTACTTACAGAAAAAATAACCAAGCTACTAGACAAAAACAATCACACACACACACACACACACACACACACACACACACACACACACAATCCCATGTGCGCATGAGTAAATATACGTAGAAGCAAGGGTCATGATCAAGGATTTGAGACTGGCATCTTAACTCTAAGAAGATAGTATCAGAATTGAGTTCCATCACAGAACAGGCTATTGATATCTTCTGTACATGCTTTGTACATGGGGAAAGCCTAACACATCTTGGTGTTAGATGTACTGAGGGTGAGTGAGACTATTAGGAGAAAGCAGTTGAAAAGTTAGTTTGCTTTTCTTACTTTCTTACTATGCAGTCCCTTTCTACAGGGGACCATATTAAATTTATAATGTAGTAATAGATGCAGATTGCAGAACAGACTAAGCAGACAACTGGTCTACCTGCAGTGCCGCAAGGGGTGTCATTCTTCATTTCATGTTATAAAGTAACCATGCCCACTCTAATCACCTCCCTTCAGAGGTCTACAACATCCCATATCAGGTCATGATGTCCCCAGCAAGCAGTGGAATGCTTGCTGACCCCACTCTGTTGCCATGTGAGAAGGCACTCACCATGAGGCCCGTCTTCCCATCCTGCCTGGCACTTCCCTCTTGACATTCCCCTCAAAGACTTTTTAAATTTCATATCTGCTTTCTGTACCTGATTGTGTCTTCTAAGATATTAAAGCCAGCTCTCTTTTGCCCAGCCATGCATCTCCAGACCCAGTGCCTGATATATTAACGGAATATATGACAATAGGCATCTGACCCTTTCGGAATGTCAATCATTGCCCACAGGGGAGATGCCTAGTTCTGACAGGTTACTTTCCTGACGGCTCTTAACAAATTTCCAAGAGAAGAAGGACCTTCGATTCCACTCTGAACTTGCTGGCCAAGGACCAGTTCCACTGTGCAACCCACAGGGGTCACATCCTTGTCTCCTGGGGGATGAAAGGAGATTCTAATCATCATAAAAGCATTACATCTGGCTGGCTGACCAGGCTGCAGAGCCAATGCTGATATGAAACAGCAGCATGAGTGGTTTTTATCCAACTTTTCATCCTTTTGTGGTATTTATTATATAGACAGAAAAAGATAGGCCACAGACTCAGAAAATTCAATCCCTGACTCCAGTCCCCAGGGGCTTTTCCCTGCCTTTCTTTTGAGAGGCAAGGGGACGTTTTTTCCCCCTCCTTTAGCAGGAGAATGTAGCAGGGACTTGAGGACTCTAAGATGGATTCTCCCAGTTGTTCTTTTTCTTAAAGCAACAATTCTCTGCCCTGGCTACCTATCAGACCACACAGGGAGCTTGAAAACCACAGATGGCTTGGCCCTGAGCAGGTTCGGTAAGTGTTCAGGAATGGGAGGGTTTCAGTAATGGTGAAGACGCCCAGGTGACATTTTCACATGCAGCCAACCCAACTCCGCTGGGCATTTCAAATCCACAGAGAACCGAGTGCTCCAGTGGCCACTAAGGTAGCATGTTGAATCATTAATGAGATTTTGTCTCTGCTGCCTCCGCCTTGAATGCTGCCCCACTGACAATACACTCTGTGACTGTCACAACAAAGACGAATACCCAGGGCAGAACCCATTAACATTTTCTGGTGGGCACAAACATTGAGACATTCTTTTGTTTTGGTCCCCATCACATCAAAGCTTGCCTCATACAAACAATTCATATTTGTCCCAAGAAGCCATTAAAACATTTTTTGGCCTGTTATTTGTTCAAGGAGAGTGACATCATGAGCTCGCTTTCCATGCAATTTAGAAATGAGAAATGGATTCTTCGATTTTCCTTCCCAGGGGTAGTGATTAAGCCAGGAGCGGACACTGGGAAAACAATCCTGAAGGTAACAGCAGGTGCCATGGTCCGGGCTTTCCTACGTGAGCAGCCAGCGAGGACCACAGCACGTCCCTCCAGCCCGAGCTGCCAGCTTTTGTTTTATTTTGACAAATAAATGACAAGACAAGGGACCTGCTCCAAATGACTGGAAACCAGATAGACAAAGGGCTTGCTATAATGCCATGTTTTGATATTTTTAGCTTTGTTTGCGAAGGCTAAATTACAGTAGGACCCTGGATTCATTCCTGTAGCAATTGCCTTATAATACACCATAACCATTTCAGGCAGCTCATCCCCTGAGGAACTGCAACTCGAAATTACAGATTATACAGAAATAAAACCCTCATAACTGCTTGTTTGTTTGTTTTACTTAAACGGTCCTGACTTTCTAGCATAACACCCCCAAATTCTGAAAATATCTCCAACAGCAGGTTCACCTGGCATACATGCATGATTTCCTGTTGACTGCAGGAAGCTATCCAAGCCAAGGTATCAGGGAAAAACCAGGACAGGGGATGGACAAATATGACCAGCCACTTTTTGGCACAGAAGATTCTGTTGAACCCTGTTGACTATATGGAGTCCAGGTCCAAGGCCAGCACATACTCTCTCTCTCCTTTCTCTCTTCCTCTCTCCTCCTCTCTGTCTTTCTCTCTCGAACCCTCAGTTTTGTTGCAGACCACCCCTAAAAATATCCAAAACCTTAATATATGCTGAACAGTGGGCAAGGCTGGAGGAAATAAAGTCAAGCACATAAGAATTTCTTTTACTACATTTAATAGGAACAGGATAGAGTTTTGTTGTTATTAGCATAACATACTGACCGCACTCACCAGGCAGTGGGATTTTTTTTTTTTTGGCATGCTTATCAATGATATATGTAGTCAGTCTTTTTATTTATTTATTTTTAAAGAGATCAGCTAGTCTTAAGAATAGGCTTTTGGGGCTGGTAACAAAGATAAGGGAGCCCAAATAACTTTGATAACCCAGCAACCATATATATTTGGAAGCTAGAACACACTGAAGCAGCCCTTTAAGAATACCCAGGCCTCCCCCAGTGATACTGGGTGAGATTCAGGTTCAGGTGTCACCCACTAACTTTAAAATGCCATCCAGATATAAAGAGGGAGACATTTTCCTGACTAGCAAACATGAGGCCCTAAGTTCAAACCCCCAACCACATTGTTAGCATGTAGTTTCCATTAAACAAACAAACAAACAAACAAAAAAGGAAAGCGATTGCCTGTTGGGGGTTTCTTTGATTTCCTTCCCTCTTCTTTCACTGGTAGCACAAATTCTAAACCAGCCTGTGAAAACCAAGATCAAGTATAATTGAATGTCCTCTTCTTTCATTCTCTTCACTATGAGACGGAAATAAAGGCTGGAAACTCCTGCCCAACTAAATTTTCCAGCCATGGGGATTACAAAATCATATCCACACGCCAGTGATGTATCTCAAGATAGAAGAAGATATAGTTGAATCCAAGCTCTCAAAAAAAAAAATCCTAGAAGAACAGTTAGGGAGAGACATGGACCAGATACAATTTATGGCGGAGTTAACCATGTAAAAAAATTCCCTAGGTCAGCAGAGTGCAGTGTACTGTGTGCTTGATTGTACAGTCTGCAGAGCATTCCTTCCAGACACCACACTATAGAAGGAGAGCCCGTGGTGACCCTCTTTGTGTGGAGCCGTGCAGCCCTCTGCCACAGCAAAAGCAATCATTTTGAGAGCTCCTGATGAACACTAGGGCAACCACTGGCAGCGAAACATGAGCAGCTTCCAACGAAACAGTGCCGAGTGCCAAGTGGGTTTGAGGCCTTGTATTGGCTGCTGTCGGTAGCAAAAGGAAAACCAGTTCAGAGAAAGAAATGGCTCTGGAGTTTCTCTTCTTTGAAGATCAATAAACACCAGTTGTGTTGGGATTCTTTTCATCAATTCCTGCGAAACTCGGCAGTTCCAAGTTCACTCCCTCTCTGTGCAAGATGGGGGAATTTTGTACCAGTGCCAAGAAAATTAGGCAACATAAAAGGGGCCCTCGACTCCAACAGCTTGTTCTACCGTCTTGCAACTGGAACAGTTCCATGGAAATTGGGGCAGTTGGTAACCTGACTGAGGCAGAACTAAAGGGAGGGAATATGAGCTCATTCTCTGAGACACCACTTAACTCCATGGTGGCATTGAAACTGTCAACTCCAATGTACTGAGAGAATATTTAAGGCTGCGGTCCTCAGTTGTGTCGGCAAAGACTGCCTGAGGAGACTCAGCCAGGTCGGGCCCTGGGTGACCTCAGGGGCTGATAGGAAGAGCATCAGTTTTCATTGGTCACAACCTCTCAGACCCAGGACAATCATGGCTCCTGGCCTGTGGTATTGGCAGGTACGTGTGAGATGTAAGTTTCAAGCACAGAGGGAAGGCGTGGGCTGCTGACAGTAATAAATAACAGAACCAATCACTGTGAAGGATCATTTAAATGATAGGAGAAAAATCAGATTACTCAAAGCTTCAACTACATTTTCACATGTACCAGGCATTTAAGAGAGATAACTTTGTAGATGGATGTTTACAGATACAGGAAAAGGTCCAAAAAGAGAGTTAAATTCTTCAAAGGACACACCACAGTCTCCTGAGGTAACTTTCATAGTATCTGATGAATTTTATCCAGATGTGAATGAAGTAGCTGTTTGGGTCCTAAGGGACATGGGTTAATTGAAAAAGGAGACTTACTTTCTGGTATATGTATTGTTCTAATTGGATATTCCCAGTTATCTAGTATTATTTGTAACACACGTCTAAATACAAAGGACTGTACCATTAGAATATATGAGCATTGAAGAAATCTACTGAGTTTAACATGAAACACAAAGTATAACTTCTAATTATAAACCACAAAATCCCTGACTGTCAAATTTGAGAAACTATACTAATGTATAAGTTTTTTTTTTAAAAAATGATCTGATTATACTTGTGATAAACTGCATTAGGCTATTGATTACATGAGAGCCTTTGCCCTTTTTTTTTTACTTTTTATTGTCAAACTGATGTACAGAGAGGTTACAGTTTCATACGTTAGGCATTGGAAACATTTCTTGTACTGTTTGTTGCCTCCTCCCTCATGAGCCTTTGCCTTATAGAGCTCCCATAGGTGCCTACATAGAATTCACAAAGACTTAATAAATCAGCTGACTCGATAGGTGAATTTCCTATCTAAGAAAATCCCATGATGCTGAATTCAGTTTTCAGTTGTTACTATTGGTCTTTCCAAAAAAAAAAAAAAGTCATTGTCATAGTCAATACTGAAGAAATATATCCAAATATAAACCAGTTTTAGACAAACACAAGCTACTGGGTTTTTTTTTAGGTGAGATTGCTTGTCTTAATAATTCAATTTAGCCAAGATTGGCCTAAATGACTATCTTTAATCCAGCAAAGAGAAGAAGCTCATTAAATGCTCTCACCCAATAGGCAGTTGACAACTGTGTACTGTGCGCTTACTACATACCTATGCAAAATGTACTAAGGACCAGGAAGAAATAAGTTGTGTGACATCAACCCTCAGGGGACTC
The DNA here is from genome assembly GCF_023159225.1 of Perognathus longimembris pacificus. Classification (NCBI taxonomy): domain Eukaryota; kingdom Metazoa; phylum Chordata; class Mammalia; order Rodentia; family Heteromyidae; genus Perognathus; species Perognathus longimembris. The sequence goes on along the minus strand of NC_063163.1, from coordinate 113,708,221 downwards.
CACAATTTGGCTAGCAAAGTTACAACTTTAAAAAAATTTAAAAAAACAACCCAGACAGCCAGACACCTATGGCTCACATCTGTAATCCTAGCTACTCAGGAGGCTGAGATCAGAGCAGGGTTCGAAGCCAGCCTGGTAAAGAAAAGTCCCCACGAGATTCATATCTCCAATAAACCACTCAAAAACTGGAAGTGGTAGAGCACTAACCTTGAGCAATAGAAGTCAGGAACAGCACCCAGACCCTGAGTTCAAGCCCCATGGCTGGCCAAAAGCAAACAAACAAAAGCCAACCAAGGCAAAGTGGTACGTTCAAAGACAAATTATTACATGGGGGACTAAGATAGGGACAGGAGAGAGAAGTGTGAAAGGAGGAGTATGGCAAGAGAAGAACACAGTGATACTCCATGTGACCAAAGGGGCAGGAAGGGAGGTAACGTTTTTTTCTGACAGGGACAGAGCAGTGAGTTCAACTGGCCACACTGTTCATGGATCAATGTTTTCAGACTCGGGTCATTAGAAGATACTTCTCAAATTGGAATGAACTGAGTTTGTCGTTTCAAGGAAAGAACTTGGAAGTATTTGTGATGGTGTTTATTTAAAAAAAAAAAAAACCCTCAAAGTCTGAGCAAAATTTAGCATTCTGGAAAGCCTGCACCCACCCGCGTGAACTTAACAGCTTTCCAATCATTAAGTTTCTTATATCTAAGCCAATTTCCTAAAGAATACGAACAAAGGCAAAATAAATCTGGCTGAGATTGATTGGGGTGGGGGCAGGAAAAGTGAAAGCTTATGAAGGCAGGGCTTGCCTGCCAAGGCGGCGCGTGTGAAGGGGCGCGGGTTGGAGATATGCATTTTTCAGCATTGCACCAGTATTTTTAGAACATACTACACTGACACATTTCATGTGTCGGCTTGGAGATGAGAGGAAGACACTGGGGACGTGTGGTAGAAAGAAGAGGAGGAGGAGGAGGAGGAGGAGGAGGAGGAGGAGGAGGAGGAGGAGGAGGAGGAGGAACAGGAGGGGGAGGAGAGGGAGGAAGAAAAGGAGGAAGAGGAGGAGGAGGGGGGAGGAGGAACAGGAGGAGGAGGAGGAGGAGGAAGAAAAGGAGGAAGAGGAGGAGGAGGGGGAGGAGGAGGGGGGAGGAGGAGAGGGAGGAGGAGGAGGAGAAGGAGGAGGAGAAGGAGGAGGAGGAGGAGGAGGAGGAGGAGGAGGAGGAGGAGGAGGAGGAGGAGGAGGAGGAGGAGGAATGGGCATCTGTAATATTTATAGTAGAGAAGCACAAGCTCAGCAAGCCAGGGAAGCAGGCCAGTCCTAGCAAGGGTAAGTGATGTTACCTACTCACATTTGGTTTGCTAAGGTCTAGCATTTGGTTCACAGGGTCTGTCTCCGAGGTGTGTCAAAGGAGTAAGACCTGATCTCTGGCTCTAAAGTTCAGATGGAAACAAGGCTGAACCCCGATTCAGAGCTCATTAAAAGGTTCTTACATGTCTGGTTGTTGTTTGTGGCACCAGTGGCTCAATGCCTATAAATCCTCGCTACTCAAGAGGCTGGGATTTGGGGATCGTGGCTTGAAGCTGGCTTCAAAGAATCCATGAGACTCTTATCTCCAATAAACTACTCAGCAAAGCTGCCAGTGGTGCTGTGACTCAAGTGGTAGAGCACCAGTCTTGATCAAAAGAAGCTCAGGGACAGCACCCAGGCCCAGAGTTCAAGCCCTAGAACTGGCAAAAAAAAAAAAAAAAGTTGCTAAAGCCATTCTAGAAGATACCTGTTACTAGAAAGCTGTGTGTGGCAGTCACGTGCTTACTGCATCTCCAGTCTGGCCTATGGTTCGCTTCAGCATCCATTTTCCATCCTTGTCAAGTTAGCTGCTGAGTCCAACTACACTGGGGACCCCTGGGATGATGGGATTTCATTGTGCACTCATTACACCTGAGACCCGAGGGCAGTAACACTGATGACGGTGACAAATCTGAGCAAACCACACTGAAGGTGGCTGCTGAGGACTTGGGTCTTCCAGCAAATCCCCACCTAATATAAAGAACTTTCTAGAACACCAATGACACAGGTGGCACACTAGGATGAAAGAGACAAATACATCTCCTTTTGCTTTCATTCAGCTCCATTCATCAGGGTTCAGTGTGGATTTGCAGAAAACCTGCCCCAAGCAGGCAATTCTATGGCTTTCTCTACACAATGCCAACTTGCCTTAAATGAGAAAAATTCATCAACTCTCTCCAGCAGGGTAGCAGAGGAACTGCTGACCATATCCTGAGGCCCTCCATTCTCCCCAGCAGTGAGCACGTGTCCATTCACAGTGAATGATCACAGACCATGAAAGATGGTCAGTTTGACTCTGCTGTATTCCCTCCCTCCCTCTCTCCCTCACCCCTTTCCTTCCTCCCTCCCTTTTTCTCTCTCTTCCACATGGTGCCTGACTGGCCTGGAGCTTTTGCAAATTGGCAAAGGCCCCATGAGCTTCCATCTCTGCTTGGCAAAAATTTCCTACCTGGACCCTTCTTCCTTTCAACTGGGCAGCGGCTGCCATTTTCAAGTGAAGGCCATTCCCCTGGTCCAGGTCGGAGACGAGGTTTTGACTGAACAGCCACAGGCAGGCTAGAATTTACAAGGAAGCTGTTCCTCTCAGAACCCCAATGTGGCCAGCAATGCCCCGGCATGGAACATGAGCACCACTGCCAAGCTTTGTTCTTCTACAGTTCCGTGTGCAGGATCATGGAATCTTGTCAGACATCTCTTGTTCTTATTGCTTATTAGAGCAAGACTAGACTTTAGCCAGGTATTTAAGGCCTTCAGAACCTTCCCACAATTATCTAGGCTTCCTCTTTTCTCATGCCTGATGAACACACATGGGATGAACTGTGATCCTTCCTTCTTACCCAGCGGCTTTACTGGTCCACCAAAGGTGATGGCAGTCTATCCTGAATCCATTCACTCTTCCAAAATTCCTCTTCATTCAATGTGGCCCCAGGCAGGGGTCTCCCTCCAGGCCCCGCCCCCACCCCAAGCATCCCCAAAGAACAAACTGTCTGACATTTGGGGACCAGAACCTACTCTATATTTTACATCCTGTAGCTTCGGTATGTCTGTCTAGCTTCCTCAAGAGAACCAGACGTTCCTTAATATCAGGAGAAGAGTCTTATGGTTCTTATTCTTTCTGTGCTTACATTGATAGTGGCCAACAAAAGATGCTTTAAGGGCTGGGGATATGGCCTAGTGGCAAGAGAATTTGCCTCGTATACATGATGCCCCAGGTTTGATTCCCCAGCACCACATATATAGAAAACGGCCAGACGTGGCGCTGTGGCTCAAGTGGCAGAGTGCTAGCCTTGAGCAAAAGGAAGCCAGGGACAGTGCTCAGGCCCTGAGTTCAAGGCCCAGGAATGGCAAAAAACCAAAAAAATCTCCTAAAGGATGCTTTATACATACTTGTTGCGATGAATCCAATATAGCAACTTGGCTCCTAAATGGTGGTCCCCCCCAGGACACCCCCTCCCAGAGACATGCACACCAGCACCTGGTGACTCCCTCTGTTTCCATATTGACAGAGCCACATAAGCAACTCTTTCTTGGCCACAGTCAAGTGCATTTTAAATCAGTTTAAACCAGGACATACAGCTCAATCCACCTCACCCAGGTGCCTTGACATTGTCTGACATTTTAATGCCCACTCTTTACCACCCAGAGATACACTCACTGAAATGGTTTCTTTCTAAAACAGTGATTTATCTTCGTAGCCAGATTTATCTGTTCATTTACTCATTCTTAATACCAAGGCTTGAACTCAGGGCCTAGGATTATCCTTTCGATTGGTTTTGGTTTGTTTGGCTGGTTGGTTTTGGTTTTGGTTTTTGCTCTAGGCTGGCCCTCTACCCTTGAGCCACAGCTCTACTTCTGGCTTTCTTCTGGTTAACTAGGCATAAGCGTCTCTCCGATTTGTCTGCCTGGGCTGGCTATGAATTGTTATTCTCAAAGTTCAGCCTCCTGAGTAGCTAAGGATTACAGAGGTGAGCCGCCCTCACCCAGCTGATTTAATTTTTAAATTTTAAATAAAGCAGATGTTGTCCTGTGTTTCTTTTCAGTACCACATCACTAAACAAACTGCATGCATGACTGCTCCAATACCTCATGCTTCCCACTTTGCAATCATTCCTATTCTTTTAAATTCTACCTTTTATTCAAGTGACGTAAGGTACTTATATCTAGTACTGCCTTAATATACCTTTCTTCTTACAGTCAATCCTACATTTACTATGAGACTCTCCTTTTTATTTTTTCAAATAAAATGCAATAAAAGAAGGCTACCACTCTGCATTTCCCAATTCTTACAAGACTGTTAGAAATCTGCAAATTCATTTTCCATAGAAACAATGTTATAAATAGTAATTCAGTTTGTTCTTTGGCTGGGAAACACACTTTAGCGGATCTGTCTGCAATGGAAAGTAGCAGAAGGCAATATGGTCACAATACAAGCAATTAACGAAACACTAAAAAGTGAATGCAAAACTACAAGTTTATCTTGGTTGGAAGTAGGTAAAGAAAAGCAGGAGATGGAGATGAGGACTTCCTGTAATCACTGCCCCCTTGTTCTTAAACCCTTTAGGATCTGCCTCCTATCCTCATTACCAGTCCTTCTCTCATCTTACTTCACCCATTTACCCATTTTCTTATATGTCCTCTGGCCCTGTCCAGACATTATTTGTCCTCACCTGGATTATTACAAGGGTTTCCCAGGTGGATTCTCAGAATCCAATCTCCTCTTTAGTAGCTAATTTGTATACTGCTTTTAGATGAATCCTTCCTGAGCCCATCTTTCATTGTGTCATTGCTCTGTTCACCAGCATGTCATCTGTCCATCAAGGCAGGAGAGGAGGGCTGAAGTTCAGCTCAGCAGTGCTCAGTGTTTGTCTAGCATATGCAAAAGCCCAGGATTTGATTCCCACTACCCCCATTAAAAGGGCATATGCCTAAGCCACCCTGGCTCAAAGGATGACCTTGAGTCTGGCAGAGCCTGTCCAAGGTCAGTGGAGGCACTAGTTCTCTGGGAAAGTAGTTGCAACCCCAAGATAACCTTTAGGATTCTCACCAGAAGAGAGCAGGCATAGTAATCTTTTACCCTTGGAAGTCCCTGAGCAGTTGTTCTGGTCTTGAAGCGGGGCGGGGGGCGGGGGCGGGGGGGAATGTGGTCATTGCAGGAGCCTGTTACAGGAGTTGGGATGAGGCAGCTCTCAGGCCCTGTGGGAGGAGGGAAGGAAAGGAGAGCACTATCCACTGGCTTCTGTTTTACCTTGGCCTCTGAGAAGAATGAGGAGCCCCATTAATATGATCCTGCCGGGACATAGTTCAGCACAGTGCAGCTTTTCTAAAGCTGTGAGGAGTCCTCCCCTTGATCAAAGGAACACAAATGCCCCACACCCAATGCTGTGGACAGAGAAGACTGAAAGTGTCTGAAAGTATCTATGGTGACCCAACAAATACAGAGACACTGGCAGCTGTGCACCTGTACAGTTAGGAGGGGAGAGTAATGGTGCTTCTGATCAGAGCCTCTACATTCTGATCAAACGCCAGCCAGTGTTTTCCCTTAGATGAATGCCTGCTTACTCAATACTGGCCTAGAATTCCACGTAGAATCTTGATTTGTGTTCTACCCTTTATCCTGTCTCACCTAGAGAGGAAATAACGGGAAAAGAAAAGGACCGATTTATGATCAAATCTAAGAAATATTCGGGGATTAAGATGACAGAGAAATCCAAATAAGACAGAGTCTCCCTGAGTATGGGAAGAAAAGGAAGGAAGGAGGGAGGGACGGAGGGACGGAGGAAGAAGAGAGAGGGAGAGAGGGAAGGAGAAGGGGGGGAGACAGAGGGAGGGGGAGGGGAAGAGAGAAAGAGAGAGAGAGAAAGAGAGAGAGAAAGAGAGAGAGAGACTATCCCAACAAATGAAAAAATAAACAGGCTACTGCTGGCCCCAGGCAAATTATTTTGGAAGCTGGGCGCTGAGCAGCAGTCTGTTGTCATGGCAACTAGAGCATCCTAACCAGCCCTCTGGGAGAGCCGAGATTATAATGGCTGAAAAGAGCCGCGCCCATGTGTCCTGCAAGGTGCCAGCCCTTAGGGCCGATCTCTGTGATCCTTGACTCGGGCTTTACTTCTCAAATTTCATGAAAAGTGAAAGGAGGAGTAGAAAGATGTTTCCCTTCCCTGAGAGGTATTATACTCATAGAAACAGACATTTTAGGCCTAACTGTTGCGAGACATCATATTAATACAAAATGCATACGTTTGCACATTCATTTATTTTTATCCACTTCTAACAGCTGGCACAAGTAGGGATGATAGTAGCCTCATTCTGTAGAATGTGGTATGTAGAGGAGGTCACAGGCATGCCATTTGAACCATCAGAAATGTGGGGCACCTTATTTTGGCATAATACGGAAAACGGAGTTTGCTCTGAGTATGTAAAACTGTCAGTGACAAAGCTTTAACTGTCATCCAGCTATCACTAAGTGAACTGCCATCTAGTATTTCCTATGGGAATGAGGCTGCTCTGTACCTAAGACTTATTAGAAAATCACGTGGGGTTGCTGGCACTTGGGTGGCGCTCAGATAAAGATGCCTAATTCCGTTCTGTGTCTGTGTCTGTCCTGGTTTCCAGCTCTCAGGCTGTTTGGAAACTATGGGAGATATCTGGAAACAAAGACTATAATTGCAATCTGCATCTCCGAGTCTCCCATTAGCAGGGTAGTCCCACCTACTGTGCAGGGAGGTGACCTCATTAGAGAAAAAGCATTATCCAAGGAAAACCCTGGCGCCTCCCAACCCTCTGGCAGTTAAGCCTGGGCTTGGGGGAGTGCATCCAGCAGTCCTGTCTGCCAACAACAGGACTTCTGTCCCCCTCTCCCGCAAAGGTCCTGATTCGTCTTAGGAGGTCTGTGTTTGGTTTGCTTTTATCCTCAAGCAAGATGGCTGCTGACTGCAATGAGCTCAGAAGAACAGAAAGTAGCTAAAAATTCATTTAAAAGAATCTATCGCACACTTTCATGTCTACCTACACTGAAGAATGCTGCTGGGGTAAATAAGCTGGCAAGCTCTTTAGGAAGGCAAGAGAGAGAGAGAGAGAGAGAGAGAGAGAGAGAGAGAGAATTCAGGCAGGGTGTCGCTGGAGGTGTAGAAATGGTGAATGAAAGGAAAGCTAGCCCCTGTACCAACTTCTGTTGGCCTTTTCCTGCAAATGCGGGTGGTCATTGTGGAAAGCAGTCATTTACCCAGCCTTCCCCTCCCTCCATCCCACTCAACCTCGGAGAATCTGGCAGCTACCTAAGGGCCGGACCAGCCAATGGGCTGATTGACACAGTTCTTTAGAAAATGGGGTCTCACATCTCACCCTGCTTAGTTCTTGGTAGGGTTAGTGAAGAAACAGTGATAGTAACTTTAAAAGTTTCTTTCACTTGTTTCCTATTGTTCCTTTTTTTTTTTTTTTTTTTTTTTGAGACAAGGTCTTACTGTATAGCCCAGGCTGGCCTGAACTCTCAATCCTCCTGCCTCAACTTTTCCACAGTGCTAGGACTCTGGGTATACACCATCACACCCAGCCTAAGGGTTGACGGGCTTTGTTTTGTTTTGTTCTTCCTGTATCATTAGGAACCTTTCTGAGTTGACTTTAGAAAAGTGCAAGACCACCTGTAAACTAGAGAGTGACACTCAAAGGATGGTCAAAGAGCCTCAAGACAGGACCCTTGGCTTCCATCCATCCCGTCAAGTGCTTACTGGGTGTTCTTTAGTCCCAGACAGGACCGAGCCCTGAGCACCCTGCCATGGACTGCTCCCACCCCCAGGAGAGACAATCCGTGTCATTAGCCCCTGGAAGCAAGCTTTGCTGGAAGACGAACAGGTATTTTCTACAAGGAAGTCCATAAAGCCACAAAAAGCACACAGCTGAAAAGAAGCTAACTTCCACGACGTGATCTACAGATCCACTCACGAGCTGCTTTCAGGTCCAAACATCACTTTTCATCAGTGTTGAAGGCTGTCTAGGTGGCAATAGGAATCCAACGATGGATATAATAAAAACAGGCTCAGTTAGCAATCAAATTACATTATTATCACCACCACATTACCCATTCTATCCTAAAATTTATGTTCAATTTCAGAATCAACCACACAGTCTGCTCACTGCACTCAAAGCAGTGCACCTATTTTCTGTTTAAAGGAACTGGTCAGACACCAACCTCAGAAATAAATACCAAATCAATTTACCTCCTCCCTCCTTCCTCCAACTCTGAAAGCAAATGTCAAGTGTTATAAGGCTCCCCAATGATGTCAATAATATTATTAAAAAATTGAGATTTAATATCATGACTCGTATTCCTGATAGAAACATGGAAGGAGGCAGGGCAATAAAACTAATAATCTATTTTTTTTCATGGCAAATATTTTCGTTCACCGGGGACAGAGCAACCTAAGGCCTTTATGACATCGTTAAACCAGATTATGAGCCATTTTGATTAAAATCAAAGACAGTGACATTTCCATCCCCAAAAAGAGCACCGTTGGAGCCGGTGTCTGCACAGAGGCTTGTGTCTGGATGAATCTAGAAGCCTGTGTCAGGAGAAGCTGTCTTCAGAGGGTGGGAGGCCAAGGTAGTTGCATTCAGATGTCTTAAATTCTTAGGAATGCTTAGCTCCACTTCAAGCTGTGGTTGTAGGGTGGTGAAGAGAGTGTAATGCGCTATCTTCCCCACAACTAACAAACACACCAAGGCAGAAATGGAAACGAGGATTTAAGCAGACTTGGAAAATATTCAGTGATAACCTATTTCCCGTTGCACAGCAAAGAGTAAGACACTAGGTCACTAGAAAGAAAGAGAGAAACCCGATAAGGTGCAACAATAATATTTATATTTTCCATGCTAAGCCATATTGGAGTTGTTGTCATTAATACAGTTAAGGATATTTTCAAGTTTCTGAAGCAAAAAAAAAAATGGGGTTGAAGATTCTGACTCATTTTCCCTGTAATTATCATTTTCTATTTGTATTAAAATGTTAGTATATGGGCTGGGGATATGGCCTAGTGGCAAGAGAGCTTGCCTCGTATACATGAGGCCCTGGGTTCGATTCCCCAGCACCACATATACAGAAAACGGCCAGAAGTGGTGCTGTGGCTCAAGTGGCAGAGTGCTAGCCTTGAGCAAGAAGAAGCCAGGGACAGTGCTCAGGCCCTGAGTCCAAGGCCCAGGTCTGGCCAAAAAAAAAAAAAAAATGTTAGTATGAGGCATGATTTCTGAATTCTGTCACAGTTTTACCTTTTACAGTCTTTTTTTTCTTTTGTACTTAGAGAAAAATGACTGAATCTAGCACAGGTCCAAAAAGAAGGAATAATGATAACATTTTATAACCAAGGTCTGTTTTGTAGATTCTTTGTTCATATTTTTATATGTTTACATTGGAAGATAAGGTGCTGTGTGTGGAAATTCTGGGGCCATTGAAATTGAAAAAGTTGATGAGTGAAATCTTTTCTAGACAGAATGGTCATGTTGTCTGAATTAGTGTATTCATTTTTTTTTAAATTACTCTAAGAAGGAGGTATCTATCTTCCTTGGGTGATGAGTTAGACAATGAGTTGTCGCAAGGTCAATCCAATGTTATGAACCAATTAAGATGATTGACATAACTTAATAAGTTCTTGCTCATGTAGATTGGCTGCAGGACCCTCCACTCAGAAGGAAATTGCCAAGGACCTGGTGATATCATGATGTCTATGATCATTAACATTTGTCAACACCTGTTATGAAGCAGGCATGGTACATATGAGATTTCTGATTTATTTTAATCTTCATTACGCTTTGATATAGGTCTTCCCGTCTTATGAAGGAGAGACATAGCTTTGAAAGTCTAAGAAGTTTATGAAAGGCTATACCCAATGCATTCTGCTGATCTGGAGGATACAAATGCTAAACTGATCTTTATAATTAAAATTCCACACAACGTTGCCTTGGGTAATGAGTGGGGGTCAGCTCTTTTTCTCTTAAGTTGTTGAATTACTGCGAATTAATTTCTTTTGAGCAGAAACTGTAATATGTGAATGCCTATTCTACTTTTTTAAAAAAATATGTAAATCTTTTTCTAATTACAATAAAATTTCTCTTATTCTACATGGTCACAGAAGAGACTATTCTGATTAATAGACTATTCTGGTTAATGAAACATTGGGGGAAGAATACTAATCTTCAAGAAATGGAGCATAAACAAATATGCTCCATAGAAGTAAGTTAGGGCACAATAATCTTTCTGTGATCCAGGAAACGGGTCCTCTAGCAGCACAGGGTCAACACAACAAAGACCAGGGGACGTAAGGGGAGAGAACAGCAGCAGCTCATACTGTTAGTTAGAATCTTGGGTGTGAATGAGCTGGAAGGCATGGTGGAGACTGGCCAAGCCTTCTATGTACTGATAAGAAATTGGAGACCCACGTAAGTGGTAGGCGAAATGATCGACTCAAAGTCACCCAGGGGTCCAGGGACAGCCACTGACAGACCCATTCTGCTTTGTGAGCTGAGGGTCATGTGGATTTCACTTATCAATACAAAAAAAGAAGAAGATATGTTGTCTCTGGCCTTCTAAATTTGATTTCCAAGCAGCCATGGCTTTTTCCTTGTTTGTATTTCCTGGGTCTTCATTTCCTTACCCCCTACTTCCATTGCACAACAAACACACAGGATGGGCTGTTGCAAACAAGGCACAGCAAGCAACAGGCCTTTCCTTTGAATAGGTTCTGATTTTTCTCTCCGGTTTAATATGGTTTCTATTAGGAGTGAAACAGGAAGAGGAGCATTCGATTCCAGCCTCTTGCAATTTAACTTGCCAGCTTTAAGGATTAATCAATTATTTACTTAGCTGGCACCATTTTCCTGTCACTTAAATCATATTTAATTTCTAGTCTATTATATTCCATTATCGGTGCTGAGCCAAAACTCTTGATGTACTATTTGCTTATGAGATGGTTTCACACGTATAGCATAAAAATACTAAATGTCCCATGTATATTACAGATGACAGATTGCCTCTGTTAAAATGTGGTTCAAGCACACACTTTAGCGATTTCTCTAGTTTATGACTCTAGCATATCCGGGGCACCATTTACAACCTAGTGAGAAAGCACCGGAACAATCTAGATCAATAGTCTATTCAATCTAAAAAAGTTATTGTTCTTACAAAATGAGACTTAAAATTTGGCTTTTGAAAGTCATCCAGATCTTTTACCCGCTACTACAAAACACCTGATATCTAACACTGTTTGAGATATAAAAGCCCAGTGCAATGTATGAAATTCAATCAAATCCCAATTTGGATAGAAACACATGACACATTTCGGTCAGATAATTGCTCTGGGTATTACATGGTACTAGAGAATTAGTGTTAATTTTTTACGGGTGAGAAATGCATTGAAGTTATGCAGGAGAGTGACCTTATTTTAGAAACAGCATCTTTACTTTGAGGAGATGTAGGGCTGAAATGTTTGGGAGTTAAGTGTAGTAATGTCTGCAGCTCTTTAAATAGTTCCGAAGAAATACAGAGAGGAAGCAAATGTAGAAAAATAGCAACGTGAATGTAGGGTGGTAAATGGAGGCCCATTGTACTACTTAAAATGTTTTGATTTGTTGTCAGACTTAACAGAAATGGGACATGACTGAAATGTCACTTCAGGAAAATAACTCAGAAGTGTTTAGTTCACATACCCTACATGCCCCACAGAAAACTACTCTTTGGGGGGCAGGTAGTAAGATCATAACCTTCAACAAAGAAATTAGCTGTTGCATAACACTCCAATCATCAGGAACAATCAGCTAATGGAGGACTGAAGTTGAAGGTAGTGGGGGCACAGTAAAAGGCCACCCACCTGTGTCGCTAAGGGGCCACCGCCATGCTGTGTCACTCCCTCTGCATTTCTAGGCCCTAGCAACTTCTCCATTGGCATCCTCTGAGACCCCTTGCTCACTCCAGGGAGTCATGTGGGCTATACACCCAAACATATTCTCCCAAAGACATGCACCAATAGTGAAGAGCCTGCTTACTTCCTGCCTTGAGTCACTTCCAGTTCCACCTTCCATGCCTCCATTTTATAACTGGTAGCATAAAAATAAAATATCCAACTCTTAGATCACCCATAAGATTTGTAAGGAATTGGAGGCCTAGCCTGTAATCGAGTACGAGTCCAATAAATGGAGGTGGTCACCATCATGATGCTCTCTAGAATCACAAGCTTCTCAGATTTATCCTATGATAACTTTCTAGCCGAGACAGAAAAATTAGGGCAGGTTGTCGATACAAGTAGGCCTAGATAGGTCTAGTTTAAATACTGTAACTCAAGAATATCAATGAATAGAGTAATATCATCCCAGAGAAATAGTTCTAGTGTTCCCAGATTCTTTTCTTTCTCTAATGCCTACTCCCCCATCCCCTTCCTGGTTGGTTTCTGGTTGGTTGTGGGGCCTGAACATACTTTTCTATGACTGGAATGAATCACTAGAAGTAAACTACCAAAACAAAGATGACAAAAACTTATAGACAATTCTCTCACACCAGAGCAGACATCACTAAAGTAGGGTACACGTAACACCAACAGATGCTTGGGATGGTCCTTAGGATGTGAAAAGAGTGGAGCTCTATCTGCTGGTTGTGCCATACAAGTACTTTAAGACTACTGACCAACAATATTTTCACCTGGTCCACAACACAGAGAGCGGCAGGTCATGTGAAGTACTGGGGGGGAGGGGTTCCTCTGGGGCCCCACCCCAGCCCAACTCAGGACCCAAGTCTCAGTTCTATCTACTTTTTCGTTCCTACTGTGCTACCTCACACACCTGTTGAGCTGAGCTCTGCTGAGTGGATTTATAGATTACATTATCCAGTTTTAACTAAACCAATCTGTCCAAAATGAATAGCTGGGCTTAAAAAGAAGATTCCCACAAAGAAATAGTGGATTTAAGAGGATTCTAACCATGAAAGCACAAACAGACAAGAAGAAAATGGTGGAGCACAGGGGTGTGCTAGTTGGTTAAGATAAAAACACTAACCTAATGAGATCAGATCACAAATTAGGAAGAAAAATGAAACCATCAGGGTGATTTGAGAACATGGATTTAATCCACTATTTGGGGCATTGTCATAAACACATATTAAGACTTGATACTAGCAAAGAGACACAAAATCTGTAAAAGAATAAATAATACATAAGTGTAACAGCTTACCCCACGAGTTGTTTACTGATAAAGTAGTCAGAGATAGATAGAAAAAATGATTATGACTCTTAAATGTTCAAAATAAGCCAGAACATGGGCCAATCTTAGCCATTATGAAACACAAATGAGAGTAATGAAAACAAAAAAAGTCTTATATTCAGGGTCCAAAAAGTCAATACACAAGTAGAGGATGTGGGAGTCTAGGCTGCGAATCAGCCCATTTCACAGAAGCCCAGCATCTGCAAGCTGATGGGGCTGTCAGCCGTAACAGCCGGCCACTGCCAACCAGCGACCCAACCGCCTCCCGGGAGGCTCTAGTGTCTAAGCTCAGGTGTCTAAGCTTTGCTTGCTTCTGCTGGACCATAGGTAGAGGACTCTCCATTTCCCCAGACACATGGCCCTGCTAGAGCCCACCAAGAGCATAGGGTTCAAATCCAGGCGCCTATAGAGAGGTTTCCAACCGTCTAGGAGGATGAATTAGCAAACGGAGGCACCTGACTCTGAGTTCTAGGAGTCCCGGAAGCAAAGACACAGGGCCAGGGACTAGAGAATGCGAGGGCAGAATTTGAACAATTTAGCTTGCTACATACACATACAGGTACTTACTCAACCTAACTTCAGGACTTTATTGTCCTGGTCAGTATTGCATCTCAACATACTTGGCATCTAACCTGATCACAGCCAATCACTTGAGAAATTCACGAAGAGGCTCAATAGGATTCTTCCCCAACTTTAATAAAACATTTCAATTGTACCTCCATGTCCCCCTTCCCTCCAAAAACTAAGACACCACCAACAGAGATCTCTGAGCCTCTTTATAAGCTTTTAATAGCACAGTTTGCATTTCTATGACCAGGTCTTTAGATTACTTTGATTTTCATCTCCAACAATATGAGGAGGTTTTCTTTCTAATATCTCTGCTCTTACTAACAAGCTATTTTATACTAAAAATGTACTGGGAGATTTTTAAGGTCAATTCTGCTAAGAATTTGTAAATAACAGTACTTTTTAAAAAATATTCTAACTGGAAGATTACAAATAAATCTAAAAACAAATGTAGTACACTAAGTTTTAAGGAAGAAAATGTAATTAAGGGCTGTGAATATCTATGCATGAGGCAATGCTAAGACTTTGGCACCTATTGAATGGTAACAGCACAGGGTCAATATCTGATGTTTTCTGTAAATGATAGGTTAAAAAAAAGTCCTGAAACCATTTCAGCTTGTTATTAGTTATCAGATTCTTCTTTTAAAAAGGACTTCGAGTGGAAATAAATGAAGGAAATCACTACCCAAATGATGCACATAAAATATCTACATAAGCTAAAAATCACAGAGAGACTCAGGAATTATGCGCTGTGGCAAAACTTAAAACAAGTCCATTCATCCCCTTTATAGTAAATGTCAAACCAAGATGTGATTTCCTCAATGTGGGAATCATCCATGAATACGTTCTGTACCACATTTCTATATTAGTAGCTGTGATTTTTTTTAGTGAGAAGTGAAGATCTAGATCAGCAAAGTGCAAACATGGCAGTCTGAGAACCCTCTCCAGCAGCACTATATACAGTAGCCCCGCTATGCAATCAGCCTGGGTATCCATCAACTAATGCGTGGATTCAAAAATAATGTAGTATATATACACAGTTGAGTATTAGTCATCCATAAAGAAGAATGAAATTATATCCTTTGCAGGAAAATGGATACAATTGGAGATCAATGTATTAAGTGAAATAAGCCAGACTGAGAAAGTCAATTATCATGTATCCTCTAGTATGTGCTGTCTAGACCTTAAAAAGAAAGAATGGCACGAGAGTAGAACAGAGAGATTGTGTGTTCCCACAACCATGGCATGGAAGCTGGGGGGGGGGGGGGAGGGCGTGAAAGGAGAGGGTGAATCAATAGAACAGAAGTTTGAAAATAAAGTTAATGAAACCCACTAAGATTGCTTTAAAAGGGCAAGGGAAATAGAAGAGAATACTAGAGGGGGTAAATTTGACCAAAGTAGCTTAGATTTGTGTATGGAATTATCATAGGGAAACACCCTTTTGTATAATTAATATATACTAATGTGAAAAAAAAAAGAGAGAGAAAGCCTTGGAGAAACAATGACTCTCACTCTTATTCAAGAAATCCAGGCTAAGAAGCTCCAAGAGCATCTGCCATTCGCCTGGACATCACGGTAAATGTCAACCCTGGCAGAGGCTAGCGGGCTCTCTGCAGTGATGGAGGAGTAGATGGAGCTCACACCGGACACGAGGCCTGCCCGGGGAAGCAATGCTGAAAATGGCTGCAGGCTGGATTGATGAAATTCCACAGAGACTTCCAGAGTGTGTCAAAAAGCCTTGCTCCTTCAAGACTTAATCTAAGGGGTAAGAAAGCAGGTCACCAAAATGAACATTCAAAGAAAAGCACAGGCAAGACGGAAGAGCAGTCTTTGCACAATAAAGCCAGGTAGGAAGGTATTGGGAGAATACCCAGTGAGTGGAGAATGCTGATTCAAGGTGAAGTGAAAATCAGCTTCTATGAAGTCTCAAATACACATAGATATCCACACATATATGCTATATATATATATATATGTATATATATATATATATATTGCATTTTGGGATTGCGTATGTGTGTATCTCCCACTCGTGTCTCAGTTCCTGACACCAGTGCAGTGGCCGGGTCTTCATCTCACTGTTTTCTATTTTAGGGAGTGTTCAGCTGTGTGGAGACACAGGCAATGCTGTGTCTCAGGACTGAGCTAACAGAAGCCCAAGAGCTCCGCTCCATGACAGATGCTGGGCTGAGATAACCAGGAAGAATAGGAAACTCAGACAAGGGGCAGCTGGGCCAGACATATTCAACTCCCCACCTGCTTACAGACCTTCACATTCATCTTGCAAACCCCAATGCCCATTGGTGCAAAAAAAAAAAATCTGTCAGCACACTGAGAAGTTAATCAATTTGGGGAATGGGAGGCAACTATCCCAGGGTGGATTTTAGATCCTTTGTGTAAACACACATTTGTGCAGCCCAAGAGGCAGCTGAGCCAGAACAACCACGGCTTTCTCTGTTCTCTCTGCGATCACCCACACACTATACATCTGGGATTCACACAGCTCCTGCTGCTATTATATTAGACGAGGAGACAGATGATAGATAGATTATAGATAGATAGATAGATAGATAGATAGATAGATAGATAGATAGATAGATGATAGAGATAGACAGATAGATACAGACAGACAGAGCTGGCTTTGGGATCTAATTAAATGTGTTTGAAGGTGTTTTTGTTTGTTTGTTTGGCTCCCCTAGTACACTCTGAACATCTAATTTGCATTTCTGTCTCGTTCATCTCAGGGGTGAGGTTGTTTTTTTTGTTGCTGCTGTTCCTTTTGTCTGAATGGAGAAAAAGAAAGATCTCCAAGCTCAAGTCAAGTAGTCAGACACTCTGTTCCTCAGGGTCTGCTCATACCACATGTAAAATCCCAATGTTGCCATTGCTACAAAGTAACCTCAATACCAAGAATATGTCAGCTTAAGAAAATGCGTTAGGAAATGTCTAGCTCTCTGCTGTGATTTCCTTTAAAGTTCTAATTAGTCGTATTCAGAAATGAATTCCGTAAATTGGAATGTTTCCTTTAAAGCTTTTAAGGTACACACAATGGGCCCCCAATAATGTGTTTCTGTCATAATTGGTCTTTGAAGAAAGTAATTTTCAAATATAGATTCATATTTTTGGAGATGTCATACATCTTAGAAACAATCACAATGTTGAGTCTCAAATTAATATTTGTTGCTTAATGCCACCAAAATGTCAGATTAATGAGTAATTAACAACAGCGGAATGGAATGTTATTTCCTTCTTGCTATAAAGGCCAAAAGCATAATGGAGAATTCCTGTCAAGAAACATCTTTCAACAAATGTTATTTCCAGAGTTTTCCATTTTAAAGTAACAGATGAAGGGGTCTATAAATGTCTTCTTTTCATGGTCAGCAAACAGCTGGGTTTCCAGATAACACAGGCAACATAAATATTCATGTTATTAAAGCTATTTCTCTATTTTACTCCTATTTGTCGATTGCTGATATTAACCCTAGCGCTCTTCTCTAGAAGAAGCTGGCACCACTTCTTTCCTGTGGTGTTCTGCTCGGGGGTTGCCAAGTTACCTTTATCAACCTTTGCTTCTCTTCAGACTTTGAGCAGGGTGCCTGCCTTCTCCACGTTACGTGTCCTCTCTCCAACAGGGCTAAGATGGCGCCTGTCCATTCAACTCCATCGGCTGCCCCCTTCCCCTGCAGGGCTGGGGACTCTCAGTTTGGAAGCGCCCTCTCTCTAGCCAGCCTCTTCCCTGCCTCACAAGTCTCCTAACTCCCTCATGCCAGTTCCCAGCCAGGGTCAACCCCCCCGGCCCACCTCCTCCCATTCTGTTCAAGTGCCAGCCTATTGACAGACCTCTGACACAGAACAAAAGCAAACCTTGGCAGAACTAGCTCCTTCCAGGTTCAAAGCCAGCCACTTCCACAGTGCTTAGCCGTCACCCACAGAGATCTCTTCTTCCTAGCCCACACCCCACAGGACCCATCCAGCCGGTGTCCCCGTGGACTTGAACTCTCAGCTTTAGCTTCTCCTCCATCCCCAGCAGTGGTTTGTGGTTCCTCCAGAATCCCTCTGCTAAGTTTGGGAATGGATATGCAAACTGGCACACTTAATCTAATCAAAAGATAGGGTGGGATCTTTGCACACCCACGCTCATATTGCCAAGAGGTTGAAACAATTCCAGTATCCGTCAAGGGATGAAGGCACATATAAAACCTGGTTTATACACATATCGGAATATTACTCAGTCACGTAAAAGAAAGGAAATCCAATTAAAAGCTGGAACATCCCAAGGAAGTGTTGGTAAAGTAAGCTAATCACAAAAAAAGTAACTACTAGGTTGTTCCACTCACAAGTGATCAAATTCACAAAAGTAGAATAGGAGCTACTGAGGACTTGGGAGGAAGAGAAAAGGCAAGATCTTGTCTAATGTGTATGGAGTTTCAGGCTTGCAAGGTGAAAAGGTTCTAATCACAACACTGCAAATATAACACTACTGAGCTGTACATTTAAAAATGGTTAACATGGCAAGTAGTATGTGGTTTTAGCCACAAGAACACATGCATTTAATTAAAAAAAAATCTCAAACTAAACTTGTAATTACTTGGCTTGCTCTTGTATATCAATGGAGAGCAATACTAACACTGTTCTCCTCTTCATTTAGTCTTTATAAAGCTAAGCTGTGATGTATCTGAGAATTGCCTCTGTTTATGAGATGCTGATTTTTAAAAGTGCATAAATACAGATTGCCTCCTATAGCATGCATGCGTGCAAACACACACACACACACACACACACACACACACACACACACACACACACACACCACTGCTCCTGAATCTCATTCAATACCAGGCCTCAGGAGCTATGTAACTCAATCAGCCAAATGTCGATACGTCCATATTAGAACTGAAGTCTTCATGACTTTAAAAAATATTTTTCTTTCTTAATTTCTTTTCAACTAAAGAAAGGGATAATGTCCAAAAGAGACATGTACATATTACCTGAATTGTGAAATGGTGACCCCTCTGTACAACACCTTCATAATAACAAAATCATATTTTCAAACATTTCCTACTGATCATAATGTATCCCTCTTTTCTATGTTACTGAAGCCCATGACACTTGGAGACATGAATGAATCCTACTTGCCGTCCCTTACCTTTTTGTTGTGATGTGAAATAATTGAAGGAATTTCATCGAAATGGGACACAGCGGCAGATTGTCAGGTGGGAAGCCCAGGAGAAAAAAAGAAGAAAGAAGAAAGGGTGGTTAGTTAGATGATGTCCTTGGAGAGAAGGGCAGAGCAGGCTCCTAAATAACATCAATCTGAGAGTCAAACATCAGCAGCAACATCCAGATGTTTGATGTCTGCCTCTCCTTCTACCCTAATTAGAAACCCATGCTTCTGGCACAAAGCACAAAGAAGACTCCCCAGCCTCTACCAAGGACCTCCTTCCTCGGCCTGTCTTTTCTTCACTGTTGATTCTGCCACTGAAAACACTTAGAAGCCAATTCCCCCCTCCACAAAGCTGAAGAACTGGGCTGCCAGGGTACCAGTTTCTCCCTTCAAATAACCTTGTCCTGAACCCAAGAAAATGGTGCATCTAACGCACCAGTACTAACACTTCTGAATTCCTCTGCTGTTGTTTTTTTTTTTTTTTTTCCTTTTTGGTTTAGTGGGTGCTGGACATGGAGGCCAGGACCTTTTCCTATCACAGAGATATATGCCTGCCCTACAATCCCCAAGTTAGGGAGGTCACGTGAGCCCGTGGAGGGCCCATGGTTGCTGTCCACCAGGCAGGCTGTCTCCATCTCACAACCCTGTTGGGACTTCACTGTGGCAGACCCTAAGTGGGGCAAATGAACAGTGAGGCTCACTTCCCAGCAGTTCTTGAACACACCCATGAGAAGGCCTCTTCTTTCCTACACACACACACACACACACACACACACACACACTCACACTCATCTTTGGGCTTCTTGGAACCTGGTGGCCATGTATAGGAACCAATGCTACTTTGGGAAGACAAAAACAGAGTGTGTGCAAGCCAGGAAAGGAGAGGAGGTGGAGTTCTCCTCCAGGATTAATTAACACATGAACTATCACTGAGATGTTTAAAAAATAAGTCACCTAAAATTATTTTAAAGTAAACCAAAATAAGCATGCCAATTTGTTCCCATTGTCTAACCTTATTTACTTCCAAATTAGCATGAAAATAAATGAAACCACAAAGAAGGTCCACTGTATTCTCTAAATTATATTGATTCACACACACACACACACACACACACTCACACACACACGGTGGTCCTCAGACTCATTCAGTGTGCAAGAAAAGCTGCTTCTCTATCTATCACAGTGCTTCATGAAGTGGCAAATATTTCGAATTTTGATCATCCAGTTGACTTTATTAAGTCACCTCGTCTCTCCATAGAAGAAGTCAAGGTGCAATCCCCGCAAACCCCCTCCCCCCACCCCATTCTGAGAAGCTCTTGTCTGTTGAAATTGTTCACAACCAATTCCATTGGTTTCAAGCAAATCGCAAATCCCACTGGCTATTCTCTATCGAAGGTGAGGTCCATACAATACAATTACATGGAGAACTTTGGTACAAATAAATACCTAAGACCGACACCTGGAGATTCCGTGCAGAGGATCCCTTCTGGCATATGTATTTAATAAGCACTCCAGTGCCCCTGTGGTGGAACTGAAGTTCTAATACACAAGAGGGAAAGGAATGGAGATAATGTGTGCTTCTGTCATCTCGAGTTTGACCCTGGAAGATGTTCCCTTGGGGACTGTAAGAAGCTGTCGCTGTGCTGGGCAGGAAGCACAGGAAGGAGAGATCTGAACCTGGAGTGCAAGGGTTGGCCTCAGGGGCAGACATTCTTCGGGATCACACTCATACATTCACAGGGGAGGAAGTTCCAGTTCATTTCGGACGACTAACATCTCTTGAAAGGTGTTTTCCCTTTTCTGTTTTGGTTAAAATTCTTGGGAGAAACTAACCAAGAACCAGCCAAGGTCACCAGTTTCTCTCATTCATTCTTTTTAGTGGACCCAGAGTAGTCCCTACTCATCCTGACACTAAATTCTCTGTCTTCTGCCATCTTCCTTTCTGAACATCTGACTTATGGACCTCAACTGAGCATGCTCAAGATTGTGCCCTGCCCTACAGCCATCTTCCTCTGTGAATATAATCAGGCTCACCAATAAAACTTCCCTACTTTCTTCGTTGGAGGACTACACTACTATGTGAGGAACACCATTATTCTTTCAATTAATGAATCGCTTTCCATAGTTTTCAAGTTTTTTTTTTTTTTTGGTTGTCTTGGCTGCTTTGCATTTACCAAGGGAAGATCTCACTGTGCTCAAAACACATTCCCACATGTAATAGATGTTCTAGAATAAATGTCAACCGTGGCAATCCTGCACAAATCTGACCTATAAGGTCAGTAAGATGAGTTTTTCCATGGAGAATTTGCTTGTTTTCTGCATTGTGAAAGAATTTTTCTTGCGTTTGCCGTGAAGGGGGAGGGGAAGAAGGCCGGGGAGTTGGAGCAGATTCTTATTGAAAAGTAACAATATTGCTTTTTATGAGTGAAATTTTAATCTAAAATGCATTTCAAAACTACATAAGGATGTCAGGGAGACAAGAGAAGCTCAATAATTTGTCAATTGCGTCTGCTGAGAATACAATTATGAGAAAAATGAACTGTAATGATATAATGGATCTTTTTGTGTTACTTAAAGACTAAGCAATAAAGAGCAGAGTGAGAAGCATAAGATTATGGCTATAAACACATGTGGATTACTGTACTGGGAGGTAATGCTCATCCCATCTTCGGGTCATTCATGGTTAGAGGCAGTGCAGAGATCTCTGTGATTTGAGTTCAAATCTTAGCATCCGTGCTTTGCTTTGATGAACTATCTGACCCAGAAGGAGCCATACAAATATACCAAGCCCTATCTCCTAAGAGATGTAGAACACTTAGCCAAGCACACAACACAGGACCTGCCAGGCAGTTAGCACTGAACACATGCCAGTTACTTACTGTTTTATCTTTGTCATCGTTCTTACCTGTTGGTTAGCAAAGAGAGGTTTGGCAAGATCCAAGATGACACATTGTAATGTGTGACCAAACACTGTGATCCCATTGTCTACTTTAATACCCAGGAACATTATGGACACTGACAGTTCCCCATTGATATCCAGCCTGGTGGACTATTGTCAGCCCGCATTCTATGTCCATGGGCTCTGAACAGATTGAGTCCCCTGCCTGCCTCCAAAGGCACTTTTGAGATAGAACTATTCTTTCTGCTCAAACCCAAAAGTGTAAAAGGGGCTCCATCTAGCACCCCCCCCCAAGCTGATGTCTCTATTGCAATTATAATATAACTGAGAAGGAAAAGAAAATAGAATCCAACTTTATCTTTCCCATTAATGAGTCACGGAGGTTTCCTTTGATTTATTTACAATGATTCTCTTATTTTTTTCATCCATGGATTATGGTGTTATGTGTCTGCAGGAAATTGTGTCTCAAATTAGAATTTCTAAAATAGTAATACTATAATCAGTCTACTCAAGAAAACCCAACTTTGACTGGGATCTTTATAGGGAAGTAGGAGAGAAAGCCAACTTTAATATCAGACTTGTCATTCAAAGCAAAACCACTAACTTATCCAACTCGTCTGTTCAACTAAAGCTTATTGGAAAGTTGTGCCCATCTTTGCTTCAGCCTTTCACGGGCTCCATTCTATTGTGCTGTAATCATATTACTGAAGATTTTAAAAGTTTTCTGATGAGAAGGCTCATTTAATTAGACTAGTAATAGGAATGATACACATTACATATGCTCTTAGATTGCCAAAACCTTTTTTCAATTATAACTGAGGTGTCGCAAGTATGATGGCTAATGGTAAGCATTTGGGCCTTTAATGAGGGAAAGCCTTGAGCAATCTGTGCACACTTTTACGACACACTTTAAATATGCATTCAAAGTAGTGCCTAGGAAATTAAGGGAACGGTTGATTCATGCTCTTGTGCCAGATCTGAAATGATCCAGCAGTCAAAACTATGCCTTACACAAAGCTGCACTGAAAGCAGAACAGGAAGAAACCTGGAGATTTCTTTTCTCCTTTAAAAAAAGTTTCAGTGGATTCTACTTCATCACTCCCGTATCTTTAGGTGATTTACTGTACAAAGTAAACTCTTCAAAAAGATCATGCTAGCATCAGGTGCTATGCCGAAGCATGAAATTTGCTTCAGTTTCTCATTTAGAATGAGCTTTAAATGAGCGACACGACTAAAAGCAAGTGGCATTATTTGCAGAGTGCAATCCAGGCAACACACCACAGATGTGTTCCTAGACAGACAGGACCACTGACTGAGCAATGGGACCACAGCCGCTGAATGGTGAGATCTGTGCTGTGGAGCAGGCCACTGGGTTGCCGTCCCTAGGAAGCCAATGAAACCAATGCCAGGCTCAAAGAGAGGTAAGTGCTTGTGTTCTAAAGAGTCCCAAGGGCTGGGAAGCCATGCCTCCCAGTCTGGGAGGAGGTGGGACAGCCCTATAGCACACTCTTCCCTGGTGTCCTCCTTCCCAGCCTACAGAAGATCACCCATGGCTTCCTTGGTTCTGAGAAGGTAACTAGGGCTTTTCCTTCCCCTCTCTGTGGAATCATTATCCTCTGACTCCTCCTAAGGTAAGAAAGAGGTGACCATCCAAGTGAATGGCTTTCGATGAGCTCTCTGAAAGGGAGCCAGGTATCCTGGTTCCCAACTGGATGCCTGCTAGGTCAGCTGACTTGTTGACTGAGCCTGAGTCCACTCAAGCAGGTGAAAAGTGCAGTGCACAGAAATGGCAGGGCAGCGAGGGGTCAATGCTGGACCCCTAAGGAGCCCCCTTCTCAATGGAGGGGACAGTGGGGGGATGTCTACTTATCCTGTGAGGTTGGTGTTTGTTCCCTTTTCTGCAGCATCTGGGTGCAGCTTTATTGGCTCACATGACAGTAACACTAGGCTAAGTGAGTCAGAACCAAGGGTGACATAATCGCTAAGGTGGCTGCTGGTCCTTTTAAGGAGCCTGGGCTATAGGGGTATGGGATGGTGGGTAGAGGATCTGAATAAGGTCCTTCCCCAGGGGCTCACTCCATTCTCAACTTTTTACAAGGCAGACTGCTACAGATGGACAGCTGTTACTTTGAAATGAGTAGTCTAAAAGATAAGGACACTTCTGTCCCCAAACCTTCCAACTTTCCTATAGGAATTCATTCTTCACACTGCCTAGAGATAAGGTCAGTCTCCGGGGTGCTAATGGTCCCACAAAGTTCCTCAGAACAAACCCAGGATGAACATTACCATTTCTTCATGGTGGGGACAAAAGACCTCAGCTCAGAGCCCTTCACTGTACTATAAAATGCCCCTTTCTCTGGTGGGGGAAGAGAAATAGACTCTGTTAGTGGATGGGTAATGGAGGGAGGAGACTGGACTAGCAAGGAGGATGAAGACTGCCAAAATAGATCTGTCACTGTGAAAAGGACAATGAGATCCGTTGAAATCGTTTTGGGAAGTGGGGAAGAGGAGTAGGGAGAGTGGTCGCGGGGGTGAAATTGATTGGAATACAGTGGCCAATTCTTTTTATGTCTCTCAGAAGAAAAATAAATCTCCTATATGCAATTCTTTTAGGTAACTATGGCCTTAATGAAGCCCTACAGATAGAGCACTAAATACAAATCTTCATCCTGGAGTAATTTCATCTAAATAGCCAAGACACCTTCATTTGTTTTGTCTTCCAACTAACTATTTCATCAACTTAGAAGAAGAAGAAGAAGAAGGAACCAGCACTGGTAACCGTAAGCCCAGACACGGTCCTGGGTTGTTTCTAGATCTATGGCGCTGACATTAATAAAATGCTGCTTATCTCTACTACATTAGAATTGTATTTTATGGGAAGTTTTCAGTGTGTGTGGCATAGAGGGGAGACATGTGGAGCCCATTGACATTTAGCTAACAGAATTTTAATAGATTTGAGCTGGCCTAGGTGGGAAGAAAAACAGGAGAGAAATGCCAACCAATTGACTCCATAGAGAACAATTCATTTTGGTTTTACATGTTATTAAATATCACTTCCTCTCACTAAGGTTGGTACCTGTATTAGTCTCAAACAAGCAAAATTTGCCTACCGCCAAAGTCCATCACAATGGTACATGAGTTCAATCTCAGCTCCTAGGACACTATAACCAGCCATTCTCCACAGAACCACGCAGTCCTCTACAAGCAGCACCATCTGCCATGTCACTATGCAAGAGACAGGAGGCTTCTGGATCGCAGGGACCAGTGACTCAGAAAGCAGTGTTTGCAGCATCTATCCTCTTGGTCAGGTCTGACTGCTGGCTTGACTCACCTGATGCATGACTGTCACTGACCATTGTGGACAGAGCTGTGCAGAAGTCTTCCCTACCATAGGGCAGATCCTGAGCCCTGAAATATGCCTAGTCTACTCATTAGCATTTCTCCCGGTAGAGCAAACCGACCCCACCCAATCCCACAGTGGCCAGAGTCTTCAAGGAATCCTCCCTGCCTTGGTAGGGAGTACATTGTAGGCTGTACGTTTACTTCCTATGCTGCCAATTCCCTTTCCCATTTACCTTCCAAATCTCCCCCTTCCTTTCAATTTCCTTCTCTTAGAAATGGCCATTCTCCAACATTACAGCATTCTGCTCTGAAATCTATGGTGACTTGAACATGTTTTCTTTCTTTCCAGAAATATCTCTAATGGAATGAAGTTAAATGTTTTTGTTTATGCCCTACCATCATTGGACTATTCAGGTTTTAAATATTAGCTACCCTTGGCTTGCTTTAAATATAAAGTTTTCTCTCCCCCATCACCCATTTCCATCTCTCCTTTCATCCCTCCCCTCCTTCTTTCTTTCTCGTCCTGTTCTTTAATGGCTCATCTTCATTTTATCTCTCACATGAACACCAAGCTCCAGTGAGCAAGCCTCTGGATTCTTTTCTTCTTGGACTCATTTCATTTCCATAGATCACTACGTTTAACTCTTCAGTTCCCAATCCCTTCTTAAATTCCATTCACTGACAGGTCCACAGAGGCCAGGAAGCATACCTGGAACCAGAAATTCATTGCTCAATGAGACAATCATTTTAGAAAGGGGCTCAGACCATAAATAGTTGAACAACAGACATACAAAACAGGGCTGATGGGGTGACAGAGAAGACGTCTAAAACCCTTAGAATGTGGGTGCCTGTTGGAGGTGGTAGGGCAAAGAAGGCCTCTCCAAGGAAATACATTTGAATTCAGACCCCATCCCCCACCCAACCATGAAAAGAGCTGGAAAAGAGATTTTAGAGGACAGAACAGCATGCCTGAAAGCCCTGAGGCAAGTAGGAACTTGGATTTTCTAGGAACTTGGAAAGAACGAACATGTGACTAGAGTCTAGCACAAAGGGAACATGTAGCTTGCAAGACTTGTCTGAAGAGCTTGGATTCTATTCTTAGTGGTACTAGGTACTGCTCAGCAGGAAAATGGCATGACCTGATTTTTTTTTCCAGTAGTACTAGAGTTTGAACCCAGGGCCTTACACTTGCTCAGCAGCACTCTACCACATGAGTCACAGCTTCCCTTTTTGCTTACTTATGCTGTACTCTCGATAGCTTTATGATTTTTTGCTGGGACTGGCCTAGATTGTGGCCCTCCTACCTATACCTCCAGAGTTGCTTAGATTACAGGTATGTTTCACCTCATCTAGCCCAACAGGTCTGTTGTTTAAAAGATACTTTTCCTTATATGTTACTGTGAAGGAAATCAAGAATACAATGTATATCCTGCAAAATGAAGAAAAAAGAGGAAAGGAGTGGTTTGGGCGGGATGGGTGAGAAAAGGGTGAGATTCATCAAGATGCATTGTATACATTCATATACTGCTTTGTAGAATGGCAACTCCTTTGCACTATTACTTAAAGATAATGAAACTATTTTTAAAACATAGCCGTTAAGAACACACACATACAGAAATGAAGAATAGGAACTGGGACTTAAGAGCTCCAAGTCCAACGTACCCCTGTCACGGTTCCAAGACCTTCAAAACAAGCCAGCAAGAACCTTTCAATCTACCTCCAAAATCACCACCATCAACAACAAACAAACAAAACCCTTAGGACAATGTGTGCCTGCCTTAACTCAAAGAGTTTCGAAGCTATATGAGCAACATGGTTACGAAATGACAGGTCTGCAGGTTTCTAAACCCTCCCTAACAGCTTTCTAGCCACATATTTGTTTGGTTTCGCCTCCCACGACATGCTCTCCTCAGCAATCACCAGTAAGAATTTACAATAATGAACTGTGTATACACGTTTCTTGAAAGGTTTCCCTGGAATAAGGAAAAACTGTTATTTAAAACAAAAACAAAAACAATGGAGGAACATATTTGTGAGAAGCGCAGAAGACCTAAATAGTAAGAAACAGCTGAGTGTGTCTCATCAGAGTGTCTACTGAAGTTTAGGTGATACACAAGGTAGCAAGGTACAGTAAAGTCTGCTTTGGGAAGCAATCAGCCATGTAAGCCCTCCCCCAATTCTGGTCTAAAAAAAAACAAAACAAAACTGAGCACACCGATTAAAAATTGGGGGTGATTTTACTATTCATCCAGACTATAATTCACCCCACCTGATCCTGCCCCGGAAGCCAGTCTGTCTATCTGTCTATCTATGTGTCTGTCTATCTATCTATCTATCAGCCCACCTGACCCGGAAGTTATCTTCCTGTGCCTTTTCCACTGCCCTTCCTGTGTTCTTCCATTGCTTTTTTCACTGGTTCCTTCCTTCCTAATTCCTTCCCTCCCTTCTTCCCTCCCTCCTTCCCTCTCTCCCTCCCTTCCTTCTCTCTACTTCTCCCTTTCCCTCTCTCCCTCCCCATGCTCTTTCATTGACCACAGTGCCAGTGCCTGCATATGCTACCCAAGCACTCCGAGCACCACTGAACACTATCTAGAGTCCTGGCACTATTTCTTGATACATTTTGGCCCCAACTCTGCCTGCTTGTCTCTTTCCTATCTTAGTCCAGCCCTAGCCACAGGCTGCAAAGAGTCCAGTTTCCCTCAGAAAGGCTCTGGATTGACCCATGTCCAGCTCTTCACTCTTAAAAGCGCCAAGGACTGTAAATGAGATGCTGTCAGCACACAAGAGCGGAACTGGCCCAGCTAAAACGTCTCCTTAAGTCTAAGACAATCTTTTTTCCTCAACAAAGGCAGCAGCCTTTTCTTTGAGAAATTTAATAGGTATAATTGTTAATCACATCAGGATCATGCGGCTCATTCAGGTTTTTCATCCACCCACTGGGGCTAAAATGTCAGCTAAACAAAAGCAAGAGTCTTGTCCAACTTAGTTCTGAAGAACCTGTGCTTATGAAGCAAGATTAATGTCCTTGGAGAGCACAATGAGAGTGGAGAGATTTTACATCTTATTATTAGATTGTAAGTGCCTAGATAGCATGACACAAAAACACCTCACAGAAGCCGACGTTCAAGTGGAAAAATATGACAGTCGTATTTACAGTAGGTTATTTAAAGAGCAAAATAAAGTATCAATGTAACCTCATGATACCTAAAATTGGAAAGAGCAGATGATAGAATGCATTTAAGACCTTCCTTCTGCCAATCAGTGCTATTAATCACTCTTAAGTCTAAGTAGACAGGATGATCTTTGGGGGGCAAATGATTTCCTGACATGTGCGTTTATAACAGCTGTGTATTTTAAAATCTTCCTTCCTTCCTCTTCTCTTGTCTCCAAATTTTAGATCATGTCAAGTAGTTGGCTGTGATGATCATAAACAAGGTGCATAATTATTTGACCTTCATAAGCCACAGTCTTCATTTCTGTTCTGGTTCTAAGCTGAAAGCTAAGAAGTTCCATTGGCTTAACACTGGTACAAAATACAACATGACTTAGAGGCCCCTGCTAAGTTCAGTTTCTATACTATATGCCATTTGGTTTTCTCTCCGTTCCACCAGATAGAGTTTCAGAGTAAATCACTAACATTCATTAGCCATGAAGTCTTTAATCCATAGACAAAAAAAAAAAATGTCTTGAGTGTCAGCACAATTTCTGCAGCCATTGTGATTGGGTTCAAGGCAAAAATGTCCGTCTTCCACATGAGAAGGAGGTGGAGTGGATTGTGAGTGTCACTGGGAAGGGAGGAAGCTGAGGGTTCTGTGTGTCCCCCAAGTGTATACCAGAAGTTCTTCACCAGTAACAGTGCAACTTACCTAAAGCCAGGTCTGGACATTTGTAAACCAAGTCTCCCAAAGCAGTGAGATCCTTTGTAATGGAAAGGACACCAAACTGGGAATAATTTAGACCTGAGATCTGAATACAGCTTGGGTCCTACCTCTGACATGTGACTTTCCTCCCTCCTAAAAGATTTTGCCAGTGTCCCAAACGGCTTATGTAAATGAGATGAAATTTTAAAAAAGAAACACAAGAAAACCCACATTCAGGGAGCATTAGGAAAAGAAGATATTAATATTGCCTCAATTCTGTAATATGTTCTTGGCACATGAACTATTGAGGACCAATTTACAAAGAGAAACATGTAATTTCTGCACACTTCACTCATACTCGAAAAGACTTGAGAGAGGAGAGATGGAATTTATTTCCTAGGCTGTACCCACTTGAAGTCACCAAATACAGGAAAACGAAATCTTAGCTCTTCCTAAAGAGGTATATTTCAGAAACATTTTGTATAGGAAATTACATATTGTTACAAAGGTTCTAGTCAAAATGCTAGCTTATTTTTCCCCTTTCTGGGGTTTGATCCTTTTCCCAAACACAAATGGGGTCCTTTCCAAAGGCCTAACCCAAGAGCCTAAAAAAAAGAATTTCACACAAGAAATGCCATGTTCCTTGCCAGCCTTGTCGGGGGTCAGCCTCCTCAGTACCTTCTGGAATAATACCTTGTATCGTGTATCGATTGCTCTTGGTTTTTGAAAGGAGCAACCTATGCTTGACAGGCTGTTGCCTGCAGGGAAAAGCAGAGCTCATTGGATTCCTCAGTCAGTGAGTTTAAATAACTCCAAGTCTAAAACGATTCTTGCCATTCGATGTAGATGGAAGTTCTGTTTTGGACCTGGGATCCTCCTCTGGGGTCTGGCTCACGCTCTCCACTCTCTGGCCTTTTCTTCGTTGGTTTTGCCAGGCTGGGGACTGGCCCTTAGAGGATGAGCTGCAGCCTGGAAGCCTTAGCCCTGCCCATCTACCACCTTCTCTCCTCCTTTTTACCAAAGGCACCAAACATAAGAGCTTATTTACCAAGATGTGACCATCAGGACACCAATCACTTTGGAGAACCTTAGAGGAAGGCATGGGTGAAGGCTGCAAAAGGCACAGGTAAGGACTGAGGCAGTCCTTGTGTCTGAAACCACCTAGCAAGGCAGAACACAAGGCCACGTGACAGCTGTATGCAAGAAGACACAGACCAGACCCATGAACGTCTGCATCAGCGTTCTCCATGACGCCATACTTTGCTTAGTACTGGCTGCAGACTGTCTACTGTTTGCCTGGAATTAGAGCAGTCAGTTTACACTTAGAGGGCAACAAGAAATATTTACTCTCTTAGCACAATAATTCAATGAGGTCCATGGAGTGAGGAAGGGAGGAGAGGGGATGAAAAGGGAGTGAGGGGGAGAGAACAAACCATTACTCTTGGTAGACTCCCCAAGGTAAAGACTGGCTAGATTCCTGTTACTGTTATGTGCTTTAAACAATAACCATCCTCCACTAATAAGGCAAATGAAGCTTTCTTCAGAGATGCACAGCATGGAGGGAGATCCAGGAAGATGTGATTCACAGAACCTTGCTGTTGCCGTTTCTCTGGTATGCTGCTCTCATTTCTAGAACCATCTGGAAGTTCATTTTGTTGTTGGCTAGTGGAATCCATTAGCCCTGACTCTCTGGTTGCCATGGCCCTTACAGAATGCGCTATTACAAGTGCTTTGGGCAGGTGGGGTGATGGAAAATAGTTTTCCTTCTTGGTTTTTCTATGTGGACACTAGAAAAAAAATGATATAAAGAGTAAAACTGGTGGAAGTCCTTTCCTGAACACCACGATGGAAATGAGACCCCCTCAGCCATCGGTAGCTCTTTGCTAGTATGCTCTGGTCTTTTGCTTTCTGTGGTAATCGCCATAGTAATGCTTTATTCATATGGTCCTAATTTCCAAACTCTTCTGTAGGCTTTGGCCTGGGCATCCAGCTTAAAGGAGATGTTTGCTGCCTTCCCTGTGCTCTTTAGTTAGCTGGCAAAGGCACTGATCAAGATGCTGAGTTAATGGATCTCACATGCTTAGAAGGCATAGGAGAGTGAGCACTGCTGCTTTGTCCCACCCACTGCCCAAGAACTCAGAATGGCTTTGGGGGCAGGGGATGGATGGGACTAGAGTTTGAACTTAGGGCCTTGTGATTGCTTAATCGCAGCTCTACTGCTAGAGCCATATCTACGATCCCTTATTGAATTAGTTAATATTTTCAGTAGAGTCTAATGCCTTTGCCCAGGCTGCTCTTGGACAGCGATTCTCTTATTTGTGCCTCCCACAAAGCCAGGATTATGGTCAAGCACCATCATGGCCAGTCTGTTGTGATAAGACACTGGTAACATTTTTTTTAACTTGAGCTAGGCTGCACCCATGATCCTCCCATTTCTACATAGCTGGAATTACAGACATGTACCACTATACCTGGCAAGATTTTTTAATAGGGAGGTGGGCGGGGGGAGAGAATGAATTTATCTCAATTTTTACAATACAACACTTTAACACACCAGTAAAATCCAAGGTCCATGAAGTGAGAACTTCATTTAGTTCCCTGTGGATTCTCAGCTTCTCCTGCTGTTGGCTGATGGATTTGACTGATGACAACATCAAACAGGAAAACTAAGAAATCTGTCTGCCCTTCCTAACCAGCACCATTTGCCCAGGAGGTGCTCCGAGTCTGACTTTCGTCTTCCACCAGGGGGAGCAAGGATGCCACCCCAACACATGGGAAGTAGCGCAAAACCACAGGAGGTGCCTGAAAAAGAAAAAGGAAAGTGTTCTCTCAAGCATGGGGTGGGAAGGTGGGGAGGGAGAGGAAGAATTGGAAATTAAAAACCAAAGTGAAGAAGAAAGAGGAGGAAGGCAGGGACGAGGATGAGATGGTTGATGAATAAGGTAGAGCCAGAAGGAGCATGAATAAAAAGCAGAAGAATGGGCTGGGGATATGGCCTAGTGGCAAGAGTGCCTGCCTCATATACATGAGGCCCTGGGTTCGATTCCCCAGCACCACATATACAGAAAATGGCCAGAAGTGGCGCTGTGGCTCAAGTGGCAGGGTGCTAGCCTTGAGCAAAAAGAAGCCAGGGACAGTGCTCAGGCCCTGAGTCCAAGCCCCAGGACTGGCCAAAAAAAAAAGCAGAAGAAGAGGAGGAGGAGGAAGACTATCTTCATTATTATCAGAGAAATGGCTACATAAAACCCAGTCAGCCCTTGCTTTCCCTGCTCAAATGTCTAGTGCTTGAGAGCCACCGAGTCCTTCTGTCTCCTGGTTACTAATGCGAGTTAGCCTTTGGCACAGTGCAGCTCATCTTCAAAGGAGACAGGAGAATCACCACAGCCAAGCCATTCTGGAAGTCCCGGCTGCTAGGCTCTGAAATGGCTCTATTTGTGTCTCAGACTCTGGGAGAAAAGATCAGTTAGTTACATTGGAAGTTTGGGGCCTGGCCGGAATGGCTACGATGACTTCATTCCCAACTCCAAGCTGTGGCTTCACCTAAGAAGATGTCATTCTCCACAAAACCACCATCCAATCATACCAGGCAACAACAGTCGAAGAGTCCAGGTCTCCATTCTTCCTCTGCAGGCCACCTTCAGCCTCTTCAAGAAGGCAGAGCTCTAAGCGCTGGGTGCTGGAACGCCAGGCTGATTTCAAAACAGAGCCTTAGCCTTTTGAGTCTCCCAGCTTATTAACAGGAAGAGCAGGCCTTTGCAGCAAGCAGCAATGTGCGGGGTGATTCACAAGGACAGACACAGAGACTCATCTTCCCATGGGTTACTTTCCAGAGATCATGTCTGTGGTAAGGGTGATTGCAAATCTCAACAACATCTAAAGTACTCCAAGGGAAGAAAGAACTCAGATGGCATCAGAATGGAAACAAAACAGACCCATCTCAAACAAAACAAGCAAGACTTCAGTTTCATGTAGCTAATGAAGCTTTGGAGAATAACTCAGCCTTCCAAAGCTCCTGAACCAGAGACACTGTCCGTTTCCTCAGTGGGTCCATCCCATCAAGTACAAGATGGAACCCACCAGCCAAGACACAACTTAGCTCATCCCTGAGAGCCCACTTGTGGACCATGGCAGCTGAGAAGCCAATGAACCCAAGGGGCAAACATGATGATGTTTCATATTTACTTTAAGGTAATGAGCAGAGCCAATAGGAAGTCCATTACATATAATTCCAGAGAAGGAGAGAGCTAACAAATTCCACTGAACAATGAGGAGTTTCTCCAGGACAAAGAAAGTCAGTAATTCTTATGCTGCCCATTGCATCAGTCTCAGAACACAGCAAGTGGTCAACAGGGGCTTCATTGGTGATCTAATTTATTACAGTGACGCCAAGAAGCTTGTCTACAAAGTAGCCCAAGGCTCTGATAAAGCTGCCACCAGACCATAGGATAGAAACATAAAACGTAGTACCTAATTGAACTACTTCGACTCTCAAAGGCTTTCCAAAATGTGGAGACTTTTTTGGGGAAAGGTGGCTTCCTGTTTTTATTCTGCTCTTCGTAGGAGAAAGATTTTCATGTAACCAAAGTACGGAAAGAAAGAAAGGAGGGAGGGAGGAGGGAGGGGGAGAGAGAGAGAGAGAGAGAGAGAGAGAGAGAGAGAGAGAGAGAGAGAGAGAGAGAAGAAAGTCAGGTAACAGTGACTCATGCCTGTAAATCCTAGCTACTCAGGAGGCTGAAATCTGAGGATCATGGTTCAAAGCCTTCCCAGGCAGAAATATCTGTGAGACTTCAACCAGTAAAAAAGCCAGACTGGAGACATGGTTCAAAGAGTAAAGCACCAGCAATGTGAGGAAGTATGAGGCTTTGAGTTCAAGATCCAGTAGCTGTGTGCAGACACTATAAGAAACCTACAGAGGCAAATATGGGAGAACACATTGACTTCTGGAAGAAAACAGAGAAAGCTGGCCACAGGGTTTGTGAAGGAATCTTTTTGTCACATAATGGTACACAAGGAGCCTTCTCAGATATTTCTTATTTTTCATTATAGGAAGCATTAAGTATCACAACAAGCCCAGCACGAATCAGGAATAGGAAGCAAGCTGACCCAGGGACTTTTTGACAATGGTAAGTCAAGTGTTCTGTTTGGCAAGAAAAATGTCATTACCCTGTAAAGTGATCTAGCTGATGTCATTTCCTGAACCAGAGGTAAGGTGTCTATTTTTATTTGAGGGATTTTTTTTTTATTTCCCTCCCTTTTATTTTCTGCCATTTACTTTGTGAGGTCGAAAGAAACATATTTACTGTGCCTTTTTCAAAGAAATAACATTCATTACATTCCCCCAAAAGTCAATTTCAAATCAGAGTGAACACTTCCACTGGTAACACGTGACAAGTGGAGTCTGTTCTTGAACACCAGGCTATGAAGGACTAGTGTCAGCCCAAACAGAGAATCAAGGTCAAAGTAGTTCCCATGTCTGCTCACCGGGTCTCCTTGATTCTGCACTAGCTGTATATCCAATTCAAGGTCAAGGGAAATGTACTGAAAACTCTCCAACTACCTAATAGCTAGCAATCTAACAAGAAAATGTCCCAAACAGGTTATCTAGGCAATTTACCCATTTCTCTATTTTTTTCAACCAAAGCAACTGTGTTCTGGGGGCAAAAAAAGATTTTTGCCTAGTGAACATGTACTCTTGAGGTTTAAAAAAAGTTTGCTTTAAGAATATTCAAGGCAAAGCTAACTTAAATAATTAATGTTTATTCAAATGAGTACACTCATTTTTTAATGACAGATGAATAACCAAATACAATTAGGAAAGATGCTTATTGGACACACAAACACAAAAAAGTATTATCTATTGTTAAAAGTATATATTTGCAGTAGGTGTTCATGGAAAAATGTGCAAAGCCTATACAAGGGAGATTCTTTTTCTTTTCTTTTTTTTTTTTTTTTTGGTCCATCCTGGGGCTTGGATTCAGGGCCTGAGCACTGTCCCTGGCTTCTTTTTGTTCAAGGCTAGCACTCTACCACTTGAGTCACAGCACCACTTCTGGCCTTTTCTGTTTATGTGGTGCTGAGGAATCGAACCCAGGGCTTCATGCATGCAAGGCAAGCCCTGTACCACTAAGCCACATTCCCAGCCCAGGAGATTCATTTTTCAATCACATTTACTGAGGAATCAGTTATCTCAAGTAAAGTTCACTACTGAGGGATCCAGTTACGACTACCGATGAACATATACAGTCATAGTAGTTCCACAGCAGCCAAGAAAGAACTTTTCCATCACTCCAAAATATACCTTTGTGTCCAGCTTTAGTCCAGTCCCTTCCACTCCACCCCAGACACCTCTGATCTGTTGTCTTTCTTTATGCAATCACCGATTCTATAACCTGACACTCGAACAGTTGATTGACCTTGGATTTTGACCCCTAGATTATGAGATGATAGATCATGATTCTTATCATCTTTTCATGACTCATTATCTTTTCTATATCTTCAACTTGTTCATTATAAACATCATTAAATTTTGGTTAGGCCTGGTCATGTACATTTGTAATCCCAGCTACTTGGGACAGAGAGATAGGAGAACCCCAGTCTAAGGCCATGGACAAAGCATGCGATCTTATCTACAAACAAATGAAAGCATAAAAGTCTAGGACATATTGAAGGGATAGAGAACTTGTCTAGCAATTTCAAAGCTCAGAGTTCAAACCATCCCCCACCCCACTGCACCCCCACTCAAAAAAGAATTTTATAATTTAGAAAAAAGTAAAAACCTTGCTGTAAACCAACTGTACAAATGGGGGGGGGAGTAGGAGAAGGTGGGAGAAAAATGAGGGAGGAGGTAACAAGCTGGATAAGAAATGTACTCACTGCCTTATGTATGAAACTGTAACCCCTCTGTACATCACTTTGACAATAAATAAATTAATTGAAAGAAAAAAGTAAAAAACTAATAAATTGTGATGGGTTTTTCTGGGAAATAGCTAAAGCCATGTGAATATACATGTAACAAAGAGCTGTCACCCTTACAACTTCACTGTGTATTTCCTCACTCTCTAGAACTAGCATATATTCTCATTTATTTAACTCTCCCCTTCCACTCCAAGTGAATGGCTCAAATCTTCTACCCTTTCATCATCCCGATTTAAGTCACAGATTTAGGGGAGAGGAAGGCAGACAATTAGGAAGCCCGGGGTCCAAACAAGAAGACGATATTCAAAGTCAGTGCACAACAAGAAGGAGCAATTGTAGGTGCTCATCTCTACGTGAGTTTTGATTGTCAAGGAACTCTGGGGTGAGAACGAGTTCATTAAAAAACAAATTTGATCCACCTTTCTCTTCCTAAGTCTATAATGCACGCCAGGAAGTGGTTCTATCTGTCTCTGTTGGCAAGGTCCCAACTGTTTTGATTGAAATAGAATATCTCATCTAATTCTCATCCTGGGATGAATTTGTAATTCACTGAACCAATGCAGGCTTTTCATAATCAATGACAACTGAATTAAAAACATGACTGCTGTCTTTGGCAAAATATATATGTATATGAAAAGCAAAACTATGGTCTTCGTGCATTTTGGCCAAAAAATTAATTATAAGCATATTATAGTTGTTCATGAATATACATCCACATATGTGCCTCTATGTATAGGCATGTGTGCAAATATATTCATGGGATGTAAGTAGATGATGAGTGTGTACGTGCATCCATGCATAACGGTTGTGTGTGGTGCCTATATACATGCATGTAGAAATGCATGCATGTCCCTGTGTGCATACGTGTGCGCATGATGTGTGTACAAAGCATATGTATACAGATAGATATATGATCCGTGCAAAAATGTATGCATCAAGTGACATGATGTGAAACGTTCATGGATCACAGATGATTGAGAAATCTCAGGGCCAAGGAGTGATCTTGTCCACTTTCAACCCATTCTCCTCAATGCCTGCTGACTAGAAAATTCTCATTATCTCCCCATCCTACCTATCAGTCAAGACACAGCTCAAAATCCACTTCTCCATCAACCCTTCCCTCCTTGCCATACACGAGAAACAACAACTCTTCTCCTTTCTATCTTGGATTCATTCTCCATGCTCATGTCTTCTCCCTACAAGGAGACACAAAGTCCCCTGAGAGTAAGATGATGGATGATTTGTATTTGTATTTCCTCTGCGTCCCCCCCCCCCCACCAGTTGCAAGCACAGCACGCTGTAAACCTTGGTGATCAATGTCAGTTTTCAGAATAAAATAAAAGACTATTCCACATTAATGTAATCATCAAAATTTGTTCTCGTAAGATAGCAAAAACTGCCTGGGCCAGAAAATATGAACCAAGACTATGACTCTAGCCATATTTGAATTTCCTAACCATTTCTGGCTCCTCTTAAAACCCTGCTGATCCACTTCATTGGACCCTCTGCATAGTCCATTGGATCAGTGGCTCGACTCCAGTTAAAAAAACAACAACAACAGAGTGCTGAGGGTTTCAGAAGAAACTTACTTTGGATCCTATGGAGTGCGGAGGCTGGGATTTATAAGTTCATGAAGAAATGATTTGTCTTCCATATGTTTTAGGTTAACAAAAAACATTTTTTCCAGACACTAATACACTAATCTGCTTGGGGAGCACAGCTGGCTTATAAGTTTTAATCAATTAAGTGATCGGCAGAGGAGAGGGAGGAGAGGAGGGAGGAAGAAGCGGGGGCAGGGAGAGAAGGAGGAAGAGGAGAGTAGAAGGAGGAAGAAGGGGAGGAGGAGGAGGAGGAAGGAGAGAATGAATATATCAGCTATCATGATAGAGGAAAACTTCCCCCCCAAATCTGAGAAAACAAGTGTTCTGACAGTCAAGAGAGCGGTGAGCAATATTAATCTCAATTTTGCATCTCTTCTTTCTCAAAGTACTGAAAAATTTAAAGACAGACAAGGAAACAAACAACACTTTTGGTACAGTTCAATGGCATTGCCTGTTTACTTCAATTGTAGTTTTTCATGATTTTGCTCACCTCACCCTCCTATAGGAGGAATTTGCATTGATTCCATCTTTTTCAGATGAAAATACTGAAATGCATACTCGAGGATCTCACAGGAAAACACTCCCAAGGCCAGAGCTTAATTCCTATAAACTGATCCCCGAATTCCAATACTAACCTCTGAGGACTTAGGGACAAAGTCAGTCAACTCATTTACACAAACATGGTCTATTTTGTTGCTATTGTTTGTGTGAAGTTATCTCCCAAAGACCACAGAGTTTCTAGAACCTTCCAACTTGACCTCTGAGTTAACAACAATCATATCTAAAAAGACCATACCACAGGTGTACTACCAAAGTTGTAGTCTGACTAGGCACATCAGACATGCCTGTAATCTCAGCTATGTAGGAAGATCACCATCTGAGATTAACCTCAGTAAAAACTTGAGATCATACACAAACAACAACCGAAAAAGAAAAAGGCTAGGGTAGGTCCCTCAAGTGACAGAGTGTCTTGAAATCAAATCCCATATTATAGCTTTAAAAAAAAAAGGGGGGGGCAGCTCATTTGTGGACTTCCCTGGGCCTCATCCCTAAGATCAGTGTAGAGGAATCTTCTCCTTCAGTTTATCCCATTTGACCAACAGAAGGTATAAAATGTTACTTTGGAGTGACCTCCAAAGCATTGAGGGAATATGTCCTCAACAAAGCCTGAAGCTTTGTGCATATTCTTTCATTGAATCCCCAGTACCTAATGAAGCTAGTAGTTTAATCCCCTTGAGGAGCGACACAGTTCACACAGGATGTACTTGTCTTAGGCACAGGGACACAGCTAGTAAGAGGTAGAGCTGGAACAACAAATAGGTCTTAACTTTACGACCCACGCTTGCTCCTCTGTACCGTTAGAACCACATTCCCGGGAGTTATTTCTTTGCCTGCACTCAAAAGGTTGTATCTATCCAGCCTCTTTTCAAAATACAACCATTTTCGGAATTTGCATCTCATCACTAAGTATACAGGAAACCAAGTGGAAGTTGTCAGCACTGCAAGGAAGGAACCACTGCTTGAGACACCAGGAGAATTCTGCTTCTGGTTCCTTTCCTTGGAAAATCCAGGGGAGAAAGACCACGCATCCCAGGAGCCTGCACACCCCAGCCTACCCACATCCCAGCCGCTCTGCCATTTCTCTTTGGGGCTTTTTTAGAAACAGATGGGCTACTGACTATTATTGGTTCATTTCATGCAG
Organism: Perognathus longimembris pacificus; assembly: GCF_023159225.1. Lineage (NCBI taxonomy): Eukaryota > Metazoa > Chordata > Mammalia > Rodentia > Heteromyidae > Perognathus > Perognathus longimembris. The sequence goes on along the minus strand of NC_063163.1, from coordinate 113,668,877 downwards.
CTGGAGCATCCCAGAATTGCAGAAATAGCAGTCTTCTGAATAATTTCTCCTGCCACAAACAACTGCTGCTTCGCCCGTAATAATCCCTTCGTGGATGGAGAAAGACTCCTCCCCATTCCAAAAGCCATGGTGCCGTTTATTTTAAACCACAATGTCCTTTTGTACATGGGCTCAAGAAATGCCCCAAACGTGCACACCAAATGAGCTGTCTCTGTGTTGTCCTGCCTAAGACACACACACCAGATGGGAATATTTGGGTTAAAGGATTTCAGCTGTTGCAAAAAGAAAACCAAGACAGAAGACAACTGAAGTTAGCTTATCTCCTCCTAGACTCCCCCCAAAGCTGAATTTGTATAAACCACAAACCTCTCCAACAGTCATTTGGGCCACCACGTCATGTGTTCAGAAGTCTGAAGAGTTAAGAGGTTTGTTGCTATGGGGAAAAATAATAATTCAGATCTCTGACCAAACATTTTCTTTTTCATCGAAATGTACAGTCGCCACAAAGTTCACATCTGTTAAAAAGGACCTGATAATCTTGGGAAATAACTGAAATCACCCTAGAGCAAACAATAAACTTGATTTGTTATCTACAGGGTAGGAATTCATTCTTGCAGTTAATCTTTTCTTCCAGTGAGAATAGAACAATGTGTCAAATAAATAGATGGAACGTTTTAAGACATATATGACAAAGTATAATTCTGGTTATACCAAAATTACTTTTGAGTGATGACCAAGCTACAGAAATTTGTAATTTTTCACTATAGCTTTATTGAACTAAATCACACAAACCAAAAATTTCATCATCTTTCAAGGTTTATCTAATAGATAAAGCTATGACAATAGATGCACACTTCACTCATTTTTTGTGGCCAGTTCATATTTCATCATATGACTGATTATATATATACCCTTTATTTACCCATTCCGTGGCTGACAGACATTTGGGCTGCGTCAACTTTTTGACCCTCTTGAGTAGTGTAGCTATGAACCTTGGGTGCAAAGGGTTTTAGCATGCATACATCAAACACATTATTTTCAAATGAAAAATGCAATCCTCAGCAAAGCAAGGAAGTCCAGTCATTTTGTGTCAATGAATGGAATGAACAGTATGAACTGGGAGAGTTAGGCACTTGAAGACAGTGAAAGTCCCAAGGCTTCCTCCACCTGCTACTGAGACTTCCTGGGCCCTGAATTTCAACTGGGCCTGTCTGAAGGGGAAAGAAAGCTTGCCAGCTCCACCTACCAACCTCAAACACCCACCACCACCTCCTGGAGTACCAAGTGAAAAGGGGTGCTTGCTCTGAATCCCCTCATGCTTCGCAAATGATCCCCAAGTGTATGTTTCCCAAGGCCTGAAGCAAATCCAGTTTTTATTACTATTCCCTTCCATTTGAATGCACCACCTCTTCCAGAAAAAAGAAGTGGAATCAAATAAATAGTCAGTTTCATTAAAGAACAACCCAATGTGATGCGTCCTAGAGAAAGGACATATATGGTTAAAACTTACTTTCCATGTTGATTGAATACCAAAGGCGATTTCCAATTGTCTGCAGTACTAGCCAGCGAGATAAGACATTAACTTCTGCACCCTCACGTAAAATAGTAATATCACAGAAGTCGAAGACATAAGACTCAATTTATCCCCAAAGGAAAAGTTCAAAAGATCAGTAATTATGAGGAGGTGGAGGACAAAGGAACTTTTATTTTCTTGCCCTCCAGATTACCAGAGGTGTTTTGTTAACTAGTGTCTGAGGACAATGACAGATGAGGGCCAATCAGGCTTTGTTCTCATTAGAAAGGACTTCCACCAAGCTGAAAGGCAGGCAAGCCCCACCCCCCACCCCTCCACCCCCGCCCATCCCAGTCAACCCTTCGTGTCTTTTCACAGTTGCTTCTGCATGATTTTATTTACAGGAATATAAAACAAAATCACAAAAAGATGAGTCAAATTATGATATGCTCATTCTCAATATATTATCATGACTTTCCCCACCTATGATCAGAATGATACTATCTGGATTTCTTGTAAGGGAAAAATTAAAAACAAGAGCAGCCCCCAAAGCAGTATCAGATGCTTTATGTCTACACTATTTACCCTTTTAGCAGGGTAATATAAATCACTATTTAGTGTTCTTTCTACTTTTCTAAAGAAAATACCTTTGACATTCTTCTCCCACCACCCCCTCCCCCAGGAAAACCAAAATAAACCTAGTAAACGGTGCCTCAAAACAAAGTCACAATTCACCAAGAGATCTTGGTGAGTTTAGAAAGCCATAAAAAGGAAAGATCCAAAGAGCAAACGGAAACACACAGAAGAAAGGAAAAGAATCTAACCCAGGAGTTCTGCAAGCTGTTTCTCCAATCAGTCTACCCATAGCCTGTTTCTATAAGGCCCTTATCCTGCAAAAAAGTAGTAGTAATAATAAAGTGTTGGAAAAAATTAATTATTAGAGGAATGTCAAAACCATCCTATTTTGTAACATGTGAAAATTACGTGATAATCTGACTTCACCGCTTACAAATAACATTTTGCTGTTTTTCCACTTGAATATGACTCTTGGGGCTACACAAAAGCAGAGAGTCTTTGGGGGAGGCCAGGAAAACCCAAACTAATTATATAACTAGGCCCTTTGCTAGAGAAGTTGGGGATCTCTTGCCTAAGGTAGTTATGCATACATTTCTTCCCAAATCTCTCAAATAGATCTCATGAAAGAGAACAGCTTATTACCCACCCATTACCACTAGGGAGGATGGGGAAGGCATTGTATTTGTGGCGGAAGATAAGTCAGCGAGACTCCTGCCACAGAAGTGTACACACACACACACACACACACACACACACACACACACAAACATACCAACCAACCAACTTCCCAGGCTGAGAATTTTGCCAGCAAATGATTTGTCTCCTTTTTATAAATTTGTTTCAAGCAACACAGCTTTATCAGTGAACACAAGAACACATTAGTTGCCTACAAATTAGCATTTAGTACAATTATCTACAAAAGGGACAAGGAATCCATTTACAATTCAAATCTTCTTCACTCCATTTAGCCTGAAACTTTTTTTTTTTCCAAGTAACAAACACATCCAGGAACAAGAGATAACTACTTCTTATCAATTTGGAGGCCATTTTAATCCACCTTTTAATAATGTTGTTGCTGTGTGAGGGTGGAGGATTGGAGTGACTAGGGAAACAGAATAATAGATGAATAGAACTTGGAAACCTAGCAAACTCTCCCACAATAGCCAAAGTGCTATGATGTAAAGTTTTATTAATTGCATGTGTTAATCAGCCATTCCCCACAAAGTCCTGTTTCCTTGACTCTCTCCTGTGCCTGTCACGGAATACAGTGCACGGTGCATTTGCCTAATTCAAAAACAATGTGTTGAAGATGTCCATCACCGGTTTCCACAATCTAAATGTTACCCAGTCTATTTCGTTTCTAATCATTGCACAGGTAGCTTCTTACACAGGAACGAATGAAATAATTACCTGATTCCAAACAGTTTCAAATTCTAGAATAAGAATTAAAAGACCTTTTTAAATGTTATTTTTTTTTTCCTTTTTCAAGACAGGGTCTGTGTACAGAGCCCAATCTGTCCTTGATTTTGCAATCCACTTGCCCTCAGCCTCCCTAGTGTTGAGATTACAGGCTTGGACCACTACCTTTGCCTAGAATTAAAAGACTCCTAATGGCTGATCTTTGTCCTAAATATTTTGCTCCAGACTAAGTATGGTAGCTTAAGCCTACAATTCTAGCTACTGGAGTGGGAGGGGGGCAGAGTTGGGAGTTGGAGGACTGTGAGTCAAGGCCAATGCAAGTAAATAAGTGTTTGTGAGATTCTATCATCACCAATGGCTGGGCATGGTGGTACATGGTTGTCATATAGGAGTGACTTGAGGAAGCTTCAATAGGAGAATTCCAATCTGGGCCATCCCCCTCATAATATGAACCCCTATCTCAAATCATCATCAAAGAGGGCTTGCAGAGTGGCTCCAGTGGCAAGAAGCAGTAAGGCACCAACTACCAAGCACCAGGCCCTAAGTACTGCAAAAAACAAGAATTTTATTTTGCTTTTAAAAATCTGAGCTACTTCCTTCTTCCTCATGAAATGGCTCACATCCTGTGGTTTGCTTTTCATGGTTCTTTTTAGCTCGACAATAGAATGATAGCCTAAAATGTGATTGAAATTCACTCATGTTTAAATTTTTTCAGTTCTTTTTCTTCTTTTTTTTTTTTTAAAATCATTCAAAGTAAATACCAAATTGCAGAATGGTGCAGATGGTTGGGGAGTCTAGGGGAAGCCCAGCTGGCCTATCAATGTAGCCAGGAGCCAGGAATCCCACAGGCACAAGGCTCCCAATCTAAATGTCACCTCCACAGTCAAGGCAAATCTGGTTTTTGTGGTGGTGACACTGAACCTGGCAAGGCTCTAAGTCAGCCAAGGAAACCACAAGACCAGAGACCAAGTGAAGACACCTAGGCCGCACCTCACCAAGCACGCCTGGTTTCACGCTGTGTGGAGTGGCATGGTCCTTCTTCATCTGCAGCTGTGAGAAGGGGTGCATGCTTCTACATCTGCACACTGTGGACGGCTCCTATCCACACAGGTGTGCCCTCCTCTGGATGAAAACCTCGAACTCTGCTACAAGACAGGCTTTCTGGCATTGACTGCATCGTTCATGGGTGGGGGGAAAAAGCATTCTCCTGGAAAAATAAAACTGGCTGGATCAATACTCCTAAGGCCTGTTTCATGTGACTACAAAAAGGCAATGATTAGTCTTGATGCTCTCCCTAGGTAAGGTTTATTACGATCTTCTCAACAAGTCAGAGGTTGGCAGAATTAGGAAAGAATCAGGTTTTTTTTTTTTCCCCCTTTTTCTTGGTACCAATTACGATTCTATACTTAGAGGGAAAGAACATAAATATACTGGTGTTCCTAATCAATTTGTAGAAAAGATATGCAGAGTACCATGCAAATTGGCTAATGTGAGCAAACGAAGGAGAAATACCCAGTGCTTGAAAATCAACTTACACGGTAAATAATAATAATAATAACACAGATCGTGTGGAAAGCAGATCCACATTGCTTTTTTCCAGCAATGCCAAATTTTCCAATAAGGAAAATGATCTCAAAAGAGCAACCGTGGGACCCAATATTAACTAACATAGCACAGCTGTAAGCACTCCAAGGTGTTCACTATTATTAGCCTGCAATTTATTTCTAAAGCTTCAATCATATTTCCTTAAAAAAAAGATTTTAGTCTCTATATAGGATTTATTTATGTAGGTAGGTATTTATTTATTTATTCATGGCAGTACTGGAGATTGAATTGTGGCTCTGACACTTGTCAGGCAGCAACTCTACGTACTTGAGACATACTCCCAACTCTTGGTTTTAGGGATTCTTTTGAATAGAGGCTTGGTTGTGAATGTGGGCTTGGTTCATGATCTTTTCTATTTAAGCTCTCTATGTGGCTCAGGCTGAGAGGCATGTACCATCACATCCAGCTTTAGTACTAGTAGTAGTAGTAGTAGTAGTAGTAGTAGTAGTAGTAGTAGTTGAAATAAGGTCTAGCAGATTTTTTTTCTTGGCCTGGGCTGGCTTTGAACCATAATCCTCCAGAGCTACATCTCCTAAGTAGCTAGGATTACAGGTGTAAGACTGTACCTTGGTTCAAAAAGCTCTTACTTGTTTGACATATAAGGAGATAGAATGTTTGTCCAGTGAGCATAAATCCAGTGAAATGAAGTGGAAAGATTGGGCAATCAGAGAGAAAGAATAGGGGGAAAAAAATAGGAGTGTGGCTGTAGACTTCCAGTGAAGGAGCAATACACAATGCAGCCATAATTTAGAACAGATCATAGAGGAGCAAAGTTAAATATGGAAAGAAGCAGAGTAGGAACATAATGAAGGAAAGTAACGATGCCATTAAAAACAAGGTCACACATTCAGCACTGCTAACAACTCACGAGGGAATTGAGGCCATTATGGAAGAATTTGCTGCCTCCTTCATATTTCATTTGAAAGGTTTTTATACTTATGCAAACTTATACTTCCTGGCACTGCTACAACAATGGAGGCCTTAGGAACCCCAGGATAGTCACTGAAGAATATTCTAGAAGTGGGTAACTGCACCAAAGTGGAGAGACAGCCATGATAAGGAGGCAATTCCCTAAAGTTTTCCACAGACCTGCCAAGAAAGTGTAAGGAGGGCTCATTTATTCTTAGCAGAGCTGAAGCTGAATTGCACTAATCTGAATAGTCAGGTTCTTTCTTGGGACCCCAGAGAAAGAAGGGATCTCTGTAGATGTCATTCCTTTTTCAAAATCAAAGCCATGCAAAGACCAGAGTAGGCAGCCCAGGGAGGCCGTAGGAAAACCGTACTAGAGTTGTCCTATCAACCCAACAAGGATGATTTTAGACACTAAAATGGCAAGGTAAGAGCTGTGCTGCGTGAATAAGGTGCCATTTACAGAGACTGGCGAAGGTTGAGGAGCAAGTGGGACTTTTCCAAGGACAAGCCTTTTGACAGGCTAGTCTCTGAAGAATACAAATAAATCAGTCGCAGCCAGCCTGGGGAGCCCAGTGCTCTGACTGAGCTTTGCATGATTATTTGTTTTCTTTCTTTTTTTCTTTCTTCTTCTTTTTTTTTTTTTGGCTTCTTTCATCCTGATTTGTTTATTGCATGTTAACTCACATTCTTTTGTCGGCCAGTTGAAGGGGTTACTATAAACAGAATTAATTTAGTCTAGCTACTGGTTCCAAAAGCATATGGTGCATGTAACAGAGGAGGAATTATATGCAACTATATGGCAGATGACAAACTCATGAGAAGCAACTCAAATTTGGACACCCACTCCCCCTCAGTTTCCCAGGAGACAATGAATTTATTATCACAATTATTTATTATCATGCAATACCCTCCTGGCCTTCTCCTAAGTAATGCTTTCTGTATTATCTGATTCAACTTTCCCCAAAGTCTTATTCATCCCACTTGGATGGACAGTCCCTGAAGTTGGAAGCCACAGAACCAAGCTACTGCTTTGCTAAGATGACCTGAGGAAAAATAACATCACCACACCTCAGCTTCCTTGCCAGAAGAATGGAAGGAAAATAAGTATTAGTGCCTATCATGGAGGATCTAGTGGGTGTTTTGAGATAAAGTTTAGCATGCATGAAATAATGCCCCACTGAACTTGGTTGTGTTCAGGGAACATGTCGGCGTGGGTAAGCAACTTCCGCAACGGCCCCCGTGGTGCTGTCTGAGGGTTCTAATCATTTCCACAAATGGACTGCTCTCCAGTCTTTATCTTGTATATTATGCTTTTGGCCTCTCCCACCTATCTGCCCACTTAGCACATAATCTTTCTTTCCTTCTTTTTTCCTTTTGGTTGGACCTGGGCTTTTTCCACTCTACCATTAGATCCACAGCACCACCTCCAGTTGTCTGGTGGTTAACTGGAGATAAGAGTCTCAAAGACTTTCCTACCTGGGCTGGGACTGCGGTCCTCAGATCTCTGCCTCCTGAGTAGCTAGGAGTATGTGCCACCGGTGCTTAGCACATATTCTGAAAAATCCCATGAGCACTTTGAACCCAATAAACAAATTCAAATCAGAGGACACATTATGTTCCTCTTATCTTTAGGCCTTTGACCTACTCCAATTCTTTAAATGACAGTCATTATTCTGGCTTTAGAGCTAATGCCCTAAGAGGACTTTATCTGATCACTCTAATTAAAGGGGCTTCTCTTCCCCACCCCACCCCCACAAAGCAAATCATCTTTTATCTTTATCTCCTGGTATAGTTTCTCCACAGCAATGAATGAGTATTCTCTCTATGGTTGTCTTTCCCATTTGTTTCCTTGCTCATCACATGGTCTCTTTATTAGTATGGAGTCACATGAAAGCAGACATATGTCTCAGTCACTGCCTTATCTCAGAAACTTTGACCATTCTCAGTCTCTTAGCACAACCCTGGCCATCTATTAAAACCAGTTGCTGAATAAATTCCATGTCATTTCATGATACTGCACAGACTGCAGGAACATTTTACTCTCATTTTGCTGAAGATATATTCTCAAGAGTTATGTTGAAAACAAAAGGCCACTGAACTTATGATAAATACGTAGCTACATGGAAAGCTCCATTTTTCCTAGAAAGTTCCACTGCCCCAGTGAAAGGAAGATACTTGATATCTTTCCATAATTATCTTTCTTGGAGACCTAACATGAAAGCCCCCACAAGTTAAACCTAAATACATCATGCTCATAATCCCACTGCAATCTCAGATATTTACACAGATAGAAATGTTCATAAGTGATGGGTGCATTTATTTAGATAGAAAGACCCATTTTCTTTCTTTGAACTGCTTAGTTGCTTTAGTTAACAGTTATCTAAAGCATATTGGATCAAACAGTGAGACCGGCCTTAGGGGCAAAGAATGAAAATAAGCCCAGTTTATCCCTTCCCAGTTCTAAAGAAGGAGAATTAGATATAGTAACCCTTCCCAAGGAAAGAGGAAGTCATCTAACAAGCAACCAGATCGTCCAACTAAAGAGAACACATTTGTGGATTGCTGTTTGTACATTATCTGGTGACACTGTTCATTTCTACTAAACTTGTCAAACATCTGTTGAATTTTTCCTATGTGTACCATCTCTCAGTTAAATCCTGGAAAGAATACATTAAGGAAGACATACACGTTGCCCTCAAATGAGTTAACATTTGCACAGGCTGCTGGCAAACAGTAGATACTCAATAAAAGTATGCTGAATCCATTAAAGCAGGAGACAACACTAGCTAAGTACCACTGAACAGTTTACTAAGTGTTCTACAGCAAGCATCCTGGAGAGCCAGGACAGGGCTGGAACCTGAGGATCAACGAGAAAAGCGGGAACCTCGACTCTGAGGCTTCCCAGGAGTCTCCTGTGAGCTGCTTAACCCCATAGACTCAATGTGACCCCATTGAAAATGGACATAAGAAATGGACATAAGCCCTATGCCACACGAGACCTGTCACTGGAGCACAAGATAGAATAGATGTAAAACTCTCGGCTTGGTGCAGGGTCCCAGTGAATAGTAACCAGGGTGGGGCATGGATATGGGGGCGGGTGAGGAGGGACAGGTGGATGACTGGTAGCTTAAGTGTTGTGAGCATGTCCTGAAGAAGCATGAAGGTGTATGGGGAATATGTGTGTGTGTGTGTGTGTGTGTGTATTTAGACAGAAAGACCCATTTTCTTTCTTTGAACCACTTAATTGCTTTTGCTAACAGTGATCTAAAGTATATTCTATAAAACAGTGATTTGCCTCAAGGGAAAACAATGAAAATAAGCCCAGTTTTATCCCTTATCAGTTTCAACAAAGGAAAATTAAAATATAGCAATAATATACAATATATATTATATGCTGTATACCACTGAATATTATATATACTACTGAACCACACTTCAGTCCTTTCCATATGTATATTTTACCTAATATTATATATATATATATATATATATATATATATATATAGTAAGGGCTGGGGTATGGGTTCAGTGGTAAGGGTTCGTCTGACATGAGCAAGGCCCTGCATTTGATTCTCCAGCCCTGACCAAAAAAAAAAAAAAAAGTGAAAAAAAAGCCATAGAATGGAAGGGACCTGAAGTATGATCTAGTATAATAGTGTATATAACAGTGTATATAATAGTGTATATAGTGTAATAACAGGACAGGATGCGAATCATCATGGTGCATGGGAGATGAACCTAGAATCCCCAGGGCAGGGTGATACCTGCATCCAGCTGCCATCCAAGACTCCTGGCTTAGCAGAGCACAGCTATCTACGATGTAGACAGTACATGTACATACCTCTATCTCTATACAACATGTGTACACAAGTATATCAGGCCTATGCAATAACATCTACTAGTGTACCTACCGTGGGGACAAAGAATGGCTTTCTCTGGCACAAAGAAGCAGAAGATCACTACGATCTGTCTCCATCTTTTCACCCTTCTTCAGAACTGGCACAATCTCTTTTGATTCTTTACTTAACTTTCAGACCTCCTCAACTCTAGGCCCAACCCCATTGTCAGACAAGAATCAAGCCTTAGGTATATCTTTCCAAGTGAGGTACCACTCCAAGAAGATCATCAACCCAGAAGGTGGGGCTTTTTACAGGAGAGGGAGAGAGAGAGAGAGAGAGAGAGAGAGAGAGAGAGAGAGAGAGAGAGAGAGAGAGAGAGAGAGAGAGACATAGAGAGAGAAATCTAAGGAATCAATGTCATGAGAGATAAAAGAGGGCTGCTCAGGATTAAGGGGCCCATGGGACATTAAGGACCCCAGGCAACATAAGAATCTTGTTACGTGCCTGATTTGTTTTAAGTAGCTGTCAAAAGATAGTTCTGAGACAATACAGACTGGATAATAGATGAGACCAAAGCATGCTGGTGGTGTTTGATGTGATAATGGCCTCCTAGCTGCTGCAGAGAGAATGTCAGGATTGTGAGCAACACCAAGTGAAGTATGTAAGGTTCAAATTATATGATATCTGAGTTTTGCTTTGAAATGCTTCAGACAAATAAAGAGAGGGAGATGAAATAAATGAAGTCTTGATAATTGTTGAATCTGAGGGATGAATATATGAGCCTGTTGGGTTATTCCACTTCAGAGTATATTTGAACATTCCTTAATTTTTTAAAAAAAGTGGAGCTTTATTCTCACCTGAAAAACAAGCACTTCATAATCATACTCTCTCCTTACAAAGCTATCTATCTGACTCTACCGTTCCAGTCTTTCTGACGACTCCTGAATGTCAGAATCCTTTCCAGGCTCTTGGCCCTCCTCACTCTCCTTTGGCAAACCCTTCTGCAATCTGGGTTTGCTCAGATGCACCTGCCTTCCATCACTTCCCGGGGAAGTCTGCCCTGAATCCTGACCTCTTGTCAAGCTGCAGTGGCATTCCTACTTACCTACCATCCACTTCCACCTGCATGCAATGCACAGGTGTTTGGACACATCTGCCCGGTGGTGCCCATTAGCCTGCAATGTCCTATTAATGCCCATCACTTCTCTTTTCTCCTCTGTAACATAAGGAGGGGACCGCCTCCCCCCACCCCTGCCTCTCACTGTAATCTCATTATCTCTGCCTCCCAAACAGCTAAGATTACAGACCTGAGCCACTGCATCAGGCTCCCTCCAGATTCTTAAGAAAACAGGCATTGCTGTCATTGAGGCCACAGATAAAGGTCCACGCAGAAGAGAGCAATTTGCTCAAATCAACAGTCAGTAGATGGTCAAGCCCATCCACTGGGAAAAACTGACTCCCAGTTTATATTCAGCCACACTAAGATTCAGTTTCTTCATTTGTAAACTGAGATTCTTTAGCAAGGCCTACCTTGTAAGATTGTTGAAAGTGTGAAACAGGGTAAGTCCCTAAAACATTAGTTATTACTACTTATTTGGACTGTGTTCTGTTTTCTGGGAAGAGGTCTAGGGAGTCTTAGCTCACTGTGATCCCCTGGAGATTCTCTGTTATGTTCCAGAACTGCTGGGCAGAGGGGACACTGTCGTGCCCAGTTCATGGAGCATCCAGTCTTTGCACTGGTGAGGTGCTGTCCCCTGTGCTGGCAGCTGGACTGGCTGACCTACCGGGCTCAGTGTGTGTAAGGTAGGCAGGCACACACGTCTGTGTGAGATGCCACTTCAGTGGAGGCCACAGAATGCCAGGAGGCCATAACTGCGTTTACCTGAAGGCGCAATGCAATGGCACAGTGGAAATCTCCCTTTGACACTTAAAAAAAACACACACACCCCACAAATTATGGCAGATCAAGTTACACTATTCCTCTGCAGTTACATGCTCTTTATAGAGTTTGGGATTTGGGCAAGACTGGAGTGAAATATCCAAGTTCAGATCTTTTCTGTGATCAAGGTTTTCAGGAAACGTTAACTCAAGACCTCTAGAGTCATGTTTTCTGTAAGCAAGTGATGAGGCACCTTGAAGAAGAAAAATATGACACAATGATTAATTCATCATCAGGCACTGCCTTCCTTATTTATGAAAGCACTCATGAAAATACACCAATGGATTACTACGTGTGGAGGCAATGTAAGTTACCATTAGGGATTCCCCTTTACTCCATTTCTCTTTGTTTAGAAAAAGTGCCAGGAATGTTCTTGTCAACAAGATCTAGAAAAGAGGTCACCAACAGAGTTGTCTGGGAATCAACAAAAATATTTGTTCTTGCTAGGCACTGGGAGCCCACACCTATAATTCTAGCTACTCGGGAGGTTGAGATCTGAGGTTCAAAGCCAGCCTGGACCAGAAAAAAAAAAGTCCAGGAGACTCCATATCTCATAACCAGGAATAAAAACCAGGCTGGAAAAAAGACAAACAACTACAAAAGCAGTACTTGCAAAACTGTTTGGTATAAATGAACTGAACAACTCATTGGGGGGAGGGAAAAGGGAGGGGGGAGGGGGGAATGAGGGACGAGGTAACAAACAGTACAAGAAACATATCCAATGCCTAATGTATGAAACTGTAACCTCTGTAATTCAGTTTGATAATAAAAAATATACATTAAAAAAAGAAATGTATCTAATGCCTAATGTATGAAACTGTAACCTCTCTGTAATTCAGTTTGATAATTTTTTTCATCTATAAATCTCCTGTTAATTCAGTTTGATAATAAATATATATAAACCAGGCTGGAGTCACAACTCAATTGGTAGAGTGCCAAGAAAAGCTAAGCAAGCACAAGGTCTTGAGTTCAAACCCTGTACTGGCAATAAATGAGCAGACACATACATAAATAAATAAATCTGTTTCCCCTTGTTAGAAAAGAACAGATCTCCTTGCTAGCCTGCCTGCAGGCGACTCACGAATGGTGGACTGATAAAGTGGAGAGTTCCAGTATAGCCAAGGTCAGTGAAAAGCAGAGCAGACATAAATCAGTGTGCAGGGAACCCGGGTTTCCTGGGGAGTCACGAGCCCTAATTGCTTGTGAGGCTGGAATGTCACTTAAATGTGGGCCTCAAAGGTGCTCTGGTCAAAGGAGATGTGGCACAAACACAAGAGCAATACAGGGTGAAAGCCCTGGTCTGTCATGCGTGCACAGATACTCCATGAGTCCAGGAGATGGAGAACATCTCCACGGTGGTCCCACAGGAAGATGGAGGGGACCACAGCACCCCGGCTCTGATGTGCAGCTTCGTGAAAGCCTACTCAGCCTCAGTGCTGCCTCCCCAACACAGTGCCTTTCTACTCAGATTATCTAAAGCCATTGCCCCTCCATGCTGTCCTTGCTCAAGTTATGGGTCCTTCCCTTGCTTTTGGTTCAGTTGCCAACAGCTGGAGAACGGGGACTCTCTCCCAAGTCCTCCTTATTCAGTTTTCTCCAGGTGTGATTTTTTTAACTGCCGCCCGGAGGGGGACTCTCTTTGTGTGTCTGTGTTTGAAGCAGCATGATAACATTTATCTGCTATTGATTGTTTCCCAGGTTCCATATTCCCCCCTCCCCCTCAGATAGAGCAGCAAGTTAAATAGCTTGCAGGTGTGTTGGCTGGACTGGGGGCTTAAGGACTTCAAAAGTAGAGAAGGCCACCATGATGACTGCCAACAAATCTGGCAGAGGTAGTGGCTTCGTGGCCCCAGCGGCGGGAGGAACGCCAGGGCACACCCACTGGCTCTTGCTGTTGTTCACGTGCTCCCGTGCATCTGCTTATTTGTCTTTATTGTGGAACACGGGGGAGCCAATTTCTCCAGTCAGAAATGGAATGGCTTCCGTGCGTCCAAACTGGGTGCCTGGATGCACCGCATCGGCACCCGTTGCTCTGAAGTCTCTTCCTAATGTCCTTCTCTAGGGAAGGGATGGGGACAACTTGGGAACTTTGAAAGGGGAAGGTTGTGCTTCCAAAGGCCATAAATCTTCAAGGGGTTGTAGAACCTTCACTACTGAGCTGCTGACAATCCCAGGGGAAAGAGGATATGCCAGGAGGAAGATCAGGATGGAAACCAAGTTTGACAACCAAGTAAGAAGCAATGTCCTCCCACTCCAATGGATGCAGCAAATAGGGAAGGTTCTCTAAAGGCTTCCTTGGGCATTTTCTCTGAAGCAAGGGATTCCCTTTGTGGGCCAGCTCTGTGCTTCCACAAGATGCAGAAAAAGGCAAGTCACATGGGCAGCGTGACGCTCAACGTCATCAAATAATACCCGCCCTGTGCTGGCTGCTCTGCTTCCTGACCTCCCTGAGACACACCTCGCGTGAGACACACTGAGAGGTGCCATCTAGGTTGTAGGCACAAGAGAAAAGTCTCAGCCCTGCATGTGCCAAAATATGGCCAGGAAGAGCAGGCAGTTCCTATGTATTCTGTGTTTATTATGCAATCATGTTATTATCCCTCACTAGCAAGAGGTTTTATAGCACCCGGCTAATTCTCCCTACTCTACCAACTTCTACCTTACACACTCATATCTAAAGACCATAAGCAGACTTAGACTTTACCAGTTAAACATCTTTAGTCTGAAAGTCTGAAATCTGCAATGTCATGTTGAAATATATTTGTAATACAAATGCTTGAAGCATTTTGATTGCCCAAATTGGGGATGCACGAAATGTCATTGCCATTTTTATTGAAAACTGTCTAGGTCTGAATCCTGATTCTCCCTGGTAGCTCTGGGCTCACAGGTCAATTAGATTAATTTCTGCATGCCTCAGTTTCCCCTATAATAAAGATACTTACCTTTTAGGGTTTTTGTGGTGATTGGATCCCTGGTGAAGCACTGGAAATTGTTTCTTCACGTAAGTTCCTCCATTTAGATTAGCATTGTGGCTAAAGACTACCTGGATTTAAACTGCCTGTCCCCCACTTCTATGGGACATTGTCTATGCCTCACTATGCTAACCTATAAAATATAGAAAACACTAGGCCCAGCAACAAATGAAGCTTAAGTGAATTGAATCTGGAACCTGGTACAGCAGAGAGTACGCGCTGAACAAACATTAGTGTTGTTGCTGACAAACAAATTAAAAACTGTCACTATAAAAGATACTGTCAAAGACAGCTGGGAAGTTATGAAACCATTTCCAGTTAGGGAAAGACTATTCCAGAAAGCTAGTAGACCAAGGTGGACATAAATCTTAGCCTTCTCTATCAATATTTCTAATTAGATATAGATAGGACTTGGGCCAGGCATTGGTGGCTCATGCCTGCAATCCTAGTTCCACAGGAGGCTGAGATCTGAGGATCATGGTTCTAAAGTAGCCTGGGCAGGAAAGGCTAGGAGATTCTTACATCCAATTAACCATCAGAAAGCCAGAAGTGGAGCTGCGGTTTAAAGGGTATAGCACCAGCCTTGAGCAAAAATGCCAAGGCCTTGAGTTCGAGCCCCTGTACCTAGTACTAAAACAGAACAAAACAGTACAAAAAGATGAAGAAAAAAAAAAGCGAGGAGCACAAACTATTCAAGCCTTTTCTTCCTTTCTGGTTATTTACTGCCCTAGGCACCAGCCTTGGACATGATTTCCTTGTTAAGTAATTATCTCCCGTTCACCTCTGTTTCAGCTCTGCCCTCTAACCTAATTTCTTCATCTTAGCATTTCCATCCTACCCTTCTTGCTCTCTCATGCATGTCTAATTTCCAGTTATTATAAGCTGTTATTCCCTAGGATATAACTACAGCGATGAACTATGTCTGCCACTGGAACCTTGAGTGGCCTAGAAAAAGCCCGAGTCTAATAAAACATCTGCAGCTTAGCATCCTGAAATCAACCACTTGGGCCAAAGAGATCCCTAACAGAGAGAAAAGGGACAGGCAGCAGCGAACCTACTGAGCTGAGAGGCAACTTGGTAGAAAGAAAATCTTTTAGAGGCAGTAGATTTTCTCTCTCACCAGCTGTTTGATCTAGGGCAAATTTCTTAACCTCTTTGGAAAGCAGTTAGCTTGTAACTTAAAATAGACTCATTCTGGGAGGGAGGGGGCATTCTTTACATGGATTGGTTCTTCTAGGAAATGAAATTTGTGGCAGCTGCCCACAGACTGCCTTCCCTACAAGGACTCCAAATCGCTGCTATTCTATGCCCTGATTTCTGTTTCCTTGGCTAGTATCACTATCTAATGTGCTATAACTTACTCGTAGATTATTTCCCGTCTCCTCACAATACCCTCAGGCATACATGAGCGTCTGAGCAAAACCTCAGGATGTTTGGTCCCTGAGAACCTGGAACAATGCCTCATTTATGTAGGTGTTTAGTGAGCTTTTGCTGAATGAATGAATGAATGAATGAATGAATCCATGATAGACAGTTATAAGGAAATAGACAGGATCTGCGGGCACATGGTTCCAAGGAGACCACCATTGAGGGAAATATCACCATTGAGGTTAGTTCTGAACTGTAGATGCTTGGTGCGTTTTTCCCATAATGCCACCCAGCTTCTGAGAAAGACACGCCCCCTTCCAACAAATCGCAGATTTTCACTTTATCGTTAAATGAAGCACAGTATGTGGGAGGTTGACGGTAACTTTTACCTTACTTTTGGGGGGCACCGTTTGCTTTGGGGGGGGGAATTACTATTGTATTTTCACAAAATTAAAAATGGAAACAGTGGGGGGTTACATGACTTAAACACAACTGAGAGGTTGGGAGGGGTGCTGACTCCCACATCAACGAAGCCGAATAACGTATACATGGGAATCTCAGATGTTTTCATTTGGAAATGTCTTTTAGTTTTATATAGGTATGCATGTATGTATGTGTATACGTATGTATGCATGTATGTATATATATATATTTACATTTATTGACAACAAAGTCAAAGCTACACACAGTAAATCCATGACTAAGGTAGAGTTACTATATAAACCTAATTATGGCTAGAAGTTGTGTCCTGCCTAACATTTAATTTCTATGAACATTCCCCAGTGTTTCCAATGCTTATTCAAAGCAGTTTTAACTGTCGACCATTTTCCCTTCCTCTCTAATGTCCTGGGGCTTCCTTAGTGACCTGTAAGCCATGAAAACTTGGTTTTTCTCAAATCCTTTCCCAGTGCTACAGCTGTGTGACTGACTGCTTTGTGTCCCCCTTGTTCTGCACCTGTGTTAGGAGTGAGGGAAGGACTCCAATCCCACAATCCTTCTCCTTTGTGACTACTCTGACCTTTGCATCTCACACATTCCCTACCAGTTCAAGAATCCATTCATCACATCTCACTACAAATTATGTTGCAGAAAGCAAAATCATGCACGAGGTGATTCTAAATCAAGCCATGCTGCATTGCTGTATTGTTCAGTGATGCGAGACATCTTCTTTACAGGAGATGTATTGGTCTTGATCCCATTAATACGGGTCAGTAATACTCTCAGTAATAATCCATACAAACCCAAATCATCATGAATGTTAAGCAAAACATACAACCAACGATGATTTTCCTGTCTTCAAATCTATCAACTAGTAGCCTATGGCATAATGTAATAAAAATGAGGTCAGAGAGGGCAATTAGAAATTACTTTCCAATAACTAACTTATTGAGATAAAACCAAAACAACTAGAAATACCACAATCTTATCAGTAGCTAGGAAAAGTCCAATTACTGCACGCACAGAAAATCCCACCAATTAGTGTTCTTTCTATCTGGGGCATGCTCTATGCCATACTGAGGAGCTGAACGTCTTGAAAATATATTGAAAAACAAATTTGTTGCTCCTCTAATATAGTAAAAAAAAAAAAAAAAACCTTCCAGGAAAGAACAGTGTAAGTTACTTTAGGGAAGAAAAATGAATCAGAATCCTTAGTTGTGTTTCCATGGTTCAGTTCATCAAAATAACAAGCTTTGCGATCTTCCTTTGGGAACATACACTTTCTTAATGGTAAGATTATCATTATTATACCTCTTCATCTTCCTCCTTTCGGAAATGTCTCCCCATTGCTTCCTTATAAAACATTATGTTCTTTCCCATAACACAAAACTATCTTCATTTATCTATGTTCTTCCAACAGATTTATTCTGTGTGCTGCTGAATTTATGCCACACTAAAGCTAGGAAAGGGGAAAATTCTAGGCCATGCTGTTCAATTTAGCAAATTTAAACCTAACTAATAATTTTTATGCTCTGATTTCTTTTGGAGGGTGGGCAGTACTCAAGTTTGTACGCGGGGCCTTGGGTTTGCTACCTAGCTAAGCACTCTGTCACTTGAGACAGGCCTGCAATCCTTTCTGCCTTAGGCTATTTTTCAGATAGGGCCTCACGCTTTTACTTGGGCTGGCCCGGGACGGTGATCTTTCTATCTCTGCCTCCGCTGTAAATGGGATTATAGGCCTCAAACAACAGCATCCAGCTTCATTGTCCTGAGGTAGGATTTTGCTAACCATTTTGTCCAGGGTGGCCTTGAACTAAGATTTCTCAACTCTGTCTTCTATGTAGCTAGGATTATAAGTATAGGTATATAATCCTACTCCCGACCCTAATATTCTGATTTTTTTTTTGAAATATGGTATTTTCTTCTTTTACGTTTCAACCCTTTTGAATGTTGAAGCTGGATACTGAGTTTAAGAAAATACATGGATCAGGCACTTTCTGATTTCTCAGCTGTCTTACTAAATCACGTTTTCAATATACCCTAGTCCCAACTACAGTTGTCCTATCCCAAATCAAGAGATGAATAATCTTTCCCAATACCTCTGTTCAACTCTAGCAAAACAAACTGATTAGGACTTATGAAAAATGACATTGGGGATGAGCTGCTTTACTGAAAATTAATCCCTTAGTATCTAGGAATGCTCATGATACGTTGAAAAGCAATGTAGAAAAGAAGCGTATTTGAATGGACGCTTCTAGAAACATTTTCCTCCATAAGCCTATGTCCTACAAAAGTACACCTTTTATTCACTCCTGTTTCAGCACTGCCCAAACAAATAGGGACATTACAGGCACTTATATTTTATGACTAGTACTTTAAATCAGTCACTGGGGTCATGGCTGTCCAATATCAAAAGGCTATCACCTAGCCAGCTCCGATGACATTTAGGCTGACATCTGTACCATTCAAAACAAATCTTGGTCAATTCACACTTTTATTGTCCTTTATGAGTGGAAATGCTACAGATCCCCTTAGATGTCAGAATAAATATTGGGTCTCACTGACACACAATATACCCTGGTCAGGGCTTAAGGAGTGCAATTCTGGTTCTACAGCCCACATGGCAGAGAATCTCTCTCATCCATGGTACTGGGTCATTGCAGAAAGACCCAGTCACGGAGATCATTATTGATAATAGCAGTGCATTTATTGAATGTTTACTATGTTCTCGCAACTGTTCCAGCTGACTAGTATGGATTGAGTTATTTTCCTTTCAAGCGGACACTACCAGGCAGTTAAGACTTCTGTCTTCCTTAAGTCAGAGATGAGTGAACTGAATGGATGGAAATAGCAGGGCGGGTGCATGGTAAGCAGTATGTCTCTAGTGCCCATGCCCCATGCTTTTAACCCCTATCCTAAGCTGCTTCTAAGAGCATCAGTATAACCACGTTATCCTGCCAAGAGCACTGAACAAGGACCTGTGGGAGGAGTCAATACAGCTGCAAAGTCTAAAGATGAGCTAGGCATGGTAGGACAAATCTACAATCCCAGCCACACAAGAGATGAAAGTATAAGGGTCATGGTCCAAGGCCCACCTCAAGCAAAAGAATGTAAGAGGCTACCTGAAAACAATAAACTAAAAAGAGGGTTGTGGGGATGGCTCAAGTAGTAGAGCACTTGCTTAGACAGGACAAGGTTCTGAGTTCAAACCTCAGAACTGAACACCAGACCTGTGAATTGTCTAGCATTAAATATATGCACTTGGGTTAAATCCACTGAAAAGGAATGGCTTCATCAATAAAATAGGAGATCTCAGTGTCTGCTATAAACATGAAATTACCTGATGGGTATAAAACTTAGTAGTATATGATACATAGGAAAAATTAAACAAATAGACATTACCACATTACTGCATGACCCAGTCACAGAAAGCTGTTAAACCATACCAACACCGATCACTAGCCTAACAATTTGCCCTAGGCTTCAACTTCCTCAAGTAAAAAACAAAACAAAACAAAAAACCAACAACAACTGTGCTTGTGATTTTCCATTTAGCTGCACTCCTAGGTAATCTACAGACATAGATATGATTATCTCTCAGAAAAAAAAGAAGTCTCTTGCTAGTGAAGATATTAGAGATAGCATTAATTGTGTTTGCGGAAAAAAATCAAACAGCCAACAAAGCCTCTCTCACCAGATGACAGATATGCATAATTTGATGACACGAGAGGCACCTTGCTCATTTATTGAACTCTGGGGACAGGGAGAAGAGTTTCTTTTGACAGAGTTGTTCAGTGAATAAGGATACTCATGGTTGCTGAATAAATTAAGCTATTCTTATTTGACCTTGCCAAACTGGGTTTGAGTGACCGACACGATCCAGCATTGTCTGGCGTTCATTTGCAGACGTGTAAAGCAAGCTCACCGTGTCCAGACCTTTCTTTGCCTTTGTTGCTTTTTCTAAAAGGTTTCATTGAATTGCTTATTAAAACTTCTGTATATATATTAAAAAAAGCTCTACTCCTTTGAAAGTTTTCTCTGGCTTGCCTCCAGCTCAATTAGCACACTACTTGCAGCTGATGGAAGTCATATCTATATCAGATTATAGTTAGCAAGCATTCACAAGAGTAATCAAATTAGATTTGGGTATCTATGGTGACACAACAACAAAAAAACCTTCCACTAAACCCTGTGGTTTCATAAGGAGACTACCACCACTTTATATTAAATTATTGCTCAAAACAGTTGCTCAAAATTAAATCTGCATCTCAGGAGATGCATGCACAAGTCTATGGGCATATCAAAAAACGTATAATCACAGCTTTTCTAATTGAAATATTAAATAGCCTTAGGAGTAGATGGTACTAATTTGTATGGCTCTTGGCCTGTCTTCTAATCACTTTTGGTTATCAGTGATGGCCAAGTGTAAAACTGAAACATCAACTGGTGTGTATTTAAATTTGCCAAAATTCCAGTTAGGCTCAGCCAAGAAGGAAGATGATGGAGGAAAAGGAAAAGGCAATGATAACTTTTGGTGTGCTTGTAAGCTAAATAGGATATTAAGCATGTCCACTAAAAGACAATATGAGGGCTGGGAATATGGCCTAGTGGCAAGAGTGCTTGCCTCGTATACATGAAGCCCTGGGTTCAATTCCCCAGCACCACATATACAGAAAACGGCCAGAAGTGGCGCTGTGGCTCAAGTGGCAGAGTGCTAGCCTTGAGCAAAAAGGAAGCCAGGGACAGTGCTCAGGCCCTGAGTCCAAAGCCCAGGACTGGCCAAAAAAAAAAAAAAAAAAAAGACAATATGAGCCCAGTCAGTTTCAGTTCACATGTGTAAAGTGAAGAGAATGTGTGTGCATATATATTATATATAATGTATTACAAACAATATAATACATAATAGCATATGTTACATATATTTGACATAAACTTATAAGCGAGTTGATTTTAATCCATGTAGGCTCAGACTCAGGATGCAAATGGAGTTGGGTTCAGTTCATTAAAGCTGAAGAATCTTTTCTTCTGTTTTTAATAAAAGTCTGTTGTCTCTTGTAAGGTGCACAGGTAGACTGCTAGTGAGTGATATGGGGTATATGCCTCTTTGCCCACCATGGGGCAAAAGGCCCAGCTGTTATTATGCCCAATTCCTATACAAGCAGGCGCAAGTGATAGCCTCTGGAACTAGTACTCTGGGACCTGGAACTTGTTTGAATGGAACATGGAGAGGTGCTGTTTTAGATGCCTTTACTCTGCAGGCTCCCTATCCTGTCATCTTGTACGTCACTCTCCCCTAATTTCTGAAATACTAGGGACAGGGCAGTAGGCATGCTTGCTTAGCAGTTTTCCAACTAAGGAACAAAGTACTAGTGTCCCCTCTAATGGACACTTCCAGTCTCTACCAGAGGTAAAAATGTTGAGCTTGTAGAGACTGAGTAGGGTGTATTATCTCTGCCAGTCTCTCCTTTCATTATTACATAAACAGATAGTAGGAAAATAAAAAGGAGATTTGGGTGTGTGTGTGTGTGTGTGTGTGTGTGTGTGTGTGTGTGTGTGTGAGAGAGAGAGAGAGAGAGAGTACTAGGGCTTAATCTCAGGGCCTTGCACTCTCACTTGGATGTTCATTAAAGCGTGGTGTTCTACCCTTTGAGCTATATCTCCACTTCTATCTTTTTCCTGGCTAATTGAAGACAAAGCCTCACTGACTTTTCTATTCAGGCTGGCTTCAAAGCATAACCCTTAAGATCTCAGCCTCCAGAGTAGCTAGGATTACAGGCACGAACCTCTTAGCAACCACACTACCTTTTGATATTGAATGTACAAAATGAAACAGCATGAGCGAAAGTAATTTATAAAACGTAAAAACGAAGTAAATACGACAAATTCTTTTTGCAAGACAACTGCTTTTCCTCTTTGTAAAGCAGGAATACGGAGCTTTCTTTCCCCTCAGGTGTCAATCATCTTATTCTGGATCCCAGCAGTGTGTGAAAGTGAACCACCGCACAGCAGAAGCCACTCCACTCCGTCCTCCTAATGGCTTCCATTCACCTTGGCAACTAAATATACAATGAGTTGGCATCTGGGATCCAAGCAACAAAGCTGATCTACATGGGGTTCGGTCTATAGATCCAGTGTTTTGGCAATTTAGTCATAGCCATGTCTCTTTCCCTCTTGTCACTATAAAAATGCTGTTCTATGATCTGCAGCTTTAGAAATTACATCAGTTATAGTCTCCACTCAAATAATTAACTTAATACTCCGTGATTACCAATTAGACGCTCAATTGGACAGATGCTCGCTTTTACATACAAAAGCACTGTGCCTCTGAATATCTCCAGCATCCAATTTGATTGACAGGTCTTTTTTTAAGTTAAAAAAAAAAAGAAGTAGTCTTTTTGGAGCATTTAATTTGCTGATTTTTATGGGTCTGATTTGACAACGCCTGTGTGTTATTGCTGGAATGTTATGAGGGCTTTTACTTTGCCAACTCAAATTTTCCTCAGGAGCAACGCAGCGTCTTGAGGAAACATTTCCGATTTTGGAAGAAACATGTGTGGTTCTCTGAGTATCCTCTTTCAAATGATCAGGTAAAGCAGATTTCTGTAGTGGGCACTTAGAAATCATACCCTGTATTACAGATTTAGTAGGGTGTATTATCTCCTGCCAGTCTCTCTTTTCACGATTACATAAACAGATAGTAGGCAAATAAGAAGGAGTGATAACCTATAATTCCATGCACAATATCCAACCTCAAATCTATTCCCCTTTTCAGAAGCACAATCAGATATCGGAGGCGGTTCTCTGTAGAATTCCTCAATCTCTTGAAGACTTTGTACTTAAACTATAATCTACTGCAATATTATGAGGGCTTAATAAACCTTAAGGATATTTTTGTGTGCAGGATATTCCAAAGAAGGAAGAACATTCTCAGAGAAGAGGCAGGTGGAAGCAAATGCTCATCCATCTTGAAGTTGGTTTGCTCTCATCCAGTGTCTGTGTCTCACCAGCGAAGGAAAATGGCTGGAGAAATGTTCCAGTGTTTTCAGCCATTGTACAAATGATAGAATGGGTTGGCCCAATTTCACTGCTGGTTCCAGGATATTATGGCATAACTTTTCCCAAATATGAGGGGTTGTTTTTGTATGTTTTTACACATTGTGTAGAATTTTCCATTTATTTAATCCTAAAGCATTCTGAAAACTGATTTATCACCAATGAAGAGTAAGTGATAAAATCTTGGGCTAGCTTTTAATGTTTGTTATGTAGTTGGCCAATGAATTCAGTATCAATCTCTGGGACACAAGAATTTTGGGGAGCATAAAAGGAGGATTATGATATCCAGGTTACCAAAACAAGCAGTGGGGTGGTTAAGAGCAGGACACTGGAGTCCAATATCCTGGGCTTGATAACCAGTCTATCATTTATGAGTTGCCTTGACTCCTACTTACTAAACAAGGAACAAACCAGCTAATACATGTGCAATGCCTAATACATACTGTAGGCCTAACACTTCGTGCAGGCATATTTTCTATAGAAGCTCAAGAATAGGAAATTAAAAGACAGGAAATCACAGCTTCATAATAAGTGGAAAGCAAGGAGGATTCAAGGCTGGCTTTCTCTGAGGCCATCCCTATCATGGCACCAGTCTCTCTGTGGCCTGTGAGCTCTCCATGTGGACTTCACTTCCTTAGGACTCCTCCAGCCCACTAGCCAGTGGCCAGCCCCGTAGAGCTGAACTTCAGACATGTCTCAGTTGTGGAGCTTGCTACTAGTGAACTCAAGCTCCAGCTTGCTCAGAAGACCAGATAGCTTGTGACACAGGTACTCATGGGGACAGGTCTTCTTCATCCAGGGAAGGTCTGCTGCGGGCACGAGAGAGAGAGAGAGAGAGAAAGAGAGAGAGAGAGAGAGAGAGAGAGGGAGAGAGAGAGGGAGAGAGAGAGGGAGAGGGAGAAAGAGGGAGAGAGAGGGGGGAGAGAAATGAGAAATAGAGAGAAAGAGAGAGGGAGAGGGAGGGAGAGAGAGAGGAGAGAGGGAGAGGGAGAGAGGGGGAGGGAGAGAGAGAGAGAGACTAGCCTTTAAGGGATCAAGGGTACATAATTTAAGCTAAGCAAACACAGTATGTCCAGGAGAAGCAAAATACTAATCTGAGTCCTACGTAGAGAACTTCTTAAGGTTGCTCCTCCTTCCTCCTTGACCCAGCAAATCAATGTCTTTATGTCAAGGTCAAATATATTCTTAACAAAACCTTTGCTGATCGATTACCTACAAATACAAGTGATATTTTCCTTCACGCATTCCTATCAGGCCCTCATAACGGCAAATTCTGCCTCTTCCACCAAATTTACCTTCTCCTACAAAGGAAGGGCTGCGTTGGATCCGTCCCAGGGACCTTTGTTCCTGGCACAGGAAATTCTCAATAGGTTTCTTGAATAAATGAGCCAGGTTATTTATTTGTGAGTCAAGATCTTGTGTTGACACACGCACAGCAATTAAATGCTAAAATATTTTTAGGTCAGAGCCTTAAGAGCAGTCATAGGCATTGTCAGGCTGAATCATATTAACATATCCACATAGAAGCTTCTCTCTCTTCTACTGAATTGCAATTCAATGCCTACGTTACAGCCTCCATCCACACATCATCAAGAGTATTCTATGCAAATATATAAACAAGTAGCATAAATATGGAGTGGCCCAATTTATTTCATTAGCAATACATTTTTTTAAGTTCCAATTCAGCTGAGGAGAACTGTTTGGAACATTAGACATAAATTTTGCCATGCTTTTTCGCGGAAAGAAAATGTGCCCTCAAGGCTCTCTCTCTTCATTTGATTTTTAGATAGGAGGAATATTTGGGACTAAGTAGCTGTTTCATTAAGCAGGCTGGTCTTAGGAGCAGTGGTTTGGTGCTGGGGGTTGAAGTACAAGAAAAAAGTCACTAAGTTAGTGAGTTGAGGTTGTTTGTGCCCATGGTTATAGTGTCACTCATTACCTGGGTGGAGTGGAGAAACCATTTCCGGGACTGGCTCATTTATGGATGTCTTTCTAAAGAGAGCGAATAGAGGTGTTTCCATGGGTCTACTGGTGCCACGGCTTTGTGCTAGAAAATGTGGCCATTTTCACAACTTGCCAAATAAAATTGGAACCCAAGGAGGGGCAGGTAAGGGTCAAGGGTCACCAGTCTGTAGAGGGCTATTGTTCCCAGATTGCTGCAGAACTCAGTCCCCCTGTTTCCTAATGCAAAATCTTCCCATGGAAGGCTGAAAATCCCTCTGATCATGGCCCAGGC
Organism: Perognathus longimembris pacificus; assembly: GCF_023159225.1. NCBI lineage: Eukaryota > Metazoa > Chordata > Mammalia > Rodentia > Heteromyidae > Perognathus > Perognathus longimembris. The sequence goes on along the minus strand of NC_063163.1, from coordinate 113,643,007 downwards.
TCAGTTCTACTTGGCCCGACCATGGCAGAACCCAGCCAAACTCCAAAGGAACCTAGAGAATATCCCAGAAGGCAATGTAAAGTCCAGTGCAATAGCTTGCCTGAGTGAGGTTACACCCCATGCTTCTACTGCTATTACTTCTTCATTTTCCAAATGTCATCATAAATGCCTCTCTGCCACCTTCTATTTACTCAAGAGTAGAAATCAACTCCCACCCAGAGAGGAGCTAGGAACGGCCATTGCAGATGCCATAATGCCACAGGTGGATACTTTGTAAGGACACTTTCAAGATTCCAGTGACGGGGGAGCACATTCCATTTCCTCCGGCACGTTTTCTTTGCTCTCTCATGAATTGATCTGAAGTGGAAAGAATGACAGGTGTGTTCTTCTGACATGTGCATATGCCTACCACCACCACCATCCAACTTACTTGTTTTAAAATGTGCGGTGCGGCATTGAAATGTTTTGTAAAAGGTTCTCTTCTCATTAGCTTAAATGGGAATAAGATGCTTCCATATGGCCTCAGGACATTAAAAAGTCAGGAAAACTTTGTAAAATAACAAAATTAACATAAAATAACCTTATCATTAAAAAAACCATGGAGACACATCATCCAAAATATCGTATGCCATGATAAAAATATACTTGGAATGCCAGAAGGTGGGGTGATGGCAGAAAGGTATAAGTACAGACATCTCTCACTCAATAGAGGCATTCCTATGATGATTTGTGAGGGGTGGAAGGATTTTCCATGCTAAATTGCTTGTTGTTGTTGTTGTTGTTTCTGTGTGTGTGGTGCTGAGGAATCGAACCCAGGGCTTTATGCATGCTAGGCAAGCACTCTTCCACTAGATCACATTCCCAGCCCATGCCAAATTTCTTAAGATAATGTTTCTGTACTAAGGGTTCTCTCTCTCTTCTCTCTCTCTCTCTCTCTCTCTCTCTCTCTCTCTCTCTCTCTCTCTCTCTCTCTCTCTCTCTCTTTCCTCCACCCTTTCCCCTTAGCATGGTTAGTATGTCTTGTACTCAACAAGAGCTGTGTTTTGCAAAGAGTCTTCCCCTTTCATTTTGTCTGTACTTTGGAGGAAATAAAATAGGATAAAAGCAAAGGAAAGAAAAAGATGTGGTGAACACCAAAGACTGGAATATTATTCTGCCTTATAAAAGAAGGTGATTCTGAAACATGTTATGACATACACAAATCTTAAAGCTATCATGTTCAATGAAATAATGCAGTTGCTGGAAGGTAAACATTGGAGGTTGCCCCTCCTTCTATGAGGGACAGAGAGTAGATGGTGGTAGTCAAAGGCCAAGAGAGGAGATGGGACTTGTTTAGACAGGGCAGTTTCCATTTCACAGGATGAAGCACTCTGGAGCTGCATGATAGTAATGGGTGGAACAAGGTATGAATGAACCTAATACCACTGAATTGTTCACATAAAAGGGTTAAGATGGTGGATTTTTTGTCACCTACTGGGTCACAATCAACAAATACATGGGAAGCAAAGGCAAGCTAACTCATGAGTCTAGGTTTAAGATCTACAGAAGAAAGTTTACTTTAGCAAGACAGTAAAGAAAGATGACTCCAACAACATAGCAACCAACGTGGGAAGTTGTCTTCAAGTATGTGCACTGAGTCAACAAACATGTAAATCAAGACAGAGAGTATATTTAAATAGTACAGTAAATGTGGACCGAATGAGGCCGATTCCTAAATGTTAACTACCCATGCAAGGCAATATGTGAGAAATCAACAAAACAGTTCCAGATTTGGCCTTAGCTTATTATTACTATTTTTTTTTGTAGCTCCATTTAGCCCAAGAACCATAAATCGCTACAGAATTAAAAACAAACATGTTGACTTGATTATAATACACTGATCTGAAACCAATGCTTCATCAATAACACTATTTTAAAATATGACACCATATTGTACTCTCCCCATAAATAATGACCTCTAATTCACTCTTAGTGGTAACCTTTTATGACAAAGTTCCAGCAAAATCAGTTCAAACATGAATCCAACCCCACTAATGAGAATGCCACCTACAAGACATTCTTAAAGATCAATGAGTATTTTTAATGAGAATTCCCAGTTATCAAGGAAACTTTGCAGTAAGAATGGGGACCTTCTGATATTTTTTAATTTAATGAGAATTACAAATGTATAGTCCTGTAGTTTGCCTGTGACCAGTAAAAGCATATAGCTAAGCCAATCATTAAAAAGAGAGAGAGAGAGAGATCCAGTTTCTTAGTACAATTCCTACCAGCCACAGCAGATCCTAAAGTAATACTTGGAAAGGTTGCTCCAACAAAAAGCCCCAGGGGAAAATCATGTTATTCACTCAATGAACACTCATTTACTACACAGAAGCAGTAAATTCCTACGGTTACCTCCAGGGTTTTGTTACCACTGGGAACTGTTACAGTCTATAATCATAAATTCCGATACTCCTATACCCAACTGCCACCCATAATGGTTCCTATTCCTTTTCAGTCACTTGCTCCCACCACCCTACCTCCTGCCGTTTGTTTGGACTTCGTCCTTCTTCCCATCCCTTTCTTCTAAACAATCATTCATTTGGGCTTCACATTCAGGCTATAGCTCACTCACTTGAAACCTTAATTTCCCACCTCCCATTCCTCTGCCACATACAGCCGACTCCCAGAACAGGCTCAACTCAACCAACTGCAGAGGTCTCTCTAGCCCAGAACCTGCCAAATGCTACAGGGGGGAAAACAAAGGGCAAGGTTGGAGTAGTGATAAACCTATGGTTCCGTTTCCACGCACTCCAAGAGTGCTTTTGTAGAGAAGGCACCCAGTTAGTTTCTTCTCCCCTTTATGCAAACTTCTTCCACCTTCTCCAGCAGCCAAATCGACTTCCCTGCCCCCTCAATCAGCAAATGGACTCATTTCTTCCTTAAGAGTAAAACCAGAGTCCCCTCTTGTCCTGAGGAGCAGCTTTTTATCATCTTTCAGCCCTTCCGACCGAACTACCACCAAATTTATTTGCAGCAAATCAATTGGTATGGTTACTCTGATTACAAATTAAACATATCCCCTATCAAATATTTACTTCTCTCGTTGCTCTCTCTTATCTCCTGTCTTCCTGGGACTCTGCCCATCCATCTGTCCATCCATCCTTCCTCAATCATTTTGTGTATTGACCAATTCCCTCTCATCTACTAAAACGCTCACGTCTACAATCACAGAAATAATAGGTAGGGTGCCAGTGGCTGGCACCAGTCACCCCAGCTAGTCGGGAGGCAAGGATGAGGAGAACTGCAGTTTGAGGCTAGCCCAGGAGAGAATAAAAGGATTCCTTGTCCTTCCTCAGGACACACTTGCCACCCTATCTGGTTATTCTTGCTCAGGACCCCCGTTCTGCCAGGCACCTCGACAGCACTGGGGGCAGGGACCAGTGGCTCATTTTGCTTTCCCCATGCCCAGAAAATAGATGGCAACCCTTCCATGTCTGTGAATCAATAAGTGAACTAATTAATGAATACAAACGAAGTACAATGTGCCAAGACATCTGTTACTATAGAACAGACATTAATCACGTATTAATAAAGCGCAATCGAGTTGAGCCAGCTATGTGAGCTACATATCATAACTTCTTGACAGAATATGACAGCACAGTGTTAGTATACTTAAATGGCATTTGGGGGCCATGACAATACTACTACCATTAGGCCAAAATCCTCCAACCCTCACATCTCAGTAAGGTTCCTAAAACAGTCACAAGAGCCAGATATTGAAGGGATACCATCTTAGTAGACTATCCCCAACACAATATATTCTGTGGGACTGAAACTTGCTAGCATTCTATAGACCATGGAATAAATCATGGGAAATGTCTGGGTGTGGTGGTACACACCTGTAATCCCAGCACTGGGGTGGCTGAGACAGGAGGATTATGAGTTCATGGCCAGCCTAGACCACATCGTAGTAAACTTTCTCTCTCCAAAAGCAAAACAAAGCAAGAATTTATCCTGGGCCTCTTCTGTAGAACTGGAGGAAATAAACAACTCACCTGATGATGGATCTGCGTTTCCAACCTGTGTATTATAGAAATCCAAGGTTCTCCAAAATACTACCACCAGCTGCTGTTTACTAAGACTGGTCTGGTGCCAGGCACTTTGCCAAGTGGTTTAGTATGTAATTATTGCATTTGATTTTCATAATTACTCCAGGGCTCTAAGTACATTCATCTGAAAGACGAGGACACTGACACTTAATTGTAAGACTTTACTCAGGTGGGTGTGAGTCTAAAGGCGTTGTTAACTGCTGGGGCCACACTGAGGAACAGGCTCACACGGAGCATGTTCTAGACCCCAGCAAAGGAACGCACTCATAGGCGCTCCTGTGTATTGACTGACATTACAATGGGTGCTGTAGGGTCCCAGGGGGGCCACGCCTGCTCTTTCCCAGTCTTGTCCCATTTCTCTTTTTTTTTTTTTTTTTTTTTTGCTAGGACACTGACATTCCTAAAACAGACCGAGGGCTTCCAATAAATCAGAGGAGTCTAGGAGAAGGCTGGAGAAACAAGTGTCTTCCTTGCAAATAACTTCAGTGGTTACTCCCCTGTACCGCTCTCAGTTACTCATTGGAACGAGTCCACTGACTGACCACCGACTCTGCGTCAAAGTCTCCACCAAGAGTGAAAGACAGGCCTTCACAGTCTGGTAGGGGCAAAAAAAATCAGTATTCAGAGACTTAATGAAAGATGTCATTAAGGGTTCCCATGGAAACTGTACAAAATGGTACCTGGGCTTTTCAGACTAATTTTTTCTTGCGGGGGGGGGGGGGAAGAGTTTGACAAGTCTTCACATTTCTCAGCCTCAGAGCATATTTACAGTAAAATCTGCCCTCCACAGTCCTAAAAGAAAATGAAGGTTAGAGCTATAAAAGTAAAGCAGATTAGAGGATGTGCTGTTTGAAAGTCAGCCAATACCTTCATGGTGGGCAAGGCGTGGCTAGCAGGTGCAAGCGTGTTTGCAACCCAGAGCTGATCCTCAAGTGACCTGAGCAAGACCCGAGTCCTCACTGTCCCCGCCCCCCCCACCTCCGGAATGCAGTGGAAGTAAATTAATATGACAGGGCGGCAATACTCTACATAATTAGCAACGCCAAACAGAAGAGACAAAAGGCTCATTTAAGGTCCATTAAACCAACTATTACCAAAAAAATAAATATATTGCCCTATATAAATAATCTTAATACTTTTATGTTGGACTTTTAACAAGATTAAAATTAAATTACAGAATTAGTTCTTGCCTACTGATCCCCCCCCAACCCCCCTCTGAACTATTAATCTTCTAAGTTGGATGGGTTCAAAGTGATCATTGTGTGAATTCCTTTTATGAAAATTACTTCCCTGGCAATCCTCACTTAAACAAATTTACACCCCCATCCTGCAGCCACAGTATCAAGGAGACAGACACATTAAGGAATGGAAGGGACAAGGACTAAGCAATGACCTTCTCTCAGGAATCACAAGGCTCACATTCACTTTTTTCTTTTTTTAATGAAGAGACTTTATTTTTCAAGATCATTTTAGATGGAGAAATAGCAGAGCATTCCTCCATCCTTCATCGCATAAGACGTTCTCCTAATGCCAACCAGGTCCCTCCACACAGCACACGTGTTACAAGGAATGAACCAAACGTAAGGGACTCTCAATAAATAACTCATCATGGATGCAAATTTCCTCCGTGAGTTTTAACCTAGAGTTCCCTCATCTCTACTGGGACCCCACCATTCAGGATATCACATCACATTCGACTGTCATGTTTCCTTTACTGTCCTAACGGCTGTGACATTTCCTCAGACTTGCCTTCTTTTGATAACCTTGATGGCTGTGAAGGGCACTGGGAAATGCTATTATGGAATTTTCTTCTATTGGAATGTGTTGCTTTCCCACCCCCCTGATGGGTAAATAGAAGGTGATAAGGGTTAAGATGGGACAATCATCCATGTAAGGGGCCATTGCCATCTTGTCACCCATGTCATTCCTTCCCACCCATATGGTCATTAGTCCTCTGGCAGAGGTAGTCCTCTCTGCTGTGTGCTCCTTGTTCCTTATTCTCCACTGTGGAAAGGAAGTCACTGAGTGCTACCTCTCGAGGACAAGAGATGGTAATGTTATTACTACAGGTATCTACTTAGTTGATTTAGAATTCTACAGGTGAAAGTTATGTATACGTTTACTCTTTTATTTGTGTGGGTCTGGGCTCATCAATCACTATTTTATAGAATTTGATGCCCAGTGTTTTGCAACTTTGGACACTGGGATATGTTCCACTGGCCTCTCTGATACAACCACCCCTGGGGAGTTAATGTTTCAGGTTTTCCTTTTCTTTCACAAGCAGTCCCTTACTTTTGTCATCACAAGGTATTCTCAACTCATCTGTACTTCCTGCCTGAGTTCTAAAAATTAGCCACTCTTCCAAGGAGCCTTGTTTCCCTTTATTGGAGAACATTAGGAACCCGATATTGGAGTGTTGGGGGTGCTCATTGCTACCGGGCTGTCATTTCTCTAAACCTTCCCATATGATAAAATAAAGTTACACAGTAGCCTATGTTAATACACATGTCTATAAATGTTTCTCTATGCAGCTATTATCATTAATATTAAGCATTGCATTGATCATGCACTAGGAAAACTTTGAGCACTGTCAAGCTTTCTGTTTTGAATACCCCAGGGAAAGAAAAGCAAGCCATTTCCATTTCTGTACCTAACACTGGTGATCAATGAACCAAAAGGTCAAGAATGGACATGGGTGCACCTCGCAGAAATGGGCAAGCCTTGGTGTCAGCTAAAAATGGTAATGGCGGTAGTTACAATTACAAAGGACTACTGAGGAAATTTAATAAGATAATGGCATTTCCATGTCAAGAGTAGATCCCCAAACACAATAAACATTTAATAAATGAGAGATCGATGTATACCTTTTCCAGGAAAACAGTTTCATGAAGAAAAGAGGTACAGAACTTGAAGTCTAGATATACTTTTTTTTTTTTTTTTGGCCAGTCCTGGGCCTTGGACTCAGGGCCTGAGCACTGTCCCTGGCTTCTTCCCGCTCAAGGCTAGCACTCTGCCACTTGAGCCACAGCGCCGCTTCTGGCCGTTTTCTGTATATGAGGTGCTGGGGAATCGAACCTAGGGCCTCGTGTATCCGAGGCAGGCACTCTTGCCACTAGGCTATATCCCCAGCCCTAGATATACTTTTAGTTACGTTATTTTTTTTTTTTTACCATTTACCTTAAAACTAAGCATTGGCTTAGATATATTATTTTACTCCAAATATGTTCTCTTGCAAGATTAAGTGGGTATCATTTTACCAGTCATGTCTCCTTGCATGGGAGGACTGAGAAATTGATTTCCTAACATTTTCCTTCAGAACTCACTTCAAGGGGGTGTTAGTGGGTTATGAACATTTATCACAGTGAGCAGAAGAGAACACACAGAGCTGTGATTTCCTCATCTCCATCAGAATGAAGTCACTCATGCCAGGGAAGCTGCTAAGTTCAAGATAGTCAAGATATCTGCAGAAAATAATTTCTATTCTGACAGCAACCTACCTGTCTCAACATTTGTAAAAAAAAAAAAAAAAAAAAAAAAACACAAAAAAAACTGTCCACAAATCTGGAACAACACAGAGATACCATCCATCTTCTATAGGAAGAAAGAAATAGAGCTCCCTTTGGCAAAGAAATTGCTTTTTTTGTCTTCACAAAGGGCCCAAATGAGATAGCCACACTGAGTACTGATTGTTTTCTGTGGATGGATTTCAGGTTAGTGATGATAAATCCTTCATGTATTCTGCTTCTCTAAAAGACCGTTTAGATGAAGTCTGTTTTCATATTTATTTTTCTGCAAGGCTAATGCTTCCAAGGATCATAACAGACCAAGGCATCGTGTTTGTGTAGCAGAGACTCTGAACAGCCTAAAATCCTTGGGATGTATCCTCCAGTCTATCAGATGTGAGTGGATTCTAGGAACTGAGAAGAATGGATGGACCCTCATTCAAGTATCTCAATTATACAAATCCTCTGTGAAACAGGTTAGAAACAAGGGATGGTGCGTGTTCTGCTAAAAAAAACAAGAGCAGAGATGCCCTATACTAGTGCATAGAATGTCAATTCAGGTCTCCTGCTGGAAACAGGGCCTTCAGAGCACAAGGCTTGCCACTGATGGCAGGCTCAGAATAGTCAGCGGCAGAGAGCAAAGTGTCAGTCAAGAGAAGCAGGAAAGCCATCTCTCTCAAAACTAACCACAGGGAGCATACTAATATATGCAAGGAAATGGCCCCGTACCAGGTCCTTAGAGCTGTCTGCCTCTCTGCATCTGCTAGGGCCACCCATGACTGTATAATTAAATTATAATATGAACATAAACATCATCAACTTAGTGGCTTAAAACTGTACATAGTTATGACCTTACGTAGCTCAATAGTCCAAGCACAGCTTTGCTGTGTCTTCTTCAGGGATTCGTGGCTGCCACAAAGGCACTGGTCGGGGCTACGATCTCCTCAGATGCTCGGCGGGGAAAGGGCCTGTTTTCAAGGTAATGTGCTTAATGGCAGCAGTGATTTCCTAGGCTCCGTGTCACATGGACTTTCCCAACGTAGCCAGAAAAGTAACAAGCCTCTCAGAGACACAAACGCCACCATCTTAGATCACATAATCACAAAACAGCTACCTCATCACCTTTGCTCTATGATGTTGATTAGAATCAGGTCATAGGTCCCTCAAGGGTCAGGGGACCACAAGGCCAAAGGTATCAGAATGAAGGATATTTTATTTATTTATTTATTTATTTATTTATTTTGGCCAGTCCTGGGCTTGGACTCAGGGCCTGAGCACTGTCCCTGGCTTCTTTTTGCTCAAGGCTAGCACTCTGCCACTTGAGCCACAGCGCCACTTCTGGCCGTTTTCTGTATATGTGGTGCTGGGGAATCGAACCCAGGGCCTCATGTATATAAGGCAGGCACTCTTGCCACTAGGCCATATCCCCAGCCCATGAAGGATATTTTAAAGTATGGCTACCCTACAGAGATCTCACTTTGAAAGTGTTTTGAAGGAGGAAAAAAAAAAAGAATCAAAATGCTTATGGCCAAAGAATCTTCAATGATTAAGTGATTTTCTTTCTTTTGTGATTAGGTTAGTACAGAATTCTACAACTAATAAATGTTTCTATAATGCATAATACTCAGGATCTGGGAGCCAATACAAAATTTGAAACACAGACCATTTTCTACTTCTGTATTTCCTTCAGCACCATTATGTTTGTAACTGGCTCTTTAGCCTTATCTGGGTTTCCTTAAATCATTTATTTTGTATCCACTTTACAAGGTGTCTGGGGCCTGGGAGGCTAAGCTTAACTTAATATATCTCAATAACTTATAGCCAACAATACACTAAGGAAAATGTCAACCTCATAAAAACTGGAATTTACCAAGTGAGAGATGTCCCAATTTTCCTTGGAGAAAGCAAAATGTATGAAAATAAGGCAAGGCAAGGTAGTATATTCAAACATTTCAAAACATAAAGAATGTGCTTAATGCATCAGCGATCTTGAACCTTATCTCCGTGGCTGTGCTGTATGCTTGCTAAACATGGCCACGTGGGACTAAGTTATGGCTAGGCCTATCATACTTCCCACAAATCAGCCCTGAAGATGGCCAGCAAGACAGCAGTTGCTTCAAGGGATAACTTGTCTCCTGGCCCTCCTTGATCCTGCCTTTAAACAGCTTCAACCCTTTGACATAAAGGCTGGGTTTCTCTTTTGCATAGCTCTCTCATTCCCTGTGACTCTCGAGTAATCATAATTTGAGGCCTGGGAAGATTGTAAATGTTACACATGCAATGTAATACATGAAGGAAAAGGGGTGGGGGGGGAGAGACCCATGAAGGTAATTAACAGTCATCTGAAAAGATCCAGAGAAGAGGCAACGACATGCGCCCGCCCCCCCCAAGCCAAGGATGCCAAATTGGAAACCCACAGGGAAAACGGCCTTCCAGGCTTCTCTACGGAGCCGCTCTGTCCTCCTCATTACGCCTTCCTGTGTCTGGAACTTCTCAGTTCCTCTGGGATGGAAGAGCTATCTGTTAGCAAACCTTTCCCTTTTCCATTCTTTGCCAATTGAAGAAAGCCTACTCTTTATTTTCAACGCTTCTTTCTAGGACATGGATTTTTCTGGAGGATGAGCTTCTGGAGTTGTCTCTGGCAACACAAGACAGGCTAGGGAGAATCTGGTTCGTTATTATCATTCACATTGGAAACCAATTGATTTTATAAACCTAAACTTCTCCAATTTTTCTTTAAATCCTGAGAGAGCTACAATATTCCTTCAGTTATCGTGAAGCAAGGAACTGTTCCGAGTACCAGACCACAATAAATCACACTAATTAAATTTCCTTTTAGTGATAATGCTATGTATTCTTGTCTTATCTATGCATGGCTTCCAGATTTTCCCAGAATCCCATGCAAGCCCAGTTCTCCTGGTGATTGGAGCAGGAGAGGGAGTGGGGAGTGGGCAACCATGGCCAGGATCTGTTCAGATTCAGCAGGAGCTGGAAATGCAAGCCACATTTCATTAAATACAGCTTCTGAGAAATACCAAATCTACTTCTGACAGCTCAAGAGTTCTCCAAACTCCATTTTAATTAACAATGTTTCAAAGGAAAAGTCCTCTGTCTATTTATTCCTTACAAAGGAAGTGCAGGTTTTCCTCCATTTGAAATTGCTTTATTGACTCGACTCGCAACAATCCCCTCAGGTAGGTACCATGGGCACATCCAATTCAGCTAAGGATTGGATTCGATTACTGTCAGGTAAACAACTTACTACCCACACAGATTCAGTCTTATTGAATTGTTATTGCTCTGAACACCTCTCCAAGAAAGGAAACTTTAAAAGACTCTCAACCCAAGGTGTATCTTGATGCTTCTCAGTGCTCTTGAAGCCAAACATCACACCTGGAAAACCACCGCAAGGTGCGGCAACAAACTCAGCACTGGAGCCCACGTTAGCGTTGCCTTTTAGGATAGCAATTCATCATCGGTATCAAAAGTCTTAGCCTTCAGACATGGCTAGTCCAATGGGAAGGATTCATTTGTACTAAGAAAATGGCTGTAGAAAGCTGCAAGGATGTTCTTTTCAATGCTGTTTACAGAGTGAAGATTTTTATGTCAAGGATAGGAAGCAGATAAAGGCATGAGTCAAAGAAATACTCTATAGGTATGCTATTTATCCTTCCATAGAAGTTTTTTTTAAGTTAAATTTTGTGACCATAGTCTGACTTTGGGTCCACTCCATTGCTTTAAAAAAAAATCTCATTTAAGGGAATGGAGAGTTGCATGTAAACATTAAGCAGAAGTTAGGATTCTATGTGTCTGAAGACAACAATGTATATTGATCACCTTGCCGGTATAGTGCAGGCTTTTGACTACCTGTGAAAAGAGCCACCCTCCTGTATTGCCAGCTTTAAGCCGTTACTAAGCAGGTCCCTTAGCTTCTGCTCCTCTATCTCTTCCACTGTGACAGGAGGTGGCATTAATGTTCCACTCCATGGGATAAGCTTAAGTCAGTCAAAAAGGAAGGTGTTTAAATAGCAACTGGTACCCGTTGAGCCCTCGATAATGTGATTACTCTACCTTCTATAGATCATTTTTATATGCGGATATTTAATAACCATCTAATGAGTATAGACTAACAAGGCACTCATCTGCAAAACAATAATCAAACTGTGCTGCTACCTGCCCCATGCCTTCTTTACTCCAAATACCATCACAGGGCTGGAGGAGTCTTTTAAAAAAAAAAATCACATAATTACATGAAGCCCTGGGTTTGATTCCCCAGCACCACATATATAGAAAAGGGCCAGGAGAGGCGCTTGGCTCAAGAGGCAGAGTGCTATCCTTGAGCAAAAAAAAGCCAGGGACAGTGCTCAGGCCCTGAGTCCAAGGCCCAGGACTGGCAAAAAAAAAAAAAAAAAGAAAAAAAAAAGATCCTAAAAAAAATCACATAATTCATCTTTTTTTTTCTTTTTTCATAATTCACCAGTAGTGTTGTAGCTCCCTTCATCTTACCTCAGAGATTTAAATGACAGCCCTTCCAACATTCCCAGAGCTGAGCAGCAGAGAATGCAACACAGTTAAAAAGCCAATTTTTAAAAAGGAATCTTTTATTCAAAGAAAACCGTCTTTGAATTGAGCCACTTCATTCACCTCAAAGAGAAAAGTGTGTTTCTGTAACACACTGGCCCATTTTAGCAGACAGGTTGAAATAAAATAAATAGATTTATGCAGTCTGAATCTATCATCAGGGGGAAAGGAGAAATATTATCCCTCTCGTTTAAATGCGTTTGTGACATATTTTTGCATCAGGAGGTATAAATAATGCATGGTGGCATTTCAGAGCCTTGAATTCTTACTCCAGTGTGTTCGGCTGTCTTACATTTTGTAGACCTGGTGTGTGTCGTTCCACCAGGAGCTCAACAAAGATGGCTCATGAAGGCTGTGTTAGAAAGCAGGGCAGAGAGAGAGCTACCTCTCCCAGGGGCTTGCTGCAATGTGGAACAAGAAAAGGAGATGGAAAGATCATAGAAGGGTTCTCAGAAGAATAGTATCTAAACCCACCTTGAGTTAAAAGCAGGGTTTCAATAGCAACAGAGAGGGGTAAGACAGGGAGCCAGACCTGTGAACAACAAATCCCCCACCTAAAACCAACACAACAAAAATAACTAAAGCAAAAAGGGCTTGGACCCGCGGCTCAAATGGTAGAGAACCTACCTAGCAAGAATGAGACCCTGAATTCAAACATCAGTATTGCCACAACAAGGGCAAAGGTGTCTGCTGGTGGTGGTGGTGGTGGTGTTTTAAGACACAGGAAACTACCTGACAAGATGAGAGTTAAGGATGCTCGTGACCTGCCAGGCACCAGTGGCTCACGCCTGTAAATCTAGCTAGTCAGGAGGCTGAAGTCTAAGGATCATGGTTTTTAAAGGCAGCCTGAGACTCTTATCTCCAATGAATCACCAAACAAGCTGGAAGTGGAGCTTGTGGCTCAAGTGGTAGAGCACTAGCCTTGATTAAAAAAAAAAAAAAGCTGAGGGTCAGCTCCCAGGTCCTGAGTTCAAGCCCCAGGGCCAGCACCCCCCTCCATATCCATGTCTCGACGACTCTCTGAGTAGTAGGTCCACAACTGGTTTGTATCCAGAAGTCAACGTTAGCCAGCAGACAGCTTGCCCCGGTTCATAATCAATTACATGGTCATTCACTGTAAGTCAACCTGTAGTTGACTCTCCCCACACCAGCTGGTGACAGGACATCAAGGGACATCTGTTTCCAGCACTTCTGCGCTGGGAAGGGTTTTATAGTGAAAACTGTTTGCCATAAATCACAGTAACGCACTCAAAGACATGTACAAGTCTGTAGTGGCTAGGCTCCTACCTAATCTGAGAATGAAAAACTAAGACGGTCTAACCCTGCGCTCACCTATATTCGGGTTGCATTTTAAATATAAGTCATGATTTATGAAGTATTTTAAGAGATATTCCCCCAACTGGTAGAAATCTGTGTTGCCAATCCATGCCAATGGATTATTTTCTTGTAGCTGGAGATAATTTAATTTAAAATAAATACATGTGAGCTATACCATGCTGTTTCTTTGGATATTTACATTCTCATCAAAACCTTATATATTAATTTTTGTAACACCAGGCAGGATCATAACTTGAAAAGGAAGAGAAAACTCTTACCTGATTTGACAGGATAATGTAAGTAAGAATGCAATTACCAAACCATCCAGACACATGATTCCAGCCAGGAAGGATGGAGGGTGGGAAGGAAAAGAAAAAGAAGAGAAAAATTGAAATCAATAGTGATATAAAAATCATTGCCATTTTCTAAGCCAACTAACAAACAACTCTTATGACAAAGTGAGAATTACCAATTGTTTTATAAAAGAGGAAATCAACTAGAGAGCCTGTCATTTGCTGCATTCATGGTTTCTAAACGCAAACAGAATTACCCAACATAAAAAGAATCCATCCAAACAGAGATTATTTTGATTTTATGACAGAGCAATTAGTTGTGTGTGTGTGTGTGTTGGCTCACCAATACTATAACTTGAGCTCAGGGCCTGGACGCTGCCCGTTAGCTTTGGTGCTCAAGGCTGGTTCTCTACCACTTGAGACATAACTCCACTCAAACTAGCCTCCAAACCCAGTCCTTATATTTCAGCCTCCTGCATGCTGCCACTGGCTCCCAGCGAAGGTCCGTGAGCTTTAAATTTAAAGGTAAGAACAGAAAGAGGCAAAGTATTTCACAAGCCAACACTGGGGCTTGAGCTCAGAGCTTTGCCCTCTTTCTTGGTTTTTTCACTCAAAGCTCATGGGGTCCACGGTGTTTGTGAAACATCGCCCCACTTACACCCACATCCCACGAGGATGCCAAAGAGCCCATCACATAGAATATGACTGTGATGAGAGACTGATTGCTGCCCCGGGGCAAGATGTCCTATCACTCAATCATGGAGCGACTTATTTGGGGCAGGTATGGTGAGAAGTGATAGGACACAAAGCACCCCCACCCACCCACCCAGCATCTTTACAACATTCTAAACACCTTTAGCTAGTTTCAACCCAACCAGGCCCAACTCAGGGAGTTCTCTAGGGAATGGGCCTGAAGTCCAGTGTTCTTCAGATCTGCTGGTTAGCACTGTTGGTCTGTGATGTTTTCAGCTGTCCAGTCACCAAACGGGTACTCACCCCAACCCAGGCCAGCCCACTCTGCTGAATGGAAAAGAACACAAAGATGCTTAGAATGAGTAGGCAGATAGGGTGAGCGTCAAATCAATATGATGCATGACAGATGGAAGTAAGTCCACAACAGAGAAGCCCAGCACTGTGAGCTCTCACAGATGGGAAGGACAAGAGCGCTTTCACAAAACGCAGAAAGGATGGCAGGAGATGAAGGGCAGTGAAGAATGACTGAGGAAGAGAGAATTACTTAAGGAAGGCAAGGAGGTAGGAAAGCCGTGGGCAGGTTGAAAGGATGGTAAACAGCACATTTGGGCTTTCACATTCATGAGGGAGGATAATTGGAGTGGCAATGTTGGAACTGGGCCCCTGAGAGTATTTCAAGGCTGGAGAAAGAGCCCTGGACTGCACTGGGCAGGCTGGGGAAAGATTGGGGGTGGGGGGACATCCGATGGAATCTCCAAGCTGTGGGTGGGGCAATGCATGAAGCCTCTCTGGGATCATGGCTGGATGATTTTCTGCCTTTGGAGGCAATCTGGGCCAGGCCATTTCTAAAGTCCTCATGCTCTCAAGAAAAAGTCTTGGTCCAGGAGGAGAGGTGGGTCTTTAGATCTGTCTGATAATAGTAAAGCCAGATGCCTGGAAGGTCGGAGGTCAGAGAAGAACTGTCAGCCACATTTTAGGGTCATGTCAAGTGTATCTCAGCATCTGTGTCTGAAGCAGAAACAGAGAACAATGGAGGAACACTAAGACAGAGGAAAGAGGAAAATATAGGGGTCTCATTCATTTAATAATTGGCAGAATTGAGAGGAAGGAATCAAAGATGGCAAGATTTTGTGTCTGGGTGTTAGAAAGAACTGGACTTTTCCAGTCAACTCAAATGCATGGACTCCGATTAAATAAATGCCTTCTGGAGTGTGTTACAGACTCTGAGCTGGGCTAAGTTTCCAGACATGATAAAGCCAGGGTCCCTGTGACCCCGGGAAATTTCCCTGTAAGTGGGAAGATGCTGTTGGTTTGTTTTTTTGTTTTTTGTTTTTTTTTTTTTTACTTCAGTACTGTTCTGGAGAGAGAAGAGGGAGGCAGTCACAATTTTAACCCGAGACTATGATGGGGTGTAGCTTCATGTTAAAAAAAAAAAGAAGAAGAATTCACAAAGCCAGCTCCTGTTTTGCTCCATGTGTCATTCTGAGCAATTCATGCAAGCTCTCCTGTTAGAACAGTCTTGAAAAACACTGGCTGATAACACACTCCCCTCTAAATTAGGAGGATAAAGTAAACTAATGTTTGCAGGAGCACTTCTTGAATCATATAATGCTTTCTGATTGCCTTTGGATGAGACGGAATCTTAAGGCATTAGCGTGGGCCCAGACACCTGAAGTAACCTGAGGTGTGAAGACTGGAAGTGAGGTCCAGCTAAACATAGGTTTGGAAGTCATATTAATTATCATAGCAGAGGCAGAAGAGCATGAACAGATGGAGGAAAAAGCATTGGGGAGGGGTGGCTGAGAAGTGACCTGAAGCAAATGTCCACATAACTGATGGAAGAAAGAAAAGGATCGGGGAAAACAGAAACGTGTTCCTGGCCAGGCAACTGGGCATCTGGAAAATCCATGTGGCTGCAAGTTAGCGAGCTGAGGTTCTAGTTCTGCCTCTACAATTTATTCATTAAGGGGATCTAAATAAATTACCTAAACCTATAGGGTGGTGGCGGTGGTGGTGGTGGTGGTGGTGGCGGTGGTGGTGTGGTGGTGGTGGCAGTGGTGGCGGTGGTGGTGGTGGTGGTGGTGGTGGTGGTGGTCACTGTTATGGTTTGGTTTGGTTCTGGGACTTTGAGAGACATTGGAAAAAAGAAAAGGTCTTGAAATATTAGGCTCATGGTATATTGTCAATTTCCGGCAACAATTTGAGAGGCCAAGAGGTGAAAGAGGACTTAAAAAGCAGAATGACTGGAAGGATGGCGAGGGCTGTGAAAATAAGCCAAAAAGCCCTAAGGAAAGAGGATCCCAGAAGGAAAAGGAGTCCCAAATAATGTGAGCAAGAAGGAAGGAGGAATCTGAAAGCACTAGGAAAAGCGGGAGACACAAAAGATGTCCGTGACCTTGGTGGAAAGTTGTTTGTAAAGTGGAGGGGCTCCACAGGAGCACAGAAAGCAGGAGGATGCTGTTGTCATGGAGACCAGAACTCCCAAACTGAAGCTGAGGTCCTGGGGCAGCTGGGTACTCAGGGATTCTGGGGCTGGTTTGGGAGAGCCCCAGTGGAGGCTGAGACAGCCCATCAGGGACTCCAGGCAAGCTGGCAATAGTTACAGAAGCCGGGAGGAGACTGGGCCACCAGACAGAGGACGGACAGGCTAGCTCTGAAAGAGACTTGGGCTTTCCCCATAATGGATCGCATTCTTCAGACTGGCTAGTGGGTATGCAATGTGGCATTTGGGGTTTCCCAGGTAAGAGCTTACTCCAGGGGGAGAAGAATGCGCCTTCCCATCTCCCTCATATTCCTTGGTTTTAGAAGATTTCTGTTAAAAGGGAAAATAATGCTGAGCATGGTGACTCACACCTGCCATCTCAGCTACTCAGAAGGTGGAGCAAAGAAGATCACAGTTCAATGCCCACCCAAGAAAAATACTTGACTTAGTCTCAAAAGTAAGACTTGACTTAATCTGAAGAAAACCAAGCACTAGTAGCTCACACCTGTAATCCTAGCTACTCAGGAAGCTGAAGTATGAGGATTGAAGTTAGAAGACAGCCTGGGCAGGAAATCACTTGAGAGTCTTCTTTCCAATTAAGCACCCAAAACAGCCAAAAGTGGGGCTGTGGCTCAAGTGGTAGAGCACTAGCCTCAAGCACAAAAAGCTCAGGGACAGCGCCCAGGCCCTGAGTTTAAGACGCAAGACCAACACAAAGACAAATAAATAAACAAGCCAGAGGTGGTGTCACAGGCCTGCAATTCCATCTCTCCAGGAAGTGGGGTAGGAGGCCATCTTGGACCAAAAAAAAAAACACGAACTGAACCCAAAGGGTGTGCTGGCTATGGCTCAGGTGGTAAAGCACTTCCCTAGGAAGACCCTACGTCCAAATTCCAGCACCACTCACAAAAAGGAAAGTGGCACTAAATAGCAGAACACAGTAACAAAAGTTCTCATTGATGGATGCGCCCAATAATGGAGTTTCTTCTTCGAACACCAACACCTTTGGAAAAAAAGTAATTTTAGTGACATGATCTTCGGGGGGGGCGGGGGGAACCAACAACAATACATTTCCTTCAGAGAAATGAGCATCATTTAGTATCTCCTTGGTGCCTTGATGCTATCGTGACCAAAATCTGTCTCTCTGTCTCGCCGTGTAACGGGAGATGCCTCCGGCGTGCAGCACCCTGTCCATTCGGGAAGAGATCCTAGATCTTGATGTCATTACAAGTGAATGTGCTGTCTCCTCCCCTCTCAGGTGTCTTGTCTCAGGGTGACATGAGTCTCATTATGCATTGTCCATACAAACTTGAAAGAACTAAGGATTGCAAGGGGGGGGGGGGAAGAAGTAATGAAACGGATCCAGCAAGGAATTACTGTTATAACAAAATAGGCCCCCGTTGACATTTCTAAGATACTGCTCTATGTATCCTTGATACACAGGCTTTGCGAAGTCGTTTTATGCTCAGATATCTTCATTGTGTTTCATTTTCTCATCTCTATAAACTCAAAGAATGAGGTATTGGAAATCTGATCCCACCATCAGGTAATTATGTATTAGTATGTTGCCGGCTCTACTATAAGAATGCTAGGGAATTCTGGTTCAAGGTTACTAATAAAGTGTTCTTAACCGAGACCTCAGACTGTTTTCTTACAATAACAGAGTATTTCCCCTGCATTCTTAAATGTCTAAGGACACTAGAAGTGATTTTCCAGCCCTGATTTTTCCCCAGCACAAATAGCCCCACAATGGTCTAACCACTTGGGCTCTGGTTTGGCCAGTCATGTGTATGCTTTCCAATAATGAATCCCTTATTTAATATTTATAAACCACAAGCTATTTGTGAATTCCTAAAGCTGCTGACAACTTAGGAAAGGGAATATTAAATGAGCCTTTTATCTTCATCTTCTTTTCCACCCTACACCATGACATATTAACAGATTGGAAATGTTGCCCAATCACACCCATCTCCCAGGTCTAGAGAAACCAGGGTCATTAGAACGAAGATGGGCAAGAAGTAGCCACAAAACCTCATAAGCAATCCACATGTGCCTATAAATTATTTTACTCTTGGAATGTGGCTAGGTACTTAGCTCTTTGGTGTTAGGTAGGGTTTGAACTCTGGGCCTACATACTGTGTCTTAGCTTTTCTCACTCAAGGCTTGCCCTTTACCACTTTAATTGCATTTCCAGTTTCTTTTTTTTTGGGGGGGGGGATGTTGGTGGTTAATTAGAGATAAGAATCTTGTGGACTGTCATGCCTAGGATGACTTCAAACTGTAATCCTCAGATCTCAGCCTTCTGAGTAACTAGGATTATAGGCCAGAGCCATTGATGCCCATTTAGATAAATTGGCTGTAACAAGTTTTAAGTGGCTTCCTTTCTTCATAAATAAAATGTGTCATGACAAGACCAGCTCTGAGACTTCCTGAGCCTCAACCAATAGTGAGTTTTATACCTTGAACATTCTAGGTTACTACAAGGCCTTAAGGATTTGGGGGTCTTATTATGCTGTGTTTGTGTGTGTGTGTGTGTGTGTGTATACCCTCCCTCATACACTAAGCTAATGAGCTACACATCCATTCTCTGTACTTTTGAATCTAGCAATCAAATCCACCACCCCTCGAGGGTTAAGTAACAATGTGGGGTGGAGGGAAAGTCTATTGTGTAGCAAGGTCCCATGTCTCAATGCCCAAGAGAAGAGGTTCTTCATACAGATACTCTTGTGCTGCTACGTGCATCCAATTTGACAGACAGACAGCAGAAGAAACTGCTTCAGGATGCAGGAGTGAGTAAAGCTGAAGTCTAATTACAGCCACTGGATAAAAAGTTCATATTCCCTTCCTGTCAAGAGCACATACTATAAGACAGTTCATCAATCATATAAATTAACATAGCCCTCAGGCCCAGGCCTCAAAGAAACTAGGCCAAATCTAAAAGAAATCAGAATAAATTACAAGTCGGAACTTGACCAAAAGCAAATTATAACTCTGATTACTTTTTCCCATTATGGATGTCCATGGATACCAAAATACTTGTCTTGAACAATAATCAACAACAGAGCCACAGTATGGAAAGCTGGTAACCAGCAGATCCATAACTATTCCTACAATGTATGGATGGTTGATTTCTTAGAGCCATTTCTTAGGTTTCTACCAGGAGTGCTTGTTAATTGCTGTTATCCCAGAGGCTGCTCAACCAATACACATTAACTAATTAAAGATAAGCTTAAAACGAAGTTCTTTTTATAATAGTGAAATCCCAAAATCACAAGTATACAAGACATGTTTCCTCTGTATGGTATAAGCGAACTGAACACCTCAGGGGGGGAAAGGGGGAGGGGGGAGGGGGGTATGAGGGACAAGGTAACAAACAGTACAAGAAATGTATCCAATGCCTAACGTATGAAACTGTAACCGCTCTGTACATCAGTTTTATAATAAAAACTAAAAAAAAAAAAAAAAAGACATGTTTCCTAATGCTATTTGAGGAACAGATTGAGGACAGTGAATTTTCCCTGTTCATCAGAGACCACAGGATTATGTAGCGAAACAAGGCACGTTCATAATGAAAAATAAGAAAGTACACAGGTCAAGTGTATGACTACCTCAACGCCCTTTGTACTTGGGTAAGCATGCATATGGCATATTGAGGAGTTAACATTTTGTGAATTTAAAAGAAATTAGGCTGGGCACCGGTGGTTTACTCCTGTAATCCTAGCAAGTCAGGAGGCTGAGATCTGAGGATTGAGGTTCAAAGCCAGCCCAGGCAGGAAAATCTGGGAGTCTCTTATCTCCAATTCACCACCAGAAAACCAAAAGTGGCACTGTGGCTCAAAGTGGTGGGGTGGTAGCCTTGAGGAACAGCACCCAGGCCTTGAGTTCAAAAGAAAGAAGAAAGGAGGGAGGGAAGGAAGGAATTAGACTAACAGACAAAAGCAGTAGCCTCTCAGGGCACACACCTTAGGGAGATGTGTGAGGAAGCTGAGGAAGCACAGCCCCGTATGAAGACAGCTCCTCCAGGGAGCGTGGATCCATAACCGTATGTCCTGTTTACCTTAAACGCATGTGAGCATTTGCATTCTCCCGAGAACAACCACTGTTCTCTTTGCAGAGTGAGTAGAGGAAAAAAGGACAAACAAAACATGTCCCCTTCTATGGTAAATTAACCCAGGATCAAGTTTAGAACGGAAAGCAAAAAGTGAGAAACTCCGAAATTCCCATCCTCATCTTTCAGCTGTCTTCATCTTGTCTCTGCATGTTTGTAAATCCTGGAGCTGGGGCCCTCCCAGCCCCGCCTCCATCTGCACACTTCCTCCTCCTGCTGCTGCTGCTGCTACCAAGACAAAGACAATGCCTCCTACTCCCGTTACTCCTGCTACTATGCCACTACTATTACTACTGCTGCTACTAGATGGGGTACCGAATGGGGCAGGCATCCGCTCAGGCAAGCTGTACAGCATTACTGATCACACGTGAAACACGGCTTATTTCAGATGCAGAGCTCATCCCTGAGCTGCAATTACTGCTCCAGAATCTGAAGCCAGAAGCAGTGATGTGTCTGAATTCCAGGGAGATGATTGAATGGAAATGTTCACATCTGATCACCTCTCATATACAAAAATTACTATGTCTGCCAATCTGGCAATTACCTCAAAAGTAAGAGTAAGAAAAAAAATGCAATCAAATTTGTTATTATGGTTGACTTCAATTATGGGAGGCAAGAACCTGCCTGCAGAAAATTTATGGAAGGGGGGGGGAAGAAATGAATCTCAGTATCTGGTTTAATTTCAAATCAAGACATTTCATTTGGTAAACTCTTTAAATTTGGGGAAAGACTCTGTTGAAATACCCGGCTAAGTTTTAGAAAATAATCACTTCATTTGCCCTGGCAAAGGCACAAATTTTTACTGCCCAGAGAGCAAAGCTTCAATTTCCATGATCCTTTGTATCTCAAACATGTTAAAGCTGTAAGAGCTAACACTTATTAACAAGATAAAGGAAAAAAAGGCATACAGTATATTAAAACATCATCCAGTACGATGTTGTCCTTCAAAAAGGAATAAAATGCTCTTAGACTAACCAAACACTGCTTCTTTTTCTGCCTTTTCAGTTGGGAAAAGAATATTTCCCAGCTTTCCTTGAAGCTTAGTGGGTGGAGCCAAAGAGCTATGGGTAGAACCAAAGGAAAGAGGGGAGGGCCCAAGGTGTGGGCCGAGCCAGTTGGTGTGGGTGGAGTTAAAGGGGTGTGGGTGGAGTTAATGGGGTGTGGGTGGAGCTAAAGGGGTGTGGGTGGAGCTAAAGGGTGTGGGTAGAAGTGAGGTAAACCAGAACCAGGCCTGGTCTCAAGACTTTTCACCTAAAAAGGACCCCCCATTTTTATTTTGGGAAGGAAGGGAGGGAAAGAGGGAGGGAAGGAGGGAGGGAAAGAGGGAGGGAAGGAGGGAGGGAGGGAGGCAGGAAGGAAGGAAAGAAGGAAGGAAGGAAGGAAGGAAGGAAGGAAGGAAGGAAGGAAGGAAGGAAGGAAGGAAGGAAGGAAGGCTCTCACCTCTCACATTACTCCACACTTCCTTTTTCCTGGAAGTCACCTGACAGGAAGTCAGGAATTCTGGGTAGGGATGGGGAGGAGGGAGGCACAGGAATTCATGACCTTAAGGAGCAGAGCCTGATGCACTCCCACAAGCCTGCTAAGCCAGTTAGGAAGTTGGGATCTTAGGGCAGTTCTTATTTCAGTAGAGAACATGCCCCACCTAAATAAATGTAGACAAACATCAGCAGTAGCATCTATTACTTTCATGGAAGTCAGGTGAGTCACTCAGTTTAAGATTCCATTTTCAATTCATAAAAGAAAAAAAAAAGGATGACAATATAACCAATCTTCCTTATTTGCATATTTGGTATCAATCACTTAGCCTAGGCACTAACTTCATTTGTAGGCCCAGATCAATCCTGGCAATGCTTCTCGTCATGCAGACAGCCCCGCTCAAAGCCCCAATTCCAGCCGAATCAAACAAGGCAGCATCTCTCCTGGCTTCAACTTTCCTACTGTAAACAAGCATCCCTTTCATGGTCTATTTAGTGACACATTTTTCACGTTTCTGTGCTTTTTTATTAGTGATTCTGCTGTTGCAAACATCCCCCAAGGTAGTCCTGAAGTGATGTCTAGTGTTCCTAAGTGCAAGAAATCTGTGATGCACCCTTACTAGTAAAATACATGTGTTAGATAAGCCTCATTCAGTCACAAATTAGTCACGCTGGTGGCTTTGAGTTCCCTGTTAGCAAATCAGCAAATAAACTAAAAAACGGTTTCTTTAAAGAGAAACACACATAAAACAAGGTATGCATTGACCAGTTGCTAAATGACCAGAGGCTACAGGAACCAACTTGGTCTTTCCCTAGGATAAAGGATTCAGTATTCCCTCATTCAGTGTTTATAGAACACAACTATGGAAAAATACAAGATTTGTCTGTGACAGTGTCTGAAAGAGTCATTGAGAGTATTATAAAATGTGTGTTAGTGTGTTTCACACATAAGGGGTATAAAATTGTTGACTATAACTTCCTTTATATCTCTAGGTGTGTGTGTGTGTGTGTGTGTGTGTGTGTGTGTGTGTTAAACATATGTCAGCTAGCCAACTGGCTCAATGAAATCACTTTCTTTGCTATTGCATTCTACCTCTGATCTCCTCCAATGGTACAAGGATCAGCTCAGTGTTTTCTTTTGCTAGTATCAAGTGGAAAATTCATTGCAGGAGTTCAAGTATTACTTTGTCAAACAGTAGATGAAGGGATTTCCTTATACCATCACAAGATCTGGAAACCAAGTGACCCACCTCATGTACAACAGATTCTAATGCTTCCTCAAAAATTTGCTTGCCTTTCTTGCTTTCAATAAGGCTGATAATTTCATGAAAAACCAATATATGTATTATATAATATATTGTCGATATATGCACATATATAATGCATTTTATCTACTGAGCATCCTTTCAATATTAACCATGAAGGAGAAATACCATATGAATTCTGGAAAGGGCTATGTGTGACATAGTGTTTATAGACTTTGTTACTATGCTGTTACATTCTTGCGTCTTACTCTATTACCACTGAGATGGGAGAATGTTCAATGTGCACTCCTGAAGTAGATCCCAGTCCTGTATACTCCAGAATTATTATTGGCCTCTTCTTTAGAGAAGAGAGGAACTAAGTCAAACACCTGGTCAGTAGTCTGGCTGAAACCAGACAGTGATCAGACCAGCAGTAGTTCCCTAGCTAATGGTTATAATCCCTGCATAGAACCAGGAGGTACGATTAGAAGCCATCTTTCATCATTATCACATCTCACTAGGCAAGAACTACTCCTATCAGTGTAGGGGAAACTTGCATCAGCTCAAAGATCTTCTTAGCCACCATCCTCCAACATGTTAAATTAAGATAGCAACATGACCTCCTTATGCACACAGTGGGTGAGTTGCTACCGTGTACAACCACATAGCTAGTGATGGGTAGAGAAGGGAAACCAGACTCTTTGGGTCCCCAGCCTACATGTCCTCTAGTGGAAGCAGGGGGAAAGGCTAAAGTCAAGCATTATTTTTTGTCTCTGTGGTACCAGGGTTCGAACTTAGGCCACCTGACATATTTTAGGATTTCAGCTAAACAGACTATACTATATGTTTCTGAGAATAAAAGGGAAAAAACAGTGGATGTAAAGTAAATAATCTAATAATTGCTCTGCTCTTTAATCCCAATATTTATGTAGAAAGAAAAGGGTTAGTGGAAGTAATTGCCCAACTAGCTTAGGGAGGAAAAAAAATCACTTTCACTACACAAAACCATTAATATCAAATTACTTAAATTTAACATATACATTCGTTGGGAGTTATAACCTTGTAAAGTGATAGTAGACAACAAATGAGAAACATAGACACAAGCTGACACCATCATGCTTCACCACCATAGGAGAACACAGTCGATGATGCCAGTTCCTGAAGGGGCTTCTCATCCTAGAAATTCCATATAAACCCAAACCCAGACAGGTGGTCAGTCTGTTTCTCATAAATCACACGAGCATTAAGACTGGGAATGTGAAGAATATGGTTTAGATTATTTGAAACAGATGTAAAAAAAAAATCTTATTTAGGACAACCAAGTTAGCTCACGGAAGTCATATGATTCTGGTGACTGTGGTTGGTTACTTGGTGCTACCTGCTCTTAATAACTTCCTGCATTTGACAGTTTGGAACAGCACCATCCTTACATATTGAGGTTGAGGTTAATGCCAAAAGTTGTGACTTGAGATCAACTTGCATACCAATGTTTTATCTGCCCCCACTAGTTTATTATTTAACAAGTCCTTGTTGGAGAGAATTGTTCTTTTGAATTAACATGGAAGAGGTTTTCTCCCAAGGTTTTGATGTAGACAAAAATGTAGCCTCATCTGATCAGCAGTCTCCACTCTTGGAATGGAACTCATGGTGTGGGAATAGGATTTCCTTGTTGTTATTGATGTCTATTAGATGGACATTAATATATTTTAACTCCTACCCTAATGGTTCTATCTAGTTATCTCTGAGTCATTTCCACCTACATGCTTTACAAAGTCTTTCCAGTGCCAAAGTTGTTGTCTTCATTGCAGGAAATGAGCACATCTTCGTCTTTGTGTGCTTGTGTGTGAGGTAAGAGGAGAGGAGGCTGTGGATTTTCAAATGTAATCACACAAACTTAATTTCTGTCATACCAAACCCATCTTTTCTTCACATTGGATCTCAAGGGGATCCCACGTGCTTGGGAAAATAGCAAGCGAGGATCATGACTCAGCCTGTGCTACAGGTACCATACACAGCTGCGGTTTGCATTCACGGCTGTTGGTATCCTTAGGAGCCCAAAGTGGTGGGGGACGGGGGAGTCCAGCTGTGTCCCCTGTTGAACAAGTGACAGCAGACCCTAAGTTGTCTGGCCCCTCTGTAAAAATAGAGATGAAAAACTTCCCACTCTGCTGGGCGCTGGTGGCTCATACCTGTAACCCTACTCAGGAAGCTAAGATCTGAGGCTCTCAGTTCAAAGCCAGCCCCAGCAGAAAAGTCCACAAGACTGTTATGTCCAATAAACTACTCAGAAAAATCCAGAATTGGTGCTGTGGCTCAAGCGGTAGGGCACTAGTCTTGAGCAAAAGAAGCTTAGGGACAGTGCCCAGACCCTGAGTTCAAGCCCCAGGACCGGCAAAAAACAACAACAACAATAACAACAAAAACCTTCTAACTCAGCATTCCCATAAGGCAACGGCAAGTGCCCAGCAAATGCTTTAAAAATCCTTACGATCTTCATTACTATCGTGACCTTAGTGATGGCTAGATGCAGGTATACAATGAGAACTCCCTCAGCCAACCATCAGGCTGGCTGGCTCTAGGCCTTGTGCTCTTCCCCATCCCAGTTCATTGTAAAAAGCCTCAGCATCTTTCCCGACCACTGTTTAAACTTCACACAAAAGGGATTTGCTTGGAATCGTTCCAAAGTGATATGCTGATTATTCTCCACTTGTGTCCTGCAGGTGTCAGTCTCATAAGAGAAAGTCTGTTGTCTGCTATCCCCTAGGTTTCCACTCAAGAGAGACAATGGGAGACCTTCGCCAACCTCGCAGAACAGAAACTCTAGGGAAGCAAGATAAGTGTGCACTGTTAGCTCCCTTGAGGCTCATGGGGATTCCAGGTAAGCCCCAAATGTAAGTTTCTTCCCCTTTTTCCCCAGAAAGTGACCATCTACCTGTTTAATCTCTGGACTTCACATGCCGGATCTGGAACGCACAGGGTTTCATCAGGGAGTCCCTAGAGATTTTTTCCAATTCATTTGTAATTCCTTTGAAACAGTTCCTTTTTACCATACATAGAATGCTACCATTTGAAAAAAAAATCCTTATAACTCATAATTCAGAGCTCTGCCCTTAATAAGGGTTCTTGATCCTTGCAGGCTCTCCATGAATATTTGCTGACAGTTGAGTTCACATTAGCTGAGGAACTAATCTACCAGAAAATATATGCACACTACTGAGATTGTGTAGTACGGACACTACCTCCAAGAACTTGAGAAAGTGTCCCTAAAGAAGAGCCCAAGCCACTTTGATTCACAGTTCTGTCTCCATCATTCTCTTTCTCTCGTTTCTCTCTTTCTTCAGCTCTTCTCTCACTGACGGCTCTTCTGTAGCCTCTTGTCTCATTTCCAGCACCAAAGCGAACTCTCTTTGACCATTCTCTCTGCCCACTCACCCTCTACAGCATAGGACATTTCATTTTCTTCTCAGGACTTTTTACCGCTCTGAAATTTCCTATTCACTCATTTCTTCATTCACTTACTCATTCCCATTGTACCCTTATTTCTTCTCCAATCAGAATGACAGCAATGAGAAGATGCTCTTACCCTACTGATTACCACCTTTCTTTCCAGTACTTTTTTTTGGGGGGGAGGGGGTGATTGGCCCATAAAATGCTTTGTGTAACAAGAGGATGAAGGAAGAGGAAACATGTCTATAGCTACATTTCTAATTCTTCCCCAATCACATCTTTTTGTTGTTGTTGTTGTTTGAGAGAGGGTCTCTGTCCTTCTCAGCCTCTCCAGTTCTGGGATTACAGGTGTGAGTCACCATTCCTGGCTCCAATAACACCTAGTTACTATGTCAAATTATAACTGAACCCATGGACAAGAGCTTGGCTTAGTAACAATACTGTCTACTTCCCACAACTCCTGATGAAAATAAGGAGAGACCTTAGTTATACTGTTACTTGAGCAAATCATTTCATTCCAGTAACTGGCACACTAAATGATCAAATACTTTACCACCAAAGCCATTTTCAAGAGATGACAGGTTTCCTAAAACCAAGGCAACAATTTAGAAGATTTGGGCCATTTATTTCCAGCAAGGTCCCACCTTACATCAACATTGGTTCATCCAGCTTTCCCTAACTGCGGGCATCTGGTAGGAGAATGGCTGACCCCAGAATACTGGAGAGTTTGAAGCAGTTGCCTAAGGTGTTTGAAAGCAGCTTCCTCCTGAACATGACTGGAGAACTCTAGGGTCCCCCATGAAGCTGTTACAAACTTGTCTTTTAGGTTCACAAGTTGTTTTTACAGATCATCAGCCCTATGTCATCTTTTCTCATTCCTTACATATGCCTTGACTGCCCCCTTTAACCCAGGGGAGAATACCATGCCCAAAGACATTTCATATTTCATATTTTAAAAGAATTTCCTCTGGGTTCTGTTCACATTCAAGGACATTAAAACAGAGAAAACAAGAGTTTCCAACCTCTGTGAGATTATCCATTTGACCTTGAGCAGATATGTCTATACTGGCTTAGATGTACAAGCAGAGACTCACGCAGAGAAAAGGCAGAGCCCTAAAATTCCCAGCCACACAAATGGTGTTGTAAGCTGTTTCTGTAAAAGTTTTTTGTTTCTTTTAAAGGTTTCCCTCTAAATACAAACTCCCCAAGACCGTCTTTCTTCTACTTCAGAATTTTGTTCTCTAGAGATGGCCATTAAAATGAATGGAAAAAGAGAAGAAAAGAAAAAGAAAACAAGGACAGCCCAACCATGTGAATTCTTGGCTGGAACTTCCTGAAGAAGGGCTTTGTGGGCGGGCGGCTGAATGAGCTGCTGTATAGTCCCTCCTCTGCACTGGTCCTGGTGCTGGCACTTACTTCTTTCCACTTCCTTGTGCCTAGTCAACACCACTCCCTGTGTACTTGTGCAAGAACCACCAGGCTGCGAAGAGGCAATCAATGTCTGAAAGTCCACTTTCAATCAATGATCGTTCTTTTCCAATAGGAATTTCTGTAGCAAATGTTCTGTAAGAAAGATCACCCTCCCCAGGGGACCCCCTGTGGGTGAAGCTCTGATTTACATCCAGATGGTGGGGTATGGCGCGTGGATGCCCATGTCTGCCACTCCTCTCAGTGTCTCCCATCGCTTCCTCCATGGTAGGAAGAACTGGACTTTTAATGACGCACACTGCCATTCTCTGACCTCTGCTGCACTGCTGGACAGTCAGTTGACCCACTTCCAGACGGAGGAATATGCAAAACCCAAGAAGCTTCCTTGTAAGGAAGGAAAATACCCTCCTTTGTGTCACTTCCTCTTTCCAATTAATTAGAATGTAAATGGGATGCAATGACTAGGCTCTGGTAGCACCACTGGACCATGAGGTAGAAACTTAACCATAAGGATAGAGAGCAGAATGACAGAATCTTGGGGCCCTGACAGAATGGTGAAACCATCATACCAATCCTGGAGAATTACTTGCCTACTTTGGATTTACTTTATCTGAAAAAGAAGAAGGAAGAAAGAAAAAGGAAGAAGGAAAAAAGGAAGAGGAGGAGGAGGAGGTGAGGGAACAGGAGGGGAAAGGAAGAAGAAGAGGAAGGTAGAAACAAATCATCTTCTTAAAGCCATCATCATTATCTTTGGCTATTTGTCTCACAGTTGTTCAAACCTGGTCCCAACAGACATAGTGTTCTACCTGGGTTCTCTTGGCCATCTCATTGCCATTGCTATTCTCAAATCTACTGGTGCTCAGTTCTGCACAACAGGGGCTTCAAATTTCTGCTGCAGGTTTAGTGCAGCCTCCGTGGGAATCACACCATCATGTCAGAATGCTATTGAGAGCATCGATCCAGTCTCCAAAGAATGGTCCTCAACCAGAAGGGAGTGAACAGAACAGACAAGTCATCAGGTCTTGTGGTGCTCAGGAATGTTCCCTCCTCTTTACTCATCTCATAACCCAACAATCATGATTCCCAGACAGCTGTTCACCATGAGCCAGACAATTAGAGGGACTTCTCAAGCCAATGTGTGTGCCTGGAAAATATTATCTTCAGTTAGGCAACTGAGATAAGACAATGTCCATAAAAATAAAGCTCAAGTTGGAACCTGGTAGATCAGCACCAGACCTACTTTTTGAATTTTTGTTGCTTTCATTAGATGGACTGTATCACCCTTGTTGCATAATTTATGTTACAGATCATTCTGGCTCTGCTCAGTAGGTTACCAGGCCCGTGGTTATCTCCCTAGTACCCAGAAATAGCCATTGTTGTAGCGGTGGCTTGTCTTAATTGTCTACCTTTGCGATGTTGGGACATTTAGTCAAAGGCATTATCATCTGGAAAGCTAGCTAAGCAAAATCAAATCTGCTACAGCAGGGTTTTCAAAGCCACGGAGATTTCTTGTAATATTATCACCATGTAAATGACAATTTGTATAAGCTTGGATAAGCCAACATACTTAGTGTCATGATAACTAGGAAATCACCACAGTATTCTTAGTTGTATTTTGTAGAAGAGAGATGCATTCAGGACTTTAATTGTTATCATATGTAAATAAGAAATATTTTCCTTGAATTCTTAAGCATAGAAAAAAATCAACAAGAGTTCCTAAAAGCTGATTGATTGTCTCTCGAGGATCAGAAAGGATGAACATATGCAAAGCTTGTCTCAAAAGACTACTCTCCTACACCAACTATGATAGGACTTAAACCCAATGAAAAGCAAAAGGAACTTGTAGCCTAATTCTGTTTCCTATTAGAATAAGGCTTGCAAGCCCCTCCCCATTTATATACCTTTTCCAATGATGGTTAACTTCTTAGGCTCCTAACCACACGTTTCCATAAAGCCATCCTAACAACTGGAGTACCACATAAGCTTGCTCTAGGAATCAAGATGGATAGAGAATGGACCACTGCATCCTAATTCATGATTTTTCTGCCTGATGTTTAACTCGTTCAGTCAACCCACACACTCAAATATGCATACAGCGTGAAACACAGGGCTGGAAATCTATCTGGTGAGCACTCAACTGTATGGCTGCTACTAGATTATTACTATCCCTTCTTATCCTACCAGCCAGCCATGGCTGTGTGTGGGAGCCGCTAATTAAGAAAATAGTAAACAGCCTTACATCAAAACACAATTACTACTGAAATGACAAATCCAATAAAATGAGGAGCATAAAGATACTTTTCAAATCCCAAGGATGATCCCACCAGCAGAGAGATGTTCAGCCATTTCCCCAAGAAAATAGCTGTGTTCTCTACGTTAGCCAAGTCAGGTGGTGAGGTTTCTTGTCCTTTGCTTTTTAAAGAATCTTTACAATTGCTGAAGTAAAAAAAAAAAAAACATACATATTTAAAAGTCTAGTGGATGGCTCAAAGGTGAAGTACAAAGGATTCCTGTCATGTAAATATCCTAGACAGCCTATAGGTAAGCTAAGTGGGTGGATGGAGTAAGCCCACCGTGCCTTCACTGATTACTGAGATGCTTTCCCCCAGAAACAGCCCTGTCTCCACTAAGGCCCTTCTGCCCCTCAGCTTACAAGCTTCTTCAATCTCTGCTTGGCTGCTGGCAGATGAGGTAATTAGCCAAAAATAGAACGTAAATGCAATGGAAATAGCCACAAACCATATCAATCTTCACGGTTTCACCAAGGTGGTGAAAGTGACAAGAGTGGGACGAGCCAGTTAACTGAAGGAGTCCAAGTTGAGCCTGATGACATGGTGGCCACCTCCAACGAAGGCCGTCGGATTCCCAAGAGCTGAGATGACACTGGCCATCATCAAGGAAGGAAAGGCGAACTCAATCAAGCAAAAGACGTCACGTTGTGTTGTTATGTAATCACAGAAGAATTAGGGGCAATGATAGCCAAACAGATTTTGAATAACAGAGACAGGACAGGTCAAGGATGGTGTCTAGACATCTTTCTCCCCAGAGATGAGGAACAGACAAGAACACCCCTTCCCGGTTCTGTTCTAGGGGAGGAAAGAAAAACACGGAAGTGGGTAAAATCTCTATTGGACCTAGAAAACCTCACCAACGTTAGTTCTTCATTAAAAATCGTCACTTTATTTGCATAGTCTATACAATCGCACTATTAAAGTTTCCGCATGGTTTTCTGTGTTAAAAAGCTTGAGAAAATAGAATGCATTGTACTTTGTGTCCAACCCTATGTAGATACCCCACAGCTTAGGTCATACCAATATTTGTATGTGTTCCATCTGAAATGGGTGGAGGTATTTTCGCCTGCTTTTTTGCATGTGGACACAGTGCATAACATACAATTAAGCTTATTTATGGGGTCCAGTGTTACAATTTGATACATGCATGCATGTGACAATTAAATCAGGCTTAATTAACATTGGCTGCCTCTCAACTATGACTCCTCTATGTGTTCTAAGTGCTCCCCAAAACTTCTCTGCGTGTTGGGAAGTAGAAAGGTAATTCTGGTGGATCCTGGTTGTACTACAGAATATCAGAACCAGGGTCTTCTCTTTAACTGTGCCTCGGTGACCATCACCCACTTTCTCCCATCTGCCTCTCCTGACCCCTACTCTCTTCTCTGTATCTGTCACATCAACTTCTCAAGTTTCTATAAATGAATGAGAGCATGTGGCCTCTTGACTTTGTGTCTGGCTGATTTCACTTAACATAATGTCTTCCAGTGCCACCCATGTGGCCACAAGTGATAGAATTTCAACCTTTTGGATGGCTAGATAAACTTCCCATGTCATATCCTCTGGTTCTTCATCCCTTTCACTGTCAGTGGACTTCTTGGTTGATTTCCTACCTCAGCCGTTTGTGAATGGTGCTGCAATTAATATGGCCACGTAGCGCCTGCTGGATCGCAGGGCAGTTCCACTCACACACTCATTTTATGTTTTCCCATAATGGTTGTTCCACCTTACATTTCCAACAACAGTGTGGATATGTGAATTTCCTTTGTAAGTATTTTTAGTGTCATTATAAAGGTGATGTACAGAGGGGGCATAATCATATAGGGTCCGATAAAGTGTACATTTCTTTTTGGATGATGTCACCCCTTCCCTCACTCTCTCCCAGGGCTATGTGGAATTTTAAGTGTCCCTGGCAACTAGTAACTGTTTTGTGGTACCTAGAACTCAGGTGAGGCTGTATGCCCTAGGCACGCAAACACACACACATTTGCATGCATATACTATTAGTTGTGAGTGTAAAAGAAGAGACAGTGGCCGAGATACATCGCCTTTAAGAATGGATATAAAGAGGCCAGGGGAAGGAAACCAAGAAATGATTCAGGGATCAGTGTCTGGAGTAAACAAGGATAAAAGTGGAAATGAGGGAGTCTTTAAACAGAAGACAGCACCAGCACAGCTTTTGTCCCCAGCTGTTGAAACTAGACAACTGTTAGACTGAAGAACTTCTGGGAAGTCTGCGCACGGTGGAGTGGAGTCTCTCAATACCACACAACTGGCTCGGGTCTGCTCTTGATAGGGATCACAGCTTCCCCAACGAGGGAGGGAGGGCTGCCACACAGTTGTCAGTACGACACATGGATGTCACCCTCAAGTAGGACCGAGATCACATTTCACCCAGGGGCATTCCGCAGAAGAGTCCCTCTCATCTGCAGCCAGAGAAAAGGCTAGAAACACCTGCTCCTGAAAATTAGAAACGGATGTGGCCGGTGGGCAGCGTGTGTGCCCAGCATGAACAAAGTCCTGAGCCCCAATCCCAACACCACACTCATGAAAGAAATTAGAGTCTTATTCTCCCAAGTCTGTTCCTTATATAAATCTGCAGAATCTCTTTGCTCTGTTCTGTAGGAAACATCTAATGCTTAAGGAAAAAAACAGCAATTTTTTTGTAATGAAAATACCCTACTGAAAAGCAACAACTTAATAAAACTAGATTACTTAGCAATTTTATGATTTTATTATGACAGAGCTTTCAAGATAAAGCATTTGAGACTTGGTTTTAAATTGCATATATGTACATGCATATCTACCTATATATATACACACAGATATACATAACAGACACATATGAATACACACGTGCATGTGTATATGTATATACACATAAATGACTATGCAAACACACATGTACGTACATGTATGTGAGTGTATGTATACTGAGTGCAACCAAAGTTCTATTTGGGAATGCCTGACTGGATCATTATAGCATCCATCAATAACAACCAAATGTGTCAAGCTTCTTCTGCAGTAGTTGGCTTAGAAGACTGAGACTCAAGGCCTGGCTCTCTTGGCAACTCAGGTCAAATAAACAACATAGAAATCATTTGGATGAGGACTCCCTTAGGCCCTTGGGAACCATCAGAAGCAAGATTCACGCTGCCCTCCATAAGCACAATACACATGAGTGACATGGTCCGTAGGTTTCACATTGATCTGCACAGCTCACCAGGCTGTACTTGGAAGAAATGGACCCTCTCAGACACCGTCAGTGCCTTCCTAATCCTGCTTCACTCCCCACTTCCTTCCGGTAAACATATCCATTCCCTTTTTAAATATGAAAGTAAGAGACTAGCATAGTTATTGCACAATAATGAGTCCATTTATAAACGTACTGAATCATATACCTTAAGATTGAGATGCTAAATTTTCTGTTGGGCTTTTTTTTTTCAACCAAAATTAAACCATTTTTAAGTCAGAAGAGAAACAGAGAGAATATGGCATTACTGGCCATAAGCTTGACTGCAGCATAAGAGAGAAAAGGCCTCCATCTTGGGCTTGTTTGCAATTTACATATCTTTTCAGGTGGAAATTTATTCCAGTTGTAATTGGTACAAATAGCAGCACATGGGAAAATATGGGGTTTTTGTTTGATTTCCTTTCTTTTAATTCAGTGCCATGCAGATGTTTATAAGAAGGGATACAATGAATCCTGCTGAACCTAAATTCTACCCTCTGGTTTGCATTCAACCTGCAAGATCACTCTCTTTAAAATTTTGTAATATTGACTGGAAAATTTCAAGGGAGAAATACTGTTGGCACAAGAGGATAAAGCAAAAAAAAAAGTTGTCTCATGGATCTAGCATATAGACTTGTAACAAATCAAGAGCAAAGCCCCAGATATGCGTTGTTACACAATTATACTCCATGGAAAAAGCTTCTGTTTAGGGCTCAAGATGTATTAAGGTATCCTTAAGGAACATACACACACCACAAAAATGTCAAATGATATTACAATGAACATAAAAGTATAATCACTTCTCTATTTTTTTTGCACACAAGTAAAAGATGTTTTTGTTTGTGCATCAAATCCATTGATGAAGTCATCCTAGCCCTGGGAATTGCCTAGGAGCTAAATAAGCTGGCTATGGCAACGAGGGACTATCAACCCATGTTGGTTTCTTTTTTTTTTTTCCCTCATGTTTTTGTTTCAGGGCTGAAGACAAACAGAATCTTCTAAATAAACTCTAAAGATTTGAAAAGTATAACCACTTTATGTATGTGCTTCCAAAAAAAAAAACACAAAAACACCCAACAACCTTGGGATTTATCCAAACGCAATCAAATTTCTATTCAAGCGTATCATGTTATTACAATTCCCCCTCCCCACCCTCCCGTCTGCCTCATTCCCTTTCAGGCTCCAAGGGATCTGACTGCAAGCCCTCTGGAGCCATAGAAACAGAAGGGCCTCCCCTGGGTCCTCTCAGATGAGTTGGAGCAGTTTCGTTTACCTCTTTGCAAACGACTGGAGACGCATGAGACTGCAGATCCACGCTCCTATTTTCCTTCCAAGTTCACAGAAAAACCTAGCCAAGCTTTAAATGAAACCTGGGTCAACCCAACCCTCCCCACCATGAGAATACTGTTTCCCCCACCTCACAGATTCTCCCAAGAGACACATTCTTTCCCCACAAATCCTCCTCCATAAAAATAACAAAAAGCAGTAACGTCCTCCTGCAAGCATTTGCAGATGCAGGCCCAAAGGACAGGTGATTGAGACATGTTGAGTTCACACATGACCACTGTGCTCTTTGGGATCTGATTCCCCCAAGTTGTGTTAGGGAAGAGAGATGGTTGGTCTGTCATCTGCCCGGGGGGACCCCATCACAAGTTCTCTGGACTGAGGAAGGGTTCTCCTCTCTCCTCTGATTCAGTGTTGTTTTCAGAGCCACCGCCCAGCACTAACAAACACCCTTAGGAGATAGTCGTCCAACACCCTAAAGCACTCTGGGGCTGGTCCTCAAGTACCTCCTTCATGTTCTTCGTCTGAAAGTTCCATCATTCCACAATGTAGATTCCTACCTCTTTTTTCTTTTTTTAATGCGACTTGGGTTTGAACTGAGGACCTCATGCTTGCCAGACAGATTCTCTACCCCTTGCACCATAGCCACAACGCTTTTTGCTTTAGTTATTTTCCAGACAGGATTTCCTGCTTTTGCTTGAGCTAGACTCAGGTGGATTTTCCTACTGCCACCTCCTGAGTACCTGGAATGATACGCATGAAGCACCACCGGTGACCCTAGATTCTCATCCTAAACATACACGGTGGACCCCAGAGTGGCACAGGGAATTGATGTTACTAAGTCACAGCTGCCTGGGTTGGGAAAGACGGCAGTAGGGTGAGGGGGAACACTAGTAGAGAAAGACCCAGTGTCTAGAGGCATAAACCCACATTCAAATTTGCAGCTGGGCCGTCACCTCTGTGAGGCTTAGCTTCTCCAGAGATGAATTTCTCCAGCTGTAAAATAGAGATAATGGGTGTAGCTGTCCTCATAAGGCTGTCCCAAGGAGTAATGGGGGTAGTGGGGTGGGTTCTGGCTCAGTGCCTGACTTCTCCTAGAAAGGCCCCAGAATTAGTGTCATTTGTTTGCACAGACTCAGCCTCCTAAACAATCCATAAATGATCTGAATAAAGTGAACCATTTAGGCTCATTGCCTTGGGTTCTTCCAGCGAAAGCTGTTACCAGATTCCAATCAGTTTAAGTCAAAGATTTAAAACATGGCATACACCCACACCCTGATCTATCTGCTCTTCTCATGGGAAGCCCGCTCAACTCCTGACAACTCTAGGCTGTGCAATAAAAGCTCTTTAGCCTACTTCCCCTCTCTCAAAGGAAGAATCTTCCTTTCCATATAATTCTTTGGTTATAATTTGCTGAAGACAAAGACTCCAACAGTAAGATTGTAAATGCAAAGGTGAGGTGACATACACCTGTGATCCCCCCTTCTCAGGAGGCAGAGATCAGAAAGATTGCAATCATGCAAAAAGTTAGCAAGATGTTACCTGAACCAACATGCCAAGGACAGTAGTACATACCTCTGGTCGTTTCAGCTATACAGGAGACTATGGATTGAAGAGCCAGACTTTGAAGTCAGGCCCCACTTTACCACGCGAACCCCACTTTACCACGTGAACCAGGGATAAGCAGGCCCTGTGAGCAAACCCAGGACAGGCTTATTAGGGCCCAGCCCATCAAGAACTCTAACCACTGGGAATGCTTAACTCTAACTGCCCCCAAAATGCCTCGAGCCCTGAGCCAATCAGATTTGTACCCGTGTCCTAATCTTGCTTGCTTGAACACCTGATTGCTGTAACTTTGTTTTTTGTCTTGCTTGAACACCTGATGGCTGTAACTTTGTTTTTTGCCTTTATAAGCCCTGTGTAATCGCAGCTCGGGGCTCCCTCCTAACCTCCGCTGTGTTGGTGGGTAGGACAAGGCCCCGGCCGCAGCCCACTTGAATAAAGTCTTGCCTTGCTTTTGCATTTTGGAACGTCTGAGTCTCAGTGGCCTTCTTGGTGGTCATTTCACGACTTGGCATAACA
Source organism: Perognathus longimembris pacificus (assembly GCF_023159225.1). NCBI lineage: Eukaryota > Metazoa > Chordata > Mammalia > Rodentia > Heteromyidae > Perognathus > Perognathus longimembris. The sequence continues at coordinate 113,605,459 of NC_063163.1, read as the reverse complement.
GGATAAGAAGATCAAAGTTCGAGGCCAGCCCTGTGAAAAAGGCATGACCCTCTGAAAAATAGCCAAAGCAAAAAATGAGCCACGGGCTCCAGTGATAGAGTACCCAACATGGCAAGCATGAAGTCCTATGTTCAAACCCCAGTACTGCTAAAGCAACAACAAAAGCTTAAGTGGAATGCCTGCTCCTGATTAACTGTCTAGAGCCATAAAATCAGGAGTCACCTAAGCCACTAATCCTCTCTCTTAAAATACCCATGTGTACTAGAGAGTTAACAACCAAAGTACTTTTGCAAAATGTGGTTGCCCTCAGCTTGCCAATTATGTCTTCAGCCCTGGCTGAAGGAGGCTACCTTAGGCGACTACATTCTCCCCCACCTAATCACTCCTCGTAGCTACTGGAATCTAGAGCCAGGACAGGCAGCTACAAAGACCCCGGCTTAGGACACAAAGACAAACTGGGCCATAAGCCTATTTCTTTTAAGGATCTGAACTGAGGAGATACTGCAAGAATGAGAGGACAAGACACAGAAGAGAAGCCATACGGCTGAGAGAAAAACAGGTGCGAGGCCACGCTCACAGGAATGCCTTTAAAGACAGACGCTGCAGGCCCCAGCCCTGTCCAACTGTGGATCTGAGGAAGCCCTCTAGCTCCCTACTCTGCTAGGCAAGCCCTCTGGATACCCAATCTCAGATTTCCCTTAGTATTCCCTTAATGCCTGGAGTGTGTGTGTGCCTTGGCCCTTACAAACAAAGCGTTCTGGCAGGAGCCCAGCAGGGATTTCCACCACTATGGAGATGGGGCCTCTGACTACAAATAACTGATATCTCAGAGCACCTTCCATGAAGGCAGACATTAGCAAAATCGTTCTCTCACGCAACACACAGTTTCATATTTCCTCCCAGCATTCTTTCTACATCACATCATCCACCTGTCCTTTACGACGGCGTTCATTCAGCTTAAAGAAATGAAGGAACCACGTGGCTGTTTTGTTCGTGTCCAAGGGGGTGAGGCTGGGCAGAGGAGAAGGAGCCCCGTGGGAATAACTAGACAAGCTGACTCTCCTGCCATTGGACCCAGGCTCTGTGCACAAACAAGTCCCCCTTGGCCCTCTGTAGGGCTCAGTGGAGCCAGCGGCATCTGCTTGGAGGGAATCCTATTTCTCTCTATGGCCACCCTAGACTGGAAGGCCTTTCTGTGTTGCGCTACCCCATATTCTGGAACAGCCCTGCTTTATTTACCTTGGGAAATTCAATGTGCATTGCATTTTATAACCTACCAAGTACTGCTAGATAAAAATACATGTTTTGAATATGTTCCCCAGGGCCTGTAGAATGTATCTCTTATACGCAACAGTATTAACACATGATGTTGCAAAAATTAGGACTGTGCAAGAAGAAACCCATAGTCCTGCTTAGAGCTACCTCTTTGGGGAATCAAAAGTCAGGAAGGATCTGGGATGGTGGTTCACATCTGTCATCTCAGTATGTGACAAGCTGAAATCTGGAGGAACACCATCGCAGGACCACCCAGGCAGAAAGTTCACAAAGCTTCCTGCTTATCATCCCAGCTAGGACAGAGAGCAGAAACAGGGGGATGGAAGCCCAGGGTGATGCGTGTATAAAGGTCTGCAGAAAAGGGCTGACGGCATGGCTCAAACAGTAGAGTACCTGCTAGCAAGCTGAAAGCTCTGAGTTCAAACCCAAGAATGAGTTTACAGCCAAGAATCAGCAAAAAAAAGGCTCAAGAGAGCAGAAAAATTTCCACTTTTTACTTGCTCTGAGAAATGTAGTTTTAATCTGGGATATTGGAAGGAATAATTAGGTCAGCTAATTATTATCAAAATGTTGGACAAATGCCAGACATTTAACTTGAAAAGTGCCTATTAAAAAAAAAAACAACCCTTTTTAATCTGCTTTTGTAAGGGTACATAATATATAAAAGTACCAAAGTAGATGTTTTGTTGGTTTAAAAGAAATGCAATACATTAGCTGGGTGCCAATGGCTCACACCTGTAATCCTAGCTACTCAGGAGGCTAAGATCTTAGGATCACGGTTCACAGTCAGCTTGGGCAGGAAAGTTCATGAGACTCTTATCTCCAATTAACCACAAGAAGTGGCACTGTGGCTCAAGTGGTAAAGTGCTAGCCTTGAGGTGAAGAGCTCAGGGACAGTGCCCAGACCCAGAGTTCAAGCCCCATGATGAGAGAAAGAGAGACAGACAGAAAGAGACAGAGAGAGAGAATACACTGTCATTTCCCCATTTTTAACTTTAACCTGTCTAGTAACCCACAAAGCCATGCCACAACGAGTGTATACTAATACACTAATCCAGGTAGGACATTTTCATCAGCAGCAAATTGCAATCCAGACTCCAATCTATTTAAGACACTTAAAATTTGCATCTTTTCCAAAGGGTAAGAACAGAGAGGGGGCAGACTTCAGAGCCAGCTGAGAACACACACAGCCAAAACCCATCTCCAAGTAGGGTACTGGTGGCCCACACCTAGAATCCTAGCTGCTCAGGAGGTTGAAATGTGAGGATCGCAGTTCAAAGCCAGTCCGGAAAATCTGAAAGATTCTTGTTTTCCTTTTCTGAAATCAGAATTTGAACTCAATACCTCTGGGTTGCTCAGCCTGCATGTTTGTCTGGCATTCTACTACTTGAGCCATTCCTCCCTTCTGGCTTTTTGCTTGTTAAAGATGGGAGTCTCATGAGTTTCCTACAGAGGCTAGCCTAGACTGAAATCGTTGGATCTCAATCTCTTGAGATTACAGGCATCAGCCATGGGTGTCTGGCTTCTTTTGCTTTTGAAGACTGTTTTTATTCTGAAAAACTTAAAATCTATCAAAACATTGCCACATTTATACAACCCTTATGCCTTTGGCTGAAATACATCGATTGCTACCATTGGGTCTTTTTCTCCTCCATAAACCTACCCATAACTTCATGATTATTTCAGTGTCATTGAGAGTGTGTTTCAGACATGATGATTCTATCGCCCTAAACATTTCAGCCTCCGTCTCTTAAAAGCTGTAGAGTCTCGTATTTGTTCTGAGCTAGGTACATTAGTGTTTCTTTCCTCCAAAATACTTCCTGTTCACCTGGAGCCTCAGGATGTTACCTTATTTAGCAGTAGGATCTCTGCAGGGCAACTGGTTAGGATGAGGTCCTTCTAAGGCCATGCGATGACAAGGACACTAGAAGGTCATGTGACAGGAGTAATGCAATTGCCAGCCAAGGAACCACAAAGATAGCCAGCGAGCACCAGAAGATGGCTCGAAGAGATAAGGAAGGGGAGATTTTCCCACCAACACCTTAATTTCAAATTTCAGACTGATAGCCCTCAGCACTATGTGATGGTGTGTTTCTGAGGTTGAAAGCCCCCAGGAAGGTGTATTTTGCCATAGTGCCCTAATGCATCATCACGGTGTATTTAAGAAGTGCAAAGATCAGTTAACTCATACCTCAAGTCCAGCCTTTATATCATGATAAAGCCCTTTGGAGAATGTTCTCGCAAGCCAGGCACCAACCAGAACTGCACACTGAATTTTGTGGTCATGCCCCTCAGTGCCCTTTTTCCTCCTGAATCAGTCCTTCAGACTTGTCTGTCCTTCAACACCTTGACAGCTTGGATGAGCACAAGCTACTCTTTGGATGGAACCAGTAAGTTGCTATTCTTTTGTGATGATGAAAACTGTTTCTTTACAATTGCCTCACACAGAGCCACTTCTACCAACCTCTCAACTTTCTTACCTTTTTTTTTTCTTTAACTCCGTCAAAGCACTGCCCATTACAGACAGGTCCAATTCAATACCTCTCCCCATCACACATTGTTGTCCTGGCTCCAGGCCCCTTCCAGTTCTTCCCCCAGCATTTTATAGTGATTGCAATGTCAGGTAATGGTCATCTAGTGAGGACTTGACTTTGTTGTTATTTTATTTGTCCTATCTTTCTAAACAATATCACTCATCACAAGTACTCTGCACTCGGTATGTACAACATTGTCATTTGGAGCAATATGTGCTCCAGTATAATTAATGATACTCCCACCAACTGAATTTGCCAGCTTGACTTCAGAAAAGCACAAAAGAGAGAAATGAAGAGCAAGATCAAGCCACCTCAGAAAAGTCAGTAATTATAAATCAGTAATTATTTCCATAAGAACAATTAGTCTTATAGGTATACAGCTGATGTTCGCTCATTAGGCAAAGGTACTCCAGAGAATAAATGTGACTCATAAATAATAGGAAAGATGGCTTTATTTTCAGCTGTTGGGCTGAAAAGGTATATGATCCTGTTACCTACTAGAATAAGGGAAATAAAACAATTAGAATCAATCCTCGCTGATTCATATTTACACTACTGAAATTCTATCTGCCTCAAGTAGACAATTCTGACATATTTGTGAGGAAATGTATTTTAATTCTTTTAAGCATAGACCATAATATTTTAAGACCAAATCAAAATAAATTGTTCTGCTGAGACCCTCCTTTGATAAATATACAGCAAGAGTTTGTAATTAGCGGATCACAGCCAGAGACATGAATCTAATAGAAAGCTAATTGCATCCAGGATTGAAATCTGAGAAGGCTTCTACATCCTGGCTCTATTCCAGTTTTATACTTTCACAAAATACGATATTGGTTCTCTGGGTGATGATTTTAACTGAAATAGCTCAATTTTGGCTCAAAATACAGTTCGATTTCCTAAGTCAAAGCAAGCTTGTCTTGGCTTCTACGTAACATTGCAAATTGCAGATTCTGAGCGTAGGAAAGAGCTTCGTTGTGCTCGAAGGTAAGTCACCTGCTTTCCTTTCTGCTCCAGTGAATGACATTCCCCTCCCACTTTTCACAGGGACACGTGGGAAAGCATCTCCCTAGCCTCTCCCGAATTATTGAAAACAATAGCATCATCCAAATTAGTGATCATTCCAACTCATCTCCCGGACCCCGATCTCATTTCCAAACTCCAAACTCAAAGATGTGGCTATCTACCAGCGTGAGAGGAAAATGGGCATGACATCACGTGCGATTCCATCACCTTCACGGAGACTCCTGCTCTCATTCAGCATCTGGGGCTGCTCACTCGCACACGCGGGGACACACAGCTGAAAAGCTCCTCATGACTAAGCCCAGCGTACATAGCCTGCTCCCCATAAATGTCAAGGTTGAGTCTGACCCAAGCAGGTCCAATTTTTCACAATTTTTTAGTAATTCGATGGACACGATCCAGCAGGACTCTGAACTATTTTTAAAAGGAAACACAAATTGAGATGACTATCATGCCAAACATAAATGTCAAACAGGTTCCTCCTTTATAAAGGTCAAGGCTTGGATTTGCAGGCTAACCTTCTCCATGAGCAGCCAAAGCCTTTCGACTGTCCCACTGGGACACTCATAAGTCACCCCCTGAGTGACGTCAGAATAACACAGGATGGTTTGCAGCCAGAGCTGATCTTCCCTTGGTCTCTAGCTGTGTACATAGGTCTCAGTTCTGCCTGGATGCTTCTAGATTTTTCTAGCAGCTTCCAGAATAGCTTTTGATTCCTGAATGTAAGAAAACACTTATGGATGCTCTTCCCATGGACCAGAAAACATTACCTTGGGGAAAAGAAGGATATGTTCTAGTTCCCTTTCTGTTTTTCTGACAAACTTAAGGTCATGATTCAAACCAGAGACATAAGTAATTGACGACAATATTTCAAGATTCACAACTTCAGCAGACAATCAGTGACTCTTCCTATTACCAGGAAGATTGGCTTCATTTGGAACATCTGTAAAGCAAAATCATCAGTAAGATGGGCACTGGTGGCTCATGACTATAATCCTAGCTACTCAGAAAGCTAAGATTTGAGGACTGTGGTTCGAAGCCAACCAAAGCAAGAAAGACAGTGATGCTCTTATGTCCACCAGAAGTGGAGCTGTGGCTCAAGTGGTAGAGTATGACCATTTTTTAGAACAGTCTTCTAGAATCAACTGGCTTAAAAAAAACTTGCATAGGGTGACATTTTGGAACTTACAGTATAGTGAAGATTTTGAGGAAATTAAGAACGTGACTGAATAAAATTTTTCAATGGCTTGTGTGAGTCTCTGTGGATCCCAAGTATCATAGACAAGATCCCTAGGTCATTGAAGTCTTTGTTGTTGTTTTTGCTTGTTTTTTAGATTTTGTTTTTGCTTTACTTGGCGGAGGGGGGTAGTTTTTTAGTTGTTATATGTTTGTTGGGTTTGGGGTTGGTTTGGGGGGGTTAGCTGTTGTGTTTTTGGTCTTTCACCCCTTACTTGCACAGACCCAAACCTGAAGGTCAATTATTTCTTTGACAATATTCTGAAGGAGAGGAGGAAGAAAGGGGTTGGCTTTAGATTTCCCTATCTTAAGCTTATTTATCATGCTCACTGAGGCTAGTGAGTATCTGTTTTCAGAGGAGAGCAGGTAGTTTGTCTTGGATTTTTTGTTGTTATTGTTTTTTTACCACCCCCCCCAAGCCAAAAGTCTTGAAAATGGAGTCCCTTCTGCAAATCACAGCTACAGCATCTCAAGGTGAGAGCCATGCGCTTGTTTAGTGAGACTATGTTATGCAACAAATTGCTAACACTAGCATCGTCCTCTTGCCTGCCCCATAGAGGGAATCTGCAAACAGCTCAGGACCTATGACTTCCTGGGAGCATTTTTTTTTTTTTTTGCGCCAGTCCTGGGCCTTGGACTCAGGGCCTGAGCACTGTCCCTGGCTCCTTCCCGCTCAAGGCTAGCACTCTGCCACTTGAGCCACAGCGCCGCTTCTGGCCGTTTTCCGTATATGTGGTGCTGGGGAATCGAACCTAGGGCCTCGTGTATCCGAGGCAGGCACTCTTGCCACTAGGCCATATCCCCAGCCCCTCCTGGGAGCATTTTTAAATTTTTATATTTGTTCTGTTAACTGCTAGTGCATTTTGTCTACTTTGGGTTGCCGTGACTGCACAAAAAGCCTTTGGTCCAACTCTTTGCAGAATTGCTCTTAATCAAAAGTTCTGTTTGCCAACATAGGCCTCTCAGATCCAATTCACCTCAGTGCAAAAATAGCCAAAATCACGAGGCTTTCGTGGACTTCCATGATAATTACTTACTTATTTGGTTAAAGTGTAATGATTCAAAATTTACATTTACAACTGAGAAAGCCATTTGAAACAGGAAATGAGAAGTAGAGGTTTTAAAACCATATACATGTGTAAGAGAATAATTAAAGTTAATAACAGCCAGGTGTTGGTGGTTCACATCTGTTTTGTAATCATAGCTACTTGGGGGTGCTGAAATGGGGAAGAATGAGGTTCAAGATCAACCTAGACATACTCTCAAGACCTCATATCAGCAGAAGGAAAAAGCTGCATATGATAGCACATGCCTGTCATCTCAGCTCAGACAAGAAACCTAGGATAGGCAGATCATGGGTCAGGAGTATGCCTGGGCAGGAAGCAAGACTATCTCAAAATTAATCAGTGCTCAGTGGTAGAGCACTTTGTACTGGGTATAAACTCCAGTACCCCCAAATTAATTAATTAACTACAACCTGGAAGTATTAAACACTGAGACTGACATGTCAGAGTCCCCACAATGAGCTGACATAAACAGGATTCCCTTCCCAGGGATAATGGATTCACAGTGAATAACAGGAGTCGCTACTGTAGACACAAATCTCCGTGTGCATTGATGTCAGTGAGGCTCCTGCTGATGACCCTGGGGTGAAAACCACATAAGCACACATCATAGCAGGACACTTTCTACAATGGATCAAACAAAGGCAAAAGGCACACTGCCGGCATCTTCTGAAACCAAAACAGGCCCCATCCTGGCCAGGAGCAATACAAAGCCAAGTTCCCAAACAAACACTGTTCAAAGCTGTCTCCCAGACTGGACCTAGAACCTCCTTTGAAGGACAGCTCTCACATAACAAGAGAAAAAACACCCATGGCAGCCCTAAACTGGAGGCATGGCCAAGTCTATTCCAGTGGAAACAATAGAATGCTCAACTTCCATGTTCATGAGGACAGAGTGAAAACACTAAAGACAGCATGTATGCACACACACACACACACACACACACACACACACTCAGAAACGAGAAGCAGAGGTTGGAAGGAAACACTGAAAACAGACAACACGCTACCCAAAAGTCTTTCAAGGCAGCAGACTAACCACCTTGTCCCCATCCCAAAACAGTAGTGAAGCAATTTACCCCCTGCTTACCCCGATCCACCAGGAGACAGGAAGGAAGTGACAGAGAGAGTCAGCCGGGGACATCAGGCCAGGGAGAACTGCTTGAATAAATGCATGTTTCTCAGCTGGGTGCTGGTGACTCACATCTGTTATCCTAACTCCTCAGGAGGCTGAGATCTGAGGATGGAGGTTCAAAGCCAGCCTGGGCAGGAAAATCCATGAGGCTCTTATCTCCATTGAACCACCAGAAAACCGGAAGTGGAGCTGTGGCTCAAGTGGTAGGGTGCTATCTTTGAGCAAAAGAAGCTCAGGGGCAGCACCCAGGCCCTGAGTTCAAACCCCATAACAGAAAAAAGAAAAGTGTGTTTCTCTACTACAGCCAACCTGCAATGGCCCCAGGAGAGGCTGGCTAGAAGAGACACCCCTCAGGTTTCAAACATAGAGTAGGATTCGTGCTGTTCCTCATAAGGAAGGAAAATGCTACATTCACACACACAAAAAATGTCTAGACAAACTAGTGAATCCACTTTTCATGTTAGTGATGTCATGACTCACAGAGCTGGCTACTTTGTGACAGACTTTATACTCAAACAACTGAAAGGTTAAAAATATGTTGAGTGCTTTTGTCACACAAAACAAACTAGTTGCCAAAATATAAAATAATGTTGGAGATCTGCATGAAAACCAGGAACCACAAGGCCTATGAATTTTCTGGGGTGTTGATTAGCTCATTCACATGATAAAAAAAAAATAAACAAGGCATTAGTGCCAAATTAAAAACATGCTCATCAGTATTCTTCTCACACTGAAGAGTCTTTGAAAATATTTCCTTAAAGACAGAGGGAGAGAAAGCGGAGTATGGTATTACATGCTTGTAATCCCAGCTACTTGGGAAGTGGAGGTCAAGAGGACTGTTGTTTAAAGCCAGCCTGGGCAAAAACTTAGCAAATCCCCATCTCAACTAGTAAGCCGGATGTGGTGGTTTGCCTCTGTGACCCCTAATACATGGGAGAAATAGGTAAAAGGGTCATGGTCTGAGGCTAGCTCCAAAGCAAAAGACAAGGCCCTATTTGAAAAACAACTGAAGTGGAAAAAAGCAAAAGGAACAGGGGGTCAGGAACAGAGGCAGACATCAGTGGAGCAGAGACCCTGGAGAGAATGACCTTCACTTTAACAAGAGGAGGGAGACCCTCAAAAGGAGGCTAAGAATGTTTCCTCTCCATTCCACCTGAAGCAATATTTTAAGCTTCTCTGTCGAAGTAATTATGAAGCTTCTATTAATGTGTATCTGAAAAAAATTCAAGAAACCGAGACCAAAGGAAACACAACGACCATTAAATTGACTTGTGGTATTGGCTCTCCTCCATTCAACTTAATTTTGCAAGATTGATAAGATTCGATTGGATAGTATCTTTCTGTTTCACCAAGAAGACTGACAGAAAGCATTTCTAATTGCATTTTGCTTTTTTTTCTCCCTCCATGGTAATTACGTTTAAGCAGGAATCTATTGTGACAAGTCATGTGCACATATTGTAAAGCAGAATCCCAACTTTGCATAAACCTTGAAGATAAAAACACAAGATGGGGCCTGGGAATAGGGCCTCGTGGTAAAGTGCTCACCTTGTACACATGAAGCCCTGGGTTCGATTTCTCAGCACCACATGTATAGAAAAGGCCGGAAGTGGCGCTGTGGCTCAAGTGATAGAGTGCTAGCCTTGAGCAACAAAAGAAGCCAGGGACAGTGCTCAGGCCCTGAGTTCAAGCCCCAGGACTGGCAAGAAAACAAAACAAAACTCACAAGATGCCCCCAAGAAATGCCACCTGCTCCTCTTCTCTCAGGAGCTCTCTGGGGTCGACATTTGTTCCTCTGGGCACAGGAGGCTCAGAACTTTGCATGGAAAACCCAAGTCCTTCATTAGAAACCCCGTCTTCCCATTTGCCCCATATCAGAGGGGTGCAGAGCAACTGAAAAGCAAATGCCATCATCGGTGAGATTCGAACCCGCCTTACCCTGAAAGGAATCATGTATTAGCCATTCTCCATTACAGAATGCGCTCTCTTCCCTTGCCAAGTTATTTCATGTGTTTCTAGATTCATTCAACCAACATGCACTGCAGGCTTACGGGCCGAACTCATTTGTGCATCTTCTTCTCAGACTTTCATACCTGTGAAGGGTCTCTCGTTTGAAGCACATATATGTTGCTCCTTCCTTCACTCGTGTGTTTGACAAATGTTACAGAATCACTCTTTGCAATGGACACAGTTTCTCCCCCACCCCCACACACACCCTAAACATCTCTCAGGGAATTATTGCTTCCCCACCATGAGCAGGTGGAGTCTGTCCAGGTGAGGCTCCAGTATGGAGGACAGCAATCTCTAGCCTAGTAATTACTTCATAAGTGGGCATTTGACCCAAACGAAGCTCACCAGAGTCACCCCTAGGGCTTCTGTTTCAACAACTTGAAGGAGACAAGCCTCTTATTTCTGGGCTCACCAGTCTGGCTTGCTGCTCGCTCTAATTGCCTCCCCATGGAGAACGTTCCCCTGGGAAAGACGCCAAGGCAAGGGAGCACAGGGAAGGTCAGAAAGAAATCTACTCTTAGTGACATCATCCGTTCGTTGCGGGTGCCACGGCTGAACCAACGCAGCATGCATTTGGCTTGCACTGGTTTTAGCCTCGTGTCTGTGACTTGCCCATCAAGGGAATCTAATTCACCACACCCAGGGCCAGGATCCATGCCTGACTGTAGAACTGCAGTGGAGAAGGGGGACAGGTAAGTGAGCGTCTGTGAGCCCGTGAGACAAGGGAATCGTGGGGGACAGCCGTGTTTAGTCAGGAGAGCCGCTTCACAATGAAAGTCAAGTTCAAGATCAGGCTGGGCCATTCACTGCCTCTGCGACCTTCCATAAAATGAGCAGAAGTGGACCCGCCTTACAGCTTCCTCCTCTGAAGAACACCACCAGATTCCAGACGAAAATCGTTTCACCGAATCCCCAGCAAACCATACGCATGATTAGTGGGAAAGCCGTGACTGAATTCTCAGTCTGCCTGCCCCTGTCATTTGAGCAGACAATTCAGTTCTCCTACACTCCGCCCTTCCTAGACCTGACACAGGTATTTCCAGAACAGGCTCTCCACTCCATTTGCCAGCCAGGAATCGCCAATGACTGTCTGGGGGAGGGGAGGGGGTCACACCACATCTTACAGGGCATTTAGGGTCCCATTTCCTCCCTTCATCCTGCTAACCAAGAAAGTACAGGTAGCACACCCAGAAACTGTGTTCCACAAAGCAACCAGAGAGCTCCTGGAGTCTCTCACCTCTAGAGGAACTCTTTCAGGAATTTCTCTATTGTGATTTAAGACGGCCTGGATTTGAACTTCAAGGTAAAGAGCTGGGTGGATGCTTTCCGGTAAGGACAAGTTAAGTGCCATGATCCTGGAGAGAAAGACATAATTAGCCACAAAGCACAGACACGTGCACACACACAGAAACACGCACACACACACATCTCCGTGAGTACATATATGGAACCTTATAGTGTTGCCTTGAAATACTAAAGAACTTAACATCCAGGTCGTTTCTCGAATGTTCACTCCTGAAACACCATCTTCCTGCAGCAGCCTGAGCCCCTGAACCTCTAAGAACATAGTTTTAACTACAGAAGACTCGGAGAGCCCAAAGGCACCAGAGCCACCAGGTCATAGGAAAATAAAACCTTCTGGCCCCCTAGGCAGGCCACGGGTACCTTGGAAGGGTGTACTGCATTCACCATCATGCCCGTGCTCCTCCATCTGAATTCACCCCCAGTTCTTGGCTCAGCCCACAGCCCGCACCTTGTTGTCTGCCTTGCCTAATCATGTTTTCGTTTGGGATGACATTCTAACAACAGCAATAATACTTCCAACAATACCACCCCCAGTCATTGTGCTTTTTATGTATCGAAGTCTTGAAGAGGAGGAAATACGATTCCAATTTTACTACTTTAAGAGCTCCGTATTTCTTCTGTTCCTAGCACTTAGCATAACTGTCGTGTGTCATTTGTGTGATTATCTGTATTTAATGTACAGCTTTCCTGCCAAGCCATCAGCTCCAGGAAGCAAGGATGCTATTTGCTACGCCTGTATTCTCCCTGAACCTGGAAAAATGTCTGACATGTAATATATACTCCAAAAATACTTACTGAAGAAAGAAATATCTATTTCAGCAGAGAGTGATACGAGGTCCACACTCTGTCCTTTGTATGGTAATGCCTCTTAGTGATCCTAGACATCAGTCTTTTGAACTTATTTTGTAATTAGAAAGTGTACCAAGAGGGGGTACATGTGGCTCAAGTGGTAGAGCACTAGTCTAGCAAGCACAAGGCCCTGAGTTCAAACCCCTGTACTGCCAGAATAGAAGAAAAAGAAAACACATCAAGATTACTAACTGCCATAGTGTCCAAAGGTTATTTCAATTTCAACACTTTGTACATACACAAGCTGCTATTTCAGTCTCAAAGGACTTTCTTTCCTTCTGCCAGTAAGGAATAAAACAAAGAATTGCACACTGCACGTACATTTCCCTGTACGATCCTGTTCTGCTCCACCTCATCCCCAGCCCTACGGAGGCCCCAGCTGCTAGGACAGGCCCTGCTTCTCTCTAGGGGACAGAGTGCCCCAATGTGATTACCTGGAAATGACATCATGATTTATAACACAATTTTCTAAATTCTATAGCTGCAGTTTATAACGAATCCGGTGATCACCAGGTGGGACCTTGATCTCCTCTTAATTGGGGTTATCTGCATTATCCGCCGTCTTCTAATTTTTTTATTTAAAAATAAAACACCCGCAAAATATGAAATTCAGACAGACTCTGTAATTTGAAAAACCAGTAGGCAGGGAGCTTTAAAACACAAAAAAAGGAAACAAGATAATATTTCATAGGATTTTTTTAAAGATTCTTTAGAAATGTATAATGTACAACCACTGCATTAAACATCACATTTTTACATTTTAATGATACATTGTGATGGTATTCTTTTCCCCTTCTGGACAAACAGAACAAGCCCTAGGCTGAGCAACAAAATTAAGAGACTGTAAGCTTTATTTGTAGCAATATGTTTTCTACTTAGAGGAGTTAAGTCCTTTTTCACAGAAGCCCTTGATATAATTACCAGCACAACATAATTAATATTCCATAAGATAATCAAAAGAGGCCTACACAATTAATCGATGTGTTTAATCCCCTCTCTTGGCTTGACTATCTTGCTTCATAGGTAGTTCAGTCAGGGTCTGAAATACGGGCTTTCGTTTTATTTTTGTTCTTAGTTAAGTCCACCATAAACAAAAGTATGATGCGTGCATATCAATGAAGTGTAGAGAACCCATTTAGCTTGGTTTTGAGCACGTGTTATTGCATTGATTTGGCAGAATCCCAATGTTCCATAGACACTCCAATAACAAAGGGATCCTCACCCCCTGGAGGAGAAAGAGACTTCAGGGAAGGGAGCACACCATTTTAATTTCCTGTGACTGAAATCAACAGCCAGGAGCAGGGTGATATTCGTCCTGTTTTTAGCTAAAAGAGTGACAATGTAAGGGGGGAGAAAATAACAGCATCTTAGACACAGAAGTATTGGGCAATTTGTTAAATCGCAGTGGGTAGCAGAGCTGGGGTCGGGGAGGAGGGGGGTCAGACAGAGCTGTAGAATTCCACATCAAGTAGTACACTTCTACCTAGGAAGTGGTGCTGTTTCACAGAATTAAGACATTAGGTACTATCACTGGGTTTGGTTCTCCCCCAGCCCTCTCATTTTTTCAGCTAAGGGCTTGCTTGCATTTATTCTGGAGGCAGCAGCATCAGATCAAGACCCCAACTTGGATTATAGACTTACACCACCATGGGTTTTGTTTGGTTGGGTTGGGTTGGGTTTTTTGGAGACAGATGGCCTGGAAGTTATGATCCTCCCTTCTCTCTGCCTATGGTGTTGGGCCATGATGCCCAGCAGGGTCAATTCCTTTCATGATCAGAGAGCAGCGGCTCCAACTTGGCCATGGGTGGGTTATGGGCAGGGCTAGGGCATGAACCTCTTTGGGCCCCAAGATTCTCACCAAGCCCTCTTCAATCCTGCTGTCTTGGAGTTACTAACGGGTCCAAGGTGAAAAGAGCCTGGTGAAGCCTAAGCCCCCCTTCTGGCCCCTGCTGAAGGTCAGAACCAGCCCACCTTCCCTGTTGTTGAGTGAGGCAGGCCAGCTACCCTCAGCAAAACACTGGGAAAGAGCTAGAGAGAAGTCTTCATAGGGGGAAAAAGCCATTTTCGGTCTTCCTAAGAACAGATCCAAATATCCACAGAACTGTACAATTTGAAACGGAATCATCAATTAGCTACCATCAAAATACACTGCTTTAGTCCCAAAAATCATCTTTGAGGGGGAAAACTTCTTTATTACTTAATTTAATTATAGCTCTTAAAAGAGACATCTCAGGAACCAGCAGCCCTAAATAATTCCTTATCATGTCCTTTTGAACCATTCACTTACTTCTCATCTATACTACAGTAAGAGCATGGGAAAAACAGAGCAGGAGACAGATATTTACATACATACATACATATCAGAGCTACTAAAATAATTCATACTTTTCAAGAAAAAGAAATCTAGCTCTGAATTCTAGTGACTTTCTCAATCACATCTTTAGAAGAAAACAAGAACAGGACATTGTCCCAACAGCCATTTCAGCAAAGAATGCCCAAACATTCCTCCTATGACACTTTACATGGTCCCATTAACCTTTCCTTTGAAAATTCACCCTCTAAAAACAAAGGACATGACAACATATATAAATCTCTCTCATGGTGAATTAATACACTATGTAATTAATGCTCCTTCATTTTAATTCCCATTTGCCTTTTATGTTTGGCTTTGATAGAGTAGCCTTTAATTTCTGAGTAGTTATTATCTCAAGGAATCATTTCAGTGGCCGAGTTCGGGTTCTTCTGCTCCCACTCCAATCGGGTAATTAGCCTTTTATTCAGACTAATTTTTACACGAACAAAAGGACAGGATATCCAACAGACCATGCTTCCTCTTTCCCTTCTTCTGCCCACGCCTCCCATGCTGGCCTCCTACCCGGCTCCCCCAGCAGCTGCCTGTCCTGGGGCCTGATCTTGGGAGTTCTGACTGCTGCTAGTTAGTTTGGTAAGATTGGGCATCAAGAGGAACAGGAATCTTCAAGGGTTTGCTGCTAACAACCTGAGCCGGGTCGCCCTTCCCAGGGATGGCTGTGTTTTAGGTGAAGGAACCACTCTCTGAAGAAGCAATGAAGGAAGATCCTCAAATCTTAAACAGATTGGCCTCCCACCTTCAATTTCTTTCCATCCTAGGGCAGGCTCGGCTACAATAATCAAATCATCATTCTCTCATTCCACAAGGAAACACAAATGGTCCATTACTGCCAGAGAAAATGCTCAGCCTTAGAAATAAAGGAATCAGAGCACAGGCTCACCATCCTAGACACTAGAATGACTGCATAAATGAGAGGTGCAGACTGTCTGGCCTGATCATTGCTCTTTTAAGGATATATTTTAGGGGAAAATGCAAAACTCAAATCATTTACATAAAGCTGTCTGTGTCAATGTTCTGTATTATGATATCAACAGGTAGGAACAAGCTGATTCATAAAAATGAGAGAAAGGTTTGGTGTCAATATTATGAATACGTTATCATAGTTAAAAACAGTACAAACCAAGTTCCAGTTATACAAGGAGGATATAACACTGTGCTATATTTAATAGTGCTGTTTTGTGAACTGAAAAACCATTAAGAGGATACACAGGTCTTAGGTAAGAGAGTACATATGTAAGTCCACAGTCTCTCCCTCTCTCTCTTTCTCTCTCTCTGTATATATATATATATATATATAAAATAATATAATTGCATGATATTAACATGTAACTATATACATTAGGAAAATCAGAATATTATATGGCATACATTGTATACACTTATACATTTGCACAGATACAGGGAAAAAATGAAAGCAAGCTTACAAGTTACAAACAAAGACTTAAGTGAGTTTGATTCCACTTTTTTAGAAAACCAAATTCACTCCAGGTATAGAGATGCTTTATTGATATAAAAACTCAAAATGGCAGAGTATGGAGAAGAAGACACACTTTGACAGGCACAAAGAGCAAGGTTCCTCTGGCCAATGAAAACTCCATGTCTGGCCTTTCCAGTGGTCAGGCTCCAACCGCCACACAGCCCCATCGGGCATGGTTGACGGATTACTTCAATGGAACTAGTCAAACAGAACCAGACGTGGGTCAGTAGATTTTTACCAGTGGGGCTGTATTACATTTTTATTTGAGATACGGCTAGAGATCTGAACAGCTGGCTTCTGTATTTCGCTAAAGTTGGATCCATGCTTGCCAAATAAATCTGAAAACAACTAGAAATTCTGCAGAGCTCCTTTATCTCTACCGTTGCTATAAAAGGTTTACTATAAAACTATTCCTTCTCCATTTAAAGGACAAAAATGAATGACAGTAGCACGCTCATGGGTGTTAATCTTGGGTCTAAACAGCCAAACTTAAAAAAATGATTCTGGCAAGTCCTACATTGTAATGTCAATCAAATTGGAAACTCGTATGTATGTGGGTATGTATGTATGTATGTATGTATGTATGTGTATGTATGTAAAGTAGATAAAATATTATCACAAACATTAACTTATGGCATCACAATATCCTTACATTAATTAAGATTTAGCTTAGCTTCTATTATAAGAGTGTGAAATTCTAGCAGCTTTCTAACTGAAAGGGGAAACTAGGCAATTAGAAGTAGACTACTTAAAGCAACTATTGTTCAGACAGCTATGATATGAAAGGCGAAATCCATCCTCCATCCTTCTGTTACTCCAGTGTGAGCTGGATGCGAATGAAATCCATCACAGAAACTCATTATTTATCACATGTCCTTTGAGTGTTTGTGTCTATTGCAGGGGTGGCAATGAGGGAGGCATAACTCAGTATGCATTCTGTTAATAAGGGTTACCTTGCCAGTCCTAAACATAATGATTCTGTTTTCTCACTCGTGATAATTGACTCGGCATGGGCTTCCTGTGTCAAGCTGCAGCTATGTAGGAAGCTGGGTGACATAGTTGTCTACCGCCTTTCACTGAGGCCGGGCAGGGGGGCAGGACGGACTCACCAGGTCTGAGATCCCACTCAGCCCTTCAGAATCTCGGTTGAAAAACACATGACTCTATTTCCTTTTCCCACCCAAGTTCCCATTACAGTGATAATAAAGGGAAAAGACAGCATAAAAGCCAAAGAGCAGAGAACAAGAAAGGAACCCAAAAGGATTAAGACATATTTTGAGAAATGCCTGATTTGAAGCAAGGCAAGGGAAGCCTAGCAGAAAAATTTACTTTTGGGGGGATCTATAGCCCAAGGAGGAACTGCCTTGCCCTGAGGTAACCCAGACATAAGGTACAAAGATTTAAGGTTCAGGGCTGGCAGCAGGAGTGCTAATTAATGAGAACTAATTAAAAGTTACCGATCAGACTGCTGTCTCCTCTTCCCCTCCAGGCCCCAGTGAATGGCTAAATTACCAGGTAGCTCAACCTCAGACTAGTAGAAGAATATTTGTCAAAATGAAGACTATACAAGGGTCCTCCCTGGAAAGGGTCATCAAATAACCGGGAAAGTGGATTTTGAAAGACCCACTCTTCAACAGACTGTGTTAAAATGTTCAGAACACCAAGGATGAAGGCAAGATTCCCCCAAAATGCTTCCAGAGTGAAGAATAGAGATATCTGCAAAAAATTAAAAAAAAAATCAGACAACATCACACAGTGAGTCGGAAGCATGGAGGTTAAAAGATAATGAGAATTGCCTTCAGTTATGATGAGGGAAATATTTGCAGTCTAGAAGTCACATCTAGTTAAGCCTGCAATTGACAGGACAGAATAAAGACATTATTAGAAATGCATGAACTAATAATGCATTGGTTTACTTTCACTCCTCCTTCTCAGAAAATCGCTTGCGTGTTTACTCAAAAAAGAAAGAAACTCACATGGTAAAAGCGGGGAGACAAAGACATTAAATTCTAAAACCCAGATTCAGCTAAGGAGAGAGAGGAAAGGTCATCTTTGGATGACAGCTGTAAGCTGTCAGACTCGGTCAACCCAGCAGCCGGCAGACAGAGGAAGCATGGATTCCCCCCTGTACATAGACCCTATAGATCTCATCCCACAGATGTGATACTATCATACCAAATCTACCCTGAGGACCTAGGGATTCCAGATAAACTGAAGAAGGTGATCAAGGAAGACAAGGCAAGAGAAAAGAAGACTAGTGAAAAGGGTTGAAAAAAATGTAACCATAATATACCCCTTGGATCCTCAGTGAACACTATTCACTTGCCCATCATACTGTAAAAACTATATTTATTGAGTTGAGCCTGGCACTGGTGGCTCCCATCTATAATCCTTGCTACTCAAGAGGCAGAGATCTGAGGATCATGGCTCAAAGCCAGCCCAGGCAGGAAAGTCCTTGAGATTCTGATCTCCAATTAACTTCCAAAAAGCCAGCAGTGGTACCTCCAAGTGGTACAGTGCTAGCCTTACGCACAAAAGCTAAGGAACCCAGCCCTTGTTCAAGCCCTAAGACCACCACCACAAAACAAAACAAAACAACAAAAACCCCTCGAGAGTTTCAAGCCTTAACATTTAAGTTCTAACGAAATCATGGATGGTTTAATAATAAGTCAGGAGCAGAATGTGGATGCTATCAACAAAACGATACAAAAATAAAAGAGACAGATGTTGTGAGCTGCAAGATAAAGGAGAGAGCAGAGAAAAGTGGAAGGGTATACTTAGCTCAATCTTAGAAAATAGGGAATAGAGATTCCACTTGCAACAACCATCAGTTGGCTGGTGCAAATAAGTAAATACACATGTGTATTAACAGAAATATGTGTTTTCAGGGAGAACCCTGAAATGGTATAATTCCTTAGAAAGACTAGCTCATAGTTCAACAAAATGGATACCAGGAAACTGGTACTTGAAAGGTAAGAGGTGAAGTCAAGGGAAAGGAGGCAGATGAATGAAGAGAGGAATGAGGAAGAGAATGCAGTAATAAAATTCAAAGCATATCTTATAAAACTATGAAAACTGACAAGAGAGGAAGGGTTGGAAGGGAAGGCTAAAATGGCATTGCTCAAGCATTGTACTCATAAACTGATGTGTTGAATACTAACTCCTTTATGCAACTACTTAAAGATAGTTTTTTTTTTTTTTAAAAGAAGAAGGATGGTAAGTAGTAACAAACCTGCCTTGAGGGACAGAAATTTGGTGAGCTAAGATGATACTTGGGTCAGACACTGCTTTTATTCTTATGGGCCACCAGTAAATAATGATTAAAACTGATAAACTAAGCAACAAAAGTATAAATGCTCATGAATACAAATGGAAATACTACTTTTGTATCTGTTTATGGTCAACAGGAATAGTATTCTAGAAGACATGAGTATAAAAAGCTTTTCCATATCAAGGCAATTTTCTGCCATATGTATTTTTATATTTTTTTTAAATTTGAAATCAAGCAAATGAGTCGTGCTTTCAAACAATGAAACCTGTTAAAATTTAGAACACAAAGATGTATTTGTCAGCAATATGGAGTCAACCACCCAAGGAAACTATTTTAGAATGTAAAATCAGTTTCTACTACAGGTGGGAGGCAGGCTCGTGGCTAGTGTTCACCACTAACAGCTCAGGTACAGTCCACAATGATTTTCATGATTTGTGAATATCTATTTTGACAGAAAAATTAAATGCACCAGGGGAAAAAACAAACTCATAGGTGGCGCAAAAAGGAGCACAAGGCCTTGAGTTCAAACCCAGTACTACCATACGTACAATATAGTAACATAGCAGTATATGTGTGTGTATAAAGCTAAAGTAAATTATTAAACTAAATGTACATTAATAAAATAAAAGTTGCCTTTAACAGGAAGCAGCTGGAACACGCACTTACAATGAGTCATCTCTTGCCATCCTTTCTTCCTCCTCCGGTGGCTTCCTCCTCCCTCCTCCCCGCCCTTCCCCCCCCCACTCCTTCACAACCACCATACAATTCCAATAAAAGATGCTTTGACATTAAAATTAATACAGAAATAGACTTACTGCCTGAAAGATTTCATAAAAGTTAACTAAAATGAATATTTCTCCCTTAAAACTTTTATGAACTAGGCAACAGACAGTCCTAAGTGGTCACATTACTCATCATTAAGAGAAATGAAAACCTAAATTACTGTATCAACTTTTACAGACTAGATATTGCCCATCATAAGAAAATCTTTTATCACGCACAATTATTAATTGATGACAGCACAAAATATGTCTAGAATTATGACTAAAGTATATTTTCATGTAAATACAAAGACACTTATGCTGAGAGTACATTTATGAGAATGGAATCTCTGTGTGTGTATCAACTTGGAACAGCCATGCGTGTGGTCCCTGATCTCACCCATAACACTTCTCCCCCCTTCAACTCTGCCTCAATTCTTCACACGTCGCAGAGTTTCGCTAAATTCAGCAATCTCTTAGGTGGCTTCTGACTCCATTCATGTTTTCCTTACTGTAGTTGTTTTCATTTCCCAGTCTGTTTACTGGTAAAACTTTAATAGCAAATCTTCAGTTGGTGGGTGCATTGCCATTCGTAGCTAGTAACATTCCATAGGACAAGAATCTGACCAATTAATTCTAATAGTCCACTGTTGTTGGACCCAAGTATAGGGGCAAAGACTTTTTCAGAGCACGACCATTAAGCTTTGATTTGTTCATCTTGTTGGTCATTTGATATGTCCTCAGGGGAGCAGACTGGGACAATACCCAGGAACAGATCCCATCCTCAAACTGTTGACAACACAGGGTGAAAAGTGACCAGTGAACAAAACCACTAGAAGGTGCCAAGTGCTCTGAAAGGATTAAGCCTATGGTGCTAATGGGAGAGAGAGAGAAAGAAGTAATTAGCTCTACTTAAAGGCTGTGAAAAAGAAAAGGCTGAGTAGAGAGAAGGAAATTATGAAACACATTCTAGGTTCTAAATGCAAATGCTTCTTTTATTCCTGAAAATTTTCACCCCGTCAAATTTAGCACATTCATCTGGCTTATGGAGACATTCCATTCTGATCCTATTACCTATTCCACTAACTCTGTCGATCCTAATTGTGTCACTTACACGACATGTCTACCCTAATACAGTGATTTGGAAGTACAGGAAGGAAGAAAACACAGAACTGACAGCAATAAGATGACCAGATAGGATGTCCCTGTGTGTGTGTCCCCCACCAGTAAATTACTTCACAGCCCTCCACAGACACAGGTAGCTTGGCAGACACTTTAGAATGCAGACAAGGCCACCATCAGTAGTCAGTCATTGTCTCCTGCCTTAGGGGACTGGGGCAGGATATGGTTAGCCACTGGGCTCAAGCTAACTTTCCAGGTAAGAGGCAGCTGGGAAGCTGGAGACCTGTAATCCTAGCTACTCAAGAGGCTGAGATCTGAGGATCACAGCTCAAAGCCAGGTGGGGTAGAAAATCCCATGAGACACTTATCTCTAAATAACCACCAAAAAGCCAGAAGGGGTGCTGTGGCTCAAGTGGTAGAGTGCCGGCCTTGAGCAAAAAAGCTAAAGGCCCTGAGTTCAAGCCCTAGTCCTGCATCATAAAAGAAGAAGGAGAAGGAGGAGGAGGAGGAGGAGGAGGAGGAGGAGGAGGAGGAGGAGGAGGAGGAGGAGGAGGAGGAGGAGGAGGAGGAGGAGGAGGAGGAGAAGAAGGAGGAGGAGGAGGAGAAGGAGAAGGAGGAAGGAGGAGGGGAAGGGGAGGAGAGGGAAGGGGAGGGGGAGGGGAATGGATGGTGGAAGGGAAAGAGAAGAAGAAGATATTAGAAGTAAACAAAACTTCTTCCCATAGTTTTGCCTTTTGTCATGCCTACTGGAAAATTGTAGAGATATATATCACTTAAGTATTTATCTTGAGAGGGAAAAATTTTTATGACATCTACCATAATCGTTTTTATTGTGTTCTTCTTATTTGTTTTCTACCAGTCTAGTTTTCTGTGGCCCTCTTTTGCCATCTCATTTCTTGGCAGGTTCTTTTCTCCAGAATATTAATCCAAACACACACGAAAGATCTACAGAGCAGTCTGCATAAGCCCAAATTAAACACCATTTTCATAGAGATGAATATCACAGAAATATCTCAAATAAAAGAAAAAAAAACGGTGTCATCAAAGGATTTGTGTTCAACTGTCAAATAACCAAAGCTGTACAATGTTAAGAAGGGCAGTGATAAGCACTTTCATTTCTAGTCAAATATATCTAAGCCAAGAAGTTTCTAGCAAAAAACAGTAGGCAACCTTTTTTTTTTCTGGGGCTTGAACTCAGGTCCTGAGCACTGTCCCTGGCTTCTTTTTGCTCAAGGCTAACACTCCCTCTTGAGCCACAGTGCCACTTCCAGCTATTTCTGTTTATGTGGTGCTGAGGAATAGAACCCAGGGCTTTATGCATGCTAGGCAAGCACTCTACCACTAAGCCACATTCCCAGCCCCAAGGCAACCTTTGAACACAGTTAAGTACTTCCTCGTATTTAATAAAAAAAATCATCATCTACAGCAATGGGCTTTGTCTCTACGATTAGATACAATCATTTTGTCAAAATATGTGAACGTGGAGAATAGCCTGGTTGTCCCCTAATTTTAAAAACTCTAATCTAATTGGAAATGCCGTGTCTTCTGTGCACAATCTATTGAAAGCCTGCAAAAGTAATTAAACCAGCTCCAAGTATGGAACCCGTCTGAAATAAGGAAAGCACATACTACCTTCTTGAAGCTCATAGAGATGCTGCCAGAATGAACTAGCCAGAATGAGGACAGCCTTCACCAGGAGAGGGCTCAAGAAAGTGAGTTTTATTGGGGGGAGGGGAGGGGAGAAGAGAGGCAAATACATTAAAAGTAGCTCATCTTAGATCTTATTAACAATCCCATCAAAATTTATGCTGTTTTTTCTCCAGGCTTATATTCTACCAACGACTCTAAAAACACAAAGAAGCAAAAGACGATTCCATTATTATGATGACAATTTCAAATGGATCATTTAAAACGAATCTAAGGGGATCACTTATATGTGAAGGCATTAAACAAATCATGCATTTTCTAAAAGAGGATACTTAATTTCATATTGTATAACTTCACCTCATATTGCATAATTTACTTTATTTCCTATTGCATAACTCTATACCCTTGAATCACTACCTCTAAACACAAGCTACTTTGATTCAGATTTTTTTGGGGGGTGGGGGTGGGAGGGGTCATGTTTTCTTCTTCATTTCCAATACTGCATATATTGCCAGAATTTCACTGACTCTTTTTTAGATGGGTCATAAGGAGAATAGGCTTACAACATTACTGAGATGTACAGAATCACAAAGTGCATCACAGAAAGATGAGTTACTTTCCTCTATACCCCAACGTCCTTACACCATCGGGTGGCTCCCCTAAAATAAGGTAGCCAAAGGGGGGGACTCCTCTACTACCAAGCACTGCAGAAATTCTCCAGCCTTCAGCCTTTCTCTCCACTTGAATGGAATGAAAACCCTTTTGAGAACAACAATTACAACCCCCCCCCATTTTGCCCCCTTCAGGCATACTGTTGGATCTTCGGTGCATGCCCCATGCAAATAAGGCAGGCTTCCTTTCACAGCCT
Source organism: Perognathus longimembris pacificus (assembly GCF_023159225.1). Classification (NCBI taxonomy): domain Eukaryota; kingdom Metazoa; phylum Chordata; class Mammalia; order Rodentia; family Heteromyidae; genus Perognathus; species Perognathus longimembris. The sequence continues at coordinate 113,581,514 of NC_063163.1, read as the reverse complement.
GATTAATATGCAAAGACACCCTGCTTTTTTTAAGTAGGAAGTAGAGAACCACCAACAAGCTTTTCTAAACCCAGAGGTTTCCAACAATTATTTCCACTGTTTATTTTTCAACAGAGGATTGCACAATAACACTGAATGCTTTAGCTCTCATTTGCCAGTATTTTGTACACAATGGCAATTTAGATTTTTAAACCTTTTGTATCATATTTAAGTAGATGGCCAACTACTGATTTCAGTGCATTCATGATTTTTTTATTGCCAAATTGAGGAAGTTCAATTATATGGGACAAGATTCAGCTATCGTTGATTTTTTAAGAAGTTGGCTTTAGTCATAGATTTCTCTGGTATAACCTTTGGATAATTTGTGGTTTATATAACGTATCATATTCCAAATTAAGACAAAGAAATCATATTTGAATAGCAACCCATATAACTTATCACACCTATGTGTTTTCTAAGTTATTGTTGAATTCAATCTAATGCTGCTCTGAAAAGAAATTAAGATTTGAAGAATAGAATAATGCCATAAAGAAAATAGGATCTTTGTACATTGTTGTTATGATTATTTTGGCAGCACTGGGGTTTGAACTCAGGGCCTCAAGCTTGCTAAGCCACATCTACCTCTTAAAACCACACCCTCAGCTCAGGGTCTTTGTACAATAGATTATAATCATATGCACAGTTAAAGAAGATCTTCTAATCACATACATATTTAATGATTTTTCATCATCACAGTTCTGAAATAAATGTAAGCCTATCCAGTCTGATCATTGGATCTTCTTTAACAACGACAACAAAAAATTCACTTGTCTTCTGGTTTTAGCTTTTGGTTGTCTTTATCTACAAGGTGTCCTAAAGAGATTCCCCATCATACAAATACTGGAATTTACACCTAACTCTTGGGTCAAAAAATAAAAAAATCAACAACTCAATGTGTTGCATAATAAGCATCAAAATATAAATTTGATTAAGTTCTCTTTCAAAACCTTTATAGATACAGTTTTTAAAAAATAAGATACAAGAGACATAGATGCAACTCACCACTTCAAACTAGATTTTAATCAAAATACTGCAAATATTTATATGGTTCTCTCTCTCTCTCTCTCTCTCTCTCTCTATATATATATATATATATATATATATATATTCATTCATTCTTCTTGCCAATAGTTACAAATCCCAGGACAAGTGACTCTACCAGCAAGGACACCTGCATCCATCAAGCATCCTCCAGCAGTGACATTAGCATCATTTCAAGGATGTCAGGAAATCATTCAAAACATTTTCCTTTGTGAGATTTGTCTGACTAGAACAAGTTGCTTCATACACTAAATTTCCCAGTACTAGAACCTGTTGTGTGTACCTGTGCCAGTCCCAGGACTTGAACTCAAGATCTGGGCACTGTTTCTGAGCTTTTATGCGCAAAAGCTTTTTAGCACTCTACCACTTAAGCCACAGCACCGCCTTAGATTTTTGGTAGTTAATTGGAGAGAAAAGTCTCAGTGACTTTCCTGCCCATTCTGGCTTTGACCCACAATCATCAAATCTCAGCCTCCTGAGTAGCTAGGATTACGGGTGTAAGCTACTAGCGCCAGGCTCATAACCAACACTTTTTTAAAGCCTAAATTAAGAAAATAACCGGGCTGGGGATATAGCCTAGTGGCAAGAGTGCCTGCCTCGGATACACGAGGCCCTAGGTTCGATTCCCCAGCACCACATATACAGAAAACGGCCAGAAGCGGCACTGTGGCTCAAGTGGCAGAGTGCTAGCCTTGAGCGGGAAGAAGCCAGGGACAGTGCTCAGGCCCTGAGTCCAAGGCCCAGGACTGGCCAAAAAAAAAAAAAAAAAGAAAAAGAAAAAAGAAGAAAATAACCATTGAAGAGTACTAATTCATTTGTTTTAGTCTATAAAAAATGGAAATAAACACTAACAATAAAGTCACCATTTTAAATCTCTCGTGCTGAGTTAAGAATCATTTTAACTCTTCTATGTAGAGGCTAACATTTGCTTATAAACTTACAAGTAAATACGTTGGGTGGTGAGCAAGTATACACAAACACATTAACTGAAATAGGGTAGATTCAAGGGACATCTCAAATTATGTCATTCAGCAAAATAAAAAAAAAGCAGGAATCAGGTAGGGGTGGACAAATGAAGAGAAGAGGGGGAAATGCAACCAAGAATCCAGCGTATGTCCTACAAAATTAACAAGAATAAGGAAAGGGGTAGGGATGGGTGGAAATGTTGAAAGGAATGACACTGATTAAGATATATTATATTCATAAACTGCTTTGTTAACAGCAACTCCTTTGTACAACTAATTATAAAGATAGTTATTTAAAAAGAATTACTTTAAACCCACGTAGTATTTAGAAATGCATACATAAATTGCTAAAATACACATATGTATAATATATGTTTTCTTAAAATAGCTCCGAGTATACATTTATTATTATGGTTAAAAGAATATAATTTAACTCTCTGATATCTGTGATCACTATTTTCCTCAATATTGCAAAGGGCTGTAAAATTGTAATTCAAAGTGAATTCATTACCTCTAGCAAATTAAGTAATACGTGATTATGGAGGTTTATTTTGATACAAAAGTACTCTTCCATACCGAAGTCCATCATATGTGAAAGGCTTTTCTCTTTAAAAATAATACTGACGACCTAACTTAGCCACCAAGAAATGTAAACAATAAGAATATTCTTCTTAGGAGATGGAAAGGAGGAGAATGAACTGCCTTCATGTCCAGTTATCTTAATTAAGTCTGACTGGCAATTTCAATTCTGATTCCAAAGCCAATTTAGTTCCCAATGACCTCCAAGTGTAATCTAGGGCAGCTAACAGGCCTACTTTCAATCTCTTCTCTTCAAAGAACGTCACATATTATCCCTTTCTGGCCTCATTTATCACAAATGTTTTTCTTTGATGAGAATTTTTAAGTTCTCTGCTTCATGAACAGCTTTAAGCTATATACACAATGGGGAAAAAAAATCTTAGTTATCTTTTTTATGACACTTCAAGGTTGTCTTGGGTGTAGTTCCACCCCCAAAAAGGTTTAGAATATGGCCTATAGAATATAGAATTGTTCACAAAACTGTTGGAGAATGTTCGCCTTGTAACTCCAACTCCTTGGACCAACTCTATGGAATGCAGGAGTTTGTCCCCAAAATATAGGACTAACAGAATGTTTCTAGGTAAATATTCGACTGCCCACAAATAAGGACCATGGCCATTTGTAGATGTGTTCATGAACTTGCTCTTCTCCTGGCTTCTGGCATCACTGCCAAGCCCGCATCATAACAGCCAAGAAATGTAGTATCTCAGGCCACCCTGAAATCGCTTCAGTTCAGAAAGGGTTCTCCAAAAAATCTACGACTAGCCTTAAGTCTTTGAACTGCCAATAGCTTGATGTCGCCTTGATGTTCTTCTTTTTAGGTCTTTCTCTTTGATGCACCTTTCGACCATTTATGTGGGCCTCTAAGAACTCTGCCAGCTCCTTTACACTTCAACAATTCTATACTAAGTCAGGTGAGATGCAAGATTTCAAAAGATCTATTATGGCTGGTAGCAATGCTGAAGCTGAAAGAGACAGGTGGTTCAATGGCTTCTAAGGATATTCAAAAATTAGAGTTAACACAGCCTCTCTTACTACTAATTTCAACCTCACAGGACACAAACACTCCTCAAGAGCAGCCAAGAATCTCTTATCCCATCCCCTTTGATCCCAATAGCTTGATGCACTTGTATTAACTGGAAAAGCTCAACTGGAAAAGCTCTCAGGCATGGTTGAGGGAAGATATGCCCCCAGTAAGAATGGGGAGAATAAATGAAATCCTGGAATACCTGAAGAAAAATACCCTAAATCTATTTCTCTCAGAGATAAAAAATAAAATAAAGCAAACAGGATTCAGCCATATACCCTACAGGCTACAAAAGGTTGGATTCTTTGACATCAATTGGCCCAAGAGGAGATTAGATACTAGTGACTATATGCAAACTTTCCTCACCTAAAGTCCCAGTTCTCCATACAACCATCCCATAGGCTTGAAGCTCCCTCATACACAGCTACACAGGGCCTTCAGTGTCTCACACCTTAGAATATGAAGATCAAAACAGAACAATATGAAACACAAAAGAAGATACTAAAACATAATTGAAAAAAAAGAACTAGGAGGAAAATAGACAATATAGAAAAGAAGGCCAAGTTTCTAAATTTCTCAGCAATGCAAAGGATATTCATCAAGAAAGATACAAAAATGGATCCTTAGAAATTAAAAATATTAGAAAAGTAGACAATCCAATAAAATTAACAAAACTCTTAGAAAACGAGGGAAATAAAGAACTGAAAAATAAGAGAGTGAAGATAAGAAAATTATATATAATTCAACCCAACTTCTGTATAAGAATTCCAGAAAGGACAAGGGAAAACAAAGGAAGATAAATATTAAATAAATAAGAACATTTTCTCATCACTGAAAGACAAACATTTTTTGCTAAAATGGTCCAAAGGAAACCTAGACAATAAATAAACATAGATCTATATGGAAAGCAGCACATCACTGAGAAATTTCAGTGTACTGTAGAGAAGGAGAGTAAAATCTTCTGGCAGAGAAATAAATGTCACAAAATATCAACAACCGGGATGTTACTGGACTTTGCCATCAGAATACTAAACACTAGAAAACGTGGAGCAATATCTTCCCAATTTTAGGGAAAATATTTTCCAACATAAGAAAACGAAAAACCTGTCAAATATAAATTAACGATGGCAAATCTAGGAGAAGAACAGATCGAAGGAGCGTAAGGTTAAGGATCTATGACCACAGAATGAAAACGTGCACATTCATGTTTGAGTATGTTGAAAGGAGATTTCACACTTCATCCTGAGAACTTGGAAGATAATTACTGATTGGAATGTAGATAAATAAGCAAAGGAAATCTCTGAGGCTATAGCATTCTCCAAGAAAGATAGAAAATAATGTGAGATAGGGAATAAAATAATAGCGTTGCTCAAAGCTTGGAGATGAATAAATATTTACATGGTCATAATAATGTAAACTAACATTTATACATTGGTTTGCTCAAAAACACGGGGAATCAGGTGATAAAGAAGTAAGAGAGGGTAATTTATGTGTAAGAGTACTATGCTTCCATAGGAAAATGTCAGTAAATAATATCTAAAATTGAAACACTGGTAAAGTATAGATATGGAGGTTTAAAAAAAAGCATAAACAGCTAAATGAACTTCTTCAGAGAAGTCAAAATGAGAGGTGGGAGGGTGAAAGGAGGGGTAGGAGGGAAAAGAGAAGGTAGAAACCAATGTTTTTGATAAAACACTTAAGTTTCTAAGCAATGTAGTCATTTCATTTCATTAAAATTCAATAAAGAAAGGAGGTATAAAGACCAACCAACTCTAATTATTTGAGTAGTTAGGATTTTTTTTTAATGTTAAGATGTAGTTATTACAATATAGCAGAGAAGAAAGAAACTAGCTGATCTTATTTTCTATTGGTGGCAAATAAATAGCGATAGGCCTAAACCAAACTGAGAAACTTGGTATAACAAGGTCACGCTAGAAGAATGAAATATGAAATCTCTTATCCTAAATCCTTGGAGATTCCGGTGTACCATGAATAAGTTTTCCTGTTGAGTAGAGCTAACTAAAAAGCCTTGTTTTCTTCAGTTTGCAACTTGTCAAGATAGTAGTATTAGGTTTATATTGTTGCTTTCTAACTATAAACTCCTTTAAACCATACTTCCTTTAGCAATTAATACATAGCTAAACATCTATGATAGATAAGTAAATTCATGTCATTGTTGGCTGTTCTTTGGAAAGCTCCCTAAGTGGTTCTTCTAAACATGGTTCAATTGTGAACACTTAACTATTTATACTATGATTGGTGGTAGCTACTTCCTTGGCATTTTTGTGTGTGTGTGTGATAGGTGGGGCTTTTTTCTTTACTATCCATACACGAATGCAATCAGGTTGAAATGCTGGGTGTATTCTTGAGTCACACCTTACTTTTTCTAGCCTTTCTTTATTCAAATTACTGTACCTTCTTACCAGCAACGTACCTGCTCCTTACAGTCAAGTTTCCTTGATTCGAATCCAAATTTTTTTTTTTTTTTTTTTTTGACCAGTCCTGGGCCTTGGACTCAGGGCCTGGCTTCTTCCCGCTCAAGGCTAGCACTCTGCTACTTGAGCCACAGCGCCGCTTCTGGCCGTTTTCTGTATATGTGGTGCTGGGGAATCGAACCCAGGGCCTCGTGTATCCGAGGCAGGCACTCTTGCCACTAGGCTATATCCCCAGCCCCTCGAATCCAAATTTAAGAGCACTTATATATGTGACAGAAGCTAGGAAATGAATAAAAGGACAACTCTGAATAAAGGTTGAAAGGCTTCTCTATGGGTCAAGTGGATACAATTCAATGTGTGGACCCTGGAATATCCATTTGGGCTGTTCATAGGCGTCTTCCCCTTACTTCCTCATTTTTCTCGTTCAAACTAAATCAGGTTGCTAGACAAATGACTTCCAGATCAATGAAATGTCACCAATATGATCTTTAATAGATACCATTATTCAAATATCTTCAATTATATGGCTCCATCATTGTGGTAACTGGATGAGTTCAATATTAACCCTAAGCAAATACAAAGTAGAGTCTATAGAAACCTATATATGTTTTTTTAATTCTGCCTTTCTTAAAATTAAGATCTACTAGACTTTTCTCTCTCAGGAAGAAAAATAGTCAAAGCAATCAGCCATGAACTCTCCAAAAATGAAAAATAAATGGAGAAAATGGGAGTCTAATTACAATCAATACCTAAATCTAACACTAATTGTACAGCCCTTCACTGTGAACTTTAGCCAAAAGGAAGAAAGGAAATAGAAAAAAATTACTGAGCACTGTGCACTAGACAGTTGTATGAGTCACCTCCTTCTGTCCTCACAATAATCCAATTAGGTGGATATTATTATCCTTGTTTCACAGATAAATAGACGGAGTGTTGGAGAGATGAAATCACTGGCTCAAGGTCACAAACACAGAAGAATCAGAGTCCAAAATGGAGGTTTGAGCCAAAGGCCCATCCAGTACCACAATATTCAGCTCTGTCTCTGAACACCAACTAGGGGCAATAAATGAAGAAAGATAATGCATGATTATCAACGCAAAATAAAGAGCTTGCATTGGATTGACATCCCAGACCACGCGTGATAACAGAGCAGGTGGGCTGTCATCTAATTCCCATAGAGTAACAGGAGCTGGATTTGCAATTAGTGGCATCTCATGGAAACAAAGTGGAACTCATAAATGCCTATGAATAAGAGAATGTTAGAAAAAAAAATAACCAAGTACAACCCTTGTCACACTCCTTTTCTGATCCAATTATATAAATGGTGCATCCAATTTGGGACAATCAAAGAAGCTTTTTTGTTACGCGGGAGACGTTGGTTTCAAGGATCTAGAAATAAAGGGATGGATGTCAAAACTCTTTTGGAAGACAAAACTCTAAAACTTCTCCTGCCACATAATGAATGAAGTTACTGATGGGGAAAACCCTGACAACATTAATTTCCTCACACACTCCTTGCTATCCTTTCCCTCTGGCTCCCTCCAGCCTCCACTCCTTCCTCTTGAAGCATATTTAAAAAAGGCTCCCAGATGACTTCAGTATGAAGGTTTCATCCTAGGTAGCATTTGCATGTCAGCTCTTATTCTGTCTTTAAGAAATTTGAGTTTCACTATTCAACTGAGATCAGGGCTGTGCTCTTCTGAATCAAATTCTGTTTCTACTTAAAGCTCGCTTTCCTCACACTCCTAATCACAGACGTACTGTGGCCCTTTTTCTCCATGCACTGTGATTTTCCAACTGAACATAAAGCCACCTAGTCTCATTAAAGAAAACTCAGTCAGGCCTGGCCCTGGAGGCTCAGGCTTGTAATCCTAGCTACTCGGGAGACCCGAGGATTGCAGTTTGAAGCCAGCTCAGGCAGAAACATATGTAAGACAAAGAGCCCTAAGTGGTATGGCTTGGGTGGTAGAGTGCCAATCTTGGGCAAAAAAAAAAAAAAAAAGCTAAGCAAGAGGTTGAGATCCTGAGTTCAGGTTCCAGTCCTGGAGATGAAAGGAAGAGGAAAAAGGAAGAGAGAGGAGGGAGAATGGAAAAAGGAGGAGGAGGAGGAGGAGGAAAAGGAGGAGGAGGAGGAGAAGGAGGAAGAGAGGGGAGGGGAGGAGGAAGAGAGGAAGAAACTCAGTTACTATAAATGTTGCAGTTCTTAATGGCAGAATGAGAGGTGGGTTTTTAAACAGAATTGGGATCTCTCTCTCTCTCTCATGGATGGATGGATGGATGTATACATACATACACACATACATACATACATACATACATACATACATACATACATACAAACATACATATACACACATATATACGTAGCATTTGTTTCCAATTTTTTATTTCACTTCATTCTGGTTTTCCACCCTTGACATGGACACCCCTAAACTCTCATTCCTTCCATTTGCTCAATATGAGTTTTGAATTATAGACAAGATATCATACTAGATGCTTCCTAAACAGTTCAACATAACAAATTCTGAGTGTGATGATACCACAAAGGGCTAACTATAATCTATGATGTCTGCTTTCTATTGAAAGGATTTTAAAAAATATAGAGACTATGGCTACTCTGAGTCTTCTTGGTCAACTTATCTGGCCCTCTCCACCCTCCTCCCAAACATGCAATGGCCACATCTACTGCATCCATCCTCCTCTCTCCTTCAAATTCCCCTTCAACTCTCTTGCTCTGGGAAGTTCTCCAACCCCTCATCCCTCAGGCCATCTTCCTGCAGTCAAGGACATCTTAAGTACCACTTATTTTGTTGTGTATGCTACCTGGTAATCCCAGCTATCTTTTGGTTTCCAAATAGGCAGGGAGTTTCCCAAAGTCAAGATGTCATAGTTACAAGTTTAATTCCTTTTAAGGTTGGCTATGTGATCCCCTGAAGATAATAGACTGCTTACTTACTTCGTAAGTATTCTTGCTGTCAGTTCTTCCCACTCTCAAAACCCATTAAGTCTCCAGCTGCACCTTCTAATGTGCTCTTTCTACTTCAGATGGCTCCATCTTCTTGCCTATCTATGACAGTAGCTGTCAAATATTTTGACCTTGAGTCATAATATGCTTTTTATCACCACCATGTGTCAAGTAGTATATACATACACATACACACGCATGCATGCAAGAATATAAACTGAAACAAGTTTCCCAAAACATACTTCTTCTTGCTATGTGAATATATCCTTCTAAGCTATTCCATTCCGTTCTATCACTCTCGCCGACTCCTTCCTCTTCCTTTCTTTTATTTCTTCTTTTTTAATCCCTGCAGATGAGGCCAAGGATATGGAAAATACTGACCTATAAATTCAGAGATTAGAATGCTGAAGCTTTCTAAGAACTGAAATGTCTAATTTCCACACTGTCCTGAGAGTTCCATGAAGATTGCATCCCCTTGAGCTGCCAACTTACAAAGCTTTCTCTGTCTCAGCTTCTTCCATTTTGCCGCGGTCACCTGTCCTTGCGGGTTATCTTGTCATCTCTGTATCATCTCAGTGGTGCCCAACACTTCCCCTTGTCCAAAACCATCATAAGGGGTTCTTCCCAAAATTCTCTACTGTATAAAATACACACAGTGGGTTTCTTCAGTCTAACAAGCCCATCTAATGTACAGAAATTGTTTTTAAATAAAACTGTTCATTTATACATCTATTAATAAGAGGTAGAACTGTAAAATATCTTCACTTACAATGCACTCATACATGCTTTCTTATTCTCCTATTCAAAATGGCAATTAGCCCAAAGGAGGGTGAATGACATACATAAATCCACTTACCTACTTAGCAGCACAGGTAAGTCCTGAAACCAGATCTTTTGATTCAAAGCTCAACATGAGTCCCTTTCTCTACATGAGTTTTCCTGCTACATAAAGGCATTCCCCTTGAACTTCGCTGGCCTCCAAGCCAGCTTCATCTGACTCTCTTCCCCCACCCACTGGGTCGCCATCATCTACTTTATTATTTCCTATTGCCCTACACCTATAGAACTACAGTGGGCTCTGTGCAAAACCCAAGCTCCCTATTCAAGGATCCCCTATCAGTCATTCCCATGTGCTTCCATGCTAATTCACATCTAACCCCAGCACTCAGAAGTACAGCCCATGTTCATTGCTATTGCTGACTATCCTCTTAAACACACTTTTAAGAAGATTTGTCTCACGCCTGTGGCAGCATGTCTCTGCTCTGTCTAACATGTAAGACTTTAAAAGGACCTGCCTCAATACCCACTCTTCAGTTACCGTTCAATAGCAATTTTTTAGCCAGATCCATTTCCTCCCTTGGGGAAACAATCCCTCCTTACCCTTCTGACTCCCAAGTGTGTGATATCCAAGCCAAGCGCTTTCTCCCCCTTGCTTTCTGCAGATGTTAGAACCAAAGTGGTGTTTCCCTCTCAAAACAATTCTCTAGACTGGTCACCTTGTGAATATGAACAACAACAAATGTCGGCAGGGATGTGGGGGGAAATGAACCCTATTTTCACTGTTGGGATTGTAAACTAATATAATCATTCCGGAAAGCTGTCTGGAGGCTCCTCAAAAAACTAAATATAGATCTTCCCTATGACCCAGCCATACCACTCCTGGGCATCTACCCAAAATATCACAAGCCAGGATATGATAAAGACATTTGCACACCCATGTTCATTGCTGTACTACTCACAATAGCCAAGCTATGGAACAGCCCAGATGCCCTACAATAGATGAGTAGACCCCCCAAAAATGGAATTTTACACAGCCATTAGAAAGAATATTGTAACATTTGCAGAGTAATAGATGGACCTAGAACAAAGCATTTTACATGAGGTAAGCCAAGCTCACAGAGACAAACGGCATGTGTTGTCTCTCACAAGCAGAAGCTACACCAAAAATATAACTAGACATGATAAATTATACAGGACTCTAGGCACTCACACACAATGAGACCAAAGGAGGATACTCTTAGGAGAGGAACAATGCCAATGCCTATGTTCATCTGATGATGTAAAATAATTAAAGGTTATTTTTCATTGTTTCTTAGTGATTTAGGGTTTATATTATATTATGGCTCATCAGAATCCATTTAAAATTTGTATAAACTCAGTAATATGTAGAAAATTTACTGATATATGTCTAATATACTCTCCCCTCTTTAGTTATACATATTGATATGTGCTACAAAACTCAAAATCATGTTCAAAATTATTATTATTTTTTAAACCAAATCCTCACAATTTCCGTCTGCCTCCTTCATCTAGGGTCATATTCATTAGCGTCTCTCAAGACTTAACAGTTGAAAGGACATGAATTTTTCCCCAAATACTTGAAAGGTTCTGAACAGCCAGTCTAATACTAAATTTATTTTCTTTTCCCCCTCAGCCTCTAGCTCAGAACCTCTCATATCATAAGTGTATTCCTCTCAACAAATATCTCAAAGCAAACATCCCCAATCAAGATAAACTTTTTAAAGTACCTACTGAGTACCCACTGTTTATCAGCTTTACATCTGTGATTTTATTCAAGTTCGCCAAAACCCCAAATTTTACAGTGGAGTGTCAACTTGCAGTGAGGTGAAATCCAGTACTGCCGACTCCAAAGTTCCTGATTTCTTCCCTCTACCACATCACCCTCCTCTCTTTACTCTCGTTCAAGTAAGGGCGGGGGCCCCAAGAGCTCAAATTTGTTGACTGCTTTTCCAATGCTCTGTGTAAGTCAGCTTATTCTCTTTTTAAAAAAATATTTTTATTGTCTTTAAATAGTTGTGCAAAAGAATGGGCCTTCAACAAAGCAGTTTATGAATATAGTGCCCTGTGATCAATGTCTCTCCCTTCAATATTCTCATCTCCTCCACCCCTTCCCTCACTTTTCTTCATTTTTAGGTTTTGTATTGAATATTTTTTTTCCATTTAACAAAGCAACTTATGTACATGAAGCATCTTGATCTGTGTCATCCCTAACTTTAGAAACAGGTGACATACAGCCAGTTAGTGTTAAGTGTGGTCCCAGCTCCAGCTGCATAATTCTCTTGACTCTTTTCATCCTCAGTTTCTACTTCAAGACCTTATAAAAACTGTTTTTTCCTGATTCCTGGACATGTCTTCCCAAGCAATCCACCTTATTCCCAAAACTGACTATGTGTATTCTGCTCCTGGGGTTAGCTCTGACTGAACCCCTACTCTTTCCAGTTGTACTTAGTAAAGGAAACACAACCCCAAAGCCCAGCTCAACGGAGTCCCAAGCAGAATCGTTCACTTCTTTTCTTTTGGCCCAGAACTCCTTCAGTCATGCCTCTCTCTCTATGGCCAATCGCTCTTCCCACTATATGGAACCTTTTAGAAATCAGAAGTATACCTTTCTGGACTCTGTAACCTAAAACCCCGAACAATTCCTAAAGTTATTGTACCTTCTCAAGATTTCAGGAATGGTCATTGAATTAAAGGCATTCGGGAATGCTTGTTGCAGGTGGATGCTTGTTGAATTAAGTTGTCTGTCAATCACACCAACAATGAAAATCAGAAGTCCTTCCTCTCTGACCAAGTTTGTTAGTTTGTTTAAATGCTCACTCCCTTGTCCAATGCAAAGTAGACTTCCTCCCAACAAGATCTCACAGTGTCCCTTTCCCTTCCTTAATGTCTAAGTGAGCGCACAATGATAAATGTGCGCCTGAGTTGTTTAGTGGTGTATCCCTCTGCCCTAATAGACTGGGAATGCCATGACAACAGGGACAGTAAATGTTTAGTGAAACATTTCCAATACCCAGCACCAAGTAAGTGCTCAGTAAATATTTACTGAATAAATGATGTGAAGATTAAATGATAGAATGGTTCTGTGAAGCCCATGGTAATTATTAAGATATAATTATTGGTATGCTTATTTCAGACTTATCTGCTCTTAGATACCTAAAACAAACTCTCCACTCTCCACCCTCAGGTTGCCTTTATTTGGCAAAGCTACCTTCCTGCCCCACCAGTGGTACACTTTCCTGGGTGACTCATTTGAATAAGAATAGCAATTACTCTATTTTATTCCAGCTAGCAATTTACAAAAATATCAGCAGTGAGAAATAGTAGAATAGCCCAGCTCTCACAAGATTTTTCTAGAAAATAAAGGTCAAGTAGCTTCTGCTTTTCAAAAGAAAAACAACAACGAACAACTCTGATTTTAGTACATGGTTCAAATCTTCAAAGAACTACATAAACAATCATGACGAGGTCCATGTTTAACAAACTGGAAAAATTAAACTGTATTTTCAAGCCAAAGGATCCAGGCAAACCCAAGCAGTTGCTAAAACCAGGGCCAGACTTCCCCCAGACCCTGAAATGACATGAACTTCTCCAAAGACCCTGGGGGGAGGGCAACATCTGATAATGTGTTCTCATGAGCATGTGTTTTCAAAATTTTCAACAAAACAAGAGTTCTTCCTATGTTCCTTAAAGAAGATACTTAAGGGCTGGGAATATGGACTCGTGGCAAGAGTGCTTGCCTCATATACATGAAGCCTTGGGTTCGATTCCCCAGTACCACATATATAGAAAATGGCCAGAAGTGGCACTGTGGCTCAAGTGGCAGAGTGCTAGCCTTGAGCAAAAAGAAGCCAGGGACAGTGCTCAGGCCCTGAGTCCAGTACTGGAAAAAAAAAAAAAAAAGAAGATGATCCTCAAACAATGTATACTTTCCAGGCCCCATGATACCTTGGACTAACAGCTTTCCCCCTTATAATCAAATGGCTTTTCCCTCTAAAATATCAATAACCATGCTTAAAGCTAATTTTTAAAGTCCAGCTCCAATCACTAAAGAATTTATGCTCTCCTAAGGTCATTTTAAAAATCATTCTAAAAGACAGAGCATTTTATCTAAACAATTGTTTTCGAGATCCAGATCTCTCTCTTTCTTCCTTACTAATAAACACAGCTTGCATGTACGGAAATTCTGGAGTCCCCAGAATAATCACACCACTAAGAAGTAGGTATTACTGATTTTCCCATTTTTCAGTAGAGGAAACTGAAACTTGAGACAATCTACCCAAAGTCAGACTACTAGTAAAGTACGGTGCTGGGGCTTCGACTCAGAGTTTGTGTGTCTCTCTCTTAATCTCTAAACTCCACTATTCCCAGGGCCCCCTGACAGCAGAAATTATGTCATTGGACTCCTTTGAAACTCCCCCGTGGAGCTGATGATTAAAAGCTGGCACTCAATAAACATATTTGATCAAGTACTTAAGAGAATACCTAATGCAACACGATCTCAAACAGTGTTACATTGCTGTGAATATTGCTCAATGATGAGGTAATCAGAAACCAAAAGAAGAGAATAACGATACGCAACAAAAGACTTTTCAGACATTATCTCAGGAATGTCAGCAAACTGCTAGAAGGGGAGTCCACATGTTGCCAGTGTTTGCAGCTACCAGTCAGAAAATACTCAGGTTGCGTGTCTGAGGGAAACAGGGGTTAGTTCTGTTAGTTCTGGGAGGCCTTGAACTCACACCCGCCATGCAATCTTTGAACTCAAGAAAGCGTTTTATATATATATATATTGAATGGAAAGAATGCATCACACTTTTATGATAAGCTGTGTCTTCATCTTTCAAGACAGATTCTCTTTCAGCCTGGGATGGCTTAGAAGCTAAGTTGAGGGAAGCGGGAGAGTGTGTTAACCTAACTGAAAATCCGTTAACTCAGTGACAGCACGTTGTAGACATGGCCTGGGAGCTTTTTAAGTGTGATGCATTGAAACGCTCTGAAAGGCCGCCATTTGGCTCCCAGACCAACATCAAAAGGCAGTGTTCCTGATGAGCATCTGCAGCTGAGAGAGTATTTCAACAACAAGAAATGAAAGGGCGTCATGGTACCACTGCCAACTCCAAATAATTTACATCCCTTTACAGCAGCAAATGGTTTTAAGGTTTGGCACCAGGAGTTAATAACATGGCTATGACCTTCAGATGGACTTTCATGGGATCACAGTAAGTAGTGGGCCTATGTATGCGTATTCTTGCAAACAGCACTACAAACGCATTTGAATGCTTGAAATCTCTGATAATTCAGATTCAGAGAGATCTCTGGACGTTTTACCATTCTAAGAGGCCACCTCTTAGAAGTGTGCCAAGGTTCATTGCTTGTATTTAGAAGCACACATAATTCTCTTCTGTCATTCAGAGGTAAAAAGGAAGCCCTTTTTTAAAAAAATTTTTTTTTAATTCAAAACTTATGTACAGCCCAAGAATGTTTTCAGTCTTGTTGAGTTTGTAAAGCAGTCTGAAGACCCATGAAATGCTATCTGCAACTTTCTGCCCTCTCCTAAAAAGTCCCAGACATTCTTTAGTCAAAGATATTGCTTAGATCGCCAAACTGGTAAATTATCAATTACAGAATTTACCTGAATTATCAGTTACGGAGTTTACAACAATAGTTACCTTGACAGCATGAAATGCTTAACAACAACTTAACAACAACAACAGCAACAAAAAGCTCCACACTTTAATAAAAATACAGGAGAGCCCTTTTTAAAAAAAAAAATAAGTCTTTGTTTCCTCTTAGGCTAGGGCTGTTCCCAGCAGACAAACGAAGACAGGTGCAATTCTCTCCCCCTCCCCCACTGGCCAATTGGTTCCCATCTCCATCACCACAAACCCCAGATCATCAGGGCAAGTTCAAACCATTCTTTACCAACAGGTAGTCAATCACTCATTTTCCACCAAGTTGGGAAAGTTTGTAAAATGTCTTTGGAGGACTGCCAATGGCACCGAAGCCACTCAGAGCCTGGAAAGTAGCCACAGTTCTTAACACTGATGCTGTAAACAGGGGAACTCCATCAAACTAAAGAGAGGCTCCCTCATCTTAAAAAAAAAAGACAATGAAGTGTTTGCACCAGAACTCCCCAAGTCCATATTTCAAACTGGATGAAGTTTGAAGACATGTTGTCTATAATTTAAGGAACTGAGTTTTGGCATCTGTCATGTTAAAGATGAGTCTTCCAAGGAGAAAGTGAGTGGTGCTGTTTATTTCAAAAGGTAATTAAGACATTGTTCCTTCTGACAGAAAAAACATAGGAGATTATTTACAGTAAGTTTTATGTTACCTATAGAAAGAATTCAATTAACGATAGCTATAGGCCAAACAGAACCTGTATGCAAGCATTTTTGTGTGTGTGCCAATCCTAGGGCTTGAATTACAGGCCTGGGTGCTTGCTGTTCCTTAGCTTCTGCCAGGCTTACACTCTACCACTTGAGCCACAACTCCCACTTCCTGCTGGGTTTTGGTGATTAATTGCCGATAAGGGTCTCACAGACTTTCCTGCTCTGGCTGGCTTTGAACTGTGATCCTCAGATCTCAGCTTGCTGAATAGCCATGATTATGTATGAGCCACTGATGCCTGGTCAAACTAAATTTTTTCATGTAAAAAATGTTTCCATCTTAGTGCTTGCTCCCTGGAGTAAATATCCCTGCCTTTTGCAAATAACGCCCATACTGTATTTCTTCTATTTTCTGGCAGTTACTCTTTTTATTTTTTGTGTTTGCCAGTGTAGGGGCTTGAACTCAGGACCTCATATTCTTGTTTCCTGTCTTCTGCTCAAAGCTGGCACTCTACCACCTGAGTCACACATGCAGTCCATCTTTTGGCTGGTTAATTGGAGATAAAAGTCTCTTGGATTTGTCTGCTCAGATTAACAAATGCAAATCTGGATCCTCAGATCTCAGCCTCCAAAGAGCCAGTCACCAATTACATCAACAAATGTTTAGCCTAGCCAATGGGTGTAGGAAGACTTAGAGGAAACTCCTTTACTGACAAGGCTATGCCCTGCTATTTTCTGCTATTTTAATGTTATTTTTGAAAAGAAAAAGGATCCTGATCCGAGGTGTCTCCAAAGAAGTTGTCAAGTTCCAACATTGATATGAGCGAAAGAATATCATGTTTTAAATTAATGAAAAACTTGACAGGTTGATAAATCATTAGGATATTTTGTGGTGAGAATAGTAACTCAAAAACTTAAAGAACTGACATGCCACACTTCTACAATGTCTAGATTATATTCCTCATTTCTTAAAATTTTTATTATGTTTGAAATGAGTTCTAAATTAAATTTCAATATCTTAAAATATGTTAATATTCATGCATAGAAAATTATCTTTTAGGTTGTGGACAGGAAAGGTGAATGTTTTTCCACATTTTAAAATGTAAATTCATTAATCAGTTATTTTTCTCAGAAAGACAAATTTCTCCTCTTACATGGAAATCAGTCCAACAATATAGTTTAGTGTAACTGTGCTCACAATTGGCTGAAATGCCTCCTAAATTATTTAGCAAGTGTTACGTCACGTTCTTTATGTGCAGTTACCTTTTGAAAGGTAGGAAAGGTGATCTTTGTTTTTAACCTGGCCCTTATCTTGTTAAAAAAAAAAAAAAAAAAAACCCTGCCAATCCTATCCATTCCCTGACCCTTGCAGGTTAAAGGAAGGACTGTAAAATTAGCAAGGGGACATGTGACTTAACCATTCCAGATCATTCTTCTACACAACATCCAAAAGGGCTCCTAAAGTAGATTCACATTGAGGATGCAATTCCACTACCTTTGGTTTTATTCCTGGGCAGAAGACACCCAGTGGGTCAGGGGCCGCCTACCTGGCGGCCAGTTAGCCATATATGCCAGTTAGCACACACCTTGTACCTCAATTTTCTTATGCAGAACACAGAGCCTGAAATACCATTGTCTTTGGATATGCTAAGACATTTAAAGCCGAAACAGAAAAAAAGGAAAGGAGAATGAGGGAAGGATCCGATTTCATTTACGCGTGGCTGTGTATTAGACTATTTTCATCCTGATTCTTGGACCTGAATTCTGTGGGTTGGTTTTTGTTTTTTTGTTTTTGGTAGGAACAACAATGGAAAATTATTTCTCTTTGTAGAACCATTCAACTTCTTTCTTTGTTAAGCAATCTGGTATGCGATTCACATTCTGCCTCTTCTAATCCTGGAGCCAGGAGCGAGGACACTTTGCCACAGGCGACACGGTGGCCGCCCCAGCACCCAGGCTTGGGCAGCCAGGAGCAGCCAGCTCCCAGCCAGGGTGGGACTCCCCAGTGCCTGCAGACAGGCGTGCGTCTCCCCGAGGTCCCAAACCCTGAGGGCTACACCCATCCTTCACGATGGAGAAGACAATCCGCCCTTCTCCCCAAAAAGGCGCACAGAATTCCAGATCTCCATTGTCACTCTCCTCTCCCACCGGAGGAGAGGGGGTCTCAGGAACACACCCCAGGGGGGAGCGATCACCCACACTCAGGATGGAGAAGAGCCTCTCCCCGGCGGTCCTTAGCCAGGTGGCCATTGGGACCCCGCCCCACCCCGCCCCTGCAGCCTCGCCCCCAGCCCGCGGCCAGCGGGTCAGCGCACGCGTGCGCATCGCCTCCGTGCGCCCTGGCAGCGCTGGGGGCACCGCTCCCCGCCGCGCCCTTCCAACCATCGCGCTGCGCCCTGGACGCCCGGGCGCAAGCGTGCGCCGCGCGGAGGGGGGCCGGGCGGGAGCGGCGAGGTTCTAAGTAGCCGTAAGAGAGTCACGAGTGGGCAAGTACGGGCGGATCCGGACCCAGAGACCTCCTGGGGACCACCCCCATCTCCATGTTGTCCCCCTTGGAGACAGGCAAGCAGCGGGGATGGAGCTCAGGGCGGGGTCCCTCCCTGCGGGAGTGCGGCGGGGGGGGGGGGGAGACTAGTAAGCTGGACGGGGGAGGGGAGGGTCTGTAGGGTCCTGGCAGCTCGGGCTGCCACCCGCGCCGCAATAAAAGCCTCTCGCGGCTTCCCGCCCAGCCAGCCTCGCTCTGATTGGTCGCCATGGGAGGGACCCGACTGGGTTGGAGGCGGCGGCCGAGCGCCGCGGCCGTGCCGCCCGCGGAGGGGGCGCGCTGGGTGCTCCCCGGCGCGCCCCGCCGGCTCTCCACCCAGGCTGCCTGGATGCTCCAGGGCAGGTACCGCGGCACCTGGCAGCGGCGATCGCCACACGCGACCCCCCCCCCACTTCCTCCAGCCTTCCCTCGGGTGGGGTGGGCTTCGTAGCTCACGCCCACCCCCAGCCCAGACGGTCCGCCCAACCCACACAGCTCGCTTCCCTTTTCTCTCCCCCTCCCACCCCCCGCCCCCCCCCCGGCCCCGTGCATCAGCGCCAAAGCGCAAAGCCTTGGGTGGGGTGGGGGGGGGAGCGGCTGGAGGGGAGGGTGGGCTCGCACGGACATGGAAATAGTATGATTTTTTAAAACAAAAAATGCAATGTGCCTCCCTCCGGGGCTGCCGAGACTCCACGGGCGGCGGCACAGCCCCCCCGCTCACCCCCCGCCACCCGCGGCCGCATCCCCACGGGGGTCCACCCAGCTCCCCCATTGTTCGCACTTTGCCAGGATCGGGGGACCTCGCCCACCGGCAGGAGAGCGGGGCGAGGTGCCTGCGGCGGCTACCTGCCGTTCTCCCCCGGCGCCGCGCAACCCGGGGCTCGCGGTGCGTGTAAAGGCACACGCGCGCCCATGCACACGCGCGCGCACACGCGCGCACACACACACACACCAGGCAGCCCCGATCACGCCCTCCTCGCCCTCCGCCCCTCCGCACTTCCTCCTGTCAAAACGCAGCGGCGGCGCCGGACCCTCCCAGCCCTCCGAGCTCCGGCCGCCCGCCCGCCCGCCGGTGGCAGGCTTTGCAACTCATCAACCATTTGGCAAATAAAATAAAATAAAATAAATCTAGATCTATGTATTTCTGTACACCTTAACGTCCTGTGGTCGCGGGGTGCACCCCCAGCCGCACAGCACTGCGATTCTGCTCCTTGCGCCCCATTTTTACAAACCGTTATTCGTCCCCGGGCGGGGAGGGGGGTGGGGGGGGAAGCAGCGTGCAAAGGCAGTGCGTGCGCCCCACTTTATACACCCGGGGAGATCATCACGGAGGACGGGGGGGGGGGGCTCCCTGGCTTTATTGTTCACTCGTCCTTCCTCTCTCTCTCCCAGGGCCGGGGCTGGCGGAGCCCCTTCCCCGCCGATTGCCAACCCGCGTGGGGCACCACCCGAGCCTCCGCGGCATCCCCGCCCCGCCGCCGCCGCCGCCGCCGCTTGCCTTCCAGCGGGGATGGATGGATGGATGGATGGATGGATGGATGGATGGATGGATGGAAGGAGCGCAGCGCGGCTCCCGGCTCCCACCGGCGCGGCGGGCGGGCGGGCACACAAAGTGGGAGGGCGGGCGAGGGGGCGCGGGGCGCTGGCGGCGCGGGGGAGACAGCTGGGGCGCGGCGCCCCCCCATCTCCGGGGCAGGGCACGAGGGGGTCCGGGCTGGGCAGTCCGGACGACACGCTCCGGGCTCGGCACGGCACGGAAAAGCACCACCACCCCTCCAATAACAATGTTCCCCGGGACGGAGAAGAGGGGGGGCCGTCGGCCGATCCGAGGGCGACAATGAAGGCACGGAGGGAATGTACCTGCAGTTCCCAGGAAAAACAAAGTCCCGATGAGATCGGCGGCTCGCAGCATTGTGGTCGGCGGCGGGGCTGTGGGGGTGTCTGTCGGCGGCGAGCCCCGTGCCCCCGGGTGCGGTGCGGTGCGGTGCGGTGCGGCGCGGACGGCGGCGGGCGCGGACGGCGGCGGCGGGCGCTGGGGCGCGGGGCGCACGGTCTCCGGGCTGAGCGTGGTTATTCTTGCAGGATCGTTTCCTGCCAGCGGCAGCCGAGCTGCGTTCACGCGCGGATCGCAGAATGAGTGACAGTCCCAGCCTCAGCACACCCGCAACTCGGGAGATCCTTGCGCTGGCCCGGGTTCGCGGCGCCGGCGCCGGGGATGGGAGCGGGCTGGGCTGGGGTGGGGGGGGGGGGGAGCGCGGAGGGGCGGGGGTGAGAACCTCACTGTGTCCTTCCACCGCGCCGGCCACAAATAGTGCCGCGCATCCAGGAGGTGAGGGAGACTGGGGGGGGGGGGGGGGGGGGGGAGAGGGAGGGAGGCAGATGCGGCCGCCTGCAAAACCCGGCCTGGAGCCCGCCCGGGGAACCGGGCGCGCTTGTCCTCACAGTCTCCCAGGCTGAGCTGGGCAGGGGTGGGGGTGGGGGTGGGGGGGTTCCTCTCACTTTTCTCCTGCTGGCCTTCGCCTTTCCTCCTGCCGCCCAGCATTCCCCGGGGAGCCGGCATGTTTTGATAACCAGTAATATATATATATATAATATATATAATTTAATTTGGTTAAATTAAATGTAAAAATTTCGAAGTTGTGGAATTCCCCCATAGATATATGTATCACAGGGATAAGACATCTTTATTTTTTTTAAGAGCAGAGAATTAGGAATCTGCGAAGGGATGCTGTTGCTGAAGTTTGTTTTGGTGTTTTACTTGTTTGTTGTTTGTTTGTTTTATCCTGGCCATGAAAGCTGTCTCTCACAGACAGGCAATGGCTACCTACCTCAAAGCAGCAGATCCCAGGGTTTAAAAAAATAAATAAAATAGGTGAGAAGGTGGACTTCGATGAAGAAAAACTAATGCAGATATTTAGAAGCAATTTCCAGGGAAGAAAATACACTGTTTATAAATGCTGAAACCCGCAGCCTTTAAAAAAAATACAATTGGACAACCCTTTTATGTAGGTAATGACATAGGAGCAATATGAAATAAGAGTTTCCTTCAACAGGACACAGCTTTGGTTCTTGAAACTACTAATGCAGGAAATTACTGAGAGATCAACAACAACAAAAAAGGATTGCAATTCATTTGAGAGCTGTGTTTTAAGGAAGAAGAGGGATGGAGGGTTGGAGTACTGGTGGCTCATACCTGTAATCCTAGCTACCCAGGAGGCTGAGATGTGAAGATCATGGTTTGAAGCCAGCCAGAGCAGGAAAGTCTGTGAGACTCATCTTCAATTAACCACAGAAAAAGTGTTAAAGTGCTCAAATGGTAAAGGGCTAGCATTGAGCAAAACAAGCTCAGGGACAGTGCCCAGGCCCAGAGTTCAAGCCCCAGATGAGGCAAAAAAGAGAGGGAGGAGGGGGCTACTGCTGGAGCATAGTTTTCAAAACCCCATCATCTTTGGCTACCTGGAAAACCCCCCTCCACCTCAGAAAGGCTTCCTCCCCATTGCTTTCCATCTTCTTGACAAGCTCTCCACACCAAGATGGCACTGAAATTTCCAGAGACCCCCCCAAAAGTCCTTTCTCCCCACACCAATCCATAACATATATTTATGCCAATTACAAGAATTCAGAAAATACAGAAAACAGAAGACACTAAGAATAACCCCAAATCCCACAGACTCCAAAGAAAGCTGAGATCTTCTGTATAGATATCTATATCTATATCATTTTTTATAATTGGCATATTATAGAAGCAATTTGGAGCCCTGTTTTCCCTAAGGTTTCATATAAGTGTTGCCTTGGTGCTATTAAAATGGCTTTCTAAATATTTTATAGCTTTGTAATGTTTCCTCCTATAGATGATTCTTCATTGGGTCCTCCTCCATTGTAGATTGTTCCCGGAACATTCTACAGATAAATAGCTAGATGTTAATTACCTGATCATATAAATAATGATTTTGATGGCTAATAAATAATGATCAGCTAAATAAGGCTTTTTCTTAAACACCTTTCAGCAACTATTTGATGAATTCCCATGGTAATTAGCCCCGTGTTTTGGTGTAGCAAATTATATAGTGGGATTACAATTTGAATCTGGGATGCAACTCAAAGGCCCATATGCTAAAGCGTGTTCTCCAGGGTGGGACTGTGGGAGGGGGAGGGGAGGCCCACTGGGAGGAAGTTAGGTCATTGGGATGTGCCCTTGAAATTCATGTTGGGATCTGGGTTTCTCTCTCCCCACTCCCACTCCAAGTGACTATGATGTATCTCCTCTAACACCCCACCCACCGCCATATACAAAGCTTACAGAGAGCCAAAGCAATGGTGCCAAGAATCCAAGTACTGAAACCTATACAATTATTAGCCCAAATAAGTCTTCCTTTTTTATAAATTGTTTGTTTCAGGTATATTTCGCCATGACAGAAACCTAACTAATACTCCATGCTATGTATATAATCTACCTATCTATCTATCTATCTATCTCTTTATATAAATGGCTGCTATATTTTAGTGTCATTAGCTTGGCATGAACTTCTGATGACATTACAAGTGCCACATTAAACCGTGTAAGTTTATATGCCAGAGTCTTTTGTCGTGAACACGTTTTGATAGTGGTAGAAGATAATACAGTTAGGCTGGGTTGTAGGGGAGTGAGGTTTGGAGCACCCAAAATAAAACACTTCTAGTTTTGCCATCAAGAGTAAGAGACACACCCCTTTCCTGCACACTAACCTCCTTCCAGCCTGTGTCAGAATTAAAGGATTCCTCACCAGCTCTCTCCCCAAATGTCCCTATTTTTAGCCTCCCCATGCAGACAAGTGTGGAAATCCTATCTCACTTTGGCATGACTGAATTTCTTTTCCTCCCTCTCCACCCACTCCCTGCCCTGGGTAGCTAGCTGTTCATCTCTATTGTAATGACTCATTCTAGAATTCTGCCCTGGTTACTCCAGTCCCCACTCCAAGGATCTCTCTCATGTTCTTTTTATGTTTTACAGAATGCATTGCGGTCTCCCATTCTTTCACTCTGCCCTGCATTGTTCCAATCCCTCTTTGAACCTTACTTTAAAATAGGATGCAGTTGGGGCCTTGCCCAGACCTCTCCAGGCAGAGAGTTCCAGGCTGTTGGGCACTTATCAGTGTCCATCTACCATGCATACCTTTGCAGGGTCCACACAGAGAGAAGAGACATCTAGACTGTGAGTTCAAGAAGGAGCAGCAATGTCAGCTCCCAAAATACGAGTTCTGCCCAAGTGGAAATGGTCAGAAGACAGGCAGAGAGAATATCTGGGCAGAAAGAAATAGAGATAAAAGCACGCTGAAAGAACGAAAACTGAAACATCATGACACTGAAAAGAGAACATTAGGAAGCGACTGGAAAAGATGGGGTTGAAAGGAGCTTCCTGGATTTGACCACTGGGATATCCTTAGTGGTGGCTGTCGCCAGAATGAAAGGGTAGAAGAAAGGAGGAGCTGGGTGGGCCTCTCTTTACCAAAGTAGAAGATGGAGGAGGATGTGAAAACGACAAAGAAGGGAAGGCAAGTTTGAGGGGGAAGGAGATTTGAAAGGGGTTTGCTTCACCATTCATTCACTCATTCCTCCAGTCATTCATTTATCCATCCATTCGTTCATCCATTTATCTGTTTATTCATACATTCATTTTGTGGCACTAGAGATGGAAACCAGGGCCTTGGGCATGCTAGATAATGAGCTATATTCTCAGCCTTCTTTGCTTCTCTTTTTACTTTTTTAAAAAATAATCTTGGAGGAGCTGGACAAAGGAGGTCTCATAATAAAGCAGTTTATGAATACAATGCATCTTGAACAGTGTCACCCTCTTCAACATTTTCACCCCACTTTGGCCCACCCCTGCCATAGGAGGACTTTTTTTTTCAGATTATAAAGCTAATTAAATCAATTTTCAATTCATGCACCACACACTACCATGACCTTGTACAAGTATCCATATTTTAGACTTCTTTTCTATTGACCCCAGAACATGTAGCGACCTTTGAATTCTTATTTCATTCTTTTTTTTTTTTTTTTGGCCAGTCCTGGGCCTTGGACTCAGGGCCTGAGCACTGTCCCTGGCTTCTTCCCGCTCAAGGCTAGCACTCTGCCACTTGAGCCACAGCACCGCTTCTGGCCGTTTTCTGTATATGTGGTGCTGGGGAATCGAACCTAGGGCCTCGTGTATCCGAGGCAGGCACTCTTGCCACTAGGCTATATCCCCAGCCCTCTTATTTCATTCTTGACATGGGTGAAATGCATTCTGGGAAACTCCACAGCTTAAGACCAACACAAGAAACAAATGACTTGGAGCTGAAAGAGGCTAGAAAACAGTTGTGTGTGAAATGTGAACATGGTCCAGGAGAGAATTAGGACCAAGAGGTAAAATTGAAGTCACAAGCCTAAAGAATGAGAGACTCCAGGATGCCCACAGAACTCAGGCCTAACTTCTCATAGTTCAGGTCTGGGTGACGGCAGAAAGTCCTTGTAAGCTCTAATGTGGAGTAGGGCCAAGGTAATGAATGTGCTTCCTTCCCTGATTGAGGCTGGTTCAGACACTAAAGACTCTTAGACAGCCACCAGTCAATCCAGCCGAATGGTACAGGGGACCCCAATGCAGGGGAATGAGCCGGAGGGTGGACGTGGAGCTACCATTTTCCTGTGCAGATTGCACTGTGCACCACTTCAAAGCTTGCCTTTCAAATCCCACTCACCACGGTGTATGGATAGAGCTGTTAGGACAATGTCTCCAGCATAGATAGAAGTAAAACATCAAGGAAGATTTTTTTTTTCTTATCATACAAGAATTTTTTTTCCCCCTAAAACTATTTTTGAGCTTTAGGCTGGGTCACCTGTCCTTGCGTTGACCCCACCCCCGCCAATGGAGGGAAATTCCAAGGAAGGGCCGACAGCTGGGAACCTCCAAGCTTCTACACAGGGCGTCTAGGAGCCCCACACAGCACGCACTCCATGAGGTGCAGTGGTAAATCAAAACAGCACACTGAAGCAAGTTAAATTTTCTTTTCTTTCTCCTTTCTTTTTCTTTCTTGGGACACAATATAAATGGCATAAATGGTTGCCATCTTCACGCAGAACGCCCTTGACTCTGTAAGCACTTTCCCCCATCACGGTGCTCCCATCACCACAGCCATCTGCAGGACTCGTTCCTCTTCTCTAAAGGAAACGCACCCACGATGTGCCGACTCTCAACTTCACCCACTCCCAGACAAGCACCACCCCCTCTCCTTTCCGTCTCCAGGATCTTGACTCTTCTGTGTGGGGGGTACAAGAAGAATCATGAAGTATTTGACCTTCGGTGACAGAATTACTTCACTTAGCACAACGCTCCCAAATGCACCCGTTTGGTGACATGTACCAGAACCTCTCGCTTTTCTGACTCAGAAGAATATTCCATTGCTATGTGTGTTCCATGTGTTCTTTAACTAGTCATTATGGCTTGCTTCGGCTCCCTTCCTTTAGAGCTACAAGAAAATGAAGTTACAGTGTGGGGTGTCACACACTGCCCAAATTGGACATTCCACTTAATGTAAGTATGGAGGGATGAAGCCAGGATCAACTTCCAAGAATCAGGCCCTGGAATGTGTGGCCAGCTTCCTTGACCAAAACATCGTTCCTGCAAAGGGACAGGGAATGTGTGATGCTAGGAGGGAGAAGCTGAAATGTTTAACAGCCTAGTAAGAATTGTAGGCCTCAAGCTCACATTCTTCCCCACGAAGCTATGCTCACAACGAAGGGGGAAGATTAACTACTTTCAGAGGGGCTAGGAACAGAGAGACATAAATCTGGAGAGGATCAGTGGAAGATCAAAATCGGGAATGGAGATAAGTTATCTCTGAAATATACATGAACATCGGGGAGGAACCGTCTGACATGATTCAGACTTACTCTCCAAATTTACAAGCACTAATAAGAATATATACAAGAAGGGAGGTCTTGCTATCATGAGCTCTTTTAGAAGTTGAATAGCTAGGACTTAGGGCTTTCAAGACTTCTTGCAGACATAGGCAATTGGGGACAACCATTTGTATTGTGACAACGTTTTCTCGAATGTAAAGAAGGAGCTATCATCTGTCCTCTGCTCCTCCTTTCACATTTTCAGTGTAGCTGATAACACCGAAGACTGAGTTTGCTTTCCATTTATTTCCCGGCAATTAGCTGTAAATTTACAGGTGATAAATACGCATAAGAGAGCCAAGCTTGAGAGAGCTTTGCAGACCACATAGAGATGAAGATCAACCGTCATCAGGGTTGAACAACTATGGAAATCCAGTCTTTAGGAAGAATCTGGGCCTCACCGTAAAGCCTTACCCACTTGTAGGTGTGTTGTCCTATGTGGTCCATGCAAGATTGTTATGCACTAGTAGGCAACAGCATGTGTTGTTTGTCTAACAGTATCACTTGCTTAACTGAGGAGCTTGATTAGTCAAATCAGATGACAAATGTCACAGGAAAGCCTTCCTAGACCCTCCTCCTTACACACACACAGACACAAACACAGACACACACACAGATACACACACACACACACACCACAATCTTCCTATTCTCCCATGCATCAGGAAGAAAACACTGCATTCTGAACCAGTTTTTGCATTAAATCCCAAGATTGCAAAATGATGCAACCACGTGGTAACAGGCGCTATCACCTAGATAAATACGGCTACAACTTCTCCACTCACGAACAGATGGGAGCGTTTTCCGATGATCACTTTAAAAGGGGCCTGTTGCGCTTGTAAAGCATTGTCACCCATCTAGTTGTTTCCATTGGACTAGATATGGGTTGTCAAACTGGTAAGAGAATTGTTTTGGTTGTTTGGAAGAGCTGGGGTTTTAAGCTTGTTAGGCAAGTGTTTTGCCATCCTTTCGTCTTTTTTCACTCAAGCCTGGCATGCTATCATTTGAACCATACCTTCCCTACTAGCCCTTTGTCTTCAGTTGTTTGGTGTTTTTTTTTTAACATAGTGCCCCCAAGATTTTTCTCAAGGCCAATCTTGAACGATGACTCTCCTCTTAGCTCCTGAGTAGCTGGGATTACAGGCATGAGTCACCAAACTCAGCTTTAGAATGCATTGTTAAATTGCCATCTTCTTTCCCCTTTTGCCATGTGCTCTTACAATACATATGTTTTAATATTATTTTGCATTCCAGAGAATTAAAATGGCAAGCATGTTGGTATACATAAATATACGTGCTAAACACAGTGAAGTCTTTCCATTTCAATTGATTTCTAAATCTTTTAATCTTCTAAAATAATCACAGTTCTTTAGATCTGGGGATGGCTGTCGCCTTCCATTTGCATGAATAACTAGAGGGAAGAAACCTGAAAAGATGTCAACTTGTCATCCAACAAACACAGAGTAAGTACTGGATAATGTGCAAGGTACTGAACTGAGTGCTACACATACCATGAACAGTCTGCCTCCAAGTTTCCAAATTTGGTTTATCCTAGTTACGGTGTTTGTTTGCTCTGTTAGTAATTAGTTTCAAATGTATTTACTTAAAATAAGAAAAACAATTTCATGTTGGACTATTCTATGTTCTGTAGGCATGCCAGTTTAAATGTTGGGATTGGAGCAAGGCTCTGAGGCTCATCCCTGTAATTCTCACTGAAAGCCAGAGGCTAAGATCAGGAGGGTCAATTTGAGGCTGGCCTGGGCGAACTCCTACATCAAGTAATAGAATTGAGGTCCATGAGTGAGACAGAGACAGAGAGAGACAAAGAGAGACAGAGACAGAGAGAGACAGAGAGAGAGGGAGAGGGAGAGGGAGAGGGAAAGAGAAATTCCAGTACCAAGGAAGGGGGGGAGAGAGAGAGAGAGAGAGAGAGAGAGAGAGAGAGAGAGAGAGAGAGAGATTAGATTGAGTAACAGCCTGTTTAGAGGGAGGACAGTAACTTCATGACCTTAGTTTAATTCAGGCTGTATTTACACTGATGATTTATAATAGGATTTCTTCCCCATGTAAGCAAGGTTCGGGAGCTTTGCATGCCCTGGGTGCTAGGTCTAAATGCCCCTTTCTGTGCTCATCCTATCTTACTTACTAACTTCCCTTCTCCCTGGCGATTGGCATAGATCCTCAGTTAAGGCTGAAGTCTCCCCTCCTGCCCTCCACATCTGCCCTGTCCATTCCTTTTTATTAAAGACTGGTTTTATGTACCAGGCACTGAGGCAGGACCCAGCGAGGAATACGATCCAGCCTTTTTCCTATGGCGCTGGCAATTTTGGGTCAAGGATGGGGGAGACAGGCCCATCACTAAACCTCTGCAGCTGGGCACTGTGTGCTCAAGAGCTGGGGGAGGAAAGGCTTGCCCCGAGTTGTGTAGCAGAGGTTGTATTTAGGGAGAGGTCAAGGACAGCTTTACAGAGGGGAGGCCAGCTGAGCTGCTCCCTGGAGCCTTGCCAGCAAAGCAAGTGGAGAATGGGTATTTTGGGCAGAAGGAACATTCTGTTCCAAGGAATGTTGTGTTCGCTCGGATTGCTGCCCATGAAATGCCTCTTGTCTGTGCCGATTAAACTCTAACCCATCCTTATTGCAGACTAAGTCTAGAAGGAACCCTAGAGAGGACCAGCCCCCGCGCAAGCCTCCCTTTCCCAGATGTGAGTCCGGAGGCAAAAAGTCTTGGGTCTCAACGTATGATACTGTAACCTCTCTGTACATCAGTTTGATAATAAAAATTTGAGAAAAAAAAAAAAGTCTTGGGTCTGCCTTGTGCTTGGATCCACCACCAGTCAATGCCCATCAAGTGTGTTCATTTATTCAACATATATTTATTGAACACCAACTCCTGGAAAGGCACTGGGAGGGATGCAAAAATGAATCAAGTTGGAAAAAAAATGTCATTTCTTGTTCCCTATAGGAATTGATTTCTCATTGGAAATAGGAGGCCTGGAGATGAGGAGCCTTCTGTTACCAGGCGGAGCTGAGCGGGAAGCCTCGCCCTGTAACATTCCAGCTAAGGACCTTGGATCATTTCATATTCTCCCTAACCCCAAGTTTCCATTTCTGTGAGGTAGCCTAGTTGTCAAACCTCCTTCACAGGTCCTTCATTGTTCTTGGTGTTTTCCTGTTTGTTTGTTTGTTGGCACTAGTGGGGTCGTTTGAACTCAGAGCCTTGCATTTGCTAGGCAGGTGCTCTACCACTTGACTCATACCTCCAGCCCTTGATGTCTTTATTTGTTTTGATACAGGTCTGGGGTGTGTTTATCTGAGCTGGCTAAGTGTTCATGATCACCCCCAATCTCTGCCTCCTTCACAGCTGGGATTAGAGGTGTGAGCCACAATGCCTGGTCCCACAGGTTTGTTAGGAGGGTTCCTTGTGATAACATTTGCAGGCTCTAGTGCTTCATAAATCTTCAGGCTTAGCTATAAAAACCTAACACAGTATAGGGAAATTAAGTGATGGCACAGAGTAAGTACTCAATTAAAAGCGAGTTGTATGACTAATTAATGTTTCCATTCCAAGGTCTTTACCTGCTCAGAAATGAACACATAATTCCTTGAGAATCTCAGTTCTTAGCGTCCTTGTGTCAGGCCAAATTGAAATGGAGATTTTTCCCCCCTGAGGTCCAGTAACCTCCTACACTGTAATGAAGCCTAATTACTCTATTAGTATCATGCAATCTTTAAAATTGGTAGGTCTGAACAGTAACCTAATAATCAGCTGTTCTAGAAGGGAGGAGAGCTCCTCTCCTGGCTTTCTGGGTGATGCTAGTTCGCCATTTACTCATGGCTTGGTGCCATTTGGGCTCCACAGGGAGCTGAAAAACCCACCTCTTGGCCAACTGAAGAGCTGTCTTAAGACAACCTCGTGTGAGGGCAAGGAGGAGGATTCAACAGGAAGGTGCTGCACGTGGACTGCCGTTCCTTGGGAGATGAAGCTTTAGAACAATGGCAAGAACAACGGCAAGGTAGTGGAGGATCTCCATTGAAGAAGGAAACCATGAGACCAGCTGCCATCCTTCATTAGAAGAGACAGCCCTTGGCGTGGTGGGGAAGTAGAGCCAACAGGGCTCCATTCCCTCCTTCCCTCCTAGTAATAAGATCCCATGATCCTCTTCAGCCATTTGAACATGTATGAATGAGACATTAAGTCCAAAGTCAAAGGCTAGCATGCCAGCAGCAAAGAAAGCAAACCATATCCCGGCTCTGGTGAGCCATGGCCTTCTAGCTATGTGCCTACAAAACTCCCCCCGCCCCCCGGGAGGTGCCAGCTGGCCCACATTTGCAGAGATTGACACTGCCAGGCTAGGAGAGTATGGCGCTTGTCAATGCCCACCCCTTCCCCTCTCAGGAAAATGAGGGAAGCGAAGTAGCTCATGGCTCCCTGCATGGAATTACTGTGGTAGCTGGGGTGAAGACCGACCCAAACCACAGTGGTAATGCTAGAATCATCAACAATCCTTCAAGATAGAGTTACAGGCCATGACTTCAAACATTGGCTGGTTTTTATTTTATGGGCTGCACAGAGCTCTCACCCCCAACCTTTGACTCTGTCGCCGTTCCTGGTTTGAGTTTGGGTTTGAACAGCTGCCCAGCCCATCAGGACGCTGGAGCAATAACTCATGCAAAGGCATGTAAAGCGCTCACGCATCCTCCCTATCCTAGAAGCAGAGAGAGAGAGAGAGGACTCCATGGCAACGATGTGCCACTCTAAATCATCGCTGCCATCTCAGGAACAAAGTGAGAATCGAAATAGAAAAAGACACAGGGAGTGGGACCTGTTCAGAAGCGTTGATTGACTATTTTCAGGGAATTAAATCACTTTGGTTAGGAAGACCACACTAGGCTCATTCTTTTTGTTAGCTCAGCTGTTGAATTCCAAAACCTAGGAGATCTTGTTATTTGTAACTTTCACTGAAAAAGTGATTTGTTTGGTGTCGGTACTTGGGCTTGAACCCAGGTCTTTGTACTCTGGCTTAGATTCCCCCCCACACCCCCTTACTGGAGGCTGACACTCTACCATTTGAATCACAGCTCCACTTATGGCTTTTTGGCTGGTGGAGATGAGAGACACATTGACTTTCCTGCCCAGGTTGGCTTCAAACTTTGATGGTCTTTTGTCAGCCTCCTGAGTAGTAGGATTACAGGCATGAGCCACCGGCACCCAGTGAAGAAGGAGTTTTTATTCCTTTTCCTTGTTCCTTGTACCCAGGCCATGAATTTGGTGTGGAAAGTTGAACCCCACCAATTGAAAACTTTTGATTAAGGTTTTGCTTATCACAGAAAATATCCCAGAAGCCAAAGGGTAGCCAGTACACATTCGGAGGATCAAATTGAAGACTTACCTCAATGTGGGATTTGTTCATCAGCCATATTTGTTTTAAAAAAATGAAATCCTACCCAAAATGAAGCCTCACATACGTGGAAGATGGGGGTAAATTGTGTCAGATCAGCACAGATTCTCTTACGTGGCTTACAGTAAATATAATCTTAGGCAGAAACAACTTTCCAACATAAACAGCAAAGGGAAGCCTCTTGGAAATTACTTGATAAACTGCTCAAATAATAACTGCGTATCTTAGCGTTGGCTCCAGGCTGTGGGGGTTGGATAGGATGTATTCTAAGATCAGAGCAAACATTTTCTTTGGTGCAGCTGGACATAAAGGTGGATTTGTTTCTGGAACACCTTAGGTAGAAGAGTGAGAGTCACTTCTCAGAGTAATTCTGCATGCTCACATACTCAAACACAATCAAGTCTGTGATTATAAGATCCAGACATTTTCTCTTTCTTCTCCACCTGGATACTGAACTATTGTGTCTTTAAATGTCTTCTTCTGAGGTTTTACTCTAAAGATTTCTCTGCACTCTGATAAAGTAACTGTGCATTATTTCTGTGAAGATTTTGATCATAGGTGGTTCTAAGGTGCCTTTATTGACCTTCGGATGTTTTCAAGGTCAAAAGCACACTATTTGTTAAAAAGAAAAAAAATCCCCTCTCTGTTTTGTCCCCTAGGTCTCTTCGCAGTGTTCTGGGGGCCTGTCCCATGCTTGTAGACCCTCCTGGAAGTTTGGAAGTTTGGAAGTTTGGAGCAGCTACTCTAGTTTTCTCCAACTCTCTTTAACTTGACATTGTGTTGCCATTGCTGGCTGGCTGGTTTTGCCATGGCATAGGAGGGCTGAATTTCCATCCAGCAACATTTGTTAAGTGTATCTGCTGATATAAAATACATGTTCTGCATATGATGCATCATTTTTCTATCATAAAGGAACGAGTGGAATGAATCTTTTTGGTATACCACATGTGTCATCTCCTTTAATTTTCATAATAACAATAGGAAACCTGTTCTGCCTACCCTGATCGCATTTGACTGATTTTTAAAGATTAAGAGGAAATTCACTTGCCTCCCGGTTCATTCACCACTGAACAAAGGAGTCTTCCAAACATACATTTGAGTGTCATCAGCCAAGATATAATAGAAAGGACTGGATTGATACTTTAATCTTAAATACTTCTTGTATAAAAACTGAACAAAATGCAGAAATCAACAGTTAGTTAGACATCAGACATCAGAGTGAGCCATGTAGAGACAGAAAACGCCAGAGGCAGCATTTACAATGCTCCAGCTTTCATGACCTGATGGCTTTCTCTATCATGGGAGGCTCGAGGGCTCCTTGGGCTGAGGAGATAGAGCTGGGAGTCCAGCGTGGTTGTGTGCTTTAAGTGGCAGAGTGCTAGCCTTGAGTAAAAAAAGCTCAAAGACAGTGCCCAGGCCCTAACCAGCATAATTTTTTAAAAAAAAATTCTTAGAAGTCCATAGAGGAGGGATAATGACTCAGTCTCCTGTGTCTCAGAACAAGAAGGAACTGCCTCTTAAACTTAAGAACAAGGGTGGAGAGGAACAAAACATGTCTTGGTTTATAAGGGGTGCTGAGGACCCCCCCTCAGTTACTTTATTTTTTTTCCACATATTTATTATCAAACTGATGTACAGAGAGGTTACAGTTTCATACGTTAGGCATTGGATACATTTCTTGTTCTGTTTGTTACCTTGTCCCTCATGCCCCCCTCCCTCCCCCCCTTTCCCTCCCCCCCCAGGTGTTCAGTTCACTTACACCAAACAGTTTTGCAAGTATTGCTTTTGTAGTTATTTCTCCTTTTTTACCCTGTGTCTCTCAAATTTGGTATTCCCTTTGAATTTCCTACTTCCAATACCAGTAAACATGGTTTCCTCAGTTACTTTAGAGACGAGAATTGTGCAAACAGTCAGCGAGCTGGCTTTGTGATCAGACCACATTTCACACTTAGGCACCAACATTTTCCATGTGCCAGGATTCATGCGTGTCGCATTAGACCTGGTGTCTAATGCTTCCAGAAGTTTAGGCCATTGAATGAGATAAACCTGTACCATGTAAATCAACTTTGGCTCTTTTATCTTCATTTTTAATATTTCATAGTTGGAGCAAACCCATGACTTCATACTGCAAATAGCAATATCTGAGCATAGCCACAGGGAGTGTGCTAGCTATTTCCTTTTGCCAGGTGTTCGAATCTTCATGAATCCAAGATCTCAGCCCACGAACCTCTTTAAACACAAATGAAAAAGTTCAGACATGTTTTTCTCAGAGGGCACCATTTCTTTGATGACAAATTACATGACATCTTAGGATTTGGAGAAGAAGTTTAGCCTTCCCCTAAGAAATGAAAAAATGATAATGCACAGAAACAGAAAGACTCAGGCGATTGCTGTTTGAAAATTCATTAATGAGGTACCCTGCAGGGGTGAGGGGGGATGTAGGGATGGTTAAACAAATGAGTCCCGACTTATCTCCCAAATTCAGCAAGGATGTGTACACTTGAAAATTCCTTTTCTAAAGTCGACTCAGATCTAGGCCAACACTTAACGGCTGAGGACGGACTGTCCAGCAAATCTTCAAGCAAACAATTTGAGAGCAGGAATTCAAAGACGTTGGGTTTGAACCTATTTGGAAAACATTCCTCACTTGATCCCTCTAAAACCAGAAGTTATTTAAATATGATTTAATGGAAGTGAAGCAGCTGTCCCAGAAAACAGGCAAAGCCAACCTGTTTCATGTGGGCTCTGTTGTTCTGGTAAAGAAATCAGCTGGAGAGCGAGGAGGCAGCCCCCCCCCCACCCCCCGGGCCCCACGTGGGGGATTTACACAGGGCAGCTGGAGCAGCAACTCCCAGATGGCACTTTGATGCAAAGAGGGAGGCTTTGAACTCACTAATAAAACAGGGAATTGGAAGCCGGGGGTGGGGGGGTGCTGAATTCTCCCGGCTGTGACACTGGAGGACCCCAGTCGTGGCTGGCTTGTGGCTGGCCATTAAAACAAGGGCTATACGAAATAGCCCCGGAAGCTGCAATAATCTGGGCGAGGGAGGTGACCTTTAAGAATAATGGTATGAATATCACAATTAGATCCCCTTCTTCTGTGCAATTACCACCACTAAATGCCCATCAGATCCGAGTTACCTGTAGCAGGTGGATAATAGCCTAAAGGGAGAATGTCTACCCTTAGGCGAGGTGGAAGATTGAAAGCCATGGGGGGAAAATGTCAAGGGCTAAGAAACAGGAAAGGGGAGTGGAGTTAATACATAGCAAAGGTCGTTATTGGAAACACAGAAGGATGGTTTCATAGACATGTGAGCACTAATATGGCCACAAAGGGTTTTTTAATACTGCAGATGGGCCTAGAATATGCCTTCTGTTTTTCTTTTTTTTTTCTATTATGTTCCTTTGGAGGAATACTTTTTAATTTCTAAAAGTTTTTTTATTGTTATTATAAAGGTGATGTAGAAAGGGGTTACAGTTACATAATTCAGGTAAAGACTACAGATCTTTTTGGACAATGTCACCCCTTCCCTTGCTCATGCTCTCTGTTTTTAAGGGATTTGTGCACCTCTTAGATACCTTAACATCCAAAGGTATAGATGCACATCACTGGAGATTTTTTTCTCTTTTTCAGATCTTATTCTACTTTGAAGGCTTTAATGAGTTTAAGAAGCTCTTAGTACATGAGAGGGTGCTGTGGTCTTCACATGATTGCAATGCTGGTCTTATTTTCTGTTTTTTGTATACTAGAATTTGAACTCAAGGTCACCTGATAAGAACCCTACCACTTGACCCTTCCCCCCCCCCACAGCTTTTTGTTTTTAGCTGGTTTTTAAGATAGCATCTTTACACTTTTTCCCAGGCTGGCTTCTGTCTCTATCTCCCACGGAGCTGGGAATAGAGGTACACACCACTACACCTGCCTTGATTTTCATACAGTCATTCCCTAATCCGAGGGCAACTCAGGAATTGTACCCCTACCCACTGCTGTCTCTGGGGTACAAAATTGCAAAACTCATTGGAAAAACTTTCCCTTGAGAAGAGAGAGACAAGGACACCTGCTTGTGCACAGAGCCAAGTAGGGAAGCATTTTTTAATTCCAAATTTAACCATCCAGGCACCCACAGGCCTCTGTAGCCATGAGTGAAAGGGTCCTACATACTCCTCGAGCTGGCAGCAGACCTAAGCAACGTCCACCACCACCACCATCATCATCATTTTGCAGGTGTGTAGAATGCAAGAGTTCAGGACCAAGGAGGCTTCCGCTACAACTTCAAAGGAAGGCCTAGAGGGCCAGACACTGTGTGTAAGAGTTTGCAGACGAGGGTGGTGCATGGATGGAGCTGCAATGGGAACCAAAGGGTGTGGAAGAGTCGAGGATCCTGGAATGTCTGCCAGGGACAGCCGCAGGCAATGAGTGGTGCTGTCCTAAGGGAGGGGCCATGTGGTCTACGAATGGTAAGGCCATACGGTGAGGCTGCCCAAGCCCCACATTCTGGAAGACACACTTTGCTGCCGTGTACCCTGAATGCCACACATGGAGCTGTAGGAGTTCATGTTGGCCCTGCTGAGCTTCAGTCCCGTGTTGGCCCCATCTTCTCCCCGCCTCGGCCATGCCCTCAGGCCTCCCTTTTGCGATGGGAATGCATTATACTCTGTTGAAAGGACATCACCTGATTTTGATATTACAGCGAAGAGTGTTTGGAATATTGGAGGCTTTGAACTTGTTTTCAACCCTGTTGGACCCACTAAGGCTAGGCTACAGGCAAGGACTCTTGGAGTTGATTTGAAAGCATCTTGCATCATGAGATGGACAGGAACCTCTGAGCTCGGAGTAAAACCAGAGATACCATTGAAAAGGTGTGTGCGCAAGTCCTGGTGAAGAGTCTGGAAGCCTGGCCCCAGAGAGCTGCATACTCCAAGGGAAATGCCTGAACATAGTTTTCCAAAACACAACCTCACACCAACACACCTACACCTCTGCACCAGCCAGATAAAAGGAAGCAGTTCTTATAGGTAGGTCCCACATTTCTGACATTGCCACCGTGAATCTAACACTATGCTTTACCCTGTTGAGATTGGAAAAACATGAATACCCAGAATGCAGTGGGCTTTACCCCAGCCCTTACTCTGGAGACCCTGAGATTACTTGCTCCCTGACCTCTTGTCCCTTACTTTTCTCAGCCGTGGAGGAGTCACACAGTTCTCCTGAGCTATGTCATGCTCAGATGCTTAAGAGCAGGATTCAGGAGGCAGCGATCTGATTTTTAACTGTGGATCCCATTTACTCACTGTGTTATGCTGGGCAAGTTTCTCAGTGCCTCTGTGCCTCAATTTCCTAGCTGTAAATATACACAATAATAATGCCTCTGGATCATAATTGTGTGTGTGTATAATTGTGTGTGTGTGTGTGTGTGTGTGTGTGTGTGTGTCTTAGAACAGTTCCTGGTACCAGCAAATGTTCTGTTAGAGTTTGCTGCCAGTAGGAGTAGCAGTACTAGTAGTAGCAGCAGCAGTATCCAGTTATTCCTGTACTAATTGTCTGGCAAAATCCAGTGCTGGATTCTCTTCCAGCAGAAGCATTTCTGATAAGCATCAGCCAAGGATCCAGTTGCTTCTGCCATCCCCCAGCCCGAGCTCCATGCACAGAGTTCCAACAACCAAGTCGTTGAAACATGAGGTGATGTTTTTCATAAACTCCAAATGACTTGCCTAGTGCATGGCTTCCCCAGGAAACAATAGGTCCTGGTTGTCAACACAGCTGAAAATTCTAACACATTTCTGATGTTCTAAAGAAGGTGTCATCTGTCATTTATTTGATGAGTATAGCTCTATCCTTTCTGATAAGAGGTCAAAGGAAAAGCAGGCTTGATCCTGACACAGCTGCTCTCCGTTAGGGCAATTTCAGATGACTGGTGGAGCTATCCTTGTCCCTCCTTGTTGTTTGCATTTGAATAGGAGGATTTCCAAGCTGGTTGGGCCTCTGGTTTGTTGATTAGTGAACATGTTGATTAGAGGACATGTATTTCTTTTAAATGGTCTCTGGACTAGAATCAGACTTGACTTTAGGTGGCCTCTTCCATTCTAACAGTGCTACACTCCTCCCTGTATCCATCCTTAGCCCTTACTTGCCATCTAGATGCATCTGCACTGGGCACTTCCATTAGCCTATCTTCCATCCTTTCTGTCCACCTCTGTCTATAGCAACCCAATCCACACAGGTGCAAGCCACCAGCCCCCACCTTAGTGGCTCTCACTGACTGCACGGGGACTCGTCGCTACCCATAGGAACCCCTTTAACATTGGCACTATATTATCTGGGTGTGAGGATGCAGTAATCCCATGGTGGGGAACAGAGTGGGTGGGTGGAGACTGGAGTCCATGGGGAAAAAGCCCTCTATGGATCAGGTGGGTGATTCTGAGGCTCATGCTCCCTGGCTCTCCAGATTCCTCATGGAATCAAAAGAGTTCCCCCTGTGTCCTTCATCTTCCTCGTGTCTCTCTCGCCCTTCTGCCCTGGGAACACTTGCCAAAACACACTAGCTGCTTTCTGGGGAAACTCGGGCCCCAATAATGCCATGCACCCCGAATGTGCCTCCACCAGGCCATTTATTTGGTTTTGCGCTGTGTTTGTCAGCAGATTATGATTTATAAGACAGGTTTGGCAATGTATTGGTGACCAGTTAAGATAAATTCAGTCGTCTGAAATTTAATACAACTAAAATGTATTGTTGTTCGCCTCGTGCCAGGTATGGAGCTAGGCTTTGAAGAAACAATGGTGAATGAGCCTTCCCTGAGCCGGTAGCCCGGTGTAGGCCAATAGCTACTAGAAGAGAGAGCATCAGAGCCCACCCGGAAATGAGAAATAAAGCAGATCTCAGGGGGAAATTGCACTAGAGTTAAAAAAAAAAATAGAGGCTGGGTCCGAGCTGCCTGGATTCGTGTCATGCTTTTCCCATTCCCGAGCTGGGTCCATTATTAATCTCACTGCGCCTCAGTTTCCTTTGTGAAATGCAAAAAAAAAAAAAATCCTCTTAGATTTATTGTGAGCACCAAATGGGGAAAAATGTATTTATTGGTGTTATTCTGCCACCTGACAGGCAGGAGGTATGCGTCCGATTCCAGCTCTGCGGCAAGCTGACTTCTGTATGATGATGTGATGCTGAGCCGGTGGTGTTGAATGAAAGGACATGGGAGGAGTTGGGAGAAGCGTTGGACCCCTGCCCAATCTGGGTCCACTTTTAATTTTAGCATCAGAAAAGGAAAAGGTCAGCACAACTAAAGATTTACAAAACAACAACAACAAAATGTTACCTTTCTGGCCATTTTCTTATTCAAAGCCATGTATGTTCTATTCTGTGCCCCTAAAGCGTTTCATTACTTTTGCCCACGTGCCTAACTTCTGTGAGATGATGAATGTGTTCTCAAGTGTTAGATATAATTTTAACTTGAAAATTAGAATTGAAATCCCCATGCGTTTTGTATCACACGTTGACTCATCTTCTTTTAGCCTCCTTTTCTCTCATGATCCTAGACTGTCACAGAGCTCCTCACTTCTTCCGTTTAGAACGCATGACTGATTCTAGGGGTGTCTGGGAAATTGTCTCATGGTTATTTGGTTAGAAATAGTTAAAAGGGAGAGGAGGCGCTCCTAAATTGAAAGATGGAAAGGGATGAATGAGTGTGACAGAGATTGTCAGTAAATTTGAGTGGTAGAGCTGAGAAAGGCTAGGACGACCTCTTGCTGAGCGAGAAGACGCTCTTCTGTGGGCAGGGTAGCCATTTTGGAAGTGTCCATGTCTTCCTTTTCCCTCCCTCTACACCTGTACCTGCCACCAGCTGCTTGGATTTCTCCCAACTCTACCAAACCACTACATCTGGCTTCATAGACTCCAGTGGCCTCCAGTGGGACTAGGAGATATACAATGTTCCTTTGCTTCTTCTTCCTCCCATTGCTGCATTCCTACCAGCTAACTAGGTTTCCCAGGTAACTAGGAGGATATTTGTGGCTAAGGAGGGCATGCCTACCACTCTGCCAGATGAACGGGTGGGAAGGTGATTGGGCATCTGGCAGAGACCTGGAATCCAGCCAAGTGTGAGTTTCCTAGAACACCTTCCCTACCCAGGATCCCTTGTAAGCTTTATACAAAACCCCAGTGCCTCCTGAAACGAACCAGGGAGTCAAGGCCGATACACGATTTTCCTTCAGAGGAAAGGTTTGTTGTATTCTTTGTAGGTAGCAAAAGATGGATTAACTCATAATTTTATCAAGTGGTAATATGTGAGTAAATGTTTTAATAAGGTCACTAATTCCACTACAGTGTGTTGTGTTTAATAGCCTTTAAAGAGAAAATAAAATTACCAGCTCTTAGTTACTCTCCTTCCAATTTTCTGCAGAATTAATGAGGGGCTTTCTAGAAACCAATGTCTCCACCTCCCTACCTCCTTCGTGACTCCTCTCCCCACCCTGTCAGCCTTCACAACATTCTACTGCCTTCAAGACAACGTACAGGCTAGGGGTTCAGAACTGGTGATCTGGAATGAGAACGATTACACTTAGAATCTTACTTTAGCCACCTGTGCATGCTTGGAAGAATCCTTAACCTGGCTAAGCCTCGGCATGCTCATCTGTAAATGAGATCACTCACAGATCTCACTGGAAGTGAGATCCTCTCTTTATTTAACAAAGTACCTGGAAGGCAGTATAGGTTAGTCAGTATTAACTGTTAAATTACTTACCTATAGCTGTGGGACAAATCTATCCCAGTTCTTAGTGGCTTAAAATGTGTATTTATCTCACAGTGGGGTTAGGAATCAGGGTACAACTAAGTCCGATGTCTCTCTGCTTCTGGGGCTCTGATTAATCAAGGTGTTGGCTGAGCTGCAGACTCAGCTGAAGGCTCAGCTGAGGATGGATCTGCTTGGACACTCCCTTGTGTGGCAGCTGGTCAGGTACAATCCCTGTGGACTGCTGGACTAAGGGCCTGTCTACCCATGGCTGTCAGTTAGAGGTCATCCTCAGAACCTGGACGTGGGAATGTCTCCATGGAGCAGTTCAAACATAGAAGCTGGCCTCTACCAGAGAGGCAAGCAGACAAGAGAGAGCCAGCAAATCCGAGGACATAGTCTTCTTATTCACAAATCTCAGAGAAAAAAAAAAGACCATCCATTATTTTGTTGTAATTGATTCCTTAGAAGTAAGCCATATTTAAGAAGCAAAATTAAAAAAAAAAGGTCTGAACACCAGCAAGTGGTATTTATTGGGACCCATGGTAGAAACTGCCTCCCATGATTATAGTTCTTAATATTATGAGAGCAACTCCGAGTTTATCTGTAGCATTATTAGTCAGCTTACGCTTGAAAAGTTTCCTTGGTTTCTCTTTGTTAATAGCCTGAGTCCTCGTGTCGTATGCCGCATATGAGACTTTGCAGCCTAGGTCCCTTCTATTTGGGGGAGGGAGGGGAGTATTTTTGTCGTTGTGTAGTTCTTCCCCTGCCATTCCTCATCAGTCCCTTTCATCTCCTCTCCCCACACTTTACACGTGACTCAAACACAATCCCCACTGAGAGTGCCTTGGTATCCTCTGAGATTCAGGGTGATTATTACAGGAG
Organism: Perognathus longimembris pacificus; assembly: GCF_023159225.1. NCBI lineage: Eukaryota > Metazoa > Chordata > Mammalia > Rodentia > Heteromyidae > Perognathus > Perognathus longimembris. The sequence continues at coordinate 113,539,881 of NC_063163.1, read as the reverse complement.
GTATATGTCATCAGAAGAGGCGATGGCATCTACTGTGATTCCTGATTCTTAAAATAATAACAGAATGTGTATATGTTTCTATTAAAAGGAAACAAAAGGAGCAGGAGAGTGTTTGAGCGTACGGACGTAGCCAGTGAACCTGAAAGTGTGAGAGTAGAAGAAGGCTGGGAGACGTTGTCATGTTTGTGTCTCTGATTGGGCTGCTGGCTGCCTCACTTGGATGTCACTCTTCTTGATGGACAGATTCCTCAAGATCCGTGGGACTCCCCACTCCGACTTCCCCTCCCCCCCCCATAGCATCTTGGATATAGAATCCCCTTTTAAATCATGTGCACATTGCAGATGTGCATAGCAAGTATCCCACAGGATGCTGGGATTCCATCCAGTCATGGGAATGGGGGAGGGGGTGAGCTGGCTTTCTGAAATGGATGGGCGGGTTTTGATTTTATTTGCTGCCCTGCTTCCTTTAATGCGCATCATGTTGTCTCCAATCCCTCTGCCTGTCCTGAGGTTGGGCTCTTGTCCCAACAGCAAGATGTGCTGGACCCCTCTCATCAAGCCACATACCCAAGTTCATGCGTAACCAAGGGGTGGAGCTGGGATCCAGATTGTGCAAGCCTCATTGCCCCATTGTGTGGCCCTGCCTCTGCTCTCTGCAGTCCCCAGCTACATTGAGCAGGGATTCCTTTACCACCCCATTTTGCCATCAGCCCTTTGGAATCTGACAGACAGCTGCTTCAAAAGCTTGAGGAAAACATGGAATTTTTTCCATGCTTTGAAACTGTTTGAGAACCAATATTGTCACAAATGCTTCCCTAAGGAGCATTTACTGTCTCTTAACTGAGATTCTTCCTGTCTCTGTCAATCACTCACTGAGAGCAGGCTCTCTCTCTCTCTCTCTCTCTCTCTCTCTCTCTCTGTGTGTGTGTATGTGTGTGTGTATGATTTCTTCCTTGCAACAGATATTTGGTTGTGACAGGTCACTGTGTTTTGCTTTCCCAAGTGCCATTGTACCTTGGGTTTGCTAGCGCGTACTGTGGCTCTGTCTTTCAGTAGCAGATTCTGGCCATCTGTTTGCTGGCTCCTTTCTCTAATTCATTGAGTTAGATACTACAGAATAGAAATGAACCCTTCTTGGTTTTGGTTTCTCCCTGGTCCTCTGCTTTCTTGGGGAATGACACGTGGAAGGAGGAATGATCCCAGTAGGACTACTCATCAAAGTATCTAAATTCAACCTCACCTACAAGCCAGCCTCCTCCTGATGGCCATTGTTACAGGGTAAGAGGTAGCTACAAAATTCAAACTAGGTCAACCAGAGTTGCCCTAAATCGACATACAACAGTTGGGGGAAATTCCTGGTTGTTGATTTGGGAGTAAGTAAAGTCTACCATTATGCCATTAGGGGAGGCTTCCTTCCAGTGGTTAAAGAGAATTGGGCTGTAGGTAGCAGGCCTAAGGGCTGGAGAAAAGGATAGAGACCTGGCCCATTATTTGAGCTCTTGAATCCCTTGGTGCCTGGGGCAGTTCTCAGCTACAGAAGCTAATAAATTAGCTTTTTCACTCCTACTAGTTAGAGCTGGGTTTTAAGAACTAGGACAGAGTCATGATTTACACAAAGGTCTGGTTTGGGGAGCCAGACCATAAGAAATGCCAAATAGAATACACGATTCCCACTTGAATCTCAGGTAAAAACGATGAATAACTTTAGTACGATATTTTTAAGCATCATTTTTAAGCATACGCATGTCTCCACTATTACAAGATGGAGGGAAGGATACCTGCCCTAAAAATTATTCACGGTTTTGATATTTAAATGTAAAGGGACTTCCAATATTTATGATTACTAAATCAAGAGCCCTTGTAGCTGCCTGTAGTGCTCTCTGAAAGATTCTGAGGCCAAGTATGGCTTCAGCAAGACAGTATGTGCTAGTACCAGGGTTTGAACTCTAGGCCTCCCTCTTATTCAGGTGGTGCTCTACCATTTGAGCCACACCTCCATCCAAGCTTTTTGCTGGTTAAATAGAGATGAAATACTCAGACTTTGCTGCCCGAATGGGCTTCAAACCATGATTTTCCAGTTCTCAGCCTCCTGAGTAGCTAAGATTACAGGTGTGAGTCACCAGCTACTGACCAAAAATGTGATTATTGATACCTACTGTGAGTGTGGAAGTAGACGAAGGTGAAAGGAACCCCATTTATAAACCATTCCTCCAGGCACTTAGAAATGTTTTCCTTCCATAGCCAGAAGCAATGACACTTACTTGAATAATAATGTAAGTAGCCATTGAGTCCTTTTAAGTACAAGCTTGACATAAGTTCTTCTAAATTATTCTTCATGACCATTCTTTATTGATGGTTTTTTGTTAAAAACAACTGGGACACAGAGGAGTTAAATACTCGTAGACAATAAATCATAGAGCTGGGATTCAAACCCAGGTCTATCTGACACCAAAGCTCACAGGCTTGTTCCAATTCATCCTTCTGCATGAGCAAAATATTGTCCTGACAGCTCTCTGCTGAAGTCATCTTAAAATGCTGTTTTACAAATTGCTATATAAACACTTATAAACCCGTTCTTGGCCCAAAATGGTAAACTGTCCTTTCACGACAAAGAGCAGCAATTCAGCCTCAAATTGGAGTCTCGCTTTCGACAGTGTTTTGGCAAACAGATCTCAACAGTTGACACCAGAGGAGTGCCAAGAGTAAAACCTGATTCCAGGCTATAAATGATGATATGTACAACCTGCACTGGGGCAAGGTAGGGGAGAGGATCTGTTTAATGCGTGTGTTGCAGGGGTGGGGAGGCGTGGGGGTCAGCTTGATGAGCACTTCCTTGAATTTGAAGTTGGTTTTATTGTGTGTGGAACTAAACATCTTGGCTTGTGGTTCTCGCTAATCTTTACAAGCTGAGAGGTGCAAGTACACTTGGATTTTGTTATGAGATAAGAGTACTGAGGTTTGACACTGTCTCTAAAAGTTCATATGCTGGAAATGTGACCTTCATTGTGTTGGAATTGGGATCAAATTGGAAGTCGTGGTTGTTGTCTCTCTTTCTCTCTCCCACTATATCTCTTTCTTCTCCCCCTCTTTTGCTTTCTGATATGGGAGAAGCAACCAGAAGACCTTCATCAGATGTTGGCCCTTCAATCTTGCATTGCCAGCTTCCAGATTCTCTGTTCATGATGACGGTGGCTGGGATTTGGTTACAGCAGTCCAAATGGGCTGGATGTGAAGGGATACGGAATATGCATGTGTAAATTTTCTGATGTTTCATTTATTTGCAAAGCTAGAGTACAAGACAGGGAGATGGCAGATCTTAGACAATGCAGGGGCTAGAATAGAATGAACTCTTTGCCCTTCCTTTGAGAACAAAGGATTAGGAAAAGAAAAGAAAAATTGTGTGATTTGTCTGTAAATCACAGGATTTCAGGCCCAGTGGGAAGGAGGAGGCACAGAGCTTCAGGAAACCATTACCCACTTTGACCTTCTTTTCCAAGACCTCTGTAGGGACTCACAATCCGGGGGCTAAAGAATCATTTCGTTTTGCTTTGTTTTTTGCCAGTCCTGGAGATTGAACTCAGGGCCTGAGCACTGTCCTGGATTCTTTGTGCTCAAGGCTAGCACTCTACCACTTGAGCCACAGCGCCACTTCCGGCTTTTTCTATATATGTGGTGCTGAGGAATCGAACCCAGGGCTTCATGTATACAAGGCAAGCACTTTACCACTAGGCCATATTCCCAGTCCCCTGGAGAATCATTTAAAGGCCGCATCTTGTCCTAAATATTTTGCACGCTTGCAAGGGGCCATGGTCTTCAAGCTACCTCATATACTCTTAGACAGGGCATTAAGTGTTAGGAGGTTGCAGAGAGGTTCATGAATGCACAGCCTTTAGCCATTCTGGGACCTAGTTAAAGGCTTTTCAGAAGAATCTGAAAGCCCATCTGCACAGGGCCATCTTGAACTACCAGGATTAATGGGACATCTTTTATACCTATAGCCCAATAAGGCCTGGGCCATACAGTTTACAGACTTGGATACTAAAAAGGAAGGCCAACACAAGTAGACAGCATTTGGGGGTGTGGTGGGTGGAGTCATATGTTATATGGCAAGAAAACAGAGAAGCCACATTTTGAGAGGCCAAACTGGGAGTCTTTATTTGAAGGCCTGCTGCAAGTGAAGTCATCACAAAGACCTGCAGCCCTGTGAATACACTTAACACTGTCAGAAAAGTGGGCCAAGTGAGCAAGTCCTTACCCCTGCCTCTAGGAATTCAGGTATGCCCATCACCTGGGAGGTGGGACTTCTTCTTCCTCCTTCATGAAACAAGATGGCACCAGTTAAACCCAATACCCTATCATCTATCCATGGCCAAGATGGTGCCGGCTAAATCCAGCATCCCTATTGGAACAGAAGCCTAAATAACTGGACAGAGACATCCAGTGCTGGATAAAGGTGATTCCCATCTAATAAATAAAAAGAAAAACATCGAAGCAAGAAAATATCAACTGCTTTCTTCCCTAAATCTCAGAGTGATCACTGACCTCAGCTCCCTCACATTGGCTGTGAGAGGCGCGGCTGGGTCTCTCCTCCCCATGGCGCCTGGAACTCTGTCATGGATATCAGCAATCACTGGATCCTGCCCCTTTTTCTGTGCCCTCTCTCCTAGGACCGTTGTCACCTTCAGAGTGCTCTGTTTTAAGATCCACCAGTGCATCCTGAGATCAGAAGCTGCCATTAATATTTCTCCAACATTGCAGGCTGCCCCTGGGGTACTTGTATTGTGCTTCTATCAACTGTGTGAATGGGATGAGTATTTCATGGTGCTTGCTATGCCAACAGCCCCTCCTTTGTATTATTAAACACTTAATTTTCTCACATGCTCTACCTCCCCAACTATGGTTCCACCCTGGCACCTACAGAGTCTGTGTCCTTTAAGACTGCATCAGCTGGGCACAAAAGGCATTTCTATGAAGGGGGGGGGGGGTGGGGGCGGGACTTAAATCCCTCAATAGCCATTGCCTTCAGAGCAGAAGTGGGTGTTTGAAAGCTTAAGGGAAGTGTTGGCATTTCCGGTGGAAGGCAAAAATGAAGGAGCTGGGCATTTGTCATGGTTTAGGGCTAGTCAAGAACAAATAAACAAACAAAACTCAGCTTCTCAGGAATCCTCCTGGAACATCATTCCCTTCTCAGAGTGACTCACTGGCTTGTTACAGCTGGCAGAATTAAAGCCAAACTCTACCTGGCTTTTCAAGTCCTTTGCACTTCTCAGTCAGCTTTGTTCCCTTCGCCTTCCTTTCATGCTCCTTGTAGTAAGCAAGGCAATCTCGCCAATGTTCCCTGTGCTTTTCCTGTTCCCGGGAGACTCTGCTGCATGTTTCTTCCACCACGAGGGAGGGGCAGGCTCCACTCCTCATCAAAGTTCCGTTCAAAGCCATCCTCTTGGCTGCATCTTTGATGCCCATAGCAGGAAACCCATCACTTTCTGGGGGAGGCTTAAAACCCTGCTCCACTTCTCCAGTGCACCTGGCTCTGCTCTGTTGACTTCTGTGCCTACCTCATCTCCTCTCTCTCCCTGGCTCTACTATAATAACTGTAGGATAGGATCACATCTGGCATCTCCACCACTCCATACTGCCCATAGCCAGTACTGGACACATCATCCTTTCTCCTCCCTTCCTACTGCCAAACCCATTGAGCTCCCATACCTTCCAGGCCATCAGCTCTTTGAGTTCAGACCAACTGTAATTAGTGGGAGCAATTGGCACAGACAGCCCTGGCCAGGGAGAAGTCAGGGCCTCCTGCCCAGGTTCCAGGTTCTCTTTGTGGCTGGGCTGCCCCCAGATTTTGGCTAATGTGATCTCTGAGATTACAGCTCTGTCCTCTTAGTGACAGTGTTCTGTGCCCATAGCTCCTGTCGGTCTCAACGCCTTGACCTCTGGTCCTCTTGTGGACCCCAACCCTCCTAAGGAGTCATGTTTGTTGTGTGTTGCACATCTTAGTTTGGGTCCTCATGGTGCCCGACCTAGACTATGGAATACATTGCCTGATGTCTTTCTCTGCCTTCCTCCAGACTCGTCTTTTACCCATGATGCAACACTTGTCCCTGTCACTCCTCCCCAACTCCTCTCAATCGACACTCCCTGACACCTGTTGAAGAAGGTACAACTCCTCACTGGGGCATACAAGACCTTATGTGAGCTGCCCTGTTACTTCCCTAGTTTGAGCTCTTGTTTTCTGTCTGAGTGTTTGATTCCAACTCCCTCACTCCCTGAGATTCACCAGGCTGGTTCTCCACCTATGCATTTCCGAGGCTGTCATCTGGGTTTCTGGATGCCTTCCACCTTTTGCATTTCCTATTCAATCAACAATGTTTCTCTATTAGGTTTTTATCCTCTCTGGTGTATTATGATGCTCTGGAGGGTGAGCTCTCACAGCCTCAGCTGGACTAGATTCTCCTGAAACCTGGTCCTTGGTGTTATTACGCAAATCCATACCTGTTCTCAGCATCCCTCGTTAGTAAGTTATGCATCAATGGTCATGTACTTTGCACATTGCAAATGGAAGGAAGATGAATCCAATTCCCACTTTTCTTTGTATCTCAATCACAAAAAGGACCTGCTAAAACAGTCTCAGACAAGAGTTTGCAGTATATCTGTGAGTGGCAAATACTATAGATGAAGACATTCAGGGTGTTAGAGGTCAACCGCAAGCATTGTGAAAGCCACTCTGCAGGGGAATGGAGAGAAAATTGTAGTGGACCAGTTCCAGAAGTTCTCTGCAGAGCTGGGCTCCTTGTACCCTAACCGAGTCACTTCCATGGTATTGTACCAGCCCACCCTTCCACAGAGTTAAAAGGGAAGCCACAGGAAGAAATGGGATCTTCCCACTGGAAGATGGATGCAAATGTGATGAACTACAAAGCACCTCAGAGACAGCATTCTTGCATATGAAGGATAACGGGTCAGCTCACATGAAGTTCACAGTAAGTGCCGGACTCAACCATGGGTTTGCTTTGCAGCCCAGACCCAACTGAACTTCCCACCCATATAAGATACTTGTCATAACAAAGGAGCTATAAATAAAGCATTTGTCTCACCATTATCACCACAGGAAATGACAGTCTCTATGGCTCAAGATTGCCTCCTCTTTAAGAGAGTTGGCAAGTCCCATCAAAATCTTCTTGGTGGCACCTTTCTCCCAGTGGTCCTTCTCATTCAGTTGGCCTAGTCACTATCAGTTTGGTACTGAAGATGCGGCTAAATAAGTACTTAATGGGTTCTAAATGGCTCCACTGTGGATTACACCATGGCGCTCAGTCTTGATTTAAACAGCAAATTGGATCGCCATTCGCCAGCGTGGTGATTTGTGCTTTGGCAGGCTTTTGTGGATCCATAAGTAAAGGAGAAGATTTTCTCTGACACCCTAATCAGCCTTCCTGTCTATAGTCACCCCACATTTTTCTTGCGTGTTGAATTAATATAGAGAAACAGAATGGTTGATGGTTTCATTTGTTGTACCATTAATGAAACATAAAACAGATGTGTGAAACAGTATCCTAGTCATAGAAACTGCATTGCAAATTATTTATCTGCAGGAATCATGTCCTGTATGTAAGGTTGGAATAAAATGTAGTTTTGCTCCTGACGGTATTAAGTCAAACTATATTTTTAAGGGGAAAAAAACTATTAAGTGTAAAGTCTTCTGCTGCAGTTAAATAAAAAACATAACTTGTTCTCAGTGAAATCTTATAAAACCAACAGTACTTAAAAACAATTGTCTTTGTGCCAGTGTAGCGGCCTGAACTCAGGGCTCTGACCATTTGCTTAGGTCTGTCCCCTTCCCTACCTGCCCCCCACCCCCCACCCCCCACCCCAAAGGCTGATGCTTTACTATTTCAGCCATACCTCTCTTTCTGGCTTTGTGTTAGTTAATTGGAGATGAAAGTCTTGGGTTTATCTGCCCTGTCTTCAAACCTCAATTCTTAGATCTCAGCTAGGATTACAGGTATAAGCTATTAGCACCTGATATAAATCAACAATGCTTTACACACACAAACACACACACACACACGCACGAATTTTGCTTTCTTTCTTTCTGTTCACTACCCAGCTACTTTGATAGAAGAAGCAGAGAGAGAGAGAGAGCGAGAGAGAGAGAGAGAGAGAGAGAGAGAGAGAGAGAGAGAGAGAAGTTTTTACATTCTCCTCCATGGAGACAACAATGAGAATGAAGTATTTGTAGGAGGAGATAAAGTTAGCCAGGATACCTCAGCAACTGACTCTGATACTGAATGAATATGTCCATCACCTCAATTTCCATCCTTTAATATGCAAAGGAAAACATTCCATGCTAAACTCAAGAGGGGACAGTTTTCTTTAAATTTCTTTAAATTTTTTTCTTTTAAATTTTTTTAAAAGTCTTAGCAGTGCCATGAGGCAAGGGTTGTAAACTGCAAAGCTTTTCTTAACTTGGAGCTGTTGGAAAGATGAAGAGATCAAGTACTCTGGTAACATTCTGTTCTGGGACCTTGACACTCATTCCTAGCACCTTTGTAAAGAAGGGGATACAAGGAGGGATGGCTGGGAGAGATAACTAAAATGGCTGAGGAGGTTTAAGGTGTTCTGTAAAGGAGAACCTTCTGGAAACCGAATTCCACAGCATCCTTGGTGGCCATGCTAGATGTAATTGGATGTTGGATGAAAGTGGTGCAGGGTTATTTCCCACACACTCTAGGCCCCACTTAGCACTGCTATATTTCCCTGGGAGTCCAGAGAACTCTCCATGAACTTGTGTCTCTCTATGGTCTGGTCTTATGCATGATAATTCCTGAAAGCTTTGAAAATACCTATAAACATAGAATCCACAGATTCCAGCCTCAGCCTCAGAGGGCCATCCCGTAGTCCATTCTAGAACTCTCCTTGCTTAGAACCCAATGAGTCAGGACCGCTCTCCGTTGTGCTTTCCTGGTGCCTCGAGTCTGTGTTTGGTGTTGATAGTAGGCTTCTCTACCATCATTAACCATATGCATGCACGTATGTATGTATGTATGTATGTATGTATATATGTATGTATGTATATATTTATATATATATATATAATTTTAAGTAGCTGTACAAGGGGTTACCACTCAACAAAGCAGTTTATGAATACAATGAGTCTTGATCAGTGTTACAGCCTTCAACATTTCACCAATCCTTCCCAACCCACCTCTTCCCTCACTTCTCTTAATTTGGTAGGATATGAGTTGAATTTTGTTATGCGTGTTTTAAAAAGATGTTTCCCTTAGTAGATTAAATGGATGAAAATGTAGACTCACTTTTCCATGAAGCCTGGAACCTAACAGTCTCCGGAGAATGTCAGCATTGAATGCATGGATGAGTTAGGGGTTATATCTAGAAACAGGCTCTTTTCCCTGTCTCCATCTCCTTAAAATGCATGAGGGGAAAATGAGATTTGTCAGACTTCCCTCTCACATGAACCCAGAACTAGACTGGTCCTTAGAATCTTAAATCTTGGCTTTCTGTTGATGGTGAAGTGCCCTAAATACAATGAAAATCATAGCCAGGGGCTCTGGTTCATGCATAACACAAGACAAGGAACTTCCTCCTCTGGAAATATTTATGAAATTTCCCATCCACACTGATGACAATCTCAAATACTTCATGCTGGGGAATAATTTGGATTTTAAAGGGTTTGTCTTGGAGAAGGAAATCTGTGTCTGCATGCATTTTACACACACACACACACACACACACACACACACACACACACACACACACACCCCACTGAGTGTCTATTACATGTTGGTCAATGGGCCCTGGGAGACAAATGCCTTCACTTCAGGAACTTGTAATCCAAGCAGTGGGCAGATGTGGAAATGGGATTCACGGGAGATGGAGAAATAAATTGTCATGACAACACAACACAGAACCTACTAGAGTAGAGCACAATGTTTAAATAGAACAGCCTAAAGGAGGAAGGAAGCACATAGAATTATAAAGGGGTCTCTATGGGGTGGAGGCAAATGGATGATCATAGCACTCTGGCTATATTCTTAAGAAATGAGGAGAAAGAGGAGGAGAAGTAGAAGAAGGAAGGAGAAAGGAGAGGAGGGAGTAACTGAATAAAGGAAGGGAGAAAAGGGAGGGAGGGAGGGAAGGAAGGAAGGACGAAAGGAAGGTAGGGAAGGAGTGAAGGAAGGGAGAATTAACTATTACTAGAATGAACTCTCCTTTCAAATAGTTCACATGTCTGTTACCATTACCTTTCTTTTATGATTACTTCCTGTGTTAAGTAATTACACATAAATACCCACAGCAGATGGTAAACAATTACTTTGTACCCATTGTCCAAGCCCTTGTTTTCATTGTCAATGACAATTAATGATCCAGCAATGGCTGTAGCAGTGTGTTGCAGCCAGGTCCCTCCTCCCCCTTTTTCTTAGTGTCTGGAATGTTCTTCACAAAAGAGCACAGAAAAAGGCAGCTTGAGGAAGTAAGAAAGTGACACATCCCATCAGGGACCAGAATACAATGTGAATTAGGTGAGAAAGTCAAGGCCTGTGGGTTACATTCCAGTTTTCTCTCACTGGCCTTAAACTTGGTTAGCCTCATAGTGCCTAAGAGGCTCTAGCCAAACGCCTTGATAACCTCTTTGTTCTGGCAATTTACAGATATGGAACGGCGTTTATTAGCTTTCTCAAGAAGAAAAAAAGAAGAGAATGTGATTTTTTTTTAAGTCCTTGTGAATGCAAAGAAACAAAGTCATCACCAAATGTCCCATATTTCTTGGAATAAGAGCATGAAGATCCGGGTGGGGCAAGGAAACAGCAGATCCTAGCTGCCGAGGAGACTCAAGAGAGCCAAAGAGTGAAGAAGGAAAGCTCTGGTTCCAGTGACTTCCTCCCAGGCCTGCACTCATGGACATGGGCGCTTCAAAGACACTTTAGAAGGAGCACCATGGAGAAGAGGGACTAGACCACATTCTGAGGCAGCTTTCAACTCTGGGCCTTGATGGCTACAAAGAGTCACCTGGTGTGGGAGTCAATGGGAAAGGCAGGGCATTCCTTGAAATCATTGCCCCACAGGAGAAAGATTTGCCACTTCTTGAACCATGAAAGGTGGCTGCAATGGCCCTCCTCGTGTACTGCCAGTGAGCCGATGGACCGATGAGAGCAGGCATTTCCTCTCCGTGAAGAATAAAGGCTGAACTATTCCACAGGCCGCAGGAAGATGTATTTTTCTTCAACTGTGTGTCTGCTCAAGCAGAACTAGCCTCCTGTCAGTGATCAACCTTTCTGAAAATGCTTCCCCACCATCTTCTCTTCTTGTGTCTTTGACCTGTAATCTTTGAAGACGAAGGCTGTTCCTGTCCACATCCCATCTGACAAGCTGCACGTCGGCTGTGAATGCCAGGAGCCTCCCAGACAGTCTGAAAAGATGTCTGCTGGGTTTGAAACATCAGCACAGCCACCAGCTCCTGCCCCCAGCTGCGGAAAATCAATCCGGGTCTTTCCTTTCTACAGGAGGAGTGAAGGAGATGTGAGACCATTTGTGTTTAATGGAGGTCCCTGGAGTTTAGGGGAGGAGGAGCTAGCTTTTAATTCCTCCTTGCCTGGAGTTCACCAGGCATGGCTAATGAGAGACCGAATGGGAGAGGAGACTTGCCTTCAGCTACTGATCTTTCCCTTATAAATTCTGGAAAAGTTGAAGATTTAAGGCATGTTCAGGGAGGGAGGGCGTTATTCAGGTTTGGTTCTTGCCAGGCAGAGTTTGGTAGTCTTGCTAAAGATTCCTGAGCAAGCCACCAAGAATAAACATCTCTCTATTGGTTTTTTTTCTTAACTAGCACATACATTTCCATTGGGATACTTCCATACGTGCATGCTGCATGCACTGCTCAAACTCGACCTCATTTATCCACTCATTCCAGCCTCTAATTCTGCCCCTGGTGAGAGGACTCAGTCCCTGGTGATGCTGACTGAGTAGTCCTTATTTGTGCTGGATCCTCAAATGTCACCTGAGAGGGGACCATCTACATATTGACACTGACTCCGGGCTACTAGTGAGGATGACTTGGAGCCCGATTTCCATATCCCTATGAGCAAAGGTTGAGGCCACCTCTCTGTCTGTCTGTCTGCCTATCTCTGTCTCTGTCTGTCTCTCTGTCTCTGTCTCTCTCTGTCTCCCCATGCTCCCCCCTCTCTCTCTTGATTGCTTCCCTTAAAACTTACTCAACATGAATTCCCTTTCATGGTAGAGTCTCAAATATCTTTACTCAGCATGTCTAGGAGCAGCGCTTTCTGGAACTTGTACTCTCCAACAATGTACTCCATGCTTAGCTGCTGCCCGTAGCTCCACCATGCGTTGGGAAGGCAAGAAAAGACTTCGGACTCCTATAAGGCATTGTGATTGTGGTTGGGTTCTGAACTTGTGTTGTTTTCCTAAGGTATGCTGATTGACTACTGGTTTCAGAGATAGACAATGCTTTAGATACAACTGCCTGGAAACTCCTGCCACAGGTCTTGGACCTTCCAGTGGGCCCTTCCTGAGAACAGGCACCGGACACCTTGTGCACATCAGCTCCTTACAGAAATGGTGCTACTGTTATGTCCCATGTGTCTAGAGCAGTGCCTGATGCACGGCAGGCCATCAGCACATATTTGCTTATAAAGATTTATTTGGATTTCTTTAGATTTCCTTTTCCTGCTGCCCTGGGGGTTAGGACTTATTCCTCCTCTCTTACACATGAGTGGTTCACACTGGGGAAGTTCTGTTACACAGCTGGCCAGGGTCATGGGCAAGCTTCACATCCAGATCCGTTTTGGGTTTGGAAACTTGCATTCTGTCCCTGATGCTCACTCAGGGTTGGGACTGACAGGATTTCGCATTTGGGAGCTTTCCTCTTCACCTGAGACACACCCGAGGGAAGACAAACTCCCCAGGCCTCTATTTACCAGGCTGCAATTCACCGTTTATGTGATTTCAAAAGCCTAGATTTCAAGCGCTGAGGTTAACTGGTTAATTGTTCATATAAAAGCAGTACCAGGAACCCTGGAAATTCTTTATTGCCTAGTCAGGTTTGGGCCTATTTTCTGAAGATTCTGAAGATGGTTGCCCCTCTCCCATGCCAGTGGAGAGATCATGAGTTCCCTGAAGCCTGCCTGCTATTCCCTCCAGAAACATGGGAATCGGCTACTGAGCTGGACACCAGCTTCTCCAAAGGCCCAGCATAATGTAGCAATTGTGTCATAGACAACAGAAATAAAAGGGGGGAAAAATCCCTCCCGGCCAACTTCCCTCACATGACTGAACAGAGCAAACAAGCACACACCAAAGGGACTTAGCATCCCCCTAGCTGTCCTCCCCAGAAAGAAGACTCTAGAACCCAAACCTGATTCTGTGTGTCACCAATCAGAGGAAGATGAGAGGTGTTCCTATAGAGCCCAGCAAGTGAATCTAATTTGTGATTTTCATTCCTTTCACTCTGGGCTGTATTTATGGATGGCCTTCAGTGTCATATCCATTTCCCAAATATATCATTAAGTTGCAGAAACCACCTCAGCAGGTGAGATTAAAACTGATCATGTGGAAATTTTTACTTGTGATTCTAATACTTCCTTACCAGGGCTGAAAAATCCAGATTTAGCAGGGTTTTCTTTTTTCCCTCCCCTCAAAGATAATCTTCACTTTAATGAGTTATATATTAAAAAAAGCAGACTGCCAGCAAGATGAAAAGAAAAGCAACAACAACAAACAAACCCACAAAAAACAAACACGTATTAAAGCCTCAATAAATAGTAATTCATTGAAGATAAGATTCTTCCTCCTGGAAGTCTAAATGCCTTCTAAACATGATTTCAGAAATATGTTGCTAAAGGATTAAAATAGATTGAATGTGCTTAAGTCTTCTATTGTCAGGAGCAACTTGGTCTTCCCTTGAGAATATTAAGCCAATGGGGTGTGTGTGTGTGGGGGGGTGAAATCCACAGAGACATCTAAGAAACTGTCTGTTGTGATTCCACACACGGAGGAAAAGGAGTGGCTCCTCTTCCTTCTCTTACCCATGCTGTTCTCCTTCTGGCTATTCCTTTGTCTCTGGTCATCGATTTTGTTCTTTATTTTTTCAATTATCCTTCAGTAGATATGCAAAGGGGCTTTCAATTCAACATGTCCATGTATGACGGCAGTGCCATTTGATCAACGTCAGCCACCCTCCCGTTCTCTCCCACTTTCACTCAACCTCTCAATTTCCCCAAGTCCTAAGGTTCAAGAGCTACATCTGGTCACCATTCTGCTGGCTCAGAGGACCTGGAAATACACGCTAGGCAAGACCGTGGCTGCTTCTGAGGCCCCGGGAGGCCTCAGTCTGAGATGCTGGAGGCACCAGTGGGTGGGAAGATGGAGAGCTCTGGGGGGAGGGCGGTGTTGATCTGGGACCCCAGGGCCCCTGGGAGCCTCGTGGCCCCTCCCAGCGCTGCTTGTATGCCGTGCTCTTTGGTACATCTTGGGTGTGGACTCAGACATTGCCCTCCTCCTCCTCCTTTCCTTTCTCCTTCTTTGTTGTCCTGGATCTTGAACTCTGGACCTGGGTGCTGTCCCTGAGCTCCTTTTGCTCAAAGTTAGTGTTCTACCCCTTGAGTCCCAGCACCACTTCTGAATTTCTTCAGAAGTGATTAATTGGAGATAAAAGTCTCACAGACTTTCCTGCCAGGGCTGTCTTTGACCTGTGATCCTTAGATCTCAGCCTCCCGAGTAATCAGGATTATAGACGTGAGTCACAGGTGCCTGGCTGTCTGGCTACTTCTAAGCACTTCATACACGATTGATCCAAAACAGAAACCGGTTGTCATCTCCCCATTTCTAGCCAGTCTAGAAACTGCCACTGACTCAATTTATCCAATCCAGCATCTTTTCCGGGAAGAGATAACCTGCCAGTTCCAAGGCTGACAGGATGCCCATGGGCTGAGCTGGGCTGTAGGTTTTCACATCTGCTCACTTCTGACCTGGCCACAAAGGAGATCTTACAATGTGCTTCAGCTTTTTATTTTTCCTATCCTAATTACCCCGAGTGTTTAATAAGTAACAAGGATGTTTCCAGTAATTTAGCACTTCATTAGTAATTTGTTCCATTATAATATGTATCACCCAAATCAACTCAATTCAGACAACCATTTGCTGCCTTCACAAAAGATAATGACTTCTAATTCTCATCCCTTGAACATCCTATAAACCTTGTAAGCCGTTTGCTACTTTTCATTAAGGTATCTCTGAGAGATTTTGGACCTTGTAAGAAAGTAAATAAAACTCATGAAAATGGAGCCATAGATAAGCAAATAAAATTAAATAAACATACATAGAAATCCCCCTTGGGGATATTGCACCACAACCACGCAAAAATAGGCTTTGTGTTTTTGCATAAAACCAAATCCGTTTCCTAATCAGTGAATTTTAATTTTGTTTTCCCATATACCTAAGGGAACTAGAAACGTTGTCTCTATGACATAGAGATGCAGGCTTCTCAAACCAGAGAAAACGTGATAGGCTGTGTACATGTTCCATAAGGTGGTGGAGCAGGATTCTGATGCCGATTGACTACTAGAAAGATAGAAATGAGCTCGCGTGATAGGTAATAGTGAATGGCAGACATCTCTTCCTGGTTCTTGTTTCATGTTGACTTCGCCTGTGTGTATTACTTCTTGTTTCTGTTTCCACAATACCAGCACAGCATTGAACACACATACGATAGCTCAGTGCTCAGTGACTTATTTCTAGATTGCTATTACTATTATGAAAGAATGCCACGTGCTAAGCCTTGTATAGACGTGGTTAATGTCTCTCTAGTTGTGTTCTCTGCCTGGATCATTCTGGTATAGAAGCTAAGGGTGCTTCTTCCTTTGTGTTGTGATATTTGGTGACTCAAGGAAGGCTCATGCAGTGCCTTCACAGAGCTTATTATCTAACTCTTGACATTAAAAGAAACGTGTTGAAATGAACTGCAGGAAACGGAAACAAGAGGTTCTTGTTTTCTTAGTTGCTGTCTTTGTGTTCTTTTCTGTTTGTCTTGTTTGTTTGTTTATGGGTCTTTGGGGAGGGGTAAGGTGAGACACTGCAATGTAAGGACAAAGAGTGAACAAATGCAGCAGTGGTACTCCCTAGACACCACGTTGAAAATGAACTAGACAACTTGTGGGAGGGAACCAGAGGGAAAAACTGGGAGGAAGGGAAGGAGGAAGGGAAAACAGAAAGAGAGTGAGGGAAGGAGCAACATGGTCCAAAAAGAAATGGACTCATTATGTGGCGTATGTAACTTTAACCCCACTGCACATTATTTTTTAGAATAACGATGTAAATATGTTTTTAATTTTTTGAAGAAGCAATGTTTCATTTAGTGTTGCATACCAAAACACCCCAAAATTCAGTGGTGTAAGCCAGTAAGTATTAGAGTTCAAGAGTGGACAGATCTGCTAGGTGAGTCTTCTGTTCTCAGCCAAGCTACTTGTTCTGTGGGTCCCGTGCGCAACTCTGGGCTCTTAGCTGGTTGTTCTCCCATTTTAGGGGAGGGGTCGACTCTTAGTTGATCTGTGTGACAAAGACTTTACCCCCATGGTCTCTTATCATCTAACAGACTAGACTGGCTTGGTCTCATGCAATGTCGATGTTCCTAAAGAGAAAGCAGAGCATGAAAGGCCTCTTGAGGCCTAGGCTAACCACTAAAGTGCCCTCACCGTGCCGTAGTCTTTGGACCAAAACAAGCCCGGATTTAAGTGTGAGGAAATAGGAGCCACTCCTCTGTGGGAAAAGTCTACAAAGCCACGTTGCCAAGGGCAGAAACTCAGGAAAAGAAGTAATTGGAACCATTTTGCAATTAACCTACCAGGAAAACCAACGTTGCACTGGAAAATCCAGTGCTTCCCTACAACACTTGGTGACAGCTCATGTCTCTCGTGTCCCCTGGGCCTCATCATGAATACCACGATCAGCACCTGTGCAAAGGACTCAGCTGTCAGGCTCCTGAGAGTTCTTTTCATCTTCTGTGGGTTGCTCCATCTTCCTGTTTGTGTGAAAGAAAAGTCACTCAAACCAAAGGTGCCAAATGGGCAAATACCCATTTAATGATACTGGTTTACTTTACGGACCATAATGACCACAGTGATCACTGATATTTAGTTAGAGTCATGGGAACGGTGTTGTTGGCAGGGTGTCACAGGCAGTGGAGTGCTTTTTGCACGGATGTCCCTTTAATAATCGCTGAGTGTAGTGCCGGGGTTCCCTGGAGGCCACAAGCCACTGGAATACATCATGAGTTCCATTCTCCCGTCAAGAAAGGAAGCCAGGGTTTCCTAGATAAAGACGAGGTGTTTCGGTGTCTTGAAATGCAATCTTCTGTCTTTACAAACTTTACCCTCTCAGGAGTGCTGGAGGAGCTCATATTTTCTCGACTTCGCATGGAAAGAAAAGATGGCCTTTTCTTCTCAGTTCTCATTCAAGGAAAGTGACCGGGGATCAGACGGCTATGAACACGGGAGTCCAGATAGCGCTTTATGACGCTGGTTTCAATATTTGTTAATAGTTGGTGAAATTAGCCAGACACAGAAAGATAAATTCTGGATGATCGCACTTATATGAAATACCTAAAATATCCACCCTTAAAGAACAATGAGCTGGGTACTGAACTCAGTAGTAGAATGATTGCTTAGCATACGTAAGGCCCTGGATTTCATTCCTAGTAACACACATATGCACACTCACACAGACACAGACACAGACACAGACACACACACAGACACACACACACACACACACACACACACACACACACACACCACAAGGCCAAACCCAAACAAATATATATAAAGGGGCTCAAACAAGTGTCTGGAGACAATAGATTTGCTTTTTCCATGATTGTGGAAATGATAGCATGGATATCTGTGCATGTTCAAACACATCAAGCTGTACATATTAAATATGTATTGCTTTTAGTATATCGATTGTACCTCAATAATAACTACTTTTTTAAAGAAAGAAATCCTAGAATAGGCTGGTTGGGCCTGTTTGGGTCTGCTTATTGATACCACATAGACAATGGGCCAAAGGGGGTAGGTAGTATTGTTCTGAAGGGCCAAGGGTGGGAGAAGCCAGATGTGGGATAGGGCAAGAGGGTGGTGGTGGGTTTTCACGTGGTGGGAGTGGCCATGGGTGGGAGGGGCTACCGGTGGGTGTGGCCAAGGCCAGAAGAAGCAGGGTATGGCAGTGGGGAGTCAATGGTTTAGGCTATTTTTCTCCCTCTGAGATATTCTGGTTTATTACAATGGGTTTGAAGGCGTCATTTAACCACACAAACAGATTTCAAAACAATTAAAACAGAAATACAACATTAAAAGCACAAACTACATAGGATGTCTATTTTGTTTTTTTGTTTTGCTTTTGTTTTGCTTTTTGCCAGTCTTGGGGCTTGAACTCAGGGTCTGACCACTGTCCAGGCTTCTTTTTGCTCAAGGCTAGCACTTTACCACTTGAGCCACAGCACTACTTCCAGCTTTTTTCTATGTATGTGGTGCTGAGGAATCGAACCCAGGGCTTCATGTATATGAGGTGAGCACTTTGCCACTAGGCCATATTCCCAGCCCCTCTATTTTGTCTTTGATCTTCAATGTTGAGGCTCAAAGAGCTCCAAATTCCTGGTTGTAATCTGAACTTTACTTTTCTCACTGATCTCCAATATCAGGTTTTGACCTTCTTGGCTTCTGTCCTTTTGATAAATTCTGTCAGCATGGTTAATTGAGGTATATGGAAGGTTGGCCCATGGTTAGGAGCCTGACTGGCCACACTGGAGCAGCAGCTACCACCTGGCCACTGTTGAACTTCTTCTGGCCCTCCCTACCCAAAACTTGCCCAGTTCCAAGCAACCTCACAAGATCTCAAACCTCAAATGGCCCAACTGTTCATCCCGTGGATGCACTCTAAGGAAAGTGGAACAGCATTCTGGCCAAGCTTTGCAGAGGAAAATAAGTTCATAAGTTTCCAGAAGGATAAGGACTATATTGCTTAACCTCCAGTGGTGGGCCAAACCAAGTGTATGCAATAAATGAAGGGAAGAGAAGAACTACTGCTTAGGGTTTGAAATGCTCAGCTTTGGAAGACTCTGAGGGCTGGGTGGAAGTATCTCCAGAGTGTGATTCCAGGACAACTCTAGAAAGCCCACAAGAACACCTCACGGACTACCTCCACAATTTAACCTTGTCACGGCTGTCTTGAGTGAGGTCACCAGGCTTTCCAAAGAGCTTAGTTCAAATCTTCTCCCAGCCCTCAGCTCACCACTAGCTCTCTTGATGTTACCCATTCCAGAAGTCCAGTGTCTGTCTGGCATTTTAGCACTTCCTTTGGATTTGCCAGTAACAGAATGGTAGTGTGCAGAGATGGTGTATACCTCCTTGTTAACTGCCAACCATGTGAGAATTTTTTAAATGCCAGTTCACCTTCTCCTCCTCCTCTTCCCCTTCCCAATTCCCTCTTATCTTTCTTGTTTGCTTCTCCCTGCCCTCCTTCTCCTTCTTTCTTCTCCTCCTCTGAGTAGGAGTTAGATTTCCCATGGCCAGATTGCCCTGTGAGCATTGAAGCATTTTTCGTGTGAATCAAATAAAGATTGGCAAGTCAGATATATTTGAGAAGCGTGGATCTTGGGATTTTTCTTGGTAAAAAAGCTTCCTTCTTGGCTTATCCTCATTCCACGTCTTCCTTGGTTGGCTCAGGATTGCTTTTGCTCTCTCCTCATGTCTCTGTTTTCTGTCTTAGAAAGGATATAAATATTGACATATGAGCTTGTAGTTCAGCCTTTTCTTGTGAAACCATTTCACCTTTCCCTAGGTGCCAGGAAAGCCCGCTACCCCCAGTGTAATTAGCACCAATGGACTACTTGCTGGCACTGTTAAATAGGAAACAGAGGAACTGTATTGGTTATTGCTGTTGTGCTTGCTTATTTTTCCCAGTTTGCACACAGAACATTAGAGGACTTACTCTAACTACTGCTGTTAAACCCCGATTGCTGCCCACACATTATTAAGATTAACCAAGTTGAAACCTTTTTGTTCTGTCTCCCATAGGTAACAGCAATGCAACTCCCCCCACTCTGAAATTAAATCTTTGTCCTCTGCCATTTCACCTGTGCTTTGACTCCAAAACCATGAAGGAAGATTCCATTTGCAGAATATTTGGGTACATAGGTTGGTTTGGTTCCTCTTATTTCCTTTCAACAAATAGTTGGTTAGGATCTAGGCCTTACCTGCCTCTGGGATTGCACAGAAACAATGTCATGGTCCCTGTCCTCAAGGAGCTCACAGTAAAGGGTGGGGAAATAAAAGGTATGGAATAAGTCAAATTGCGTTTGACTCTAGCGGTCTGGAAGAAGGGATGGAGAAGGTATTGTGGAAGTGAAGAGACTCCTCAGATCCTTTCAAGGCCAGACAGAAAGTCTTTCCAGGGCGTGGGATAACAGAGCCAAATCGGAGAAGAATATGAGTTCTTTAGACTTTCTTCAGTTACTCAACACTATTGGATGCTCCCCACGGGTAGGGACATGATTTGGCTGGAGGAATTCCGGGAGGAGGACACAGTAGAAGGTGCTGTTCTGAGACACCTGCTAACACATAAAACCCATGGAGCACAGAGGATCTGGCAATTAGAAAGCGATGGCTGAACTTAGAGAATGGAGTTGAGTAGAGTGTTTAGAGGACACAAATAGCTTTTTAAACTGATTCATTCGGATTTTTCTAGCAAAGGACAAACGAGGCCTTTAATTTAGTTCTTTTTTTTTTCTTATTTATTGTCAAAGTGATGTACAGAGAGGTTACAGTTTCATACATTAGGCCTTGGGTACATTTCAAAAAAAACTACACCAAGGGCTGGGGATATGGCCTAGTGGCAAGAGTGCTTGCCTCATGTACATGAAGCCCTGGGTTCAATTCCCCAGCACCACATATACAGAAAATGGCCAGAAGTGGCGCTGTGGTTCAAGTGGCAGAGTGCTAGCCTTGAGCAAAAAAGAAGCCAGGGACAGTAAAAAAACTACACCAAGGCACCCTGACCCAGGGCCAGCTTGTTTCAAAGGTGGGCGCATGAGTGTAGTTCTATCTGCTGTTTGGGTTCTCCATTCCAGGCAGGTGAGATCTGCCCCTGAACTTGACCATTGTGGCAGTGGCTAGTTTTTAGAACTAGCCCTTCTCCAGATGACTCTTTTCCCAGCTGGTAAATTTTAGTCTCCAGTTCTTCTGACTTCCTAAGATACGGATTTGTTGATAGGATTTCCCATCTTTAACAAGGATCTCGCCCTTAAGACTAAAACACTTGGTTTCTTCCTCTGGGGTGGATGAGGATGGGAAGGGTACCAGTCTGAAAAAAAAATGACAGGTTGTTGAGTCTCCATGATGAGGTTTGTTCAGTGTGCTGGACGGAGGAGGTCCACAACCCACAGGGTCATTCAACCTAGGCTGACGTTGGAAAGCAGAGCCCTGGGCTTTGGTTGATGGTCAATGGAAAATTTTGGCCATGGGCAAGGTGAGCCTTCCTCCTGAAGGCCGCCCCCCCACCCCAAGCCTCTCAAAATGTCCTCCGTCACTGACGCCCTGATTCTGAGAAGGAGAGGCTGGTTGTGAGCATGAGGGGCCTGATTGCCATGCACAGACTTGGCTGCCTTATACATGCCAACTCCTGGTCCTTGAGGGCCTGCAGGCTTGGTCTTCCCTTCTGGACAGGAACTCTTCGGGGAGGGTGAACTGGCACCCTAGTGTCTCTTCGGGATTATCTTCTGACCTGCTCAAGGTGCGGTGAAGCAGAGGAACAGCGAGAGTGAGTGCCACACACAGAGAGATGGCTCTTTCAAACAAGGCAGCAAGGTCATTCTGGTTGTCAGTGTGCAGTGTTCCAGCTTGGCCAGCTGCTTGGGAAACTTTTCTTCCCCAGGTGCCAGCTTTCCTCCGGACCTCTGTGGTCCAGAGAAGCTTCTCATCTCTCTTTCTCTCACCCAAGGCACAGGAAAGCCCAGGCCCCAGAGGACAATGTGGCCTTGTTTCTCAACTCTGATTTCTGAGTGGCCTCTTGTTTTGGGGCCCAGGGAGCAAGAACTCACTGTGAAGTGAGGAAAGAACTTCCCTGAGAGTGGGCCTGCGATTTCTTTTTGTCCCCTGCCAAGTGCCCCTCCAAACCAGGACAGAGGCCTCCTACCGGTGGGAAGAATCAAGGGGCCCTGGCCTTCACATTCTGGGGAAGTGGGGGTCCAGGGAGGGTAACAAAAGCCTCACAGATCCCTCAGGAAAGTTTGAAGCATCTGAGTTTGAAAACTGTTGAGCTTCACTTGATTAGTAAGTGTGTGAATATGAGTATGTACGTGTGTGTGTGTGTGTGTGTGTGTGTGTATGCCTGTGTAAATGACTTTTTTTTTTTGTGGCAACTTCTTGATTCTGGAGGGATAGAACTAAGAACCTTAAATTTGGTAGGACTAATCTGACAGGAATTGACCCAACCTTATTCAAGCCTAAACTGAATTAGATCCCCAGTTCTGGATCTCATGTCATTGCTCTATAAAGCTGTGTTTTCTTAACAAAAGCAGCCTGGTAGAAGTGTGCTTTTGTGATTGTATACATGTACTTACATAACAGTCTGTGAGCCTTGTAATTGTGTGTGTGTGTGTGTGTGTGTGTGTGTATACACCTGCAGAGATTATAACAGATACCAATGAAAATAAGCAGACTCTTTCTTAGACCAGTATCCTTTCCATCTCTAATCAGGGTTTTCTCTTTCTGTTTCTTGCACTTTTCCATCAAAATACTCCTAAAATTGTAGTTTTCACTACTGACTGCCCATTATAATCAACTTGGAATTTTCAGAAGAACAATGTGGATTCTTCACTGTTCCACTGTATGTGTCTCATAGATCGGCTGCAGTGATGGAGATGAAACTGGTCTTGCCTATTTGTGGGCAAGAAGCAGACACTTAGAGCTGCAAGAGTCTGAGGTACTATCTAATAAAAATAATTCCACAAATTGCATGTGTGCTGCATGTTGGAGAGTTTATACACCATTGGACTTAATTCCTAAAAGTTTTACAAAAGTGGGTAATTTTTATTTTATATTTATTTAATTTTTTACGTTGGATATTTTCTTTTTTTTTCTTTTCTTTTTTCTCCTTCCCATGACATACAATTTACTCAAAGTGTACAGTATAAAGTAGGCATTCTTACCCCCATTTTAAAGATGTGGACAGAGCACACACAGACTCAAGACCTTGCCCAAAGTTGGGTACATGTGGGCTCGGAACCTGAGTTCCCGAGAGCAAATGTAGCATTGGCCCTGAGCAACAGGGAGGCTGTCCGGCAGTGGTTGTGGCTGGGTGTGCTCTTCCACGGCTTCCCCGCCGAGGGCCCGGGAGTCACTGGTCATTAACCCCGAGGTCAGGGCGAGTCACAGCTGCTGTGATTCCAGGGGGAAAGTGTGCTTATTTACTTGAGCCAGTGGGAAAGGACTGGGAGGTGAACATGGCTAAAGTGTAGAGAGGTGAGGAGGGGGAAGGAAAGGCGGGGGATTCGATGAGCTGTCAGGACATGGCATGGTGAACTCGAACCTCTTTAGACCATGCTGTGTGCTGACTCAGCTCTGGGCCTTTGCACATGATATCCTTATGTCACTATTCATTGGAAGGCTTGTTTGAATATTTAATTAATATTTTTGACTATTCTAATTAGACCAACATATGCTACTCTTATGTGCTAATTACTGTTGTACGTCCTCATGTAAGAATACTGCATGAGGGAGAAAATGAGGGAGGGGGTAGTGCTGTTCAAAAAGAAATGTACTCATTACCTGACTTATGTAGCTGTAACCCCTCTGTACATCACCTTTACAAGAATAATTTAAAAATGAAAGAATACTGCACGAACTGAACAGGTATTTAATATCAAATTGCAGGGTTAATGGGAAAAGAGAAAATATTCAAATAGATAAATTAGTGAAGGAGATCACCCCAGTTTTGTGATCTACTCAACACTAAGAAGAAAATAAACCAGGGAATGGGAAAATAGATCTGGAACATTTTCTAGATCTAATTATCCTTAAGACAGCGCCTCTCCTGAGAAGACCTCCTAACCCAACACATCTAGGATGGCTGACTCTCTCACATGGATTTGTCACATGTCTTGTTACAACCTAAGGGAGGGCGGATTTATCTTAGCTCACACTTTCTGAGGTTTTAGCCCATCATGGTGAGCATCATGGCGGGAGGAGGTGGGGGGAGATGTGGAGAAGGATAGTCCCCCCATGGTGGACAAGACGGAAGCACAGAAAGAAGGGGGGATTAGGGACCACGTCACTACCCTGTGATCTACTTACTCCTGCTAGGCTTCACTTCCCAAAATCATACCACCAGTTAAGTACTGAGCATTCAACACCAGGCTGGGTGGGCAGGGGGAGTTCATGCTCAAACCATAACACTATATTTACACTCTCATTGGTTTCTTACCTAGTGAGTGTACTCACTGAAACACAAGAATCAGGTTTTGTGCCTGGAGCTCGAAAGATATCTGACACAGCTTTGGTGTTGAACAATTACTTGTAGTGTGGATGGATGGTGTTCCATACGCCTCAGGCGGACACATCAAGCCTATTTCCAGTTATGTCCTCAAAACTGTGATCTGTTTGTATTCTTCCTAACTACTGCTAGCTGTCCTCTTTTCCTTCTTTCTCTTTTTTTAAAACACATTTTGGGATTTTAATGAATGAGAATGATTTACACTGCAGCATATGGCTACTTTAATTAAGCAAAGGGTATCATTTTAGTAGCATAATAAATAGTGTATAATTTCTCAGGCCTCATGTGTGTTTGCAAGCGTACCATGTGGGTGACATAAATCTTTCTGTACTTGGGAGGGATGGAAAGATTCCCTATGGCTCTGATCTGCTGTGCATGGAAAATAATAACTGGACATCCCAATGTCTCTGGAAGAGGCAGATAGCACACCAGAATCACCTGGGGTTTCCCTGAATGTGGCCAAAAGAAAAGGAGCTAGAAGGAAGAGTGGGAGGGGGGAAGAGCCACCTGCTACAGTCCATGCGTGCCCCCTATGAGCAAGAGACACTGCCCGTCACTGAAGAGGCAAGCCTCCGTGCTGCTTAGAGAATTGACAAACCAGTCCTGGGCTCCTGAGCTTTGTTGCTAAGTGTGCAATTGGGTCTGAAGAATTACAGTCCATCTGGGAGAAAGGGTGGACTAAAAATAAAGGCAAAGGAAAAGCAAGTTTGGCCCATGTGTGCAAGGAAAGCCAGTAGAATGGAGACGTGGTACATAGACACCAAACAGGTGAGAAACAGATCCTGAGAGTCTGTGTGGGGTCAGGGTATTTCCTGACTGGGATGCCTTTGACCCTGCAGATGGTCCTGTCCTGGCTCTCCCCAGGGTGGTGATGGAGACGAAGGTTTTCCTCGTCCAGTGCTTTCCCTCTTTAGGAGCATTGGCTGCTGTACTCAATACCACGTGCCACATTTCCCCCCATGGAACTCAAAGCAAAGTTCTTGAAAAACTCACCTGTGCTTCATCTCCCTATGGGAGCATAGCAGAGAAGGAATCACGGAGCATATGGAACTACCATTGACTCTAAAAAGGCGAGTCTCATCAGAAGGAATGGGGAGAAGGCCTCAGCAGAAATAGAAGGTGGATGAGCCCTTCATTTTATGTTCTGTGCATCCCTTCCAGGAGATAGCAGTTCTGTTTCTCCATTCTGGATCTACCTACCAAAGAGATAGGGAGTGGAAGAATGAATCTGAGTGGCAGAGCATTTATAGAAAAGACATACCTTTGTATTTTACATCTTTTGAGAAGTCCAATGAGAGCGAATTGAAAAATAGATCCGGGAAAGAGTGTAGAGAACTCTGAAGGCTCATTTATTGGCATCTGCCTGAAACATGCAAGCTGTTATGTATGGAATCAGCTGCTCTCCATCACAGTAGATCTCACATCTCCACGTGGCTATCCCACTCATGTCGGACTCCAATACTCTTATTTTCCAGCTGTCTGCCCTAGTGAGCTCCTTTCCTCTAAAGGAACCAGGGTATGCCCATCAGCTGATCCATAAATCACCCCAGGGACCTCTCAGCCCTCTATGTTAATAACCAATCCCCAAGCCCACCGCTTTTACTATCTTCAGCCTCTTAACTCTTTTCTAGTTTCTGAGAAAACTGTTGTAACAACCCAACTGGGATCCCTATTTCTAGCCCCGCACCTCTCCGTTTCAGACTCACGATATCATTTCCTGCTTAAGATTCTCCAGGCCCCTTCATGGGGGGAAACAATGGTAGCGTTTTTTTGTTTCAAGCAGAATCTCAAGGTATAAGAGGCAATAGCCAAATGCTCCACGGAGTGGCCTAGAGGATTCATTTTGTTCCCTATCCTCCATACCACTAAAGAGCCCAGTGCTTCCACAAATACAGTCTCACAGAGAACTCTCAGCTTCTTGGTATGGTCCATGAGCTGGTCCCAGGCCAGCTCACATTTTAGGCTCATTGGAGCCTAAATACACAGCCTACTGGCTTGTGTATATTGCTTTCCTAGGCATCTGATGCTGCCCATTTATGCCCCTTGGCTCATCCAACTTCCCCTTAGGTCCAAGCTGCTACCCTCCCTTATGCACTGCCCCCTCGTCATCTGATTTCATCAACCTCCCCAGAGTCTATCCAAACATCCTATCAGGAACCTTTCTGAGCAATCCCCACCACCACAGAGTCAGCTGTGTCGAGTCTCTGCTTCCTCAGCCTCATGGCTTTAACTGAGCCAGAGTCCTATGTTGCGTTGTGTGCCTGGTCTTCCCCAGGAGTGTGGGAACTCCTCGAGGACTGGACTATGGCCCAGTCATCTCTATCTTTGGCTGCTGGCACAGTGCCTATGCTTGGCACTTAGCAGATGTTCAATGAATCTTCATTGCACTGAGCTATGAAATGCAGAACCAGTGCCTCCCCCACCTTGAAGAAGACATCGCAGAATCCCGCTGTGTTGCCTGATGGCCACCAAGATGACAGACCTCCCCTTTCCAGCCTGTGGCAGCAGAACAAGGATACCTGGCATCATCCCCAGGGGATTCGGGCTGGCAGGTATGGGCTCTGGTTGGTGGATGGCTGTTTCTGTTGTGCTCTCTCTCTCTCTCTCTCTCTCTCTCCTTCTGTGCCATACTTAAAGGAAACATCAGCCCTTATCACAGATAAAATGACTTATCAAATACCTTGGGCTTGAGGCGAGGGAGCAAAGCTATTAGGCAATAGAAAGAGATTGTTCCAAGATTCTAACTGACAGGCAGCTTTTTTGAGCAAGAGATGAGCGATGAGCCACTTGTTTCCAAAGCCAGATGGAGGAAGGGCTTCATCATCCCTCTCTCCTGACAGGAGCTGATCCAAGACTGACTCAACAGGCACTTAATAGAAAAGGCCTAGAGGACAAAAAAAGTCCCAGGTCACTGTGTTCTTTGCGGTGGGGATGGAACATATTTAAGAGGATACCCTTCCTTCCGCTGTTTAAAATAGTCAACCTGGCAGGGTGATACCCTGCCCAGAAAAGTACACCGGTTCACAGTGTCCGGTCACATAACTCCCACTGTGAAGTGCTGTTGGTCTTACCCCCACTCCCACACCCCCAGGCCTCTGAACTCTAAACTAGGAGGGGCGGGGTGGAGGTGGTAAAGGATTGTGTCCTTGCACAGAAACAGGGCCCAGTAGACAAATACTTATGGACTTGACCGGTTTGAGGGAGCCCTGCCCTGGGTGTTTTTCATCAGCATCTCTGCCCCAGCCTTTCTAGCAGAGTCGGCCTGGTAAGGCTGGCAGGCTGGCTTGGGGATCTCAGCTCCCCTCCTCTCTGGCTTTCCCTGGTGACTGGCAGCGCTGGTAAACAGCACTCAGAGGGAGGAGACTGGAGATGCACTGGCCTAGATGGAGAAGCAAGGTGATTGGTCCCTGTTCTTGCCAAGCGATATAATTGGCTCGCTGTCTGAAATGGGACTCTGTGATTGGCTCACCAGGCAATAAGGGAGGCTAATGAATCCCTTCCCTTTAGGCGATTCCTGCTAGCTTTCTAGCTGGGTGAGCAGGGCTGGCGGTTGCCAGGCTTGTTCAGTCTAGTCTGTTTGATGCAACCTGGAGGTACAGAAGCTGCTCACAGCCCAGAGCAAGTAGCCTTTTTTCTAGACCTGCTGGAAGGGAATTGGCGTGGGGGGTCAGCCGAGGTCTAGCACAGTCTTTCTTTTTTCTGGGTAAACAAAAAAACTATTGATATTCCTGCCCTCTGGACTTAATATCTTTAACTGTAGGCAGAAAAACCAAACCACCTAAATGCTGGGCCCTGTCTTTGCTTTCTCTTTTTTTCTTTGGGTTCTCTTCTGGGGTTAGACCTGTATTTGCCTTTTTCTGCAAGTGAAAAATGTAGGTTACACGCTGGGCCATCAAGTCAGGAAGGATTGGGAGTTAGAGTGAGGGGCTCTGCCACTCAGAGCAGGCTGGCATTCTCCTTACTGTCATGTTTGGGAGTCTATGGAAATACTACTACTACTACTACTAATTATTATTATGTTATTTATATATTCTATTGGAATGGCTAAGAGTTCACATAATAATTCTGGGTACCATTTTAACCTTCACTTAATCGGCATTTTTGCATCTATCCTCAAAACCGTCATGATCAGCTTTTAAGGGGGGAGGGAGAGCGGGCACTAAGGTCTGCAGATGGGTTGCTTTCACCTGGGTGCTCTGGCTGCTGAGCCACGCCCTCGGCCTTGTTTTGCTCAGTGGTTGTTGTTGAGGTAGAGTCTTGCTTCCTGCCAAGGTGTTGCCTGGGCACAAACTGCCTTAGTTAGGCTTCCTGTGTACCTAGGATGATGACACACGTGACATGTATCACTATGTCCAGCTCCTTGTTGAGAAGGGGGGGGTGGGAAGAGAGGGGGAGTCTCACAAACCTTTCTGTTGAGGGCTGGCTCAGTGGCTGACTTTCCTTGTTTTGCCCAGCTTGGACCCTGCCCTAGCTTGGGTTGATTTGCACTGCCTATGTGTTCCTCTGGCACACCGCTCCCCGCCCTCCCAACTCATTGCACCCCACCCAGCCGTGGCATCATAAGAATAATAAAGGACATAGTTAAGAGTCCTTCAGGGCCTCTCCTCCAGGCCAGAGCCCTGACCTCCTAAAATGGTCAGCCTACTGAAGAGGACATACCTTCTCCACTGGGCTTTTCCTTTCAGAACAGCTTCTGCTGCCTGCCAGCTTGGCACGGCCTAAAGATGTGGATAGTGTCTGAAATCCTGTTACCCAGAGAATTGAGAAAAAGGCTCAGGCTGAGAGACAGCCGTAGCTGATCAGGAAAGTGGGGAAGGAAGGCAAGGAGAGAAGAGAAGACAGGAGAAAAGAAGAGAGGAGAGGTAGGGAGGGAGAGAGGGGGAGCAAGAGAAAGTAAGGGAGGGAAAGAGAGAGAATGAGAGAGAACAGAGCAAGCAAGAGCCTGGTTTCGAGGACACAGGGAAGAGGAGGAGCAGCCTGACTCCCAGGCAGCTGTGTCTCCCTGGAGAACGTCATGGGTGGGGCTCCACTCCCAGGGTCCTCCTCTTCCTCCCTCTGGCCCATGGGGAACATCTGGTCTTGTTATCCAGCCCCTCTCAGTAATTCTGAAGGAAGGGACAGAGTAAACCACAAGTGTGCTGTTCATTTATGCAGGGTTATTTATATTCTTGGTTGGCCTCAAAAGGAGAAAGTCGATGGCTTACATTATTTTTTTTCCCCAGAAAGATCTAAATGTTCCCTAATTAACCTATTAGTTTAAATTATACACCCTTAGCCATTTATTTGCTAATCAGAAACCTGAGCACCCCCAATTCAAAGGAAAGATTCTCTCTACCAGCCTCTCTACCTTTCTTCCCCTCCCCACTGTGAAGTGTTTAAGTCACTTGTCAACACAGAGGGAATAATAATAATAAAAAGAGTGACATCTGATCAGAGAGTAGGGGAGTGGCAGAGGGAAACAAAGCCCCATTGCAGTCAGAGCTGATGGCAGACTCCTCCATATTCATCAGGGAGGAGGTGACAGCAGAGCCAGCGGTCCCCTGGTGCTGCTGGGAGCAGCAAGCTGGGCCCAGCTACCTCCAGGCCTCCGTCTCCAGCCAGGCGCTGTTAGGGCTTCATGTCTCATTTTCCCATCAGGAACCCTAGAGGCCTCAGGGGTACTGCTGTTTATTTTCCAGATGGTGTTCACCTTTGAGTGTACCCTAAAAGACAGAGGAGACACACCCATATCCGCACACCTATTTCTATTTATTTGGGAGGGAAAAGTGATTGTGATCACTTGTAGCCACCACAAATATTATTGGTACATCAAAGAGGAAAACGCACCTGAAGACATGACAAAAAAAATCAGCTAGCCTGTTATTACATTTAATTCCTGCTCCATACCCTGCAATTGCACCTATCTTTTTATTTTCCTTCCCGCTTCAGGAAAGACTGCCAGAGAGGAAGGATGAGGTGATTACGAGCAGAATCTTGAGTTCATTTCTATGTGCAAATACACATCTTAGCATGAATACTAATTGCAGCCGGTATTTATTGGGAGATTCCAGGGCAGATGTGTGGAGCACTTGCAATCTTGGTTTCTGGATTCTCACAACAGCCCGACCAGGTAGGAAATGGACATCTTGTGTTATATGAGAAGAGGAGCCCATCTTATATCTGTGAATGTCCTAGCTTATAGACAGGTAGACTGAATCTTCAATTCATGGCTTTGCATTTGCTGGGCAATCTTTCTACCATGTGAGCCACGCCCCTAGTCTCTGTACTCTTTAGGGTGTTTTGTTTTTTTTTTTTGGCTGATAGGATCTCATGCTTTTGTCCACGCAGAGCCTGGACTGTAACCCTCCTATCTTTACCTCGCTAGTGATTGGATTATAGACATGTGCCACTATAGTGAACTCATCTTTGAGAAAGCATGTCATTCACTTGTGCCAGGATTGGCTTAGATCTTCCTGCCTCCACTTCCTGAGTAGCTGGGTTGACAGGTATCTACCACCACACCGGAAGTAGACTGCATCTTAAAGAGGTGACATTATTTTCCCAGAGTCACAAAAACAGTGAGTGTGTGAGCCAGTTTGGATGCTGCTAGACTCCTGAGGGCCTGTTCGAAACAACTTGACTATTCCGTGTCCCAGAATAAACATGATAAGGCAAGCAATTTGCAAATCTTTCTGCTTACTTTGGGTGACAGATTATTTGTGACATCCCGTGCAATTGCTGGTGCAGAGAAAGAGAAGAGGATTGAAGGCTAAAAGGCCCACACACATTGCAGTTTGTAGCCCTGCTCAAGTCTTGCTGGCCTGGCCATATCTTCCAAGGCCCCTTGCAGATAGACATGGCTTCAGGGCCATGGTTTTCTTGGAGAAGAGTACTCAATTACCTCGGGGGGGGGGAGGGAGGGATCTGCTCCATGTTCTAAGGGACCACCAGGGAAGCTGGAGGTGTAGATGTGGGGCTTAGGCCACCATTCGAGCATGATTGTCCTTTGTCAGAGGAAAACCAAATGCTTTCAGATGCCTGGCCAAGGAGAAGGGTAAGGGCCAGGGAGGAGGTTGGTATTCGTGGCTGTGTCACTGTGGGAGATGTTTAATGAGCATTGAAGAGTGCAGAAAAGGGTTCCAGAATCCCCGTGATCAGAGGCCAGAACTTGAGCAGCCTGGGACCAGGGCAGACTTACAGAGTAAGAAAGTCGGTCTGAGGAGGAGCCAGGAGGACTTGGAGAGATCTGGGCACTGTGGGTTTTCTTGAAAGCAGAAATTGGAGGACAATCTCCTGAAATGGAATGATAAATTCTGAGCATTTACACAGTTAGGTCCCTCCCTGCCCCTGGCCCTGATTAGATTCTTACTGCCATGGGTCCCTGAACAAAGAACCACTGTCCCAAACTGTCCTAGCAAGGGACAAGTGTTTGACTAATGTGATTTGGCAGCTTTTTTGGAACCCCGGAAGCCAGGACTAGGCTGCTGGGTTGCTTTTTTTTTTGGTTAATGGAATTTTATGAGAAGCTCCATATAATGAGATACACAGCAGGCTAGCCTTGTGGTGGTGGGCTGAGATCTTTGCTAGGAGGGTTCCACAGGGCACTGGAACCCAGATGGAAAACCACAGTAACCAAACCCCTTTCCATCTGCTCCAAGATGCCCCAAGGAAACAACACCCTGTGGATTGAGGGTCCTCAGATGTGGCCTAAAATCAAAACCACTCAGCATGCCCAAGACAGGGAAGGGACGGACAGACTGGGTGGGGAGAAAGGAAATAAAAGCCTGCAGGAATGGCTTCCCCTCCAACTTCCTCTGTGACTGGTATCAAGGAAAGGGAGCCCTGGGGACAAGCCCTCCTCTCCCACTCACCATGCTGTGTGATCTGTGGCCCGCGTCAGACAGGGACTGTCCAGACCCCTGGGACACTTGCCTGCCCTGAAGAGCTTGGAGCCACGCCCAGTCTGGTCCTACTGCCAAGCGCCCTGGGACAGGTGGCCTGGGATGAATCAGACAGCTCATTAGCACTCGGTCCCCGCCTAAAAGGAGCCAGAAACATATAAATTGCTCCCAAGAGAGGGAGAGAAGGAGGCAGAGAAAAGAGAAGGAGAGAAACCAACAGGAGTTACATCAGCCAAACAGACTCACAATCTGGATTGAGAGCTGGTTCTCCTGGAAGAGCGGCAGAGGTGGCTGGCTGCCCCCAGAGGTAGGACAGCTGTGTTGGTGTCTCATTACCAGCATGACAAATGCTCAGGTGTGAGTGGAGTTCTCTCTCCATGGTTAATCTGGTGTTTCACATCTTCGCTCTTTCCTAGCTCATTGCCCTGGGCATTTATTATAGTAAGTCAACCTCCAGCTCTGTCTTTAGTACGATGGAGATTTCTGCCTAGTAAGAATCAAATGGGCACAGTACCTGATGTGGCATTAATTAACCTGAGGGTAAAGAAAGCAATGGGATTCACAGCAGGGCATTATGGAGAAGAGAGCAATAAAGAAGGTTCTGGAAGGTTGTGATCTAAATGTGATCCAATCACTCTCCATCTGCATGGCATTGGCAGGACCCATGAAACATAAAATCTTAGGGTACCTCCTACTCTATCCAGGAGTGTATGAGTCTAGCACCCGCCTAACCCAAAATGCTTTCAGATTCCTTATGGTGACACATCTTTAATTTTTCTATCCACACTGTCCTAACTTTTGAGTCTAGCATTCCTATTGATCTCAGTTCTGTGTGGGCAGACCTGGGGAGAAAGGAACTGGAGGTGGGAAGAGGAGCAAAGAAATTATTCATGTGAACGATGGGGAAGGAAGTCTTAAGTCTGCAATTAAAGATGACTGCCCGCAACTAATACATCCAGTGCCCAGATCTTGGTTTTCAACATTGTTCTCTAATAAAAGGAACCATGGCTCTGTGAAAAAGTGGCTGACTTCAAGACTGCTGGTCAGAAGGATACAAGGATTATGGAAAGCCCCCTGTGGTGTCAGAACTTAAAGGGGGGTGCAGCACACACACACACACACACACACACACACACACACACACACACACACACAGACAGAGAGAGAGAGAGAGAGGAACATATGGCAAAGGACATAAGAGCCAACTGAAAGAGCTCCCCATGGCCAAAGCCACAAAATTTGAATAAGCAAATGAAACAATATTGGATACACAGCCAAGGTATAAAAGGTATATAAATGAGCCAATACTAACATAAATAAGTAAGTACATGAAGCTTTGCGCCATGGCAGCAGCGTAGCCGATGAGGTTTATCTGAGGCATGATTATTGCTAATTGAAAACTTTTCCCAATGCCTAAATGAGAGGGAAAGGGGAAATCTCTTACACATAAGAATTCCACACCATGTATTTTATTTTATTGCTTACCCTTCCAGCCTTTTTTTTTTTTTGTTGCTCTAGTTATTTTTGAGATAGGGTCTCTTTCTTTTCTTTAAGAAAACAAAACAATACCAAAAAACCCCTCAGTCTTCCTTCCTACCAGCTGAGATGACAGATACATGCCATTGTACCCAGCTATTGGTTTTTGCTTAGTCTAACCTTGAATGGCAATACTCCTAGCCTCTGGTTCCTGAGTAGCTGGGATGACAGGCAGGAGCGACTATACCTGGCTGACACCATGAACTCTTGAAGCAATGACTGCGGTGTTTCACCTCTGAGGATTTCCTCCTTGAAGCCACAACCCCAGTGTGATCACAAGGCAAGCATCAGGCAAAGTCCAACTGAGGGGAGGAAGCAGTCTGCGAAACCGTCACGGTACTGGTACAAGGAAAGCCTGAGAAACCATCCCTACAGAGACAAGACAGCCACATGCAATGCGGTGGAGCTGTAGGCAGAAAGAGCAGCTTAGGTAAAAACTCAGGAAGTGTGCCTAAACTAGAGACAATAAGGATGGGCCCGCGTGCATTCATTCACGTGGCCAATGTCCCATACCGCTGTGAAACGTTAATCACAGGGAAGCGGACTGCTGCACACAGAGGAAACTGTGCTCTCTCTTCGTGTCTTTCCTCTGTGACGCTCAAACTGCTCTAAAAACCAAGTCGATATATATTTTTTAAATGTTGCCAGAATCATGTGTCTCCTATGAAGCATGAGTCATTTGACTGATCCGGGCTGAGCTTTGTTGAGAACCGACTGATTCGCTTTGTTGAAAACGATGAGGATAGATCTGGGGACTGGGGTTCACATCTACGATCCCAGACACTTGGAAAACTGAGATCTGGAGGACTGTGGTTTAAAGCCAGCCCATGCCGAAAAGTCCGTGGGACTTCATTTCCAAAGCAAAAAACCTGACTGGTGGCATGACTCGGGCAGTAGAGCACCAGCCAAGCAAGCATAAGGCCTGGAGTTAAAAGAAAGAAAAAAAAAATTACAGGGTGCTGGTGGCTCACGCCTGTAACCCTAGCTACTCAGGAGACTGAGATCTGAGAATCATGGTTCAAAGCCAGCTCGGGCAGAAAAGTCCCTGTAAGACTCATCTCTAACTAACCACTAAAAAACTGGAAGTGGAGCTGTGGCTCACCATGGTAGAGCACTAGCCTTGAGCAAAAGAGCTCAGGCTCTGAGTTCAAGCTCTATGACAAAAAAAGAAAGAAAACTCTGAATAAAGGATTGGAGTGGGCTGGGCCTGGGAATGTGGCTTAGTGGTAGAGTGCTTGCCTAGCACGCATGAAGCCCTGGGTTCGATTCCTCAGTACCACATAAACAGGAAAAGCCACAAGTGGTGCTGTGGCTCAAGTGGTAGAGTGCTAGCTTTGAGTGAAAGAAGCTCAGGGACAGTGCCCAGGCCCTGAGTTCAAGCCCCAGGACTGGCAAAAATAAATAAATAAATAAATAAAATTGGAGTAGGCACTATTAATTGTCTCCCCAGTTTGTACTCTCTTGAATACATTTTTCATCAGGGGGACAAACCCCTGTATCAGAGGGGTAAGTACACACAGCGTGTGTGTGTGTGTGTGTGTGTGTGTGTGTGTGTGTGTGTGTGTGTGTGTGTGTGTGGTTGTCTTGAAGGTCTCCGTGGGATCTTTTGGAGGAACTCAGCCTTCTAGAATCAAAATGGAAATCTTCATTAGTAAAAAGCCCTCTGCCCAGGGGCTGCTCCCCCTCTTCCTGCCTGGAGTCTGGGCTAGTACCCTGTCCAGGCTGCAGTCACATTGACCTTGGCATATGAAGGGGGCAGGGCAGAGGTGGAGACACCCTAAGGCCCTAGGTCGCATTGCTGATGGCTGCCAAGTCCAGGACCGCCCACTTCTAGGCTCAATTAAGCGAACCACATAAACCCTTCCTTGAACATGGTAGTAGTTACCACTTTTGTTATGTGCAACTGATACTCTAGGTACCTCACCTAAGAACCAACTCCTAGACAGGGAATCAGGAGAATGGGGAGAAGGGAAGAGAAAGGACGTGCACTGTGGAGGTTCTGTAGTGAAGATGCTCACACAGAGAAAGACAGTGGTAGGGAGAAAACTTACGTTTGGGAACCAAAAGTAACAGCATGGCTACTGAGTGTTGCTTTTATTGAGATGAGTTTATGGTAAGCCGTAGAGCAAACTGGCACAGAGTGGTGCATGAATCATTTGCTGATGGATGACAGCACAGAGGGAAAGACTCCACTTTCTCTAGGTCACCCGGTAAGTGGAAGGCAGAGTTGGGAATGAAATCGGGATGATCCGGCCATGTTGGTCTGTATGAGGGAATGGAGCTGGTGAGGAAAGAAGAGATGGAAAGGAGAGGCTGGGAGAGGCTGAGCTTCGGTTTGGGGTCCTGAGGAGGAGGGAGATCAGGACATTCTTTGCATGCTACAAGAGAGCAAAGAATAAACTTGGAATTCGGGTAATCAAGGAGAGAAGAATAACTATACATAGCTGGGTTTTCAGACAGAAGATGTAATTCTTCAAGACCTGGTATGAAGACCTCAAGCAACCATCCCGTGAGTAAGAAATATCAGAAGAAGAAGAAAAACTCTAGACTTTTGGAAATTTTTCTGCACAAAAAATTCAACGTAACGTATTCATCACTGAAAACTCAGCACACAGGGACAACTTGTTTCTAGCCCCTCTATGTATTCCCCCAAGTGGCAATTTACTTTTGCTTTTCAATACACTTCCCCCTGTTTGAAAAAAAAAGTTTAACATGTATTACTTAAACTCCAGGCAAAGCTTTCTGTTGTGGAAGACAGCTATAGAAAACAACTAAAGCATGTATGGCTCGCTCTGTAGCCGTCTTAGTTGACTGGGAGAAATCAGTGGACAGTGGTGATGGATATTACTTAGGAAGAGGGGTATTCATTTGAGGATTTTCTTTTTCTTGAAATAATAAAAGACCAAGCCCAGGGCTGGTATGATGGCTCTAGCATGTTTCCAGAGATCTAGAATTGATATGTGTGCATCTTCCATCCAGTTCAGACTTGTCAAGTAGGCGTAAGATGGCTGTTGGATCGCCACCATCACATGTGTGTCCCGGGCAGGAAGAAAGGAGGCATTCTTTCCCAGTGATTTTCCCTTGCTCTATGTCCTTTCCTTCTCCACAGCTGCCCTTGGTGGACAGGTGTTGGCAATTCCATCCTCTCAGAGAAGCCATTCCTGATATCCACGCGGAGGTCTCCCCTCATGCACTGACCACCATCACTCTGAAGATGTTTCTCCAGTTTAACTTAATGTTAATTTGCCCTTAAATTGTCTGCCTTGCCCAGGAGACTAAGTCTAAGACAACCAGGACACAGCTATCCCATAGCAATGTTTCTACAGTGACAAGAATGTTCCTTGATCCATCAATAAATGTATCTAGAATGAAGGAGAAAAACAATCATAAGAAGGAGCACCAAATATTTCTCCCTCCCTGATTTTGCTTGACCTGTTCCTGTCCTCCTGCCTTCTTTCCAAACACAGCCATGGTTCGAACTTACACTTGGCTGAAGTGTACCACTAGCAATGTTCTTTCCTCCCTTCCACCTGAAAAACAGTGACTGGGGGATGGTGTTTGCAGATGGCTTTTCAGCAGATATTACAACAGAGCACGGAAGGGACAAGGCCGCTGCAAAACCATCCTTGTGTGCTTCAGCATGAACCAGACAGGATGTAATTGTATGCAAATCAAGTGCCAGCTCAGGTCAAATCATGGTCGCTTCTCTGCCTTGCTGAAGGACTTCCGAGCCTCTTCGCTTGGCAGTGTGGGGCAGGTAGAGATGGAGAGCTGGTAGGGCAGCAGGTGCATGCTGGGAATCCCACTGGCATTCGGCTCAGACAGCACAGGGGCCTCCTCGGACCTAAGGAATGAGCACCTTGGAAAAGGAGGAGACTGTGACAGCCGGCGGTGGTTAGCGGCTGCCTTCTCTGGCATCCCACGAAGAGTGATCTTTGCCCTTCGTTTTTCTGCCTCTTCCTGGGTGTGGAAACCTGAAACATCTCTAAATATTGATATCAAGGGCTTCTGGCTTTTCATCCTGAACCCCTTCTCCAAGTTGTTTACCGGCTAAAATCACAGTAATCTTCGTGTCGATGTAAGATGGAATCATCTCGGCTGGAGACGAAGATGCGTGGCATGGACTCAGGGACATCTCTTATTCTGCTGCCACCCTGGATCCTGACCCTGGGGGAAGCCCAGCTTTGTGTGGGGTGGGAGCACCCCAAATCCCCAGGAAACAGAGCTGCCTGAAGGAGAAGGAAACCAAGATTTGGTAAAGAATTGTCTGTATCTGCAGCTCCTTTTGAAAATAGATGATTCCTCTGTGGGGAGGAAGTTGTCACTCTATTGTGAAAGCAATTTTGCTAAAGGGTAAAAACAGAGAGCAACCGAAGGAGACAGAGTCCGTCAAAGAGAAGGCAAGGCAGAGACAGATCCACCACAGGGAGAAAGGAACAAAGGGAGCCCAAATACTTATGGATGGGCAGGCAGTGGCTTTGAGAGATATTCATCAAGACAGCAGAAGAGTTCTACCAGGACATGTCCTGAGGATGTGCTGATTGTGCCTGAGGGGATCTGTCTCCCCCGCCCCCCCAATCCTGGAGAATCTCAGCAAGTTTGGGATGGAAACAAAGCCTGGGTAGAATCTCACTGCAGGAGCTGTGTGAAACTGGAATCTGAAGGCTGTAAATAGTCAGAGCTGCCAAAGGAACCAGGTGAAACCCAGGGGACCAACCAAGGGGGGATACTTTTCCTCAGCTCTTTGGATTCCCTGCAGGCTAATTACCTGGTTCAAGTCTTGGCTTTGCAATTCCTTGCCTAAGTGATATCGGATAAAGGATTTCACTTTTCGCATCAATGAAATGGGTACAGTGATAGTAACTACAGGTTCTTGTGAAAGTTAAGTGCTCAGAGCAGTGATTGGTGCATATTTGTTGATTACTATTAATTTGCCAATGCTATTGCTGTGACTATTATGACCCTCAAGGATTTATGCAGAGCCTGGCTTTGATTTGAAGACACCCAACCACAAGCACTTGTAACGCAGTGCAGTGAGGTATTACCAACAAGCCAATTATAGTTCCAATTTTAAAATGTCCCTCACAGGTTCGCATGTGGAACTCTTGGTCTCCAGCTGGTGCTGTTTTAGGAGTCCATGGCAGCTTTAGGAGATGGAGCCCAGCTAAGGGAAGTTGGTCTCAGAGATGTGCTTCTGACCATTATAACCCTTGACCTCTGGTCCCCTCCTTACTCTCTGCTTCCTGTCTACCATGAGATGAAGAACCTCCATCACCACACACACCTGCCACCATGATGCTCTTCCTAGAGCCAAGCAGCCATGGACCGAGGCTCCTGAAACGGAGCTGAATTAAACCCTCCCTTCCTTAGGTTGCTTCTCTTGGGTGTTTTGTCACCACAATAAGAAAAGTAACCAGTACAGAAGCCAGTTGTCCAGCTTCCAGAGGGGAGACAGAGGCATCCTGTTCATTACAACTGGGGAGGAACCTCTTACAATTTCTGTTTCTGTCGAGTTGGGCCTGGAATAAACATAGTTTGGGTAAGCAGCAAATGGATAAATGAACTGGAAACCTGGTTGTCTAAAATTTCAACCACGCTCACATTAAACTTAACACACATTCTAGATTTAAAACGAGTGATTAGGGCTGGGGATATGGCCTAGTGGCAAGAGTGCCTGCCTCATATACATGAGGCCCTGGGTTCGATTCCCCAGCACCACATATACAGAAAATGGCCAGAAGTGGCGCTGTGGCTCAAGTGGCAGAGTGCTAGCCTTGAGCAAAAAGAAGCCAGGGACAGTGCTCAGGCCCAGAGTCCAAGCCCCAGGACTGGCAAAAAAAAAAAACAAAAAAACAAAAAACAAAAAAAACACGAGTGATTAGTAACTCTTGCGAACCCATGATGAACCAGGAATCATTCTGTGTTGCGCCATATATATTGTTAGATTTCCTGAGCACATTAAGGTTTGCATGTAGTAAACTGGAAGGATGGCTTGAGTGGTAGAACAGTTGCCTAACAAGCATAAGGCCCCAAGTGCAAACCCTAGTAACACTCACAAATGTTTTTTAGTAATTATCATGGCTCTCCTTTTCTAGATGAATTAACTGACTTCAGAAGGGTTGAGCTGCTTGTCCTAGATTATGATCCAAGATGAAATGTACATGGACCCATGAAGGTGCCAGCATTTTGGTTGTTCGATGGGGTATCTATGAGTATGGTAGTATGGTGGTTACAGAACACAGGGGCAGACCATGCTTTTAACCTTCTTTAAAGATGTCTCTATAAATTCAAGTTTCAGCACATCCCTTTTGCCCTAAACCTAACAATGATAAAATGTGAAAACAGGAAGTCAACAAGAAGCCAATTGGCTAAAAAAAAATAAGACATTTTTTATAGGCCACACTAGAGGAAAATACCAAAAAGCTACAGGTTCTTGGGATGGGAGGACACTGGTCCAGTGGGCAACAGACCCGGCAAGTCAAAGGATGGGGCTGACTTTCCTGATTGCTCTCTTCATGCAAAACAGCCATTGTCATCTACTAAGTTGCCTAGGAGCTGAGTGCAGTGTGTGTTTGTGTGTGTGTGTGTGTGTGTGTGTAGTGTGTGGTGTGTGTGGTGTGTGGTGTGTGTGTGTGTGTGTGTGTGTATCAGAACCATCCAGAGAGAAGTTGTGAAAACAGATTGCCGAGCCTCACCCCCAGAGTGTTTGATTCAGTAGGCCAGGGTAAAGAGCTGGGTTTCTAACTAGTTTCCAGGGAGCCACTGCTGCTCTAAAAACATACTTTTGAGTAGCACTGTGCACCAGAAAGCCGTGGACTCAAGGGGTTGGAGGCAAATGGACCTGGCCTTGTAAACAGGTACCTTGTCAAGACAGTTCCTGATTCATGTCGGAGCCCACAGCATCCTTAGCATGGCCACAACCCAGTAGCACTGCTATTCAGCTATGCTTCTGCTTAGGTCCTGTGAGATCAATAAAAGAAAACTCTGAATTACTAGGTAGGGTAAGAGAGAAGAAAAATACAAAACAAGACAGAAAGCTCTCACTAAAAATGACTCCTGTGTACAAAACTCCTGAACAGGTCTCATGATTTAAAAAAGAAAAGTCAACAAATTAAACAACCAGAACATTAATTCCAAATAAAACTAATTATACGGATCCCCCATACGTCTTTATAAAGAAACCTGTTTAGAACCCTCGTCTACGAGGGTTCAGAGAGGTAATATGCATTAAGGTGAATAAGAATTATGACATAAAAGAGGAAGAAACTAAAAAGGAAAGAGAACCCCAGGAACCCTACAAATGAGAATGGAAGAAATAGCAGCGAAGCAATATTTAAAGAAAAAAATAGCTAAGTTTTTCCTTTCCTTCAGAGTTGAAGAAAGACACAAGTCCTCCAACTGGAAATGTATCTTGAGCACTAAGCCTAATAAGGATAAATGCACACACGTGGGTTTGTGGTTAAACTACAGAACACAAAGGATTAAGAGAAACACTAAAGCTTTCAGAAAACAAAGATCTCGTTCTTCTAGGAACAATAACTAAGCTGGATATGGCTATCCTGTAAGCAAAGGCCGAGGAAGGAAGTAACCCGATGTCTTCAGAATGCGAAGGAAAACTAACCATCAACTCAAATGTTCATAACCAGCTAAACGATCATTCTCTAAGGACACACTAAGAGAATTTACCAACCATATTCAGAAACAACGAAAGGCAAAAGCAGGAAAGTCTAGAGGGAAGATTTGGAATGCTATGCATTATGGTGAGCATAGAAATAAATAATGTAGCAATAGCTTTAAGTAGCTAATAACTGTTTCAAAATAAAATACATTGTTTTCTATATTCGAAAAAAGGCAAAATACAACTTCCAGAGTAAGCCTCACAGTCTTCAGCAAGCATTTTGAATATGAGCTGATGTGGTAATTACATATCAGTCTCCACAAATCTGTATGCATTTCTACATTTGCTTTCATACCTGATCCACTCTTGTGTGAGATAATTGTGGAAACTTGAGGCAACAAGAAACACCAGTGACATAGATGTTTTATGTGGCAATATGGAGATAGGGAAAACTTGCCTATATGTAAGGCACATAGAAGCTTCCAGAAAGGGTTGGTGATGAAGATGAATCTCTAGTCCAACCACCCTGTGGGTTGTATGCACTCATTTATTTATTTTTGGAAACCTGTCTGTCTGCTTGCCACGGGTATTTCTTTTTGATTAGCTGATTCATCCACTGCATGAAAAAGTATTTTCTGACATTTGAAGCATCCAGGAAAATGAAGGACCATTATTAAATGGGCTGGTCCCATAAGGCTGTGCTAGAGGAGGAAAAGGCCCACCCTAGCTCCCCATTTCTGGTCTGGGAAGGTTACAAGTTTGCTGGCAGGCTGTAGGTGTCACTAGACCTCTGGGAAGGGGCTGAACACTGGATGAAAATCTTGCACAGGGCTGTAATGATGACTGGTTTGCTTATCTCTCCCCATCATTTCTAAATGCAAAGAGTCTGGGGCTGACACCCCGAAGATTCTCCGTAAGGTTGAATGAATTGAGTCGGTGGGTTAGAGACAGTGGAAGTAAAGCTATTGACTCAGTCCATTTTCGTTTGGGGGCTGGAGTATGACATGTGTGGAAAGGGCAGAAGAATGGACTCCCTTGTCCTCATAACCTCTTTCCAAAATGGCAGCTAAAATTCATACTCTCAGTTTAACTTTTTTTTGGGGGGGGGAGGGCTTCAGGGTCAGAGAGGTTCAGATATCAGTGAAAGTATTTACTTCTTCATATCATTTCTAAATGGGCATCTCCTCCCTGCTCTTCTTACTCTGTGCCTACAATCTCGTGTAGGGGATTTTGATGGGCGTCTTTTCATCATTAAGTCTTATTCCCTTGTTTGAGTGGATTTCTCTGCAGCCTTTGAAAATGTTGGTCTGATTTCAAGGGAATCACTTTTCTGACTTGGTAGATTTTTTTTTTTAACTCATCTCTCAGTGGCTCAAAGGTGCTTCTTCCCCTTGGTGTTTTTTGCCAAACTGAAGTCTCCAGGCTAGTACACACCTGCTATAGAGGCTCAGGAGGTGGTGGTCCCTCTCTCAAGGTCCTTCTCTTTCACTTCTGTACAACGTAATTATCTATTTTCACACTCTCACCCTTATCTAAAACCAACTGCCCTTCCAATTTTCCAGGCTCTATCTCCCTTGCAGAGCTCATGGTCCCATCTCCTGTCAATTCTGGGTTCTTCGTCTACCCCTTGTCATCCTTTCTACCATAGATCCCCTCTGACGTTTTTCCTTCTTAGATGCCTGCCAACCAACATGGTCAAGCTCCGCCTACTGGACAGCAAAGCAAACC
The DNA here is from genome assembly GCF_023159225.1 of Perognathus longimembris pacificus. Classification (NCBI taxonomy): domain Eukaryota; kingdom Metazoa; phylum Chordata; class Mammalia; order Rodentia; family Heteromyidae; genus Perognathus; species Perognathus longimembris. Next base: position 113,496,543 of record NC_063163.1, on the reverse strand, counting down.
AGAACCTCTGCAAGCAGACAGGAGATTCTGCCTGCTCCCACTTCCCCCTTATTCCTTCCACCTGTCACATGCTTTTCTCTCAAATGGACAGTCAACTCACCTAGCTTTGACATCCTCATGGCCAGGTTTCAAAATGCTTGCTCAAAGTCAGCTGCATTCTGTATTTCCCACTTCTATCCAACCACCTTCTTTTTCTTTCAGCTCTTGGACCTCTGAATGTCATCGCCACCGATATCTCAGTGGCTGATCCTAGGCTTCTCTCCCTTTGATCCTAAAGGCCTCTCCTGTCCACTAAATCCACTTCAGCAATTTGTGAATACCACTCTCAATAATTACCAGTGGTTTGTGACTTGCCAAATTCAAAGAATAAACATTAGTCCTTCCTTTACTGGATCCTTCTGCTCCACGTGACATACACTTGCCTCTCCTGTCTTTGCAAAATTCTTCACTTCCTTCCTGGCTTGTGAACCACTGATTCTCTGTTTGCTATGCATTTGCCTCCACCCACCCCGCCTGGCACCCCTTAACCGCCATTGAAAAAGGCTGATCTCTACTGGAGTTCAGTCCTTCACTTTCCCTTTACATGATTACGTATATATTTAGGCAATGGAGAGTTCCCCCTGCTCAAGTTTTGACAGGGTTGACAGGCATGGTCAAGTCAAGCCTCTCCCCTGCACAACTTCCTTCTGGATATCTCCTGCCAGTCTTGTTTTTAATGGTCCTCGGGCTTGAACTCAGGACCTAGGCACTATCCTTGAGCTCTATTGCTCAAGGTTAAAGACCTATAGCACTTGAGCCACAGCTCCACTTCTGGCTTTTTTGTAGTTAATTAGAGATAAGAGTCTCCACTTAAACTGCGTGGGCTGGTTACGAACTGTGATCCTCAAGATCTCAGCCTCCTAAGTAACTAGGATTACAAGCATCATCACTGGACCTGGCTGCCTGCCCGGTTTAGTGGCAGTGTGACCCCTCAAGTAAGCACTTTGCATTCTTTGTCCAAAACATCCTCCTCCTCCTTCCCACTCCCATGACAGACTCCCCTACCTATGCTGGCTCGGTCAGAACATTTGAAATCCTACTCGCTACCTCCTCTTTCAATAACATATCAATAACATATACATAATTTATATATAATTATACGTAACTACATAGCTTTTATATATAACTATAAACATACATATTATATGTAAGTATATATCGTATTTTTTTCTCCACAATCTTTTCTTTCATTCCTTCTCAGAACTGCTGTCCTAGTTCAGACCATCCTCATTTCTTGCCTGGATTCCCAATAGATCTCCTCAGCCCTCAGGACTTTCCTCCTTAAATCAATCCTCCTTAGAGCAGGAAAATCTATTTTTAAGACATGAACCTGACCCTCTTATTCTCCTGACTTAATCACTTGGATAGAATCCAAAGCTGCTTAACATGGCATAAAAGGTCATTCGTGATCTGCCCCCACCCACTCCTCCACAGTCACTCCCACCCATGCCTTTGCACATGTCATTCTTAGTAACGTGGTGCTGTTTGTGAGCATGTGGCCGGCTCTCCCCGTTGCACATTCACTCTGTCTTTGCTCACACTGTCCCTCCTACCTGGAAGGACGGGACCCAGCACCCCTGAGAGAACGAGCCTTGCCTGGCAGATTCTCTCAGAGTCTCCTGAATGCCCAGGACACATCTTTACGACTGTCCCTCCCTGGTAGTTGACTGTGCTCACTTATTTATTTTTCCACTATTCCACGAGCACTTCACAAATGGAAACTTAAGAGTTCCCAGGTTGGTTTGCCCAGAGGAGGAATCAATCTACTGGGAATAGACACTTTACGGGGCACATTATTATTATAAGGTAGATTTGTCTTCTCTGGCACCTGTCTTATTTTTGTCCCTACTGGCTCAGTAAAAATTCATTATGCACTTATATGCACTTTGCTGGATCCTAGCAATGTCAGTGATGGAGATGGACAGATGGACAGATCATTTCCCTTCAATGTTTACAGATATGTGGATGTCCTTAGAAGTTTTCATCCACAGTGATGCCTAGCTAGGTACTGATGACTCATGCTTGTAAACCTAGCTACTGGGAAAATAGAGATTGAGAGGTTTAAGGCCATCCCAAGGGAAAAAGCTTTCTAAGACTTCCCCCATCTCAACAGAAAAAGTTGTGCTTGGTGGCATATGCCTGTTATCTCAGTTACAGCAGGAAGTATATGTAGGAGAATTGTGGTCCAGGCCAACCTGGTTAAAAAGATGAGATTGATTTCAAAATGGGAAAGGGGAATGAGGGTGACTATAGACAAAATACTTCATATACAGGTGTAACAGTGGAACAACACAACCTGAAGGGGAGGAAAAAGGGAAAACAGTAGATAAGGATCAAGAAGCATTGTGTACACAAATGGACTTGACAAAATGGAATCATTGGTGTCTCTGTGTGATAATATCTGTAAAGAGATCCTCAGCAAATTATTGAGAGGTGGTCAGTATTCGGTAGGTGATAACTTTTGTTACCTTTACTCAAACTGCCAAAAATAAATGTGGCATAGGAAAAATTGAAGATAATTAAGTTTAGAAAAACCACTCAAACTCCTCTGGCTTTTGTTCTGTGATATGTCCAATGATGCAAAATTCAGGGATGAAGACATGTTAGTGGCAGGCAACTATACATTAGAGCCTCCAAATTTCCCAGCTTCTCTTGAAAAGGAATTGAGCTGTTTTAGCTAAAATTGACTGTGAGCAAAAGGAAAAACCAACTCATTTTGGAATCTGAATGTATAGTTGCCTGCCACTAACATGTCTTCAACTAGGAAGATACACCCCTAACATTCGTATAAAGCTAATAAGGATAAGACACCCCCCCCCTCTTTGGTTTAGGTCAGAGATGGGGACTTAAACTCAGTACCTCCTAATTTTGCTCATTGGCTAGCGCTCTACCAACAAAGCCATGCCAACAACCAACCCCAAGGAACTCCTTGGGGATAAAGACTGTATACTATGATACCTAACTCACAGTAGGAGGTATTTTATATGCAATTATTGGATTGTGTTTACCTAGATACCAGAGCTGAGCCTAAGATGTCCATTGGATCTTAGAAAGAGGGTCAGCTTGATGCTATAACCCAGGAAGCTGAGCTACAGCTCTTTTAAGCCCTCATTTTTCAGATAGACCTGGCCTCAGAGCCCTTTATGGAGGGAAAGAAGAGAAAGAGGGGTGGTTGCCCAGGGCGGTAGCTGGGAAAATCAGCCATATGGCTTATTGTCTTGTCTTGTCTCTTCAGCTTGGTACTTTACTTCTGGAAATAATTGAATGTCAACTGCAAGCATGGAGATTTTTATTAGACATGTCCTTATCAAAGTGAAAAATCTCACAGTGATCCTGCCTGCTAACCTACCTGTAAAAGGACCATCCACTTGGCTTTACAATGTAATCTCTCATTCTCCGTATCCAAACCCAGTGCTTGCTCCTCAAAAGTCACTTTCCTACGGTACACATCACATCCTCACTTCTTAGGGTCTTTGACATGGAACCTTGCCAAAGGCTTATTGAAAGTCTGAGTAAATTATATCCACCACTTCCCTTATCTACATGCCTATTTATTCCCATCCAGAACATCCATAAATAAACATTGGCTCGGTCCCAAGGTTCAATCCTCAGGGCTTTGTTCCTGTCTTCTTTACTCTCTCAAGTAGGGATCACAGCTACTGTGAAAGCTTTAACTGCCTAGTCTCCTGGGATGACCTCTATGGCACTGTGCTCTTTCCAGGGCTCCACTGCTACATCTGCAACCAAAGGCTCCCTCCCCTCGGTGGGAAACAGAGTAGCATCACTCTGTCCCCCTCTTGGCTCTCCTGGCTCTATTGTTTCAGAGGCCTCAGCCCTGTGACTCAGCTCAGGGGCCTCAGCCCTGTGACTCAGCTCTGACTCCCCGATCTCCTGCCCCCCACTCCCAGCCGGTAGCCAATTAGTCATTAAGACCTGTGCTTTTCTTCATCATGCCTCTTGGATTTCTTCCTTCCTTTCCTTTTTGTGCTGTCACCCCTCAAATATAGGCCCTTGTGACTTTATTCCTGGAGTTATCACATGTGCCACCTTGTACACCTCCGCTTCCACTAACTCATTTCACATCAGCTCATAGTAAGCTATTGGCTTTGCAGACATGGAGATCTGTATGCAAATCCTGGGGCTGTCATTTACAAACAGGTTGAGCTCGGACAAGCCATCTTAGCTCTCTGAATCCCATGTTTTTGTCTCTAAAATACATCAGTAATAAGAAATCAGTTAGCGTCAGCATTATCACTGGGTTCTAGGTAATGTAAATTTATGAGTTAGTGATTATCACTACAATTATTTTACAAATGACAGAGGCTAGGAACATTACTTTGTTCAACGTCACATAGTAAATATTCAGGGCTGCTTTTCACATTTAGGCAGTTTGATTTTACAGGGTATATCTAAGCCCTCTGCTACTCTGCCCCCTAAGATACTAGTTATTCAATAAACATTAGTTTTTATTAATAGTGATGATTGTAAAGTTCCGATTTGGTCCTCCCAAAGTATCTAGGTCAGACTTTACAGGATAAAAGTCCATTAACCTGGGCTAGAGGTAAGTTTGAATGGTAGAGTACCTTCCTAGCAAGCAACAGGCCTTGAGTTTAAACCCCAGCACCACTGATAAACAAATACATTTAAATTTAAATTAAATAAATTATATTTTGCTAAATAAAAATTAAATTACTATTATATCAAAAGGTACACTGTTAAATTTACTACCTAAAATATTTTAGTTTCTTCTCACTACTATGATTTAAAAAAAATTGATACTAATTCTTTTTTTAAATAACAGGTATTATATATTAGGAAAATACTTCCAGTAAAAAGTCTAAAAGCTGGATACACTTAAAAGACAGCTACTTGAACAGATGTGAAATTACCCAAGCAGATTCAAATGAAGGGTTAAAATCCTAAAGAAACAAATGTGTAGTCTTGACTGCATGTATTAGAAAACAAAGCCAATTATCTGCATATTTCTTTCAAACGTCTCAACAAGAGAAAAATAATTAATCCCAAGGAAAATAACAAAGAGCAGAAATCAATAAATAGAAAACAAATGTATAGCAAAAAGTAAAATGAACAAAGCCAAACTTTGGTCTTTTGAAAACTCTAAATTAATAAAGTAACAATAAATTTAATAAAGTAAATTCAATAAAGCTCTAGCTAGATTGACAAGAAAAGTAGGACAGAAATAAATAACAGATATCAGGAATTAATAAAAGGAGTCATCACCACAAACCCTACAGACATCACATAAATAACAAGACACGGTCATGCAGGACTTGACTCTAAATTTAAAAAAATTGAAACTTTCAATAAAATGTATAAATCTCTGGTAGTGGTGGGGCAGAATCATTTACCAAAGATGACATAAAAAGAATTTGAAAATCTGAACAGTTCCATACTGTTAAAGAAATTAATCCTATACTTGCATAGCTGTTTGGTGTAAGTGAACTGAACACCTCATGGGGGGAAAGGGAAAGGGGGAGGAGGGGGGGTATGAGGGACAAGGTAACAAACAGTACAAGTAATGTATCCAATGCCTAACGTATGAAACTGTAACCTCTCTGTACATCAGTTTGATAATAAAAATTAAAAAGAAAAAAAAAGAAATTAATCCTATTTATATCTGCAAAGAAACCTCTGTGCCCAAGTGACTTCACTAGGAAGTTTTCAGGAAAACAAAACAAAAAAACCCACAAAATATTGTCACTTGTAAACAAACTTTCAGGAAATAGAAAGTAGACGAGTCAGCTCATTTTATGAGGCCAGCAGAATGTTGATACTGGAACTGACAAGGACATTACAAGAAAGAACGTGTGTGTGTGTGTGTGTGTGTGTGTGTGTGTGTGTGTTTCATGAAAATAGACACGGCAGTAATAAGAAAATATAAAAAAATTCAATCCAGCAACATATACATAAAAATGAACATAATGACCATCTAGGGTTTATTCCAGAATGTATTCTGGGTTTATTATGGAAGAGAACATGTGGACAAAACAAAACTGCTCACCCTAAGGTGAAGAAACAAAAGAGGATGAAAATGGAGGAGCCAGAAACCCTTAATCCCCTTCAAGGGTGCACATCCCACAATGCCACACCCCTTAAAGGTGCTATGTCCCAACCTCACCACTGAGAGGACCAAGCTTTGAGCACGCATGGACCTTTGTAGGAGCACTTCCGATCCCCACCACCGCTGTACTTGTTGGTATGTGCTCAACTCATAACACTAGCCCACGGCCCTCCGGGCGGAAGCACGGGGGTGGCTGAGCTAGCTGTGTTTCTCGGAGACTTGCTGCTTGACTGGTCTGCAGTGCACTTACTGGCCTGGGTGGTTATCCCTGTCACTCTGGAGCAGCCAGGGTGCATGAGGAACCTTTTCAATCTGCCACTAGGACAGCTGAAGTGAGGTTGCAGCTAGGTGTGAGTGATGGGTGTTTCGGCCCCACCCCACCATCAAGCTTGGGGCTTTCCAAGGGAATGAGTTTGTTGTTCTGGGTCATGGCTTCAGCATTCCAGTCAATTTCCCACTCATCACATGGCCCAGTGGACTGGAACCCACAGCCCGGGATCCCAGCCCCTGCTCCCATACCCATGCCTCCAAAGCTGATGGAGTTTGAAAAATCGGAAGCTGGAACAACAGGGATCAAAGTTGCTAACCAAGGGACGATTTATTACTGATGTGCAAGGTATGGATGCTGGCAGGGAGGCAGCAGCGTCATGTGACATCCTCCAGAAGTTCTCTAACCATCAAGAAGCTGGGCAGAGCCAGAACCAAGAGGAGGGATGGATAGATGACAGACAGACGGACTGACAGACAGAGGTGATAGATAGATAGATAGATAGATAGATAGATAGATAGATAGATAGATAGATAGATAGATAGATATAGGGGACCTGGCTCTCGTGATTACAGAGGCTATCTTCAAGCTAGATAACTAGGGAGACCGGTAGTGTGGTTCCATCCTTGCCTAAGTGGAACTGAGAGAGGATAGTATGACTCAGCCTGAGGCCCTAGTCCTAAGAACCCAAGACACTGTCCATTCAAGTCCAAAGTCCACTCGCCACACAATGTAGCGTTCTCCTACCGGAGCACAGGAGAAGACAGGCATTCCAGCCCCAAAGATATAGACTGCTTGCCATTGCTTGTATTGTCCTATTTGGGCTTCCACCAGTTAGATGAAGGTGGGTCTTGTTATTTATCCCGTTGATTTCAACGCCAGTCAGGTGCTGGGTCACACTGCTTTGCTCCTCCCTCCTATGTGGTCTCTCTAGCCCCACAGGTGGGGAAGCTCCCCCCTCGCAGTTATACTGAATTTCCTTGGCCTCATTGAAAAGTTCATTCTTCCTTCCATGCTGGAGACGGCTTTGATCCCATCCATTCATCCGCCTCTTCATCCAGAAATATCTACGGTGGAGCTATGTAAGTGCCACTCCCTGAGCTGGGCAGATTGGAACCGTGATGGAAGTGGCCCTCTGCCCCCACCCGGAGATCCAGGTTCATTAACGTTAAACCAGCAGGTGATTGCAAATGGTACAAATGAGCCAAGCAGAACTAAGCATTGTCAGAGAGAATAACAGCTGTTGGGGACGGCTTTAGATTTGGGAGTTGAAGAGGACCTCCTTCCTGGGGAAGAGACTCACGGGGGGGGGGGGGGGAGGAGCAGCTGTTTGAGGATGTGGGGCCACAGTGGCTCTGGGCCTTCGGCGAAGGACACGCTGCCCTCCGTGTGCCCTCCAGCCTCTGGCTCCCTGACTTCTCACCACTAGGAGTGGGAGTTCTTTCCCCATAACAAATGCCTCTTTCTCCACAGGCAGGAGCTTCATGCCAGCCCACCCAGCCCTGCCAGCAGCAGCAGCTGATCCCTGGGCTGTCACAATCAACAAAGACAGAGAGGCTGGGATGCAGGAGAAATTCCCACCAGAGTCACACAGGTCACCTGGCTGGGGAGACAAGTGCATGGGGGTGGGGTGGGGAACGATGGACTGTCTGCTTCCATGAAGTCACAGGGCCCCAGGAGAGAACCCGCCATCAAGACCGAAGCCCCGCTTAGGAGAACCGCCCCGGGGTTCCTGTGAAATGGAAATGCTAGCACCCACCTCATCTGGTTGACAGGAAGACTCAGAGAGAGAAGCCCGTGGCCAGGTGTGGTGAAGCATGTCTGTAATTCCCGCACTCAGGGGGCTGAGGCAAGAGGAGGATCATGAGTTCCAGAGTTAAGATGGGGTCAAACCAACAAAGCGCCATAGGGCAGCACTCAGGAAGCACCTAAGGAATGGTGGTAGGGTGAGGAACACTTCACGTGACTTTAGACGCGGCCGTGCTGGCAAGCTATATGCTCAGGTGCGCAGGTGCAGCCTGCCCTCTCCTCTCCCCAGAACCCCTAAGGAGCTGGAACCGTGACACAGTGAGGGAGGCCGGGAGCTTGGATTCCCAGGCTGGATTCATCTTGGTCACCTGACTGGAGAAACCAGAAAGGGAGAAGGCGGAGAAGGCAAGGCTACCTTGCTGTCCCAGAAACGAATTCCCTCTGCAGGGCCCCAACTCACCCAGTTGTGAAATTGCCATCCGTCCCTGCTTCTTCAGGCTCCCTTTCCTGGCCCTCCTCGGTCTTGAGGCAGGGGTGCCAGAAGCAGGGGTTGGGGGTACAGCCCGCAGACCCTGTGCTCCCCCCGCCCCCCCACAGTGAGCTCTGCTGCTTTGCCTCTCTGCTGCTCGTGGCTGACTTTCTTCAGGCAAGGATTTCCACTCCCTCCTTCCCTATTGAACCCCCCTCAAGTGGTCCCTTCTCCTTGAGCACCCTGCTAGCTGCTTCGCCATCCCTCACTACCGGCTATTAATTAATCTCATGCCCAGTTTGGGGCTGGCTCTGCACCGGATGCTGGAGACCAAACAGTAAACAAGATGTGGCTCCATTGTTCCGCTCTCTGATGGACCATGAAAAGGGCTCAGGATTTGGCTGAGCGTGATGAGCTGCGGGACAGGGCAGCCCCCTGCCCTGGGGACAGCAGCACACAGAGGACCCGGGGGGGCCCTTTCCCTTCATGATGGACCCCAGCATAGCGTGTGTGTGTGTGTGTGTGTGTGTGTGTGTGTGTGGTGTGGCTTCTCCTGGCTTCCTGGGAGACACGGAAGCCTCTGGAAGAAAGGGCTGCCCTTCAGTGTGACTCTGCGGGCTTTAGAAGGTGAGGAGACTCGGCAAATAGCTCAGTTCTTGGGGGAACTTCCCAAAAGACCCGAGGAAAGACGTAGTTACAGGGGAAAGAAGATGAGAATGTGCAGTTCTGGAAATCAATAAGCTTTTGGGTACCATGTTGATGCCTCTGCCTTTGCACCCAATGCTGGAGAGGCCCAGGGGAATATGGGTTATCCTGGACATGCGCTACCTTGCATTTATATAGCACCCAGAATTTTCCATTCCAGAGTGTTCAAAATTGGTGACATGGCAGGTTTGATCTCCCCGAATTTTACCCAGGTAGCCTAAGTGCACAGAGAGTAGGATCCGGGCTTCCTCCAGAACTGCAAACATTGCACATCTCTGCGCATGCTCAGAAGACACCTGCTGTCCTGGAAAACAACCCCTACACACACACACACACACACACACACACACACACACACACACGACCCGGGGCTTTGGGTCTGGATTCCTGCAGATGGGCGCCCTGCTGATGTCTCCCTTATTCCTCACCAACCTCATCCAGTACAGTGACTCCAAGTAAACATCCATTAGCCAAGTGGACTCCAAGTCCAGCCACTTACACCTGACCTCCTGGCCTTGATGTCAGACACGCCTTTGGACTGAGCAGAGCGCTTCCTCACCCTGACCCGTTCCTGCCGGTTTTCTCCAAGCAACAATGAGTGATCCCACTGATATCATTGGCTCAAGACGGTGGAGAAAACAGTTTCTCCTTTCCCTTATCCTCCAGAAGAAACTGGCCAACAAGAACTGTTGTCTCTACTTCCAAAAAATATTCCGCTGTTCCACTGCCAATTTCCTGGATAAAACTCCAATCATCCTCCTGAACCTCAAAACTCACCTGCTTCCTTCTACTCTTCTCGCTTCAGATCCATCCTCCAAACAGCGCTTTGAATGAGCTCCAGAAATGACACTGTCAAGCAACATTGCTTCCAGTGGCTTCTCTTCACCTGCGTCCTGGGCTCAGCCTCCTGGGTGCTGCCCCACCTGCCCATTGCCCCCACACCTGCCCTTTCAACTTTTTTTTTTTTTTTTTGGCCAGTCCTGGGCCTTGGACTCAGGGCCTGAGCACTGTCCCTGGCTTCTTCCCGCTCAAGGCTAGCACTCTGCCACTTGAGCCACAGCACCCCTTCTGGCCGTTTTCCATATATGTGGTGCTGGGGAATCTAACCTAGGGCCTCGTGTATCCGAGGCAGGCACTCTTGCCACTAGGCTATATCCCCAGCCCGCTTTCAACTTTTTGATGTGTCTGTCTAGAGGCTTGAACTTAGGGCCTGGGCTCTACCACTTGAGCCACAGCTCCATTTCCAGCTTTTTTGAGGTAGTTAATTAGAAATAAGAGTCTCACAGACTTTCCTGTCTGGGCTGGCTTTGAACCATGATCCTCAGATATCAGCCTGCTGAGTAGCTGGGGTTATAGGCGTGAGCTACTGGCACTCAGCCTCCCTTCAACTCCTGTTAACTCCCCGTTAGCCCTTCGAATTCCCACTCTTGGAATGTCTTCCTTCCAGACTGCTGCATGTCCACTGCATTTACACTGTCTGAGATGGAGCTTACGTGTGTCTCATTTAGAGAGGCCTTTGTTGAACCAACTCTAGAAAACATCTCCATTACTCCCTATTTCATTCCCCCAACTTCAGGTTGTCTTTGAGTCAATTATTATTTGCAATTTTACTTTATCATATTTTATCTCCCACCTTTCCACCCATCTCCACAGGTGCACTAATCTTCCAGCATTTGGAGGAGGGTGTGCAACACAGTCCATGATCAGTGACTATTTGCTGAGTGGAGAGTAAATTCATAAATGATGTAGATGCTTTGTAGAAGTTGCTGGCGATACAAAGATGATACTAAACGCCAAAACACCTGCTGGGGAGGGCCAGTGTACATTTCTTTCACATGCAGTCTTGGTGAATCTTCACCCACTCTAGAGAGACAGGATGGCAGGGCATAAATAACAACGAATCAAGCTCACACTCCAATGAATGGTGGCGATGCCACCCAGGCCTGTCCATTCTCTGGCCTGAAAAGAGCCTTCTCTGCCTCCTAGGAGCCTTGGGAAAGTCAGACATGTCATATGCCAAATCTGGGATTCTGGCTTGAAGGCAACGAGGATGGAGAGTCTCAGTTCCTACGAGCCTGAGCTTCCTCGAGGTCAGGGAGCTCCAAAGAACTCCATGGGTTTCCCCTAAGCAAAAAGGCCCGGATTTAGTGCAGTGAGAATGGCTGCTAAGCTATGCAATGGAGTTAAGTGACCCTGATCCTTGAAGACTGTGTGAATGAAAAGATGTGTATGGCCTCTGATTCTGTGAACAGTACGCGTGTATGAATCAACTCCAAGGATTTATGGCTGCCCAGTAGAATGGTCACCTGCTCTTGTGCCATCTTGGTTCTGGCTGCTACTTGGGGCTGAGGTCAATGGCCGGCGACCTTGGGCAGAGTCCCCAGAGCACATTCAGAGAGTAGCACGTTGAGTAATGGAAGCCTGCGTCAGAGCCGGTGATAGATCTGTTTTTGGCTGTTCCCTGTTGGGTGTGATTGATTCCCCTGGAGCCTGTAACCCTTTTCTTACTTATTGAGTGTGGGTGATGGATTTTTGACAAGATTGATTTTGACCTGAATACTGCTGAGCTAAAATGAATCAACATTGTCAATTCCTCTGCCTGGTCCTAAAGAATAGTTAGGTAGATAAGAACATTTTTCTTTCAGTTGAAGTCCTTTTAGATTTCCTGGCTGCCCAGCTAAAAGCTTTCCTCTGCCAGGGCCGGCTGGTTTCCCTCATTGTGGTCGTTATACCCACCAGAGCTCAGACTACCTTTCTCCTTCATTCTCATTCCATCAGGGCCCCTTCTAGCAAAGCCTCTTCTCCAAGCCTGCGAAGCTATGCTTCTCTCCACTGCTCCAGCCAGAAATTATGAGCTGCAAATTGGGCTTGGCCATGTGATGAGGAGAGAAAGATTTTTGTCTCATCTCTCTTCCTCACACTGTGAGTCCGGAATCGGCACATTACTTACCTTCCACCAGACTTACCGTAGTTGCAATCTTTAAGGCGCTGTTGATGTATAGCTACTAGCTGCTCTGAATGGGACTGTGCATTCATCTTGCAGCCCTCGCAGTCTAAGAAAATGTTTTTGTGTGAGTAGTTCTAAGACGCCACTGTTCTTTCTCGCTCTGCCTATCCAAGATTCTCACAGTTACATCCACGGCTGGGCTTACCTGAAGCTTGCATTGCTTGAGTTCTGCCTGAGAGAGAGTGGAGGAAGGGAGGATGCTGGGAAAACTGGGTGAGGCATGGAGCCAACAAGGGAACAATGCTATTCTGATTATTCTCATTATATCAGTGATTCTATTTATGATTTGACATAAAATAAATGATACACCAGGAGAGCTAACAAGGATAGCTACCTGTTGGCACTAAAGATTCTTTGAGAGACTCCTCATTATCTGCTTCTGGTCTTTAGCACAATTCCAGTCTACTGGAGAAATTTCACAATGGGCCAGCTGGGGCTCATGGTAGATAACTGCCTGTTCAGGGGGGCCTTGCAGTCTTGGGGTCCAGGGATCATGGATGCTCCTTCTATGACACCTCAATTAAATGGAAACCAGGTGGAATTCAGTGGTACAGCCCACGTAGATCATGACCACAGCCAGATGCTTCCTGACGCCTCGCAGAGCCCAGGACCCAGGCTTCCTAGGAGGGGCCTAAGGCACCTGCCAGGCCAGGATGCTGGTTCCCTTCCATGGCCACACTAACTGCACTCGCCTCCAGGTCGCAGCCTTTGGGCAAGGACTGCTGGTTAAACCCCTCTTGCTGGCCAGTTGCTCCCGCGTACCCATCAGTTGGCTTCAGGGCCAACTCTGAGCAAACAGGCTGCACCTTGCCGCCCTCCTCCCTTCGATTTGCCCTCCAGGCTCTCGACACTTTGAGAGTGATGTTGATGAGGCCTTTCACTTCCCAGGATGCTCTTTAACTCATGGTCAGAGGGACCCTAGGGGCTGATGGTCCAACCCAGGCTTTGTCGTCAGAGGGAAGTTGGCATCTGGCCTGGCATCCACGCCTCATTAATAAGCCACAAAGCCAGAGCCCAGTCACAACACCCAAGTCCAAGTCTAAGCTCTCTCCATGACTCCCTATTTCCACCTCTGACCTTTCTTAACACGAGCAGCCCCTGCCACCTCTACAACTTGGTTCATCGTTGCTCACATTGTCCCTGAGACGTTTAATTTGATCTGAGGAAGTGAGTTTCCAAGTACGGTCACTGCAAGCCAACATGATCATTATTATAGGAAAGAATATTCTAGAATGCCTGGGTCCCTTCTCTACTTGGGGCAATAGTGAAATGGATTCTTCTGCTTGTTTTCATAGAAAGGCCTCTCTGAGCTAAAGCCAGTTACAGAAATGGAGGCTTCTCCTGAGGGAGGAGCCCCACCCACCACCGGGGGAGGCTGAGAGACCAGGACTCAGAGGAGGGTGTTCCAGGGCTATGGAGGGCAGGAATGGTAGGGAGGAATTTCTGCAGCTGAGGACTATAAATCTGTCAACCTTTCCAGAGGAGGACAAAGCCTTAGGCAGGGTAACCTGAGTAGGGAGGCCCTGGACAATTGTCTCCTTCTGAGCAGGTGCTGGAGGCAGCCAAGACCAGCTGAATAGAGCAGTGGGGTTCTCTGGTCCTGCCAGAATCTGGGAGTTCAAGCTGGGCACCAGTGGCTCACGCTTGTAATCCTAGCTACTCAGGAAGCTGAGATCTGAAGACTGTGGTTCAGAGCTAGCCCAAGAAGAAAAGTCCCCATGAGACTCTTATCTCCAATTAACTACCAGAAAATGGGAAGTGGTGCTGTGGCTCAAGTGGCAGAGCACTAGCCTTGAGCTGAAGAGCTGAGGGACAGTGCCCAGGCTCTGAGTTTGAGCCCCCATGACTGGCCAAAAAAAAGGGGGGGAGGGGGGAATCATTAATTCCTTTCAAGGTTCCAGGCTTGGAGGCTTGTCTTTGCCCAGCCTCTGCAGGAACAGAAAGGTTGTCTTCTCTCTGGGCTCCTTCCTTCTGGCTGATTTGATTTGTTCTGGGAGGAGTACCAATGCCCCATGGTATCAGAGTGTAGGATTCTGGATTCCTTCTACTGGGGTCATTGTACTGACTAGTTATTTATCTGGGTCCAGTGAGAGAAGGGAGGGAGATGGGGGAATTGCCTAGCTGTTATTAACTCCACCCTTGCTGGTTTGTCTTCTGCCTAGCTCATGGAGGAACAGTAGTACTCCCTAGGGAAGGGTACACCCCACTCCCACTCCCTTCTCCCGTCCACCTTTCAGGCAATCTGGTGTTATCTTGTGGGATCAGGTGTCTGGTCTCTCAGGCTGGCACCTGTGTGTGTGTGTGTGTGTGTGTGTGTGTGTGTGTGTCCCAGCCTACTAATGTAATCTATAATGTCCCAGGACTGGCCTTACATTCATTGAACATGGAATGAGACAGGTTATTTTAAGAAAAAAAAAGAGAGAAATACAAATTGTTTGCAGAGAGGGTGGCGGGGGGAATCTTCCTATGCAGGGAGAAGAAGCAGACAGAGATAAATGCAGGGAGGTATTTTCCAAGCTCCCTAACTCACTTCCTTTCTGCTCCAGGAGCAAGCTGGTCTGCCTTAAACCACAGAATCTTCCACCAAAGACGCAGGTGGATGGAAATGAGACTGTGGGACACTTTCCAGACAACACAGAATGCAAGGAAGATAGCACATGAGGGAGCCTTGCTCTCGCTGAGTAGGGAAAGGAAGAAGCCCATACACTCACTGGGCTCTGCCCAAGAGTGCTGGCTTTTGAGTGTGGGAAAAGGAAGGGAGGAAGGGTCCCCTGGCCTTTGATCTTGACCCTGTGCATCCCCAAAGCCTTCGCCAGGGGTCTCCCCAGTAGCCGAGCAACCCACTTTCACAGATGACAGCTCTCAGGAAAATAACTTGTTCTAAAGTCAGATGGTGATCAATGACTCAAATTAAACCTCAGGAAAGGATTGTTTTCCTCCCTGGCACTTTATACTTTCTCTGCTTCTGTCCTCCCTGGATGGCTATATAAACCAAATGATGGCCGCCATAACACCCCAAGAACGTGAAGGCATGAGTGAGCTCTGAGATGGACTGAGAGTGGGGATTCTGCCTCCTCAACATCTGAACCCCAGCAATAATCCTGTCTAGGTAGCTGACAAGTGCCTCCCCCTCCAGCCCCTGCTCCTGCCCCCCAATTCTGTTCACTGCTCCAAACTCCTGGGTTAATAAGGGCTCTTCTCCCTTATCCACCTCCATCCTCAGCTGAGACTGCCTCAGCTCTTAAATCAGGTATTCTTTCCACTTTGCGTTCTCTCTAACTGAATTAACTTTGCCTGAGTAACAGAGGTCTGTGGAAGGTGGGGAGGGGCGGTCGGGGTTGGCAGGGGACTGTCTTCCTGGCTGCTCCCCAAACGTGGTCCCAGAGGTCTTTTAAATGCCACCCTTCATTCCCTCGTCTCCCTCCAGAGCAACGCTTGACGGTCCCGAGGGAGAAGGGGTCTTCAAGGATCCACTGGGCCTAGCTGGGCAGAGAGCCAACATCAGCCAGGCCAGCTCTGTTCTTGGCAGGAAATGCGGGGCCGGCATGGAAATGCCACCCAGACTGAGAACAAGATCTATGGAGTGGCGGCTCTGAGTGGGCGAGAGACAGAGGAGCAAAGGGCATTCGAGGGCTCCCCGGTCTACAGCTCACCCACTCAGCCCCTGGGATCAGCATTCAGACGTGCTGAGCTAAGCAGGAAAGCCTGCTTGCCCAAGTTTACTCACCTCTAAATCACCTTGGGTGAGGGGCAGTGCTTAGAAGGCTGTTTCCCAACTCCTGCACAGGACTTAGAATCAGCCAGTTAAGGTCCTGAGATATGTAGGTCTAGGATTCAGACAAGAAAGCGAATAGAGTCTTGAAGCTCTTTTACATGCCAGTGTACACCTGCCCAGCCTTGAAAGCAACTTTTTCTTCCCAAAGACGTTCCGTTCATGAAGCCACTCCTTCCTTTACCATGAGCCCACGGCTGTCAGTAGCGATGTCTGCCAACGTGCAGACTGCTAGATCCCAATACAGATGTACCGAACCGCATTCCCTCGGGGAATAGGCATTGATATCAAACATCTAGTCATCATCGCTTAGGCTCCTAGGCCATGTACTCTCTACCAGGTTCTTTCGTATGTATTATTCTATTTTGTCTGCACAACACCTCGTGAGGTAGGTTGTATTATTAATCCATTTAGCACATGATAAAAATGAAGCCCGGACAAAATGGAGGGACATGAGATGAATGAAAGCAGTCATGGAAACTATGTTGAAAATGAGCTGTACAACATGTGGGTATGGACAGGAGGGAAAAACTGGGAGACAATAAGGGAAAGGGTGACGTCGTCCAAAATGAAATGTACTCATTCCCTGACTTATAAAAATGGTAACCCGTCTGTACATCTCCTTTATAATAACAATAAAAAATAATAAAATGAGTCCTATAGGGGTAAGATTACCTGCCAGAGCCAAACCACTAAATGGTTGAACTGTTAGCACTGGGGTCTTCAGGATAGGGAAGGAAAAAGATCGTTCTCCTATTGTCTTGTACAAAATTGCAGACTTGAGCCACTGGTACCCAGTGACTTACATACCATCTTAACAAAAAGTAATAATAAAAAAAAAAGAGTGGAGTGGCTGAACAAAGAAAATAAGTAAGGGAGGTTGGGCTCTCAGGCACAACAAAATGAACTTCAAGGAAGAAAAGGGCTACTTCTTGTGAGATGTGTTTGTGTAGATTCATCTTGACGCTGGTCAGTTCTCCATTCATGAGGGCTGTTCTTCCGGTACAGGACAGAGAAAGACATACTTTTGCGAAGAGAAATGTATATAGTGCTTTTAGGCAGTTACAGGAGAGAACTCTCCAGAGCTCTTTCTGCAGTTGCTGCATCTTTATTGACTCAGTGGTTTATTTTGGAATGGCGTATATTCTGGCCCCCTTTCCTAACCAGCATAATGCACTGCCTAGCTGCTTCAGACAGAGGCTGAAGCTCTAAACGCCATCTGTCAGTCCTGATGCTCAGTTTCTATGGGAGGACCTTGAGCAGAAGGTGATGCTTTGCCCCTGGAGGTACAGGCCAGGAGGCCGTGTAATGGCTTGAGAACATGTCCTTGCAAGTCAAGAGCCGCAAATGTGCTGGACAACTTTAGGCAAGCCAGTTCTCTTCTCTAGGACTTGTCTCCAGTCAACTGTCAGGAGGACTCCGAACTGGACAACTTAGGTGTGTGTGTTCTGGTCCTGAGGCTAAGGCACTGTCTTTGAGCTTTTGTGCTCAAGGAAGGCGGCGGGTGGGGGGGTTCTACCACTTGAGCCACAGCTCCATTTTTGGCTCTGGGGAGGTTAATTGGAGATGAGAGTCTTACTGACTTCCCTGCCCAGGCTGGCTTCAAACTGTGATCCTCAAATCTCAGCCTCCTGAGTGGCTAGGATCAGAGGTATGAGATACTGGTATCTGGCCAGACATTCTTTGCTAGTAGTTCCTGGACTAGTTCAGACCTACTGAGAACTCCATGGGAATAACCTATGCAGAATGTCTCCCCCTGCCCTAGTGAACCTACAACATCCTTACATCAACCCGGTTTTACCATGGTACATGATGTAGTTACTAATCTAGGGTCCTTTTTTTTTTTTTTTTTTTTAATAACACAGCTTGCTGTGCCATCTGTTAGTCCAAAAGAAAAGAGCTGGCAGGAAGCCCATCCACACAGGGCCTTGCTGAACAATGCCACCTACACAGTCTTCAGTGGTGTCCTGGTGAGCAGAAGTTAATTAGAAGTTGTATTCTGCGTGCATGTATATATGTGTGTATGTACATGTGTGTGCACATATATGTACATGTATGTATGTGTGTGTAGATGAGTGTGTTTGCGTGCAGTCACCTTTCCAGTTGAAGATCCTCATGTAATCTCAGCTCCTGAAGGACAGCAGGGACCACCCAGTCCTCCAGACCCCCCTGGGGCTGACCACTATACTCTCTTCTTGTGTTTCACATATCCCCAAGATATTTTTGGCTGGAAAAGAGTTGGTGGCAGGACAAGAACTCCAATGAATTTCGAGGCTGGATGTCAGCCAGTAAGCCATTCATAGGCTCCCGGGATTGGTTTTGAGCCAGCATGTCTTGGGGCGTGATGGAAGTTGCTGGACTTGCGGTCATCTGCCTGACTGGCGTCTGCTGGTTGGGCAAGGGGTTGGTTGGGAGCCGGGAAGGACCTCGGGGAATGAGAAGAATGTTGCAGTGAGCAGAGGGGAACTGAGCGGGAGGCCTGTAAGAGAGGCCTGACCAAGTCCTTGTTAATGGAGCGATTATTAGCCTGCTGGTCTTCAAAGCTCATTGGGTCCCCTGAGGTAGCATCCATGTCTGCTCTGCCTCATGGCGGGGCAGAGTCGTGACAGTTGCTCAGATCTGATTCTAGTGTTTCAAAGGAGATGGAAGGGGAGCAAGGATGCCAGGCATCTCGGATGGAGATGAATCTTAACAGCACAGCCACCATTTAGTGCCTTCCTTTAAGCAGCCTTTTGATGGTGTAATCAGAGAGGTCTTTCCCATATTCTCAGCTCTGAGCACCTTCTTCTCCATGCTGTAGCGTTGTTATTGGTCAGTCTTACATGTAGCTTGGGAGTCCCCAAGGGTAGAGACCCTGTCTTATTCTTCACATGGGGTACACTTCTGGTTGTTGACTGGATCATGAGCAGGTTCCTGGGGCCACTCTGCCTAAATAAGCCCCCAGAAAGTTTTCTCTTGGAAGTTTAGCTCCTCCCCAGTCCTATGGCAAGCTGATGGTCTGCCCTGGCCTTGGAAAATGATTGACCCTGGACAAAGGAAGGAAGAGGTAGCAGAACGCAAGGTTAGATCATAGAAATCGCATTTGGTTTGGCTGAGGACTCTGGCCATCTAGCATTCTACCCGGGACTGGGATGAGAAGCACAGCTCAGGCCCCCGAGGACAGCCTTGCTCAGCTTTTTTTTTTTTTTTTTTTTTTTTTCCTATCCAGCCCATCTAGGCAGAATGGAAGCTGGTGTCTGGCATCTAAGCTTTTCCTTGCCATGTGGCAGGTAGAGAAACAGCTTGCTTTCTCAAGGAGAAAGTGGAACTTTGTACATACACAAGGGTAAATATTGAATGTGATATGCTGCTAATTAGCTGCACAAAGGCCATTAGCATTAATGAGCTCTGTCTCTTCGGCCGAGTCCCTCTGCAGTAAGCAGCATCATTTCTCTGGTCCAGGCTCATTGGCAGTAGCCCAGTACTCTAGCTGCTGCTGTGAGTCTTTGTGACACTTTCATCTTGTAGGGGGGAAAAGAAAAAAGAAAAAAAGATAGAAATGTAAATGACAGAGAGAATTGCAATGAAGCGTCTTCTCTCAACATTCCCTTGGAACATAAGCAGAAACTTCGGGTTGAAGAGAGGCTGAAATTATTTCATTTGTTTCCCATTTACAAACCTAATCAGGTCCCCTCCTCCCCCCAGATGTTGGACTTACAAAAGCTGCAAAAGAAGAAGGAAGTAGAGTAGTGGTTAGAATCTAGACTTTTCTTCCAACACTTCCCATGTGTCAAACACAGAACCATGCATCACTTTGTCCACACTTTACAGAAACCAGGAAGTGGATTCTATGATCCTCATTGTGAAGATGAGGTGAGTCAGGCTCAGAGAGGTTAGCTAACTTACTCAAGGTAAATGAAAGAGCCAGGATGCCACCAGTGTGTCTAGATCCAGAGTCGGTGATGTGAGCTCCCTTGGACAGAAGCTTGGCAAACAGCATTGCCTCTTCCAAAGTGAGTAAGAAGACTTAAAACCAACCCAAGGATTTGGTCATTATTTTATTACTATAATGTATTCATTTAAACTATAATATTCACTTATAGCTTATTTCATGTCCACTGTGAGCTGGATTTTGGAAGATGCAATGTATTGCTTTGGTTTTCATGGAGACCACCATGAAAGAGGATAGAATTCTATGGAACCTATGGCACCTGCAAGTGTAATGCTTCAGAACGACTTAAGTCCAAGCCCAACAAAAAGAGTACTAGGAAATGGGTACTTGCAAGGTGGGGGATCAAGAGGAGAGGTATAGAAGAATGAATGGGAGAAATGAGTAGAATGAAGGCAGGAATGCATTGTATATACCACAGAACCGAGAAAAATAAGGAGGAGGGGAAGTAGAAGGGGGAGCATGAGGCTGTTGAAGGGGTGACAAAGATCAAGATGCCTTGTACATGTACGTTGCTTTGCTAAATGGCAAAACATATTCAGTCCATGACCTAAAACTTAAGAAAAGTGAGGGAAGAGGGGGGGTGGGAGGGGCGGGTGAGAGCGTTGAAAAGGATGACACTGATGCAGAAGCAATGTGCTCATAAACCGCTCTGTTGAATGGCAGCTCTTTTGTGCAACTACCTAATGAAAATAAAGAGATATTTTGAAAATGATAATGGAATTAAGTGGCTACGGCGGAAGGTAGCACGGCCAGGGGTACAAGTTGTTCTTCACAGTGCCACAAGAGGCAGGAGCTATACCCCAATGCAAGTGTGTGCGGAAGGTGGGAAACATGAGATCATTTTTTTTTAATCTCTTAATCTTCTTGAATATTTTGAAAACATTTCTAATCTCTGAAGAAGTGAAGGCTCCCCGGGAGAGGCACTGTCGGAGCTGAGCCTTGAAAAGTCTGTTAGAGTAAAAATAGCAAGGGCGGAGAGGGGGGTTGGTGCACAGGTATTGCTGGTGAATGCCAGGGATTTGAGCAGAGACAGGAAATCAGAGAATGTGCTCAGGTTTCGGCCTTGGGACATTCTGAATGGGTAGCGACCTGTTCGCGTGTGGGACGTAGAAGTTTTGGCGTATGCTTCGGTTTGGGGGATGTTGGTGGTGAACTGGAACCTGCAGATGGCGATGCCTAATAGGATTGAGGGACACAGCTTAGGACTTCCCGAGCTTGATAACAAATGAGATTCCCTAGATGTCTGGGGTCCCCCAAGATGAATTGGTGGGAGGACAGCGGGTACACTAACGTACAGGATGACTTCCCTGCTTCCTACATCTTCTCATACTCTTGTCCAACTTTGCCTCCAGGGGCCCAGTCCCTGAGTTTTCATCACCCTGATCCTCCCTAGGGCAATGTTTTAGTCTACTTATGCTGCTATAAGAAAGTACCTGAGACTAGATCACTTAAAAAGAACAGAAGTTAATTTTTTTTCACAGTTAGGGAGGATGAGATGGTCAAGATCAAGGTGAGAGCAAGAGTAGGCCCAGTGTTTACTTCCAAAATGGCATCCTGTTGATGAATCCCAAGGGGAAGAGGCTGTGTCATTATCGGGTAGGAGGGATGAAAGGAAAATAGGGGAGGGAAGGGTGAATTCTCTGTTAAGCCTTTTATAAGGTCACCTAATCCCATTAGTGAAGATGGGGTCTCCATGATGTAATCCCTTTTCAAAGCCCCTGGTCTCCAATACTATTGTATTCGGGACTGTTTCTATGTACATTTTGGAAAGGACCAAAAAAAAACCTCAAACGACAGTAGCTGACTTTTTCAAATCATCCTTGTGATTACACTAGGAAAGCCAATATAGCTCTAGAACTCGGTCGGGCTTGAGGAATTGTGGGATATGGCAGCGTCTTCTGACCACTCCCCTCCACATGCACTGCAGCTTAGCTCTTTCTCCCTCTCCCAGTTCCCTTCTTGTGGGGCTGGTGGTGCACTGGAAGCTGAGTCCTGATTCCACTGATGCTGCGTAGAAAATCCTGCTCGCTGGAGAGGATTGGGTTCAGCCTGCGTTGAAGGTAGCTTCGTGGTTATCTCATGCGTGTATCTCAGTGTTGGGGTTTGAACTCAGAGCCTGGTGCTCTTGCTTGGCTTTTGAGCACATAGCTGCCACTCTACCTCTTGAGCCACGCCTCCAGTTCCGGCTTTCTGGCTGGTTTTTCAGCTGGCTTTGTATCTCAGAACCACAGTGCTCAGAGCTCACACTCTTGAGTAGCTAGGAGTATAGGTGTGAGGCACTGCTGTCTGGCTAGCTTTCATGATTTAAAAAAAAATGGCATCTTGCACTATCTTTTTTTTCCTCTTTGTTCTACCTAATGCCATAAATCTGGTCAAGTGTGATCAGGAGCTCTCCATTATAGCATTCCGAGTAAAACCCTTACATATGAATGAAATGATATTTCATCCAAATATACCTATCCTTTGTTTCATTTCCTAATGTCACTTCTCCAGGCCTGCCAGACAGCTCCCTAATATGACAAATTCTCCAGGATTATGTCTAGGTCCAGCTGCAGCCGGCCAGGTAGGAATAGAAGAGCCTCAGAAGAGCTGAGAAACACCAAGGAAGTAGGCACAAAAGCATTGCCATGAATTAACTCTAAAGGTCAAGCTAAGGGCAGAAACAGAGGCGTGGATAGCAAGATGGATAGCTGAGCGAACTAAGAGCAGGGTGAGCCAGAATTAAGTGGAAAATGTGTGGTGATGAGCTGAGACCAACTCCTGCCCACTGCTATCAGGAAAGAGATTCGAGGATGGGGAAGAATCTAATAGGAGCTGGTACCTGTGGGCCGGGAGGGCTCGGGCACAGCAGCTCACAGCTAATGTAATGACTCTTAAAATGTAAGCCAGGCCCAGGCTGGGGTCAAAAGCTGCTTAGCACAGTAATTCAAGGGTAATTTTTACGCCAGGAGCAAGGTCAAAGACACATTAAAGGGAAGGCTCTTCTTTCCTTACTTGAGGGCAGATCGGAAGAAACACAGCCCTTGCCATGCCTGCGTTGGCTTGAGAGAAATCCATCCAAGTCAGTAAGCTGAAATGATGGCGCCCACTATTTCCGTGCTTCTCCGTGCTAGAAGAAAATTCTATCGACATCTTTTTTAAAACGGGAGACTCAAGTTTTCAAGGTACGTCAATTAAATGACTGTTCAGTGGCACAGGGGTAGCTTTCAGAAAAAGGTATGTGGTACAGAATGGAGGTCTTGAAAGAAGGGAGCCAAGTGGGACAGATTTCTCCTGTAGCTCTTGACTGCTTTTGATTGCTTTAAAAAAAATAAAGAATAAACAAGAAAAGAAGAATTATCTGCTGGAATGTTCCTGTATCTTACTGGGTTGAGAGCTGCCGGAGTCTCCAGTAAAAGAGCTGACAATCCATTAACTGTAGCCCAGGAAGTGTTATATTTGGAAAAGCCCATGACAGCAGGAAACACATAGAGAGAGGACAAAGATTTTACACAGCACAACTCTAGGGCCTCGCACAGGCATGTGGATTTCAATGTGGATGGTTCTGTCTAGTGTTTGACAACATGCCACAGGGAGTAAGGGAGTATATGTGTTTGCTGACCACTTGAAGAGGTGTGGCACACGCGTGAGGGTTTGGTCTTCTCAGGAATGTGTCTCATTCTTTTGGTACAGAATGATGATTTATTTTTCCTTTGGATTGTGTCTTTCCTGGTTCCTCCCAATTCTATGACATCTTCATGGAACTAAACATCAGGGGTTCAAGCCATCCAGCTTCTCCTTAGAAACGGGAGTATGAGTAGGACTATACAAATTGTTGGAGCTGATGTTTTCTTGATAGCAGGAAATCTGAGAAGCTTGTTCATTATTACCAGGGCCACTAATAGCCCTTTGTGGTTCTTAGAAGAGATGCACAGCCAATGTAATTATTAGCATCTTTGAGCAAAGAAGAAGTCACCCTTTCTTCAGGCAGATAAAATCCCAAGCTCAACTCATCCTGAATTGAGATGCCTGCTCAGGCAGGCATCTCAATTACTTATACCCTTCCTTTTCTACCTCCATCTTGAAACTCAATGTAAGAGTGAGAAGGAGGGGCTGGGGATATAGCCTAGTGGCAAGAGTGCCTGCCTCGGATACACGAGGCCCTAGGTTCGATTCCCCAGCACCACATATACAGAAAACGGCCAGAAGCGGCGCTATGGCTCAAGAGGCAGAGTGCTAGCCTTGAGCGGGAAGAAGCCAGGGACAGTGCTCAGGCCCTGAGTCCAAGGCCCAGGACTGGCCAAAAAAAAAAAAAAAAAAAAAAAAAGAGTGAGAAGGAGGCGTACTATGTGACTTTGGAGGTGACAAACTCTAGATTTGGATGTCAGTGTGCAAATTACTAGCTATCTGACTGAAGGCAAATGCTCTGCTCTTCGGTGTCAGTGTGCAGATTACTAGCTATCTGACCGAAGGCAAATGCTCTGCTCTTCAGAGTAAATTTTCCTTCATTTATAAACCCAGTCCCAAGCATCTCAGTAGACACATTTGGCTTTTACTACCCAGCATGTACATATTCCTCTTTCCTTCTACAACAAGAATCCAATTTTCTCCTGATAATCCCCTGTTCTGTCACATAGACCTGGTATTTGCAAAGGAGGAGGCATTAATGCTATATCCAGCCTCTCCAGATGGGTCACATGACTCAGGCTAGCCCTATTGGGCCATTGTGTCTCCCAGTACAGATTGGTGCATGGTTGATCATGTGACCCAATCTAGGCCAATGAACCTTCTGGTTCTTAGCCTCTTAACCAAACTACCCTGCAACACTAATGGCAGTCATTTCTGACACGGGGTGGACAGAACTTGGGAGGAGGCAGAGGATCTGCTTCTTCTGCATTCAAGGTCTGATCTTCAGCATGGCAGCGAGAGGAACTGAGAAGCAGTTGCTGAGAACTTGAACTCTAAATCATTCTCCTCAAGACTTCCTGTACAAGCCTCCAATCTCTACACCAACCATGCCAGACCAGTCCTTACCCTGGGCCCCCAGGAGGGACCTGGGATGGTGGGACTGGGGGTGGAATTGAAAATTAAATGAGCAACATGCTAATTTCATGCAAATGATGTCTATTTTGAATCAACAGCTTGGGTACTTTTTCTAGTTGGGCTGAGGCAGCAGGAATCCACGTGGGGGAGGGGAGGGAGAGTGTATCTTAGGAGGTGGCAGAGAGCTTAAGGGGGCTCGAGTCTGAGCAAAGCTGCCTCCTGCCCACAGTCTTAATGCTATTTGATCCGCTCATTAGCAACTATGAAACACAGGGAGTCAAGAAAAAAAAAAAAAATGGGAGAGGAATAAAAGGGGGAAAAAAATCTCTGCCATGAATAAACTAACAGATGGAGACTTAATTCAATTTGCATCCAATCCACCCTAGTACTCAGGACTTTGTTTGTCTAACAATAGAGCCCCTGGGGAGGGGGTCCTGGCTGAGGGCTGATGGGATGATCCTGGCCCCCTCCCCCACCCTGCCCTTATCTCTTTGTGGGAGCCAGATGGACATTCTTATTTTATAGCTCCTCTCCCTTGGGTTGATTCTGAATTCAGTCTCTGGTCCAGCGAGAAAGGTCCCTGGGATGAAATGAGATTGGCATTGAAGAGTAGGGGGGATTGGGGGATGAGGGGTAATGATAGCAGTAGGGAAGGGGGGATGGAAAGCAATTTGGGAGCCAAGGAACACAGTCAGAGTTTTATCTCACCCCTGCCCAGAGTGAGTCAAAGATTAGGGAGCTGGGAGCTAATCAGCTGGGGATCCTGCCCATGCTGTGTGCTTTCTACTGCTTGCATCTTGCTTTCCCAACCTGGACGCCAACCCTTGCTTTGCCACTAGCTAGCTGCCCCGATTATCATCTGGAGCTGTAGAGTCTCTGAACATTGACATTTCTCTCTTCGGTGAATGGGAATAACAGCCTAATGGTTCCTTGCACAGGTGCTGTAAGCCTAGAACATGTGTACTAAGAGTGTGGATGTGACAGTACTGATAATCTTTGCATTTCTGCGCAGGTTCCCGTGTTTGGGGTGGGGGGTTGATGTGGGGGTTCAGAGGGTCACTCACTCCCAGGGCTCCCCTTTAGTGAGCTGACGGATGGAGATCTGTGCCATGAGAACAATAAATAACCAAATAGGGAAGGAAGTATCACTGTATTAAACAGCATGGCAGTGCCAAGTTCTCACAGAAGCAGCAGCTGATTCGGTGGTGTGGGAGGAATCCTGAAACGCAGTTCTGGAACGCAAATCACACTCACCTTGGCCCACGGGAGAAAGGGAAAGAAGACCCTGGATCAGCATCCTTGTGCACTCTGCTCAACCACCAGGCAGAGGGTGGAGACCTGCTTCGGCCTCCCAGGTGCAGAAATGATCGGCAAGCCCGGTTCTAGAACAATCTAGATGGATGTCGAAGAAGAAGAAAAACTTTTCCGTTACTGTTTTAGGTTCTGTGGCTGAATATGCAAATTGAGTTGACACAAGATAGATGACTAGGAGACAAACATAGCAATTTGGTTTAATATTGAGATAGGCACATGGAATCTTCAGGGAAAAGGGCCCCTTCCCAAAGATGCCAGGGACTCAGTTTATTTAACCAAGGATGGCAAAGACATCCTTGAGGATGAGTTAGGGGTTCTGACTCTCAGGATAGAAGAGGCACGACAAGACAAAAGAAAGGGGGCTCAAGCTTCTAAGGGTGGCAATATGCAGTAAAGCAACTAGAAAATGTGTGCATGATGGGGCTGGGGATATGGCCTAGTGGCAAGAGTGCTTGCCTCGTATACATAAGGCCCTGGGTTCGATTCCCCAGCACCACATATACAGAAAACGGCCAGAATTGGCACTGTTGCTCAAGTGGCAGAGTGCTAGCCTTGAGCAAAAAGAAGCCAGGGACAGTGCTCAGGCCCTGAGTCCAAGCCCCAGGACTGGCAAAAAAAAAAAGAAAAAGAAAGAAAATGTGTGCATGGGTGACCTAATAGAAAAGAAGGGTTATATTAGATTTCTTTTTATTCATTCATTTTGGAATGGATGCCAAGTCTCTCTTGGCAAGTCTCTTGTATTCTCTACCTGGTGGTGCAGAATCTTCTGCCATTGCTCACGGTGGTCAGAGCCCACCCCGCCCTTTGGGCTTAGAATACTGGCAGAGACCACAAGGGTTGTAGCTCTGTCGAAGGCAATGCCTACTTAATGTTACAGCTGAGCAGCAGGCAACGACTGCCAGTGTTACAACTCCATTACCAGCGGGAATTCAACAAGTGAAGTCCTGGATAGCAGAAGAGTAAGAAGAATCTTAGTCAGAGAGATGTATCTGCTGCCTCTGCCCTCACTCCTCACTTCCTGTTTACCCCGGATGACTCTGACTCTAGGATTATTTTTTGTTTGTTAATGTTCTTTTTTAATAGACCTCAGCCTTGCTCTGATTGTTTCCCCCGACTGTAATTGGGTGTTTTGGAAGGGAACGCTTCATTGGTTGGGTCCCATGACATTCTGGTTGGTTGATAATTTCGAATCTGATCCTTTCTGCAAATCCATTCCTCAGGGTCATGGGAGGATTAAAGGAACTAGAAGGGCTATGGAGGGGTAGAGGCAAGGTGTTGTTCTGAAACAAGGACTCTTTGGCATCTGATTTTGGGCTTGCTAGGCCAAGATGCTGTCCTGAGGTGCTGAGTGCTGATTTACTCTTTCACTGGTACCTATCTCGTGGGAAATTCTGTGGCCTGCTCTTAAGTAGGAAGAGGGAGGTCAGAGAACCCCTTCTTGCACCTGACATTTCTCAGGGTCTTCCAGCTCAAAATAACCAATGTGCTACAGAAGTAGAGTTTGGGGTGGCATGTTCTTAACCCCTTCATAGGAGGGCTTTTTTTTAAAACCTAGGTCAAGAAAGAGAGCCCCCTGCCACCATGTTAAAAAAAAAAAAAGAAAAGAAGCTTTGCTGTGAAGCCTGGGGTTTACATCTCTAAGTGCAGACCCTCTCATTTGGACCTCTCAACTTTAAGCTCTCCATTTGAGCTCTCCTTCCTTTCCTTTCCTTCTTTCCTTCCTTCCTTCCTTCCTTCCTTCCTTCCTTCCTTCCTTCCTTTCTTCCTTTCTTGTCAGTCCTAGAGCTTGAACTCTGGGCCTAGGAGCTGTCCCTGAGCTTCCCTGTGCTCAAGGCTAGTGCTCTACCACTTAAACCACAGTGCCACATCTGCCTTTTCTGATTAGTTTATTGGAGATAAGAATAGCATGGACTTTCCTGCCTGGGCTGGCTTTGAACCATGATCCTCAGATCTCAGCCTCCTGAGTAGCTAGGATTACAGGCATGAGCCACTGGCACTGGGCCATTCTTCTGTTTCTACAGAGGGCCAGGAACAGTCAGGAGACCCTCATACCTAGGCAGGAAGAGTTTAGTCCTGGCGGTCCTCTTCTATCCTGCAAGTCAGAACTCCTAACTCAGCCTCAACTAGGATCTGAGTGATACTGGAAACTTGAGCAAGAAGGGCTCATGGTTTCCTGTCAAAGATGTGGGAAATAAGGACAAGAGAGGGCACACACAGGGGAGGGAGCCAGGTATGGGAATTCTATTCTACCTGCCAAATAGTCCATCAATTAGTGCTGCTCAGGTTGAAAGGCGGCCCTGTTGGGCAGCATCCTTTGTTTTCTCTTCAGTAGAGAGACAGTGAATATTGATTGATTCTCTTCTTGGCTCCATGCAGAACCCCTTCAAATAAGAGTGATTAGGTTTTCCCTATTTAGTGAGTGACATTCCGGTTTAGGAACAATTACATCTTCTCAGAAGTCGGTCTTTGAACTGGAAGCCCCGTGAGGTGAGTCGTGGGCACCCTTGGGGACATTTCAGGTAAGGGAGGAAACATTTTAGGTTTCCGATGCTGTTGAACTAGATCGCTGTATCCTGGAAAGACTTCCCTCTTCTATCACATGCAGGTCGGGCTACTCATGGGACCCCACGAAGATGGGTTCACAGGGGATCCTGCTAAGCCACGGCTGTCATCTGTGTATGGGAGTAAGCCGGTGGCTAAGGACTGGGAGTAGAGAAAGTAGGGTATGGAGCTAATGAAAATATATGATCTTTCATTTATAAGACTGTTTCCTTTGTACCTAAAATGGATGAGTATTATGAGTTTCTGTTGTTCCAGGTAGAAAAGGGTAAGACGAGAAAAATGCCAATTTGGCTATCAAAAGTTACATCTTGATAATGGTCTCTCCATACCCATCCTTCATAATTCCCATAATTCTCATGAAGAGGAAGGAGGGGGGGAGGAAAACTGAGGGAGGAGAGGGATAGGGGGAAGAGGAGGAGAAGGAGAAGAAGAAAAAAGAAGACAGACAGAGAGAGAGAGAGAGAGAGAGAGAGAGAGAGACTCTGATGGGGGGCAGCTAGAGAAAGAGCCCCTATCTTTTCTGTCCACAGGTAACTAAGAATGCCCCAGCTGTTAAAATGATACTTCCGAACCCTTGTAGTAGAACAGCTGACTTCCCATCTTTCTTAGGAATCTGTCACCCAGGATAAAGTGGGAGTAACTATGCCTTCTACATATACCAGTCTGAAATATGGCGGGGTGGCTCAGAGGCCCCCACGGATCTGGAGAGGAGGGACCCTGAAGATTAAGAGGACAGCCTTGGCTGCCTCTCATACTGCTGAGTGTCGGGGTGTGCTTGCTTTGCTCCCTGGAAATCTCATCGCTAGGAAGCAGTCTCTGCTCTCCCCAACTGGGACGGCAGTGCCTCTGCTCAGCTCCTACGCAGAGAGCATTTCATTTCCGTTGCACTGGGCTGGGAGTCTGGCCTAATGAGGTGCAGATCTGTTTGGCCTGTGCTGTAGGGAACCCCCCAGGACAGGAGCAATTATGGTGAAGGTCATCCCAATAATAACCCTACCCCGAAGCTCTAAAGCCAATCAAAGATGCTTTGAGAGGCCTTCATCCTCCATCCCAGGCTCTGCTACTCCACTCTACCTTTGCCAGGTATAACGGGCAGCATGGAATGGTGAGAAAAATACAGGGTGTTGTCTCAACAGCCTGAGTGGAATTCACACAGGTGTGAGCTATGGCCTTGGATTTCGTAGGGCTGTTGTGCACGTTCTTGGCACCTTGGGGGCTACGTTCAGGTGTTGTGGTCAAGGCACCAACTAGAGGAGAGGTGACAGCCTATAGCTCCATTTCTAACTGTGCTCAAATCATCCCCGTGCTCCTGTGTCCTTCAGCTTCTGATTTCCTCACTGTGACCCCCGGAGAGCTAACCTGGATAGCTGATGAGAATGTGAACCCTGTAGGAAACCCTTCTGTGACGCTTTGCTCACAGAGGCAACTGGGATTCCTCCAGGCCCAGCCTCCAGCACATACTTCCAATTTGCTCTTTCATGCTGGTTGTGAAGAATTGTCTCCTCATCTGCTCCTAGCGAAAGGCTGAACACCATGAAGGAAAGGAACGAGTCATTTCCAACAGTAGGAATTCGTGATTCTCTGGTAAAGGAAGGAAGGAGCAAGGCTGGAAGAATCAGGTTGTGGTAATCTGAGGATGGAGCCGCCCGTTCGGTTTTGGCTTTCAGGGCATCTGTTCCTTGCAGCGCCTACCCATCTTTACATCCATAAGGAAGTCTGTGAATCTGACAACTTCATGCCTGCTAAAACCAGGGAAGACATGCTTTCTTTGCTTCCACAGAGTCCTTTGATGATTGTCTTTGACTGTATGTGTGGCTGTAACCATTTTGTTGTTTTGTTGGTATATATTAAGCTCTACATCAAATTGCATTTGACCTCCATGAATGAGTCAGCAAGAAAGACACAAGAAAGTTCCAAGTTCAAAGGATGAAATCAGGAGACATGCCCAAGGCTACACCAAGACAGGTAGTAGAACCAGCATTAAAATTCTGGGCTCTGGGTTTCTACCTAGATCCTTGTGAGAAGAAGCTCTAGTCTCTCGCTAAACAGCACCTTTCAGGAGCCAGGGGAAGAATCCACCAGGGGTAACGGGCAGCTACTTTCCTCATTCATTTGTCATGACAATTTTCGGCCCGATGCTCTGGGCCACACTGTGTGTTGGGGGACAGAGAGGAAAGTGAGGGGCTGGCAGGGGAGAGGGACACACAGGTTTCTCTGGAAGGAACGGAGCGCCAAAGGAGGCCTAACAACCGCTGGTGGGAGAGAGCTAAGGCAAGAAAATCCATTCGATTTTGATCTATTCCAATTTACATTTCCAAAGATGAGCGTTATGACTATGACATGATGAGCAGGCCCCCCGAGTGAGTCCTCTGGTGTTAAAGTGACTGAATCTTGTTGAAATTATGGATGTCAAGGAGTGTGTGTGTGTGTGTGTGTGTGTGTGTGTGTGACTAGGGCTTTGGCGAATATTTGGTGAGCAGTAAAAAAAAAAAAAAACCAACCTCCCCCCCAAAAAAAAACCCCAACTTTTCTCTCTCAGGAAGAGATTCCTATTTCATTCAGTAAATATTTGGGGTGTTCTTTTGTCTATCAAACACTGTGCCAGAGATTTAGGATGCAGTGATAAATGGGAAGGGGTTGTGGTTTCCTTCTTAAGGAGTTTTCACCAGGCTCTAACTCTTTAGTTCTCTTGGTTTCTGACTCAGCCTTCCTGGTTAGATTCTTGCCTCCTGTTATGACCTCCTGCCTCTAATTTTAGTAAATATCAAATCTTTGCTAGGCAGCCACAGTGTACTGGGTAGAATAGAAATGAGCCTAGCTCTATGGGCCATGGCTCTTTCATTTTTTTTTTCACTTGCAATGATATGACAGTGTGTATTTCAGGACCCTTAGGCTTCCATTCATGGAGGATGGGACTTAGATACAGCTAGGATACTGACTAGGGTCGGCATTTCTCCCATCCTTCTTAGATGCTTAGTTTGGAGCCATGGATGGGGTCTGATGAGCTAGGAGTGGCTTGATTTCAGGCTCACTGCCTCTAAGAGTGTTACAGTATTCCATAGGCCATAATTGAAAATCTATTAACTCTGAAAACCAGTATTGCACATAAACCTCTCCAGCCCTGGCCATCCAGCAGTGAGCATGCCCGCCCTGTTATCCCTATAAATCACTAGAGATGGGCTGGGAACCGATCGATGAGAAAAAATTATGCCACAGCATTAGATTTCATCACATACAACTTGAACTATTACTTTTCTGTCCTGTGGTATGAGGAATTATGAGAATTAATAGTCTTCCTCTTCCCCAATGATGGGTTTATGACTTCGTGTTACCTACACTTTATTTCTCCCTTAAAACCATCAATTAATTTGGGGGTACTTATAACCACTCACTTCCTGAAATTAGCAAGCATCACCTTCCCCCCACCCCCCTTCAGTAAGTAGAGCCTTAATGGGATTTTTAAATAGTGATATCCTTTCCCAGGTGTTGGCTTTCTTCTAAGGCTGATTCAGAACAAGGTTGTGCCACAGCAAACTCTTTCCTCAGACCCTCTTCTTAGATTTCTCTTGACTCTGTCTTATTTTTTTTTTTAAGGGAAGTTAACTGTACCTAGTTCCAGACTGCAGATAAGCCAGCCTGAGGTCAACACGGATGCTTCTATGAGTTATTCTCCTCCTATTGTTTCAGCATCCCAGGAAAATGCTTTGGGGAAGTCCTTTTGAAAATTGAATGTCTTTGAACACAAGATGGGGGAATAGAGTCCCTTGAGCCAAAAAAAAAACCCAAAACAAAACAATAGCTCTGGGGGGGGGAAAAATCCCCAAACTAAGTGGCCTGAGTAGGGAGGCAGGTGGGCAGGTAGAAAGCAGATGAAGGCTTCTTCCTAGCGGAAGGCCAGTGGGTGTAGCGTGGACACAAAGCACGAGCAATCGCTCTAACAATATAGCAGAAACCTCAGTGTCTTCTGAGCCAATTAGAAAACATTTGTTGAGCATCTTCCAAGTGCAAAAGATTACGCTGGCTGTTCCTTTCAACGTTTACCTTATTGTGAATGAAAACTAGATTTTCTGGGAGGGACGTAGGACGTTCCAAGTGAAGCCAGACCTGGGGGGGCGGGGGAGGAGGAGAGGGCTGCCTTGGTATAGAGATGTTGTCAGGTGCTCCCTAACTTCTAGCTCCTCTTTCTTCAGAGGCTCACTTGCTTCCTCCCTGCCAAAGTTAGGAGGGAACAGTGTGGTCAAGCTCTGGGGAAAGAAATCTGATGGAGACATCAGGTCCAGACAGAGGCACTGTGAGACCCAGTGAGGTAGTCTAGGCTCCATTTCCTGGTTGCCCTAAGCGTGAAGTCCTGCGTTAGTAAGAGAACAACAAGATCAAAACACCTGGATGGCTGGGCCATGGAGTGGAGGGCAGGGAGGAGTCTGGGAAGATCTCCTGACCTACAGTGTGAATGTATGAGACATCCATGCTCCATGTTAATCACCGAGCTCTTCGGGTTTCCTGTTTGTCCCGCATGAACCTAACATCCTAATTATTAACCAAGATCAATGTGTTGGCTCTCATACCTATCTGTGCATTGACATTTACTGATTTGAGATCAAGTGTTGGTGGCTTGTATTCTCTAAGAGTTAACAGCAAATTTAAGAGAGTTTACCCTGTATCAAGCAAAAACAAAACAAAAACAAAACAAGCCCCTGGATGTGTTTAAGGAACAATGACAAACAGAAACAAATTCTCTCCTGGAATCTATCTCCTGGGTCCTGTTTACTCAACATTGGTTACACTTGCAATGGGAATAATAATCCTCTCCTCACAGAGTTGCTGTAAATGGAAAACAACTTGGTAAGTGTGAGGTGCTTTAGTAAAAGTCCATTCCTTTCCAGAGGAATGAAGGGGAGGTTATGAAAACACAGGTGAGAAACTCAAAACAGAGCACAGATGGAAAGAATATAGATGAAAAGCCTAACCACTTTACCTCTTTGGCCCAAGGTCTATTGGTTTAAAGCCTTCTAGAAATGTCAGACAGCAAAGAAAAATAAAAAGAAAGAAAAGGTTGAAGCTGGGTGCTGGTGGCTTGGGAGGCTGAGATCTGAGGATTGTAGTTTGAAGTTAGCCTGGGCAGGAAAATCCATGGGACTCTTATCTCTAATTAACCACCAGAAAACCAGTGCTGTGACTCAAGTAGTAGAGTGCTAGCCTTGAGCAAAAGAGCTCAGGGGCAGAGCACAGGTCCTGGATTCAAGCCCTATGACCAACAAAAGAAAAGGTCGAAGTTAAGACGAGGACCTCCTTTGGAGATTTAAGGCAGGAAGAGAGCCCAAGAAGCAGGGACTAATGGTTAGTTAGGCAAATATTCAAGTTGTCTCACCTCTGACAGGTTAGTTTAACTGGACTCGATTCTTCCAGATCCTTTGCAGCCTTAAGTCTATTCAATAAGAAGGCTCAGGGGTAGCAGGTGGTCCAGTTCTCTCTCTCTCTCTCTCTCTCTCTCTCTCTCTCTCTCTCTCTCTCTCTCTCTCTCTCTCTCTCTCTCTCTCTCTCACCTCAGGCACCTCAGGCAGGGTGGGCCTGCTTAGAAAGGAAAGCCTGGCTTTGGCCCTTTCCACCCCCATCCAGGCCCAACAACTCTCTCCCTCCTTCCTTCTCCCTCCCTCCCCACTCTCTCCCCCTCTCTTTGCCTCTAAGTACAAATTATTTCCTTGTAATGCCACTAGGAAAGTACATTTTCCCGCTGCTGGCCCAGAGCAGCCCTCCCATCTCCCCAGGCCTGGACATAAAGTGGAGTTGAGCTCCAAGCTGTGCTCGCGAACATAACACAAATATTTATCCTGCTCATAAAACGTGGTGACAAGCTGCCCGTAGTAAGCCGCGTCCCCACTGTCCTGTAAGGCAAAAGGTTGGCTGTACTGGGCAGCTCTAAGCTCTGGGGCCCACCAAGGACCCATGTTCAAAACAGACCCAGCTGTGGGAGGACATTTCATATGTTACACCTGCTGAGGATGGGTTCTATTTCGAGCCTGTAGCGTGTGCATTTTTACTGACTTTTTTCTTTTCCTTTTCCTGTTTTTAAAGCCAAATCCATATCATGTCAACTGGGAGATTTCTAGGGATATAAACCACTGATTCTGGAGGGAGCAGGAGGCCTTTGCCGTGCGATCGCTATGGCAGAGCCTTCTAGGAGACCCTGACCCTGGCTGACATCAGCGCTCACCAAGCGGATGACAAAAGCAGGAACATGAGATTTGCTCATCCCTATTTAGATGAGAGACTCTTCATAACAGAGATTCTTGGGAGAGCAACTCGCGCACCAACGTGGGCAGGCAGGGCTCAAGGAGTGCTAGTGGTGGGGGATTTCTGGTGCCCATCCTTCAGGGGCTGGCTCTCTCCTCTCCAACACTCCAGACTAAACAGGATTTTTCTGCTGGTTCAAGGCCCCTGGAGAGAGACCTCCTCCCAGAATCATGAATGATACAAAGGTGCATCCATTAAAAAATCCTCCTTTACATAGGTGAAGCAGGCTATAGACATCCGATGTCAGGAACCACCCACCTCACTTAGCCATTCTCCCAAGTTGCCAACACTAGAGCCTCGCTCCTTTAGGTCTCTATCAATCCAGAGTCCCAAGGCAGTGATAATACTGTATTCCCTGTGGTGATTTGTCAGGAACATTTTTTTTTCTTTCACTCACTCATTCAACACATCTTTGGTGCCTGATGAGCTGGCTGGTACCCCGGGGCTTTCTAAAGAAGTAGCCAGGAGAGCTGACCAAGGGCCCAGGTGCCTGTCCACTCAGGAGGTAATTAATGCACAGGGCCCCAGAGAACAGAGCAAGTAGCCCAAAACCCTCTAAGTCCAGCTCCCTGGTAGCTTGATCTTGGAGGCCTCTGGTTTTCTATGTGACGTAAAGAGGAATCTTGAGCAGAGGCTCCATGTGGCACTGTGAATGCTCAACTCTTCATTTAATTACAGATATTCTGTATCCTTTTTCTGAGATTCCCCCAGCTACCCTATCTATCTATCTATCTATCTATCTATCTATCTATCTATCTATCTATCTACCTATCTACCTACCTATCTACCTATCATCTTTCCATCCATCCATCCATCCACCTACCTACCTACCTATCTTGACCATACTCTTCTCTCACTTGCCCAGTAGTTCTATCTGAAGGTTCTAGCAACAGACTGAGGAGGTGTCTCTGTGCCAAGGTACTGGGGTGGGAAGCACCTGGCCCATACACATGCATTCTGCTACAGTGACTTCCTGGAACCCCTTTTTTCAGGGGTTAGGAGGGAAGGGAAAAGGTCAAGAGCTTCTCCTAGCCAAGGTCTCTCCCCTTCCCCATCTCCCAGGGCAAATATTACCAGATTTGATTTGTTATTAACGATGTTCTAAAAGCAGCAAGTTTGTGGCCAAGGGAAATCAATTGGCCAGAAATGTGCCAAAAGGGGAAATACTCTCCAGCATATGAACGTATGAATTATTGATGGCTGCAGTTTGGGGCTTGAGACACCAGCACTTGGCTGTAAGCAGCCAAGTACATTCTCTTCTCCAAATTCTCACCTCGCCCTCTTCAACCTGGAGCCCTTGGAAGGTTTTTCCTGAAGACAGATGCGAGCCCAGGGCTGGGGAGATGCTGGATCCAGGAGCTGGAAGGAGACAAAAGGTGGAGAAGCCAGCACCATCTTGTAGCCCCCCCTCCTGGCCTGATGAAACCAGTCTGTGACTAGGGATGTTCTCCCAGACTGGCTCTCTGATCCTCAAATTTCCCACTTCCACAGCTGTCAAGTTAGGACTGCCTTCATCATCTCCATCCTTTAATAGTGAGGGCCTTGGTATTTCTGCGTCATTAGGAAGGAAAAAAATCCTTAGGCTGCAAACAAAACAAACAAAACAAAGTGAATTCTTTCCTTTTAATCTATAAACCATTATCTCCTCCATTCAAGCTTTAGGATTCAGAACCAATGAGGAATGCTAATAGTTCCTGAAGGTTAGATTTCTGAGATCTTCTGTGATCTAAAAAGTCATTTCCCCCCTCCCTCCCCCCCCCCCCCACCTCCCCAGATCCAAGAACATTTTCTCTGGAGGTTGTCTGCTATCCCTTCTCTTGCTCATCCAGCTTCCATGTCCTATAGCTGTTGCTGTTGCTCATAGCTCTATAAATAATCTCATTGCCCCACAAATGCTGACTCCCCTCTAAGAGGATCTGCTAAATCCTGATTATGAATTCCTGCCCCTACTTCTAACCTGCCTGCTCACCCCTCCTGCTTCATTGCTGCTTGGTCAAAATGTCCTCAGAAGCTCAGGCTGGCAAATGAATAAGCACATTTCCTGTCCATGGGCTAGAATTGCACTTGGAAATGGTCCCTGGCCTTGATCAACCCATCAGTTCCCAAGCCCATGTCAAGACACATGTGAAAGGAATAGAGAGAACAGCTGTTATGCAGATGAAATGCTACTTGCTGTCAGTTTTCTTCTTCCAGTTGCCTAACCCCATCCCTGCCCCACCATTGCTCTGAGACTCTGAACAGCCAAGACCTCATCCTATTGACTTGAGAATGGCTAGGTATTAACCATCTCCTATGCGGTGTGTGGAAAAGATATTTAATTTTGGAGCAGCTGCTCAAATGAGTCCTTCCTTCAGAGGTCAGGGTCTGAGCTCATTTCTTGGGGCTATATGATTGCTTTGCCTTCAATAAAGCTAGATAACAGACAGGCTGAGCCAGGTAGACAAGGCCAAGGGAGACGCATACAGGACCGCCAAGATGACCCAGTGGAGAAAGGACTAAGGATGAGCCCAAGGAGGACAGGAAACTCCATCTCTGAGTTCTTTTCCTAACCAAAGTGAAGGTCTTGATGGGCTCAGAAATAGTAGCAAAAGGAGCTAGGCCAGAGAATCTGGGACTCACACCCAAAGGAAAGCTCCAGGAGCTTCGAGTTTCCTTGATTTCTACCCTGCTCCTCTTCTGCCAAGTCTTCATTTTTCTGGGTCTTCTGGAAACAGCTGGTCTCTCTCTTTGACCACCAAAAACGTCTTCCTGATGAAACAATCTTCCCAGCAACCCACAAATACCAACTTCTAGTAGACTTGTGCTCAAATATTCCAGATCAGAGCTAATTCCTTAGCCTATTTCAGCGCCGATCGTCTCCATTTCCCCACGAGGCCAAAGTGGGTGAGGAGCCAAGGACACATCTAAAGTCAGTCTTTAGATTGTGAGGCAGGAACACTATTGCTGCACAAAACCATGTTCCACCTGCAAGGACTCAAGACAAAGAGGCATGCCTGCCGGCCCCTTCATCCCCCATCCTCTCCGCCATGGTGGTGCTAGTCCTGAACTCAGAACCAAGCATGCCCCTATGTCATCATCCCACCTGCCGATTCCCTGCTAGGGAAGCCACTGAACACCTGGGTCTTCCTTTCCTTAGGGATACAAGGCCTGTTGTAAACAATCCTGCAATTTGCCTGTAAACTGCAACAGCGTCCCTCCCTGCCGTCTGACACTGCACCTCTTGCTGCAGCAGAAGTGTAGGCTGTAGTACAGGCTTCTTAAACAACCCCACCTCATGTCCCCTTGTCTGGATCCTCTTGATTGCACGATGGGAGCCACCCTGGCTGACGGGTGTCTGTTACCGCCACATGCACATCTTTGGGTCTAATCAATGTCTTAGTGGCCAATTTGGGCTGCTCAGCCCAACCACTGCACGAATCATTGTCCAGGATGGCAAAGAGGAGGGTGGGGCCCCAAGAGGAAAGGTAGTGACATTAGCTTCTTCAGAAGAAAGGGGCATAGTGCAGTGGGACCACCAAAGAAGCCCCCAGACTGGCTATGCAACCTGCTCACCGAATGTGACATTGGACAAGGTTCTTTGCCTCTCTTAAATTAGTTTTTCTCATTGTAAAACAGGAATAACACACCCTTCCTCATACACTTGTGGAGATTAAAGATAATGTGTCCAGTGCGTAATGGATTTTCAATAAATGTTAATTCACCTTTCCGTCCCTCACAAGCTGGTGCGGTGATTCTAAGTGGGGTAACGATGCTCAATCAATAGCTGTCCATCCAATCAGAAGCCTTTTTATAAACACAATGTCTTTAAACAAGCATTAGAAGCCAACCCAGCCAGTCTTCTTCCAATGCTCAATTGCCAGCAGCTCTTTCTCATAGGTAGTTTTGAGCCCCTGCTTGAATACCTCTAGGGACCATGATCTCATTAGCTCCCAAGATAGCCAGTTATTTTTAGATAGTGCTGCTTGGCTTTTGATTGAACTGAAAACCACTTACCTGTGACTGTCATCTCTCCAAAGATTGCCTAGGAAGATTTAAAAAAAAAACATTTTATCTTGTATTTTAATTGACAACACTGTACATATGTGTGTTAGTTCACTTTTCATCACTATGGACAAAATACATGAGAAAAACAAGGGAGGGAGGAAAGACGGATTGCTGCTGGCTGTTTCAGAGGTTTCAGTCCACTGTCATTTGCTTTGTTGTTTCTGAGGCTGTGGGTAAGGCTGAATCACCACGATGCGGAGGGGACACAATACATGCCAGAGAGAGAAAAGAGAGACACAGAAACACCAGAGAGGGTGACAGAGAGAATGTGTGTGTGTGTGTGTGTGTGTGTGTGTGAGAGAGAGAGAGAGAGAGAGAGATGACGGAGGAGGAAAAAGAAGAAAGAGGAGGAGGAAAAGGAAGAGGAGGCTAGGAAGAATCTGAGTGTAAGACACACTCTTTAAAGGCACACTCCGTGACTCATTATCCCAACTAAGCTCTGCCTCCTAACATCCCATTCATCTTTTCCAGTCATCGATGGATTAATCCGCAGAAGAAGTCAGCACCTTCATGCCCCAACCACCTCACAAAAGTGTGACCATTGGGAGCCACATCTTTAACACAGGGGTCTCTGCGGGGAACATTTCATATCCGAACAGTAACAATGTTTATGACATGAAACATGATGTTTGGTGCATGTGTGCGTGTGTGTGTGTGTGTGTGTGTGTGTGTGTGTGTGTGTGTGTGTGTGTGTGTGTTTGCTAGAATGGCTAAATCAAGCCAATTAACATCTTCCTTACTTCATGCCTTTTGTAGTATGTATTACAGCCCCTTTTCACTACTCTAACAAAATGCTGGAGTGAGACTCATGTATAAAGAAAGGAAGTTTATTTAGTTCATACTTCTAGAAGCTGAAAGTCCAATATCAGGAGACCCTATGGGTTCATTCTCTGATGGAAGTCTAATGGCAGATGGCAACATGGTGGGAATGTGCGAGGGAGGAGTCACATCCCCAGAAAGGAAACCAGAAAGCACATCGGGGGTCAGCCTCATTCACAACTTGAACAGGCCCAGGCATGATGAGAACTACCTTAACCCTTTCAGAGCCCTCAATTACCTCATCTTCACTAGGTTCTGCCTCTTAAAGGTCCACATCTCTTACTATCACCATCCTGAGGACAAAGGCCTTAGCACCCGGAAGACAAAGATCCCAACACCTGAATCCTTGAGGGAAGTCCTTTAAACCAAACCTCCACTGAGATGAAATCTTAGGAACTTAACTGTCTGGGCTGGCTTGGAACCATGATTCTGCTGATCTCAGACTCACACATAGCTAGAATGACAGGCATTCTCTGCTCCACCCCCCCTTCACCCCGTTATTGGTTGAGAAGAGATCTTCAGTATGTTCCCAGACTAGCCTTTAACCATGGTCCTCCAACCTCAGTCTCCTCAGTAGTTAAATGGCAGGCACACACCACTGACACCTGGTAGCCGTGCATGCTGGCCCTGGTTTGGGCCAGTGCAGTCCTGAGGCAGAAGGTACTGACTATGGCCTGTTTGAGGCAGATGAGGCCGGCCGGTGTTGGCGATCCTGCAAAGGTGTCTTGTGCCACACACCTGCCAGCGTGGGGAGCGAACACCAGGATGCTGGAGCAGCTCAAAGGTGGGCCTGGCCGCTTCTTAAGTTCTCTCAGCCTCTGACAACTCAGTCACTTTCGAGCACAGCTCTGCACCCCACCCCTGCTGCACCGACCCCCTCTTCCTCTTCGGTTGGCAATCAGCCCCATGGAAACAGCCTGTCGAATGTGACATTACTCAGAGCAGTCTCTGCCACAAAGCCTGCGCTGCCAGCCCCCGAGTGCAGAGGAGGACGCTCTCCTAGCCCAGAAATGTCATCTCTTTCCTACAGGGATTTCCTCCACCCTGCCCCTGACCCCTTCTCTTGCAGGCACTTTGTGTCTCCAGAGAGGTTACTTCCATGTCGCTGGGCTGGGCTGGGCTACTTTGCTATCCTGAGCCTGAATCTCTGGGTCTGGGTTTCGAGGGCCCTCCCAGCCCCTTCTAAGAGCCTCTTCCTAATGGTTTCTGAGCAGAACAAGAGAATAGTGTAATTGGAGGAATCAAAACACCTCTTGTCACAAATATATTTCCTTGGGCCCCAGTAGACACAGAGGCTGGAAGGCTCCCAAGTCTAGTCATTCTGCTGCTGAGCACGATTTTTCTTCAGAAAGACCCTGTCAGAATGCAAATGTTACTAGGAGGGGTAACACATTAACTTATTACCATCCATTATCACTAGAGTGCCGTTTATCAGCTTCCCAGCTGAGAACAGGCCCCGGGAGAGAGAGGGCAGAGGCAGAACAGGTAG
The DNA here is from genome assembly GCF_023159225.1 of Perognathus longimembris pacificus. Taxonomy (NCBI): domain Eukaryota; kingdom Metazoa; phylum Chordata; class Mammalia; order Rodentia; family Heteromyidae; genus Perognathus; species Perognathus longimembris. Next base: position 113,454,980 of record NC_063163.1, on the reverse strand, counting down.
AGGTAGACACAGGGCAAGCCGGGAGGACTACGTGGGGACATGAAATGAGGTGAGGGAGACCACACGGTAGAGATTAGGGGAGAGGCTGGGCTGCCCATCCTGGCCCTGCCCAGGATGCTTCCCCAGGCCCTGAGGTAGTGACTCTGCTCTCCAGGGAGGGATGTTTCTGGATAAGATGGTCCCCCTCCATCACAAATGGAACACACTTCTTGTGGATTATGTGGAACTCATCATCCCCTTTCGTTTTGTCATACATTATTTCCTCCCTAACCGTTTGCTACTTAGGCTAATATCAATATGTATTTGTATTCCCTGTAGGCATACTGAGGGGGGCGGGTGGGATGGGAGAATGACCAGACACAAGAAATGGCAGGGCAAGTCAGACACAGATTAAAAGCAGGCTGCAGGCAAGTCCTGGGAGAGGGCCCACACAGCACCCAGGCAGGGGTGGGCACCTTTGGCGATCTGGTGGGGTTTTTTCCTTCTTCTACCAATCTCAGCAGAGCTTTTCTTCTCTCTTTGTATCTAATAGCCATACCAAATAGGAATTTTGTGCTTGTTGGTTTTGCAAAGAAAAGAAGCAGTTATTTTCCACAACGATAATTTCCTTCTAAGAAAAGCAAACCTTGCACAGAGTCCTGCCTTACTCCGCCACAGACCCTGGGGGCTCTGGAGGTAGAAAGGGAGCCAAGGGCTGAGTCAGAGCAGGGAAGAGGGGCACTGCACAGGAGAACAGAGTTTGGAATTTGGGGAAATGATCCAGAAGAAGAAAGAGCTGAGGATGTTCAGCCAAACACAAAAGCCTACAGTGTAAGGAGAAACAGGGTTGCCTTCCCTGGACTCCGGAGGAGGGAGGGAGAAGCCTTTAGTAAGAAGTGAGTATACTTTGGGGATATCTTTTTGTGGGGAGTAGGGGTCATGCTGTCCCATAATACCCTTCGTCATCCCTATCAAATGTTCAGTCGTCTCTCTCTCTCTCTCTCTCACACACACACACACACACACACACACACAGAGGAGTATAGTATGAACAGAACAAGTATGCAGTAGGTAGAGACAGTGTGTTAGTCAGCGTTCTGTTACTATAACAAACATCTGTGATAAACCATATTAAATAGAGAAAAGGTTTGTTTTGACTCACAGATTCAGAAGCTGTAGTCCACGATTTTCTTGGTCCTCCTTTCAGGTGGGAGCACACAGTGTTTGAGTGCAAAGAAAGGAGGAAGGAGGGATTGTGGGAGGCATCCCATAATCCCCTTTGAGGACACACCCAAGGCGACCCATGACCTCCCACTAGGTGCTACCTCTTAAAGACCCCACCACCTTCCCATGGTGCCAAGCTGAGGACAAAGCCTGTAACACTTGGATCTTTGGGGGACATCCCAGATCCAGACTCCAGCAGATAGCAAGTCAGCTGCAGGCTGAGTTAATGCAGAGAACACATTGCTTGGAGCCCAATGTGACCAGGAGGACACAGCCACGTGAGAAAGTAAAGCCCTGGGTGATTTTAGACTTTCTCAGAGTGTGATGGTCACGCATTGCTTAGAGCTGCAGCCTGGCAGTGATAACAAAGGAGTAATGGTCAGTCCAGAAGCCAACTCTTGTATCTGGATTCCACAAGAGCTAAGTCCAGATGCAAACCATCAGAGCCAGGGTGTTCCCCATTCCATAGATCCGAGAAGAGCTTAGGAGTGCTAAAGAAAGAAGGCGAGCTGGAATGGATCCAGACTCAATGGGAGGGGGACTCCAGGGAGAAGACTGTGCACATGTGCAGTTGACTGCTGTGGGTGTGTGTTTTATAAAGCCCCTGAATCTAGAAAGACACTGTGGCCGGGAAGAGGGCATAGCTGTGATCCGGTAAGCTGAGGACCACAGCCCAGACAGGAGCAGGATGTAATGGGGGAAACCAGCACAGCTAAAGATGTCACCCCAGAATAGAATCTCTGTACCTGGTACAATAACACCAGAAAGACTCCCCACCCCGCACACACACATGAGCTGAAATGCTCAGGTGAGAAATGGGAGACTTGGAATTCACCAAAATGGATTTCTTTGGGACCTTAAAACCAAAACTTATTTGGACTACAGAAAGTATTGCCACATAGTTGTGTGCCGTGGCTTAAACCTGTCGATCTTACTGAGATCTGAAGGATATGGGTTTGAGATTCTCCAGGACAAAAAAAAGTTTATGGCCTAGTGGCAAGAGTGCTTGCCTCGTATACATGAGGCCCTGGGTTCGATTCCCCAGCACCACATATACAGAAAATGGCCAGAAGTGGCACTGTGGCTCAAGTGGCAGAGTGCTAGCCTTGAGCAAAAGGAAGCCAGGGACAGTGCTCAGGCCCTGAGTCCAAGCCCCAGGACTGGCCCAAAAAAAAAAAAAAAAGTTCATAAGATTCCATCTCCAAAATAACAAGCAGAAGGCAGGGCTGGAAGTGTGGCTCAAGTGGAAGAGCACCAGCCTAACAAGTACAAAGCCCTGAATTCCAAACCCAGTACTGATAAATAAACAAACACATAAATAAAGCATTGCTACATGTTTCATGTAAATAAGGCTTTGAACTGAGCGTGTGTGTGTGTGTGTGTGTGTGTGTGTGTGTGTGTGTGTGTGATGCCACTCCTGGGGCTTGAACTCAGCACCTGGGCGCTGTCCCTGAACCTCTCTGTGCTCAAGGCTAGCGCTCTACCATTTGAACCACAGCACCACTTCCGGGTTTTTTCTGAGTCGTTTATTAGCGATAGTCTCCTGGACTTTTCTGCCTGGTCTGGTTTCAAACCCGGATCTTCAGATCTCAGCCTCCTGAATAGCTAGGATTACAGTCGTGAGCCACCCGTGCCTGGGGAACTGAGTTTCTTATTCACGACGTTTCTTTCTGGGAGTGTCTTGGGTCTTAGCCAAGGCTGAGGAATCCTTTTCATGGATCTTCAGAGAACAAGATGTTGGATTGCTCTGGTCCTGATTTTCCAGGTGGAGAGGACAGAGTGAGGACGCAGCCTCTGTCTGAGCTGCACTGCAGAGCAGTGAGCTTCTCGGGGAGCCGAGAGGTGCTTCCTCTCCTCTCTCACACAGTCTTGCCCCTATCCACCCTAGAGTCACACGATCTCAGCCAAAGGCCTGAACAGGATCCACACAGTGGCTGGATGCTTGTAACAAACCCAGCGAGCGCCTGGCTGCCCCCAGCCGGGCTCCAGCAGGGAGTGACTCATCCACCAGGGGACAATGACCAAAACACAAACAGTGACTAGGCAGTGGGAGCCACTCACATGTCAGCAGAGAGAAAAAAGACTGTCAATGAATGAGCAGAAAAGGGCTCTAACAACAGACGTCCCAGGGTTGGGGTGTAGACATTGGGTCTCCCCTCCCACTCATTGACAGTAGGTGAGGGGACATGAGGACATCCCGGCTTCCTCACGTCATCCGGCCATTGAAATCCCCCACGCGGGGGGTACTGCCTTGGCAGGTAGCCAGTCCTCGCCCCTCTCTTCTTCTGGGGTCTATAGAAAAGGCTTTTTCCTCTGGATTCCAAGGAGGCGGGCATCCCAGGCCTTTGCCTTTTACTACCGTCTTCCTGCCTCCATGAACTCTTTTGTGTACCTTTGTCCCTTTGGTGAGAGGGTGCCATTTAGCCAGTGAGAATGAACCGGTTTACAGCCTTGTGGTTCCTTCCCTTGGCTTCTCTTGTTTTTCCCTTGTCTACCTTTGAGTGTCTTGGTTTAATGGCCTGGCTCAAGCCAGGCCCATGGTATATTTTCTCCTATAAGAGTGCTTCCTGGGGGTGGGGAGCTTTTGGGTGATAAGATGGAGAGTTTTACCTCTACCTTGTTAACTAGAACCTTTCCCCCTTAATCTCCTAAACTGGGGAGAAGTAGATAGGCAAAGTCTTGCACCAGCCTTAAAAGAATACTCCCCCAGAGAGACCCCAGCCCCCAGAGGTCAACCATTAATCACCTTCTGGAAGCCTGTTGCAGGGTTTGTAATGGAAAGGACTCTGTTGTCATGGTAACCCTGGCCCAGGGGCTGCCCAGGCTGCAAGGGCTGCCTGGCTTCTCTGGGTTTCAGGTTTATTTACAAGCTGCCAGTTCCGGCCTCGCAGATTTTAAGAGCACCTAGGAAAAGGCCAAGGGTGATATAGATCCAAAGCAATCCTTATTTAAACCAGGCTTACCCATTTGAGGAAGATGAACATTTTTGCCACCTCCTGGGGTTGATTTCCTATCTGGTGATTGAATGGGCACCTCGGCCTATCTGGGGTTTGAAGTAGACAAACGTAGGTTTAAGTACTAGCCCTGCCTGCCCCTCCTCCCCCAACAGGTGTGCGCTTGGAGCGAGCTAATAGGACAATCACATCCAGATTCTATCTCCTGTAGCAAGGTCATAACATTCCATTTGAGGTGCAGTTGTTAGAATTAAGGAAGACAACTCTATAGTACAGGACTGGCGGGCTTTTTCTACAAAAGGCCATTTGCACTTTGTCCCCAAGCACTCAGTTCTGTCCTTGTAGCAGGAAAGCAAGTATGACCAACAATAACTACAGAATCAGTGCTTCTTGCTGGCTGCTCTTCCAGGGGTCCTTGTGTTGCTCAGTATAGGCTGACCGCGCTTCCAGATGGGAGCTGTATTTGAATGAATGATGCGATCGTCTACTATGGGGTGCAGGGAGCAGCAAGGAGAATGGGTACCAGTCAGGGCAGCAGCATGGTGGCCCAGCCCAGGGCAGGGTGTGAGGTTCAGTCTAGCTGCAGTCCTGGCTCTGAACGGGATGTGTGCAAAAGGCCTAGCCACCTGCTGGGCTCAGCTGTGATTTATTAACACTCAACACCCAGGCAGGGACCTTCTCTGAGAGGTTCACCAGGGAAGAGAGAAAGAAGACTATGTGGCTACTTAATCAACTCAGAAGACTGGGATTTACACCAGCTCCTGGCAGTGAGGCTTTCAGAGACCCTCTAAGAAGAAAAGGGATTGTGTACTGGTTCCCAACAACCAGCAGGTAGAGATGGGCCAAACTTATAAGGCCTGAAGCACTATCAGACCTGCAGAGGAGAAAGCAGGCCTTTACCATAGGTGTATCTCCTCAGGACAAGAGGCAGGGTCCGCCGAGCCAGGAGCTGGAGCCTGTCTATCTGTCAGTCCAGAGCCGGGGCTGGAAGAAGGTAATCTGGGGAATCATTAGATTCAATGATCCGTTTGGGGAGCCAGGGCTGTCTGGCATCAGATCTGAGTGGAAGAGCTGGTATGGGAGGGCTCTGGAGGGAGGGAGGAGGCGCTTGCTGTCTGGATGAGCATAAGCAGATGTGTTTCCCCACGGAGGAGCCTCAGTTTGCCTCTCTGTAGAGTAGGGTGAGCTCTCCCAGTCGGCTCAGCCCCAGCCCGGAGCTGGTTGGTGGAGGCGGGTGGGTTGATGGAATCTGTGGGAGCCAGCGGAGCACGACCGACTCCCTGAGAGTTCTATTTCTGCGGTTTATTCCGATGACTCCGCGCTTTCTCCCAGCAGGCTCTGGATGCAGAGCAGCTGTTCTTTTCCCTCTCACCCCTGAGGTGTCCCGGTGAGGGGGAGTATGTCTAGATCTCACTGACAGCTTTCTTGGCCATGGGGGGTTTTATTCAATCCCTTAATACCATCCTTACACATGGATGGCAATTCACAGTTTGCAAAGCAGTTCCAGAGAAATCTTCTGCTTTTTTTGTGGGGTTTAAAAAAAAAAAAATCTCCATAACAACCCTTCCCAGTTGGCCCAACAAGCTGGTCTAGCCTGGAGTTACAGACCAGGAAATGGGCTCCTTAAGGTCAGATGATTTGACCCCAATCCAAGTTCCCATCGCCACTAGGTGGCGGTGTGGAGACCGGAACAGGATTCAACCCCACCAGGTGAGGCCTCCTCCTGTCCCTTCTTGCTCTTGCTTTCCCTAAAACTTCCCTGGAGATACCCGTGCCTTAAAAAAAATTCTTTTTGAAGTCATTTTCAATTTTATTACACGTTATAATGAAAATGTCAAGGAGCGATTTTGGAAGGCAGTCGGAAGCAATTTAAAAACATGAGATGGAAGCTGAGCACCGCTGGCTCATGCTTGTGATTCTAGCTATTTGGGAGGCTGAGATCCTGGCCACCAGTCCATTTCAAGGACCAAGGCTCATGGTTAGAAGCCAGCGGAGGCAGGAAAGTCCATGAGGCTCTCATTTCCAGTTAACCAGCCAAAAGCCGGAAGTGGAGCTGTGGCTTAAGTGGTAGAGTGCTAGCTTTGAGCAAAAGAAGTCCTCATTTGTAATAACTAGAATATGTTTATAAAATGTACAAGTTAATCCAAATGAATAGTAAGAGACAAATAACTGCACTTGGCTATGATTGATTAAACAGCACTCTAAGCATTTGTACACTGAGAGCAAAGGAGGATGTTCTTAGGAGATCACAATGGCTCTATAGGTATGTGCACATGGACATATAAAATTATGCTTATCAAAATGAACCCCAAGAAATGGAAACAAGAGGGTATTTATTGTACCGTTTTCTTTTTTCTCCATTAGTTTATTCCCTGTTGCCACTGTTTTTGATTTCTATACCCTTTGTCTTGTATATAAGTTTATCTGATTTGGGGAAGGGAAGGGAAATCATAGAAAAGGTGAGAGACAAAGGGTAAACCAATTCAACAGGACTCACTAGACACCATGTTGCAAATGAACTTTGCAACTTGGGGGGGGAGGGAAAAAGTGGGAGAAAATGAGGGAGGAGGTGACACTGTAAAAAGAAATGTACTCATTACCTTACCTATGTAGCTGTAACTCTCTGTGTATCACCTTTAAAATAAAATTTAAATTAAAAAATTTTTCAGGGACAATGCTAAGGCTCCAGGATAGCACGTGTGCACGCACACACACACATTATATAGAGAGAATTTATTATATATAATAAATATATGTTTTATAAATAAAATAAATTTGTATGTGTGGATATATGTATGCATATATATGGGAGGGAAATGGGAGAAAACAAGGGGGGGTCACAGTGTTGGACAAGAAATGTACTCATTACCTTACCTATGTAACTGTAACCCCTCTGACATCACCCTTACAATAAAATTAAATTTATATATATATATGTATATGAGATGAAGAGGTTTCATTCTCGAAAGCTGTCTTCACGCTCCAATGCTGAACCTGTTGTTTTTGCCACTGTAATTAATTCTATTTTCTAACATGGCTCCGCTCCCCCTCAACCTTTTCTAACAGACTCAAGCCACACAGGTTGGAGGGAGAGGGAGAGCTATTTTTACCACATTCCTCCGGGGTTCTCCCTATTCGTGGTTGGGGGGAAATGAAGACCATTGGCAGTTCTAACAATGGTGCCCAGCTGTCTCTACCCATCCACGCGTCCATGCTCGGCTGCGGGCCACTGTTCCACTCTCCTGGGCCGCAGTTCAAGTCCTTTCCTCCACAGCAGCTCAGCCAGGGTCTCTGAGTGAGGGCAGCCATGATGACTGCCCATGAGGCCTGGGTCCCTGGTACCCTGGGGTCTTCCCAGTTCTCTGAGACCCAGGCACACTTCTGAGAACAGATGCTCAGGGAGTCTGCCTTCCACTCCCAGTCACAGTTTCCAATGAGATTCATTCCGCAGACTCCCACAGACAGAAGCCCTCGGGCCCTCGTCAGAGTCCTCTGTCGAGTCTGTGCAAGTTCTGCTATAGAACTTTTCAACGTGTGTTGTGGGTTGGTTGGCTTCGTCTGTCCGTTTGGGAGCATTTGGAGCTTGAAGTCTCTGTCTTGCACAAATTCTTGGATGCTCCTTGTCACCAGCCTGGTTTAAGGAAGGTTCACAGTGTCCGCTGAAAGGAGGCTGTCCGTTCAGGAACGGCACTGAGGGATTTGGGGCTGTCTAGATCCCACAGTGTGGCCACATTTGGCTCCTTCTTCAGAGACTGCACAGGAAAAGTAGCTGTTCCAGAGCTGGGCTTGAAATCACAGCAAGCTCTGCGTATGGAATCCCATTTGGAAGAAAATGAGAATTCTTAGGGTCACTTCCCTTCATGGAACTCTGGGGTCAAAGAAGTCTGCTTCGGAGCAGCCAGAGGTGGAAGCTGGCCCCGCTGGGCCCCTTTCGGAGGCATCTTTGGGAAAATTAATGTCTGCATTTTAATCCTCTCTAACATGTCATTAACCCCCACAGGCACCCTCCCCCCTGAGACAAGACCCGGGATCGGGGTTGTAGAAGGAGCGAGGACTTTCTTTTGAGGGTCCTGTCCTTTGCTCAGTGAAAAATGATCTATTAGAGGCTGACAGATCAATAAAGGCAATTTAAGCCCCTTTCTTGGAGTCTGTGTGACTTACAGGAAAGGAACAGTATAGCGCCCGGCTGGTGCCACAGGTCCCTCGCGCCTTCCACTCTCCGCAATTATAGCAAATTTGCCTAATGCACTAAAAGCCAATGAATCTTGTCGACCGATGATGGGTTGGGGAAGGCAAGAGGAAAGATGTCGGATGCTGGCAGCTGCCCTGCTAACCTTGATTTTAATTAGGCTTTAGTGAAGAACAAACAAAACAATCCTTCATTGTGTGACAACCAACCCTGGTGTCTAAAAGGCCTGTAGTCAGTTGTTGCAAATGAGCAACACTATGTTTCGAGAGGAGCCAATAGGGTGGCTTCTCCCCTCTGGAATGTAGCTCATGAGAAGGTTGGAGCTCTCTCCTGAATCATTGGTGGATGGGAGATGTTTTCTCCACACTGGAGCCTAGGTTTTATGGCCAGGTTTAAGACTTTTAGACGTCCTTGTTCCTTGAAAAGCCTAGAGTGCTTGAAGTTATTAGCCTGAATCACAAAGTGAAAGGATGCACTCTTTCCTTTCTGGATAGAATATGGTCTGAAAATCCAGTCAAACATAATTATACAGAATAGCTGGCCTGTAGGTGTCAGACTGTCAAGGTTGAGAAAGATAAGGGGAGACTTGGGATTTTTTCCAGACTCACAGAGATTGAGACATCTCATCAACCAAATGTAACCTGTGGGTCCAGAATTTCCTTCACTGTGAGAACAATGGGACAATTTTGATTATTGTCTTATGATCCTGTAAGAGAACTCTATTCTTAGACGCACACATTGGAGTACTGCGGGATAAAATGGTGCATCTTCCACTCACACTAAAATTAATCAGAAATCCCTCTCTGCCAACCTCTCTCTTTCTTCCTGTCATCCTATCTTCCTATGCATACTCTTTCTTTCTTCTTCTTTTGATCTATTTTCTAAAAGCAATCATAAGGCCCTCCCCAGCCCAGGATGAGAAAAGTGCACACAGGAAGTCCTTGTGTTACGCATCCTTTCTCTAGGTCTGAAGTAATGACCTAGTAAAAGCTGGGGGAAGGGGGGAATCCAATCAGGAAAGATATTCTAGCCAGGAAAGATTCCTTTCCTCCCTTTGCTCCCAAATAAGCTTCTCTGTCTAAATCGTGACTGTGCCTGTGATGTAAGCCTCCAAATACACAGGGAGTTGCGCAAAGGGGGGAATCCCTGGTGGCATTCCTCCAAATGATGAGGTTTCTTACATGATGCGATTAAGTGAGGAGATTTGTCCAGAGAACCAGTGGAAAATGAAAGGATTTGGCCGGATGAGCACCAAGCTCCTTTCCAGCCCAATGTTCTGTGACGCTCTGATCCTATGAAATAGGAAAGAAATACCTGTAGTAGTTTGTGGCCTTTGAAACAACTCGAAGCTCCCCTCCTGCTCGGCTTTGTTGCTGCCTCTGAGGCTTGCCCGTGGCAGGGTCAGGAGCATTTATGAACTGCCTCTGTGTGGTGGGCTTCACTTGCTTTTCAGATGCTTGGACAAGAGTGTGTGTGCACATGAGGTTAAGAGGCAAAGGATTTGTATACACAGTTAGGATGTCTCCACATAGGTAAGATGTATGCACAGATTTTTTTTTCTCACCCAGCACTGGTCAGAAAAAGGTATAATTCTGGAGGAAAATATAACCCATAAGTTCCTAAAAATAAATAAATAAATAAAACTAGTTAGCAACCATCATCAGTTCTGAGTCGAAAGACCAAACATCTCTCAAGAAGGCTGTGGTACTGTTGTAGATGCTGAGCAAGCTGACTTGGGACACAGCCAGTGACAATGGCAGGTATGCTCAGCCCCTGGCCACCAGCCAGGAGAGGACTCTCCGTAAGACAGAAGTGAAGAAGTATATTCTTGGTTGGGAGAGAAGTGAGTGGTCACAAGGGGTGGTAGGTAATAATTACACAGATGATGTTGCTTGCTGCCTGTCTAAATTCCCATCCTCCTTCTCTCCATGATCAGAATCCCAACTTTGTGAGAGATTTCCATGTTCCTGGCTTAAGATACTCAGCTCTCCAGAGCATCCTGAAGGTGTCCATACTTGCACGATCTGATTTTGGTAGATAAGATACATAAAAAGAAATCTCAGGGAAAGTTCCTGATTGAAAAACTCAGCTGGCTCCAGCTTTTCCTCCTTTGTCCTTCTCCTGACTGGGGGCTGGGACAGTGACTGTTATGGATGGGGCCACCTTTACTGGAGCCATGAGGACACCCTAACCAAGGCTGGTGGAGCACACACCCAACAAGGCTTCTTGGTTATTTCCTGCACATCTCACTGCTGAAGGAGAGAATATTCCTGGTGGTAGAATTCTCCTTGCTGGCCCCTGAATTCAGTCCCTGAAAGAGAGCTCAAAGTCATCACCTTGTCACAATGCAATCACCTTGTCACAAGTCCTTGTGATTTTTTTCCCCACAGTCCTGGTGAATCCACACCCAAGATGACTGCTCTGCTCATTGGGGCATTGTGTTCCTCAGTTGGCTTGGTTCTTCTAACTGCTGTAACAAAATGAAATGGCTTAATCTGGGGATAATTTATTAATCAGAGAAATGTGTTGGTCACAGTTCTAGAGACTGAGATGTCCAAGATCAAGCCGACCAAGGATGTGGTGCCTGGTGTAGGTCTAGCTTCTCATAAATGGTGCTGATCCTAATGCACACAGGGTAGAAGGAACAGGCAGGAAGGATGGAACTTCCCTTAAGGATGCACTAATCTCATTTGTGAGGATAAACTCCCAATCATCTCCCAAGCCTTCTCCCATATTTTAATACCCTCAACGTGGAGGTTAGGTTTCAGCAAACATTCAGAACATCATAAGGGATCTGTCTATTCAGCCTGGTTCCCAGATAGGTCTACAACTTGAATAGGAATAATCTGGAAAAATCAGGAATTTGGTACTGTAAAGATCGATTCTTTCCCTGTGGATATGCAGTTAGGATCATACGAAGTCTGGAATTGTGGCAGCCCTATGGTTGTAGTGAGGAAGAAATCTTCAGAGACCCATGTTTGACTGCAGAAATCCAAGCAGATTTAAAGGCTGTATACTTACGACAGTGTTTGAGCCCCTGCCTCAAACTGTTCCTGATACCACAACTAACTTTGGACTTGTTGATTATATCAGGCAGTACATCCTTTCCTTTGTTGAGCTACTTAGGATTTTCTTGATTCAGAGAGTGTAGACATTCGTATTAATTCAGAGACTTCACTGAAATCAGATGCTGACTCTGGAGAAAGTCTTGGTAGTAGCTGGCTTGGAAAAGACCTCATGGCCAATGAGCTGGTGGTATATGCTTCTTAGGAGCCAAAGAGCTTTAGTTTTACAAGAATTCCAGTCTATGCCAGGGCCATTCTTCATCCAAGTTGAACATATATTTTGATCTTTAGGCCCACTGAGAACAGTTTCATCAACTCTAAAATTGAGGCTGGTCTTGGATCAAAAGAGGGGCCTGTTTGATTTGGCATGGGGGAGGGTAACTCAAGCTAATGGCATGTCCTGTGGTGAGTTATCTGCTCATCTTTCAGGAAGCACAGTCACCAGAGACAACACTCACTTTCATAAAAATTGTCTCTGACACCATCTTCATTCCACAAATTACTGTCAACCGGAGCTGCAAGGAGTTATTTTTAAACTAAGTCTACTTGGCAGGCTATGGGGGCAGGCTTTCAGAGTGTAGCTCTAAGTGGCTCCAGAACTTCTGATGTGAAATACCTGGTGTGTGTGTGTGTGTGTGTGTACATGTGTGTGCACACTCACATACATGTCGGGGGACCATCATCAGACTCAAAGGACCATGGACAAGCTCAAGTTTTCATGGGCCTAGATCTTTCCTGACTTGGCATTTTCTTCTTTGCTAGGGCTAGAATAAGACAATGTGAGAAAGCATGATAAACTGGCTATAGGAAAGATGAGAGCCACAGCCCACAACAAAGCATGCTAGGGTGAGCACTAATGCACTGCCACTTGTCTCTCTTATTGTAAGCCATCTTCTGAGAGAAAAATGTACTTCTGATGGATTCACTGTCTCTTCTGAGCTCTCCAGGCCTTATATTCATTGTCTCTCGGTTCAGCTCTGCGTCCCAGAAAGCCATGTGTCCCAGTAGCAATCAAAGCTTTTAATGTCCCATTTGGTTTGGGGGGAATCGCTGAGCTAGCTGCCTAAGAGTAGGAATCCTTCCCTCCTGTTCCACCTTTCTAGATTTAGTCACGGGCCATCCACCCTTGCTAGGGGTGAAGGTGAGAACATGTAGCTTCTAGAATAATCCACATGACCTTCCTCTTCCAATACTTTGCTTGGACTTCACCTGTCCCCATCCCCTGTAACCCCTTCTCCCTTCCTACCTGCCACTCAAGAAACAGACACAAGGGAGGAAAAGCCTTCATCATCCCAGTATCAAACAGACAAACTACAGCCCTCTGAGAACACCAATGCTTCTATTTCCAGCAACAATTGTTCTTCTTTACTAACTCCATCCCTTCTTCTTCTGCACCCCATTTTCCTTTATTGTAATAAGGATTGAACTTAGGGCCTTATGCTTGCTAGGCTAGCTCTCTACCACTTTAGCCCACTCCTAAGCTTCCGTTTGATTTTCAGGTAAGGTCTCATGCTTTTGCCCAGGCCTAGGATTCTTTTACTACCACCTCCTGAGAAGCATAATCCTTCTACCACCACCTCTTGGGTTGCTAGTATTACAGGAGTATGTGGATGTGTCTGACTCTCTCTCTCTCTTTCTCTCTCTCTCTCTCTCTCTCTCTCTCTCTCCACATTTTTCCTCAAGCTTTCTTTCTTATATAAGGATAGGCAAGTTGTCTTATACAAAAGTTAGTGGAGTATTGCTTACCTAAAGCTGGGGAGGGAGGATCCCTGCAGAGCTGCCTCGAACCTTAGGAGTGTACCAGGGACTCATGAATGAGGTGCTTCTTTTATCTGTATGGTGAAGATGATGGTCCCCAGATGACAGCTAGGGAGCTATGGCTGAGAGAGCGTGGGACACTGACTTGGGCCAGCCAATTTAGGACAGAGATAATCTCTGAGCTGGTGTCTCCCTAGAAACCAGGTGCCCAGACCAAATGGATCTTTGCGGGGGGGGGGGCGTGAGTTGAGGGATGGAGGTTGCCTCCTCTGATTCTCTTTGTACCTGGAAGCTATGCAGAGCTTTGTAGGAAAGAACTGAAGTTGCACTTTAAGTCAGTCCTCCTCCAAACCTCCCTTCTCTTAAGAAATAAAGAGAGAGCTTTCGTGCCGTTGTCTCTGACCCAGGCCACAGCTGGAGAAAAACACAAGCGAAGTAGCTTGTGGCTCTGAAAACCTCTGGCTGCCTTCCTAGGGTTGAGTCATGTCTCTGCTTCAGGAAGGTGCCATTAATTTGGTGAAAAAAAGAACAAATACAAGTACAGTTTGGTTCAGAACTCCCCAAACGAACTGAGAGCATTCTGGGTTGTATTCACAAACGCGGGCCGAGAGCAAAGAGCACGGCCGGTGTTGGTGGGAGCCGGGCTTGGAAACATCCCTTTGGAGCAATCCCAAGGCAGCTCAGCCTCTCATGGGGCTATGTGTGTTTTGAAACTGCCTCTCATTGGCTCAGGAAGGATTTTTTTTCTCCCTGCCGCAAAGCAGGATGTTTGTGCAGAGGTGACCAAGGTAGGCTCACTGGGGGCAGCGACTGAGATGGCGGGCGGCGACAGGCTGTGTGATTTGGTGTCTTTGCTTTTGCACTAGAGAATCGGAGCATGGAAGCAGCTCGCCCACCTGCTCTGGGGTTGTAGTGGAGGAGTGGGGTGTCCAGGAAGTAGTCCCCTCCGGCCAGTTGCTTAGGATGTTCCTGTGACTCCTATGTAAGGGTGGAGAAGCAGCCATGGTTGATGCAGAACTTGTGCCTAGGCTACAGACAACCTGTGCCAGAGGTGGTGATTCATCTGACTGCCCATCCCAGGTGTAAATTCACCAGCTGTCGAGGGTGACACTTGGTTGGGTGCTATCTTGGAGCCCTCCATTGGTTTTCTTTAAGGCCCCATGTTGGAAAAAATGGCCAGATTCCCCACTTAGGCCCCTCAAGAGGACAACTCCCACCCCCCAATCAGGGACAGAGGGAAAATGGCTACTCTCTCCTTCCTGCTACTCTGAGACACTCCACCTCCCCCCAACCTCCTTCTCTAATTTACTCTTCCTTTTTGAACTTCCTGTAGAATCCAAAAGCAGGAGCGGCCTGGCCATCTCCTAAATGAGCTGTCTTCAGATCGTACCTGTATCTTGGCTGCTGCTAGAAAGCCTGTGAGCCAGGTTCTGGGTGAACCTTCCAGGTATCTCCCAGCTAATCTCCAGCAAGAGCCCACCTGAGATGTCAATGGGCTGGGCAGACTCCAGTCCATCTTTCCTCCTCCATCCTGGTCCTCCGGGGACCCTCCCAAGTCCTTCTGAACAGGAAACCCCAAGCAGGGAGCAGCCAGAGTTGGCACTTGCCTGCACTGCCTACCTCCTACCTGGTCCCGGAGCCCCAGGGTAGTGTGTGTGTCCTGCCTTCTCACTTAGCAGGCAGAGATGGCCACCTTCCAAAGACCCTCAGCCTGGAATCCAGGCCCGTCTCCTCCCTTTCCTCTCCTGCACCCTAGAGGGCCGTGATCAAAATGGGAAGAGAAGGGACTGGGTTTCATGGAAGCACAGGCATGTGGAAAGGTTAAGGGAGAGAGAACGAGAGAGAGACACACACATGACAGACAGACAGACACACACACACGTAGTTAGCTTATCTGTCAGCAATTCAAACCTAGAAGGTTTTCAGACATGACTGAATTGGGGGAATTGACCCCCAACGTCCTGGCTTCCTGCCAGTTCCAGCCCAGGCAGAATGTGCTACAGGCTACCCTGCTGGAGTTTCTCCAGGAAAGTCAGCTCTTATTCCAAGGCATTTCTCCTAGCTCCAGAGACACCAACAGGACCCAGATCCACCAGGTAAAGCATGAAACACACTTGGACGCGGTATGATCCAGGGGCTGTGGTCCTCTTCCTACTCAGCAGAAGGGGTGACATGTGTTTCCAGGTTGAACATGAGAGGGAGAGAAGGATGTTGGTGAAAGGCTTGAGAGTCCTTGTGTGGCGAAGGGCATTGGAAACCAGACATATCAGTGTTTGAGTCCCAGCCCCTGATAATCTTGAGCAAGTTATTTCACTGGATCAAACCCAGTTTCTTGATTAAACATGAGCAGTATTATCCACCCTTAGGACTTTTGTGAGGGATAAACAAATGAAGTAGCCCATACAAAAAATGTTGAGCATATGTCTGGCATAAAATTAGAACTTCAATTTAAAAAGTCACTAGTATTAATTAGTTATTTAAAAAGGACCCTGAATTTTAGAAGCAGACATTATTAAATGCTTGGGAATTTTATTGCAGAGGGTCTAATTCCTACCTGTAACAAGAAATCGTTTCTTTCTTCTTCCACCGTTCGCTACCCTGGGTGTGCAATCTATGTCAGGGGGATTCGCATACATCAGGAAGCCTGGGAGGTAGAGGAAATCTTTCATTTCACTTCTCTTCCTAGCTCGCCCCCCCCCCAATAATTCCTAACTATTTCTTTATCTCTCCCCATGTTGATGTGACACCCTTCCATTCCCTCCCTGCCCCCATTCTCATCCAGCAAATAGTGATGTGTGATCAGGTGTTAAAGACGTACCTGCTCTGTGAGCACCGGACAAACACAATGTTCATTCTTGTGAGTCTATTGAGGAGAGACAATTAATGCACGTATGATGGCACAACTATTGAATTAGCACTAAATAATGTCTGGGTGTTCGCCTATGGTCTAGATAAACTCAACTGAAACCCCACATCACGTTTGGCATACCTCCAGGATTCTACTGGGAGGCCAAAGGGGCAGGTTGTATTAAAGTTGCATAGATCCTGGAGATCAAGTCTTGCTTCCTCAGACCATGACCCACACCTGTCTCTTCTACGTGTACTCATTCTCCTATACTGGGTGTCCCAGGTAAGAAATTTTACCCCATCCTTAATTTTTACTCTGCTTATGTAATCTAGAACTACCTGCAGATGACAAGGAGATATCAGAGTACGGGTTCATGTTCTAGCAATCTGAGCAACTCCAAATTGTGTAATAAGCACCTGTATTCTTAAAATAACCACGTAACCCCACCCTCACTTCAAATCCTACTCACTGTGAGGATACGGTCAACTCCCCTCCAAAGTTTCTTATTCTCTTCGAGAAATATGAAGTTCTCTCATCTTGTAATAGGAGGCATTGCTCATTTATTTTGTCAGTTGCATGAGTGCTCTACCAATCCCTGAAGTTCCCACTCTTTATGTGAAGCTGATCACCATGGCATTTTTCCAGGCCAGAGACATTCCAACCTAACAACAGAGTGCTGCCAACTGTTAGTCCATTTATTTGACTTAATCACACAATGAAAATGTGCAGGTGTCTCGGAAGCATGCAATGGAGTCAGGATGCCTACCTGGGCTTGGGGATTAAAGAAAATGGAGGCCAGGTAGCCGAAAGTTAGCCAGAGGAAGATGGGAAGGAAGATGGCAGACTCTACAGGTCAATGTGGTTGTACCGCAGAGGGAATTGGGGAGGAAGGGTAATAGAATTGAGAAGAAATCTAGAGAAACGTGGGTATCCCTCCCTCCACTCCCCTTCCCCCTCTTCCCTTCTTTCTTCTGTCCTTCCTCCCTTTCTCCTCCCCCTCCCCAGAACACCCATCTCATTACCTGGAAGCCCTTTGGGGGATGCCCGCCCCCCCGCTGTGCTGAAACCTATCTGTCTGTCACTTCCAGCTCTCAGTCCCGGCCTTGTTCTCTGGTGCTCCACCAGAATGATGGCAGAGCAGCAGAGGCCAGTCCTCGCCCCCCTCTCCCGCTTAGAGGAAATCCCCAAGGCTAACAGCCTTCAGAAAGAATTAAGATTCTTGAAAGTGGGTCTCCCAATAATGGGTCTGCTGTGCTTCCTTCCTTGTAACCTGCATTCAGTGTGAAAACTCCCAGAAAGAAGCAGCCTCCCATGACTCCTCTATCACTCCTGGGTCCACTTGGGAAAGAGCATCTGGAAAGGAGGCGGGAGGCAGAGTGAACCCCCAGTCTCCAGGTAGCAGCTTTGTTCATGCTAAGATGGCTTCCTTATAAGCTTTCCAAGTCACTGAAATGTTCTCTTCCTCCCTCCCTCCCTCCCTCCCTTCCTCCCTCCATCCCTCTCTTCCTCCCTTCCTTCCTTCTTCCCTCCCTCCCTTCCTTCCTTCCTTTTCTTTCTTCCTCTTCCTCTTCTGCTCCTTCTCCTTTCTTTCTCCTCCTCCTCCTCCTCCTCCTCCTCCTCCTCCTCCTCCTCCTCCTCCTCCTCCTCCTCCTCCTCCTCCTTCTCCTCCTTCTCCTCCTCCTCCTCCTCCTCCTCCTCCTCCTCCTCCTCTCCTCCTCCTCCTCCTCCTCCTCCCCTTATCCTCTTTCTCCTCCTTCTCCTTTTCCTTCCTGGGGCTTGAACTCAGGGCATTGTTCCTGAGCGTTTTTTGCTCACAGCTAGTGCTCTAACACTTGAGCCTCAGTTCTATATCTGGCTTCTTGGTGGTCTACTTGAGGTAAGAGCCATTTCAGGATCCTGATTGCCAGTACTGGCTTGTTCGTTATCTTAAAACCAGACTGTTCTGGCCTATGCAAAGCCTTCATGTGCGTTGGAAAGAATAAGACCCCACCCCCACCCCGCCATGGGGGCAAACTCTGGTCCACCATGGAGTTCACATGGGCTGCTTAGTGCAAGTAACAAACTACATATCCAAGTAGGAAAGTTATGTGTATATAGTGGTGAGATCAGTCAGGGATGTAAGACTCTGGCCTCATCCATGAGGAAACAGGCAGTAGTTGGTGCAGCGCTAAAATTGCCATCCTGTCTCCTGGCTCGTGGCCAGGCAGATTCTCATACCATCACGGTGGAATCAACCGTGGTCTCAAGCAGCTGGACAGATGTGCGTCCAAACGCTGCTGTCTCTTGTTGGCTATGCAAGCTTGGGCTCCCTGGAGCCTGTCCCCTAACAAATAAGGATAGAAATTCATCTCACAACGGGGTGCTATGAGGGTTGAACAAGAGACTAGAAATACAGCTACCCTGATGAAAATGGCTGCGTGTCACAGGCCAGTTGACTGACTGTGAAGACCCCAGCTTAAGGCAGACAGGACACCATGGGAGGAAGGGGGATTGAGTCGTGTTCAAGTGGTGAGGCTGGAAAGCATCCTGTCGGGGGGCATGCAGTGCAGCTGGCGTACGATGGATGGTGGCAAGTAGACACAACCTAGTAGGCACAACATGGCACCTGCAAAAGCCTGTCACAGAGTTTGAGAAGGAAAGAGAAACAGGAAAGGCGGCGGGCAATACCCAAACATGATTTCCTGTGGTTTGAGCATGCGTAGATGTGTCTGGGGAGCAAAGAATCAGGGACAGATGTGGTGGGTGCCTGGGGTAGAAAGCAGATGTGGCAGGATACCTAGGCTCCTCCCAGATGTGCACTCTCCTGAGGACGGGACAAAGGCTGAGTGAGATGCTTACCCATCCCACTAGCTAGCTGGAGGTTTCTCCTCCCCATGGAGGCAGAAGCTTGATTGCCCTGGCCCAGGGATCTTGACTCAGCCTAGAGTCCTTGGTGAGTTTCTTCAGTCATAAATGTGACTTCCACCGGAGGTCAGAGCTATGCCTCTTATTCATTCTCTAAGAACAGATTCAGTTAACACCTATTTTATTCCAGGTACCACACTAGACACGGAAATTACAATACAGTACGAAAACAAAGCTTCATTTGCTTTTCATTACTAATGTGTTTACACATTTGAATGTCTGTGTATGAGTGTGTGTGTATATGTGTGTGTGTGTGTGTGTGTGTGGTGTTTGTCTTTGCAAGTATCTGTGTTTGCCTCTGTGTAGAAGCGTGTATATCCATATTATGCAAGTGTGCGCGAATGCATGAATATTTATTTAAGCTTATGAGATCATGTGGGAAAGTCTAAACATGTAGTGTGGTGTGTGATCTTCCCAATAACTAAAGAAAAAAAATGTAGAGTGCACCCTCTCTACTGGAAAGATGAGGGGGTTGAGAACATTTTGCTCTGGGGATCCTGGCATCTGGGAAGGAAGGCAGGTGCCTTTCCTCACCCCCACTTGATGCTTGCTAAGGAGGAAGTTAGGCCGCTCGGTGCCAGCGTAAGAGTGTAAGCGTAAGAGACCAAGAGAGACAAGCTGGAGTTAGGACCCAGGAAGGCAAACCCAAAGTAAAAGAATTGGTCCTACCCTAGGGCTGGAACTGGCAAGTGGTTAGAGCCGTAGGTGCTGCTGAGGACTTGGGCGCTATTGGAGGATGGGAGGAGGGAGAAGATCAGAACATGGGCGTCCTTTCCCACCATCTGAGCACGGAGCTGTCTGCAGACAAAGGCCGTCTTAGGCAGAGTCTCATCTAAGCTCCCTGACAGGTGGCAGTCAAGCCTAACTTTGGTGCAGTTAGGGACCAGTGTCTGAACGCTTTCACTGAGACGCAAACCACTGACGCCGCTCAGAGAGACTGACTCCATGGAGTCAGATGGAGACTAGGGGGCCCACATGGAAATAGAGGGGCAGGCCAACAGGGCCTTGGAGTCACCTGAAAATGTACAACTCTTGTTTACTGTTGTCTTTATGACAGTTTGTCTCTTCGATGGGTTTCTTGGAAATGTATGCTTATTTAATATCATTTTTATTATGCAGTTAATCATGGGAAGGAAAGGGGAAAGGGAGTATCTCTGAATGCTTCTATTTCATTTGCTTAATGGAGCGCTCAGAGCAGGAGAGAGGAAGCTCCCTAATCATTTATTTTGGTAATTGGAATTATATTTGAGAGTTTGTGACGGTGTCATGCAGCCTCTCCAGGCTGGGAGACTCTCTGGCTTTATCTTGGTGCCCATGAACGGATGCAGACATGCCTTCAAAGGCGCGCTGTCTGCTGGGAGCGCAGATAACAGTGTCCGTAGGAGAAGCCGGGTGAGGAAGACGGCAGAGGCACTCTTGCAAAACCTGTCAGGGCTTGGAAGAGAATTAAATCTTATTTTCTGCAGTAATCCAGATTGTTGCTCTCTGGACCATGGCGGGGATTTCAGATGTTAATTCCAATCTTTTCTGCCTAGAGCTGGATTTGCTTTCTACCCTGGGCTTGTGAACTTGGGTTGACTTGCACGGTTGCTTGGATCTGTTCTCGGCTCAGAACTCGAGAGAGGGAGGGAGAGGGGCTGGGATAGGGCCCTAGAGACAGGGTACCGTACCTCAAGTCAGTGTGGTCTAATTGCTAGGCGGTGAGGTTATATTTCTTATCCAAACGAGAAACCTCAGCATGTCAGTTGGCAGAAGTACAGGCAGGTGAGCCAGAGTTCCAACACTGACCCGTCGGGAGAGTGGACAGATCTCAGCTGTTGGAGGGGTGGATGGTAGAGGAGCGCAGGGGTTGCGAGTGTGGCCCGTGGTGATGGCAGGTTTTCCCGTATACTTGCTGTGTGATTGCGAGCCTTCAGGTACAGCTTTCCTCCTCCATGACTTGGAACTCATAATACTATCTTGTAGGAATTTTATGAAGACTAATTGAATACTTACTATATATAAGAGCACATAATAGGGCCGAGAATGTGGCTTAGTGGTAGAGTGGTTGACTACCATGCATGAAGGCCTGGGTTTGATTCCTCAGTACCACCTAAACAGAAAAAGCCAGAAGTGGTGCTGTGGCTCAAGTGGTAGAGTGCTAGCCTTGAGCAAAAAGAAGCTCAAGGACAGTGCTCAGGCCCTGAGTTCAAACCCCAGGCCAAAAAAAAAAAAAAAATATATATATATATACACACACACATATATATACAAATACATAGTATGTATAATGTATTATAGTATATGTAAATATACTGTGTGCACTATACTGGAGTACATATAGGACATATAAATATATAAAATATGTAGTATAATATTATATATAGTATATGTTATATATTCTACATAGTATATGCTATATAGTACATATAAATAATATAATATATAGTATACATAATGTTTAGTAACATATAACATAGGAAATATATTTATAAATAATATATAACAGATGGTATATAATAATGAATTATAGTCTATATAAGAATATATTATTATATAGTATATATAAAATAAAGGGTATATAATAATTATACAGAATGTACAGTATATATACTCTATAGTATACATAGTATATATAATATGCTATATATAATAATATACTCATATATACTATATACTGTGTATTACATATAATTATATGTTATATGATACAATTCATAGAACATATATAATATACATAATATATATTATAACATGATACATTCTATGACTATATATAATATGTATTAAATATAATTGATCTTTGGTATTCATGGAATTGGTCTTAGGATCTCCATGGATACCAGAATCTACTGATGTTCAATGCCATCACACTTGACTACAATCTACACACTTGTATACTTCCAGTCATCTATAGCTTGCTTGTAATACCTACTACAGTGTAATCACTGTGTAAAGTTGCTGTGACACTACACTGTTTAGGAAATAAAGACAAGGAAAAAAATTGTCTGCACACGCTCAGTCCAGATGCCACTTTTCCTCCTAGTATTTTTCAGTCCCCAGATGCTGAATCCCCAGATGTGGAATCCATGGTATGGAGTGCCTGGAACTGTGCCTGGCTGGCACACAATACTAGCTCTTGGATCTATTACTTTGGGCTATTTCTACAAAGTAGAGATTTGGTGGTTCCCTGTAGAAGGCTGTTAGCGAGACGTTGCTTCCTATGTTGGCCTTGTACCTGGCGAACAGGGAGCCCTCAGTCCATGTTAGCAGTTGGTGGTGGCTGCTATTGCTAATGAAGGCAGCCTGGATGCCCGGGTCAGGGACCAGACAGCATGGCGATCTCAGTGAGACAGCCTGCCTACCTCCCTCCTTAATGGGGAGGAGGCCGACTGCTCTGCAGAGAGACACAGCCCCTCTCTTCAGCCGACTCCAGGCCTGGCTGAGCAGCCTCTGTCTTATCGACCCAGGGAGGCGTCAGACAGAGGAGGCTGTTTCCTTCATGGGAGAAAAAAAAAATGCCTGAGCTTCTGAATGCCTGCTGTGCAAGACAGAGGAGGAGTGGGCAAGAGTGGGCACAGGGCCAAGGAAGAAGGAGGAAGGAAAACCGTGGGGTAGGAGCAAAGAGCTGGTTGAACTCCCACCACTGGAGACAGCGCACCCTGTCTGGATGGTTGCTGGCTGCTGGCTCCCTGCCCGGCGCTTGCTCTTAAAGACAGCATGTGTGTGACTGAGCTGGCACCCTCCCTCCTGCACAGAACACCCGCTTTCAGAAGGGTCCGGGCAGAGCTGCAGGTGAGGCCAAGTCCCCGGGAGGTGCCGAGGTTGAAAGGCTGGGTGGATACCTGCATTAAGGCAGGAGCTTCCTTGTTCATTCTCCTAAGAAAGCCAGACCTGCATTAACAGGGAACATGGGGCCGGGGCTAAGAGGAGGACACAGACAGGGCACACCTCTGCTTTTGGGGGTCAACTGGCCTTCCAGATGTGGATATCAGCAAGCCTCCTCGGATAGCACTATGCCCAGTTACCTAAAAGCTACTTTATCCTGCTGGGTCTTACTAAGAGGAAAGCCAGCTCTGCCTACTTCAATAGTTTGTTACATCTCAGCATTGTGCAGTCTAATTATTTAGCAGATGATAATAACGATAATGGAATCCCATGTAGCCATTGTTTACGTGAGCCGGACCCCGGGCCTGTGTGGTATATGTGGTGGGTTCTACACTCTGATTGCTTGACTCTGCTGTTTTCCTGGCAGTGGAGCCTCAGATGAATGTACTTAACTCCCAAAGCTCTGTTTTCATCTGTTCCGTGAGTGCCATCCTGTTGAGAGGGATTGTTTTCTTTCCGATAAATCAGGCTCACTGATGTGATAGCCATAGCACTGGGTCATCCAGTTCCCATTGTTAAAAAGGAACCAGCAGCTCAGCTATGCAGAGCATGGTCCAGCCCTTGACTCCTTCTGCCCTGCCTTAGCCACAGAGAACAGCCAAGTCCTTCCTGAGGAAGCTGAGGTATAAGACCTGCTTACAAAACGAGAGAGAGAGAAGCTCTAGAGAACCCAGAGGGCTGCCAAATCTGGTGTGTGTGGGGGGGGGGTGGTATCTTCTAGGATATCTTCTTCAAAGTAAATGACAAAGGGTTACATCCTGAGCCTCTCTGGTCATGACAATGGGACAAAATTTGGGCACCCAAGAGGCAACACAGAGATGAATCTTTTCCTATATATACACATCCCAAGCTTCGAGCTAAGGAAGTTGGTAGCAGTTATTGCAGAAATACCAACTATTTGCGAGTCCCCCCAAAAACAAAGGAAAACACAAATGAAAAATCCACCAGCATGGCCTGCTATAGCCAAAGGACCAGAAAAAAAAAAAGGCAAGGACAGAAAACTTGTTAGACAATGAACAGGCAACGTTAGCCATCACCCCGGGTGAAGCCAAGGCCTCATCTACATGGGCAGAGGTAGAGGCTGAGCGGGGGGCCTGGACCTCTGCAGTCGTGGGAGACCAGGCTTGCCGCCTTCTCATCCGCCCCACACCCATGCCCACATGTGGCACAAAAGAAAAAGCCAAAACCAAGCAGACAAACAACGAACCAAACAAGCAACCTTGAATTCAACCTTACAAGCTATATGTTTTAAAAAAAATAGCTCTAACAGGAACATAGGATTTTACATAAAATGTAAAAACTATAACACATTTAAGGAAACAGAAAAGAAGGAAAGATATTCTGAGCCTGGCCAAAGCATTTTTGAATTTCATATCAGAAGGATACATAATCCATAAATTCGAAAAACAAGGTAAGTTTTAATCACGTATCAAAGGACTAGTACCGAGACTACATAAAGAGTTCTCACACTCAGCTGAAAATAACACGAGCAATGTCACTCTTAAACGGGCAATGGCATGAAGAGCATATCACTGCAGAGAGACATGGCAAATCACCACAGGACAAGCTGCTATTACTACGTATTATATGTTATTAGCCCTCAGAGAAATGCAAACGAGCATCCCAGTGAGATGCGACTGCACACCCATGGATGACGATAATGCAGAAGGGTGATGGCGAGGGTGGAGAGAACCTGGAGTCCCCACCTGTCCCCAGGGGAGAGGGGGGTGCGTCAGAAGACACCAGGTAAAGAGCCAACGCTCTGCTTCCCTCCGGGGTATCAGCAGCAGTGGGAGCCCAAATGGTATCATGAAGACCTAGCGTACTGCCAGAGACCTCATGGTCACCCAGCTGTGATGAGAAATCCTTGCTCTCCTAGCTGAGAAACGGACACAGCCCGCACAGAAAGAGAACTGGCTGATGGCCTGTTGCGCAGTGACTGTAAGACCCAGCAAGGCACTAGCGGACGCTTATCTTGTCAGTTATAACGTCTCATGAACCAAGCTCTGAGACCTTTTTGTTTGTGTTTGGTCTGGCTTTCATTGTTTTACATGGAGGCTCTCCCTGGGCGTGCTCAGTCCTCCTATCTGTAACTCGTATGGATCTGGAATGGCAGGTGCCCACCACTGTACCCGGCTATGGACTGAAAAGGGGTTGTGCTAACTTCCTCCAAATACAATCCTTCCGGATCGCTTCCTCCTGAAGCAAGCCTTATGCTTGTAATCCTGGCTAGGCATCACACTCCATCTTTTTTCTAGTTTTTTTTAAATCGTAGAAAGTATATATCACATAAATTAGCCATCTTTACCATGTCAATGGTAAAAAAAAAATAATTGATGCTAAATATATTCACAACGTGGTACCCATTAAGCTATAACTCAACATTTCCACTACTTCACAATCTTTTTTTTTTTGCCAGTCCTGGGGCTTGGACTCAGGGCCTGAGCATTGTCCCTGGCTTCTTTTGCTCAAGGCTAGCACTCTGCCACTTGAGCCACAGAGCCACTTTTGGCCATTTTCTGTATATGTGGTGCTGGGGAATTGAACCCAGGACTTCATGTATATGAGGCAAGTGCTCTTGCCACTAGGCCATATTCCCAGCCCTATTTCACAATCTTATATCCTCTATTCCACTTTCCTTTTTTCTCTTCTTTCTTGTTTCTTTGTACTAGTACCATGGCTTAAACTCAGGGCCTTATGCTTTTGCTTGGCTTGCTTGCCACCAGCACTGGACTTACATTCTACTTCCTATGTTTGCAGAATTGGTCTATTTTAGGTGCCTTTTATAGAAGGTACATGTTTGTCCCTACATGTATTAATTATTTCACTTAGGATAATATCTTTAAGATTCATCCATGTGGTAGCATGCACTAGAATCTCCTGCTTTTTAAGAGCTGAATAATATTCGTCATATATATATGACTATATTAAAATATTATCTGAGCTTATATTTCAGTGCTTATGAGTATATGATATGCCTGGAAATGGAATTGTGGGACTCCTCTGCTTTTAACCAAAGGAACATACTTTCTTCTTCATGTGCTTTCTCTTACTTGTGAAAGACAGGAAAAAATGAAAATGGAGCCATTTGGGAAAAGGAAGGAGACCAACATCAGGGGAGGGGGACAAGAGAGGGTTGCAAGGGTAATATGATTAAAGTTTATTATAGACATGTGTACACATGGTATAGTGAAATCTATCCTTTTGGGTCAGTTATGAGCCTTGGACTCAGGGCCTGGGTACTATCTGTGGAGCTTTTTTTGCTCAAGGCTAGTGCACTTTCAACACAGCTCCACTTCTGGTTCTCTTAGGGGCTTTCTTACCCTGGCTGGCTTTGAACTGCAATCCTCAGATCTCAGTCTCCTGAGTTAACTAACATTACAGGTATGACCAATGAACTCCCGGCTCAAAACCTGCCATTTGTTTTTTACAACTAATATATGCTAAGGTATTTTGTGTATTATTCCCAACCAATGGTGAGGAAGGATATTGCGGGGTGGGGGGGTGTTGGATGAAGCAAGGCAGCGAGAAGACCTTCCAGCTTTGGTCACTGGTGACGGAAGCGGGAGTTGAAGGGAAACTGGGGTTCTTGAGTTCTGAGTGAATCTAGTCTCCTCCCATCTAGCATTGAGCTCCTGCTACCTGTGCCAAGGACCCGGTATTCTGTCGATGCGAGAACTCCCTTGTTCACGAGGAAGAGAATAAGAGCAAATGGGGAAGAATGAAAGGCAGAGGAGGAAGGTGAAGAAGGTGGAAGGAAGTGGAAGCGCACAGTGCAGGAGGAAGAGCACTTTCCAAGGAAAAAGCTGGCATTCAGTGAGACAGCAGCCTGCAGGTGCAGCCCCTGCGCTCCGGAAGAGACTAGCAAGTGTCCGTCACAGTGATTGGCACACCACTTTATGAATCCTGAAAGCTCGGACGCTGGTGCCCTGGCAGAACAGGTGTATTTAAACCCGTGAGGTGGAACCCTCCTTAGACCAGCCCTCCTGGAACACATTCGTAATTCATATATTCTTGACAAGGCAACTTTGATCAAGACGGACCTACTAGGTAATAAATGTGTATCGTCGGCTCTTTATCACCCATTTCCTCATTAAAATAATTGTCTCTAATTTCATTGTTAAAGTGACAAATAGGGCAAGTGTTAGCGGAAATTAATACTCAAAAGGAAGAATGACTATAGTTGAAAAAATAATTGACTCCTCTGAATTGGTGTGGTGCAAAATTAGGGATTTTTGTAGTTAACGAACCTTAGAGAGTGCACTATGGAAGAGTCCAGGAGAGTAGCCAAGGATGAAGATGGAGAAGAATCCAGGAACAGTGGGGAAGCAGGAAGAGAGAGAGGCCCACAGAGTTGCCCATGCATCTGTGCCCACTCGTCAGGGGCTCACGGAGCGACCTCTCTGACTTCATGGTGCCTGGAGTCTGGCCTGACACCTGCAAGGTGCCAGGGACTCGAGTTCTGCCCAGCCTAGCGCAGGCAGCTGGAGGGAAGAACATAGCCAGGGCCTCGAGAGGGCAGTTCTTGACCCCAGCTTTTCCATCTCCAGAGGAGATGGTTTCTTCTGATCGTCTCCTCACTCGTCCTTTGTCTCTTGGGGATGAAGCTCCTGGGATATGGCAAGCTCTACTTTAAGACCTGGGCACAGAAAGATAAAAAGAGTACCTAGACTTCAACTTTAGAAATTTCCAGTTTCATGGGCAAACATGTGCAAAAAAAAAAGATCATTACTGGAAATGCATTGTCTGTTTGACTCTAATTCTCTTGGAAACTATTTAGTATATATATTCCCCAAGTTTCACACTTTGTCAGCCAAGGAACGCTTCTCAAAATACCTTTGTGTCCCTTGGTCATTAGGCAGAGTGCAACCTCCCTTAGCCAATGATCCAGCATGTGGAACACTTCCTGGGTTCTGACATTATGGCAAAGAATGAACTGGAAAGTATATTGGCTTAACAACTTTATGGAGATGCTCCTATCCATTTGGAATGAAGAAACAGTTATAAAAAAAAGTTCCAAAAGAATACAAGCTGAGTCAGGGGATGGTGGTTCACACCTGTATTCCTAGCTACTCAGGAAGCTGAGATATGAGGATCATGGATTGAAGCCAGCCCAGGTAGGAAAGTCTGTGAGACCCTTCTCTCCAATAAACCATTTGAAAACCAGAAGTAGAGCTGTGGCTCAAAGTGGTAGAGCGCTAGTCTTGAGCAAAGAGAGCTCAGGGATAGGGCTCAGGCCCCGAGTTCAAGCCCTACTATCTGCAACAACAAAAGAAAGAATACAGAGATTCAGATATGTCATAATTCCTCTTTTGTAGAATTGAAGCTTATCATTTGTGGCATTCATCGAAAGAACCTTTAATATTTGTATTTAGTATGTCATTTTAAAATTCCACTTAGACTACAATCAAGTTCCTCTTGTTTTCAGACTTCCTATTTTGGAGTTGGAGTGAAGAGTAAGCATGTCAATCTCAGAGGAATGAGCATGGTAGTGAACACTTCTCATCTCAGCTGCTCAGGAGATGGACGTAGAAAGATCATAGTCTGAAACCAATCTGGGAAAATAATGTCTGAAAAAACAAACACAATGAAAAAGCTGGGGACATGGCTCAAAGGATGAGTGCTTGCCTAGCAAGTGTGAGGTCAAATCCAATAACACACACACACACACAAACACACACACACACACACACACACACACACACACACCAATCACAGAATTCCTCCTGAAGAAGCTCAAAAACCACGTGTAACAGTATCTACAGTTAAGATATAAAAAAATGAGGGCCAGTGAAGTAAGCCAGACCCAAAGAAACATAGATGCTATGGTAATGATTAGATTCATTGGTAATAATTAGTATGTGTCTAGGAAAGTCCTAGCAGATGATCACAATAGCTCAATACCTCTATGTACATATGGTCACATAAGATGATGTTAAGCAAAATGAACTCCAAGTTATGGAAACAGCGGTTTATCATTGTTGTTGTTTTTAAAGTACTATGTGAAATTATTTCCTTTTTTTTTCTTTTGTTTATCTTCCATATGGTTTAGCTCCTGTTGTCACTATATTTGATTTTGGTACCTTGGGTATTGTATATATGTTTGTCTGAGTTAGGGAAGGAAGGGGAACATCAAAATGGTGAGACAAAAGGTAAAAGGCGAACCAATGTAACAGCAATACTTACAAGACATTATGTTGTAAACTAACTCTACAATTTGGGGAGGGGGGCTGGGGAGGAGGGAAGGTGAGAGAAAATGAGGGAGGAGGTAACAAGTTTGACAAGAAATGTACTCCCTACCTTACATATAGAACTGTAACCCCTCTGTACATCACCTTGACAATAAAAATTAAAGTTTAAAAATATCTGGGATGCAAATCAAAGAGTAACTTAAAAAAATAAGAATCTAAAAGGGGAAAAATCCCACTGGAAACAAATGAGGCACACCCTGAATATAAATGTGCTGCTCTTCTTTCCTCCCTGGTTGGAAGCAAACACCCAGCACACGTTCAGGGACCATGGCACAAAATCAGACAGATCCTTGCTAGCGAATGACGATGCCAAGTTTCCAAACCTTAACAATTAAGACCACTAGTGATGCAATTTCTATAATGATCATTACTGGGAACATTTCAGATCCCCCCCCCGCCCCTGCCCTGAATTCCAGATGTTTGTTTTAGAATGGGGATGTTTGGTTGGGGCCCAATGTTGATGATAACTATGGGGTCCGGTCCAAACATGAATTTGGCAGTGGATTCCTGTCTGGGTGATGGATAGTCCAACAGGTGTCATGATAATGTGGATGAAGTCGTGCGGTGGGAGGGGGGAGTGCGGGAGAAACAGGGAAGGCTTCACCCACAAGGCAAAAATGGAGACCCGGATGCCTCACACTTTGAGAACAAGCTAGGGAGTATAGGTTGGAGAAAGAAGAGCAGTTAAAACCCATCTCAAATGCCTTTTGACTGTCAGGTATTATGGACTGTGCTGGTGTTTTCTGTTATTTCCTTGAGTCCTAACCCAACAGGCTGCACTAGGTAATTGTTTGCTTTTGTTCATGGAGGAACAGCCAAGACTCAGAGTGACTGCCCCAGGCTGCTCAGAGAATGCTCCAGAAAACTCCTTAGCCTTGGGACTACCTGGACCCCGGGACTTCCTGGTATAGGAAAGTTGGGGTACAAGGCAGGGTCTGCATTGGGGCTGGAGGGATGGCTAAGCCTTGAATTCCTGGGGGCTCAGTACCTGCAGTTTTATTCCTAACCTGTAGCTTTATTGTCTTACATGACCCAAGAGCTATCTGCCAGAGGCTGCCATTTTCTTTTCCCACACCAGGCCTAGGTAGAGGAGTCTCAGGCACCCAATGGAGACCCTGGTTTGCTTTGTAGTCTGGCTTCCAGGACCAGCCTAGGGGTTCACCTTTCAAAGACTCCCTGCTTCTCCTCAGAGCCCTCCCCCATCCCCATTTTTCTTTTCTTTCTATTTTTTTTTTCCTTTTCGTCTCTCCTAAGGAAGGCCTGCTGCCTGGCACAGCTATTGTGTTTGGAAATGAGCCTCGTGGGCTGGTGAATAAATTGCATTTTTTATCCCTCCCTGTCACTTCTGGTTGGGGGAGCACCCGGAGATGAAAGCTCATACTTCAAAAGCACTTCTTTTGACACGGAGCCGTCTTTCTCTCATTTCCAAGCCCAGCTAGGCCTGCTAAGCCTGGCGCCTTAGAGGCCCTGGCAGAAGCCGCACCTCAGCCATCCCAGAGAATCTTCTAGGACTCTCTGATACAGCTTTTCCTGGAGAACAGACCCAGGGGCCTGGGTATCTGCTATAGTCACTCTTGGAGAATTGGTATAAGGGCAGAATGCGGTTCTCAGAATATACCAGATTACACTACTGGTGGGTAAAGATTCCCCATGCCTCCTGGTGAGAGGCGGGGTTCCTATATGGAGTAATTGAACACTTCTACTGGTGTTGTTACAGTAACTCCCAACACTGGGGAGAACCAGGATTCACTAGTGGCTTCCTGCACCTCCCAGAACTTGACCCATGTATGACCTGTTCTCTTCCTTCACCCATCAGAGTTTGGAGACGGGGAGCTCAGTCCCTCACCAATCTGACCCACCCCTGGTGGCTGAAGGAAAGTCTCTCTGAGCACAGGCTCCGAAGGACAAAGCAGTACCCAGCATCCCTATCTCTTGGAGTCAAGGAACTGGGAAAAGTTGAGCAGCAACATGGCTTCCGGAAGGGTTCACTGATCCACAAAGCCATCAGACTCTCTCAACTTCTGGTTGGCTTCCTACTCCTCTTAGAGCAACCCACATCTTGAACTCAGGAGGGTGCTGGATGCAGAGGTCGAAGTACACAAACTGGAGAGCTGTGTGAACAGAGGGTCAGAGTTTGCTTTGGAGTTAGAGAACTAACCGTGCTTCCTTCGTTAGAGCTGAGGAAATAGGGGATCTCCACATCTAAAAAGAGGGAGAATGATGGTACCTGCCTAATGGTTGCTGGGAAGGTTGGAATGCGATCATTAGTATAAAGGGTCCAGTCTAGGGTCTAGTATATTGCTGATGCTCAGTAAATGGTCATGTTTATAATTCCCAATGCAGTCACATGAGAGGAGTGTAACTTAATGGAACATATGCTGAGTTTAGGGATGGAAGGAGGGGGCTTACCTCTGCTTGGAGCCTGCAGGTAGTTGTATGATCCTTAGCAAGTTACTATAAAAATAACAGCCACGGTCACCTCTGGTGCCCATTTATTAAGCATTTATTATGTACCGTGTCACCCGCAGGGCATCTCATTCTTCCCCACAAGCGAGATAAGTCACTTGCTTGAGATTTTGCTGCTAGAAGCAGTGGTAAGACTTAACGCCAACTTCAGGAACTTAGTCCTTACTGGTAAGTACGACATCTTCTTACTGTACCTCTCTGATCCTCAGTCCCCCCCAGATGTAAAATCGATGTAAAATGTCTTCCGTTTTAGATGAGAAGAGAAGAAGATAACACGCAGACAACCCCCAGCCAATAGGAATGCTCCTACCATCATCACTTCAGGAAGCAGCGTTTCGTATTAACTGTTCAGAGGTGTGGAGTCCTGGACTCCAGGAGTGGAAGGAGACTTTCCAGGTCACTGACTCCGACCTCCTTCAACTCTGATAGTCAGAAGGGAGGCAGCTGGCAGGCCTGGTATGGCCTGGCTGGTTTCCCAGAGAGAGGGGAGAACAGAATGTTCCAGAAGATGAAAATGTCCTACTGGGACTTGAGGACTGTATTAGGAAAATTGATGGCGGTCAAGTGCCAGGGCTTCTAGCTTTTCACGCTCAATGCAAAATTCACCCTGTCAGAGAGGGAGAATCCTATGTTGCGTTTGTAGTGGTGCTCTGAATTTCTGCCACTTCGGGACACGGCCCAGCCTCTCCTCACCACACTCAGACGCCATCATAACCTGTGTCTCCCAGGAAGCCTTTCACCTTCCCTCTCTCAGGAGCCTTCTCTGGCCTGGGGCCATTGCTTCTGTTTTGCTGATGGGTAGAGAAACCACTACCAGACTGAGTGCCAGTAGCTCACGCCTGTAATCCAAACGACTCAGGAGGCTGAGATGTGAGATTTCCAGTTCAAAGTCATCCTGGGGAGACAAATCCAAGACTCTTACCTCCAGTTAACCAGCACCAGGCTTAAGTAAAATAAATAAATAAAAGCCGCGCAAGGGTGTGAGGCCCTGAGTTGAAGCCCCAGTAGTAGTACCCCCAAACAAACAACAACAAAACAACGAACAAAGCTAACCCAGAGCTAACCCGTGAGGACGATGGCTCGCTATCAAGGGGGCAGGAAGTGGAGGACCTCCCCCCTTGGTGATAACCAGATCTTTCCAGAGCGGGTTGGACACTTGCTCGGCCTCAGTTGTCCAAGGTTTAGAGAGCCGCAGAAGCTGTGTAAAACCAGAGAGCCGCCATATGTCACCACAAGAGACATGTTCACAGGGGTGGGAAGAAATAGAGCTGGGAATGCGGATGGCTGTGCAGCTGCGAGAAGCTGGCTTTCCAGAACCGCAACCAGCAGCCTTGTGCTGAAAGTTTATTTGTTAAAATGTCATTTGCTTTCAATTCCATTTACAGTTATTTCTTGTTTTTATACCATGTTTTATTGAAATCCATTTTTTTTTTATTTTAATGCTCTGGCCTGGATCTTTCCCCTCCCCCACCCCACACGTCTTTACCCCCTTCCCCCCCTCCCCCCCCAGCATATTGAAGGCTCCATGTTATGGAAACACCAACAGGAAAGGGCCGGGAAGCATTATGGGGGCTTTTGTTCTCGGCTGGATTGCTCGGCAATGAGTATTTACTTTCCTGAAGCCAAGCTGGAGTTGGAACTGTGCAAGCCTGGCTGTTTCGGAACCTGCGGGCAAGTCCGCGGGCGTGGGACAGAGGTCTGCTCTTCTCCGGTCTCTGTAACTCCCCTGCAGACGCAGTCCAGCCCTGGGCTCCCCGTGGGTTCTGGCTATGTGACCAGGCAGACTCTTATTTTTCCCTGCCCTGAACCATGCAGCCTGTAAATAGTAAGAGAGAAGAAACCAAACCAGGATCTTTGGACCTTTAGTGGCAAACCAGAGCTGGTGTAGAAGCGGAGTCCAAAGATAAGGGTGTGAGCTGCCTCCGTTTTCCTGCCCCTCATGGTTCCTGTCTGGCAGGTGCTCTCAGGGCCTCCATGTGCTGGACTCCCTGCCTCTATCCACCTCCCCTGCAGTCATCAAAGATCACAGCCTCTGTGCCAATAGGCTGGGGTCCCCATTGCTCCGGCCCCTGGGAGGTCACCTCTACCACTGGCCATATTGTTGACCTCCTGTCCTGACCTCTGCCAGTAGAAGGACTCACCAGTCTGTCCACACTCCCTCCACCTTCCTGGTCCTTCCTGGCTGGGTGTGTCCGGGACTCCCCGAGCAATGGGCTCCCAATCTCATGTCGTTATGAACTTGCAAACGGAGTGATCCAGCTACTCTACCCATGAGCTATAATCTCCAGTCCTTCAAAAAACAGTAGGTTGCATCAGGTTCTCACCAAGTTTTTCAGGCTGAAGCTACCTACCTTACATCCTCCTGCTTCAGACTCCCCTAGAGCTGGGATTACAGGCATGAACTACCATGCGCAACCTGGTGGAGTTTACACAAGAAAGTTGTCAGGAGAATCTGAATATGGACCCCCAAGGGCTATTTATTATGATAGCTGTGTCAACTTAGACTCACTTAAATGCTCTGTGCCTCAGTTTCCTCATCCCTAAATGGGAGGCAACAGTACTTTTAAAAGGGTGCTGTAAAATTTAGATGAGTCAACATGCAGAGAGAACATAGTGCCGAGCACCCAATAAAACACTACATAGATGTAGGTTTTCAGTATCGCTAGTTCCAAGTGACAGAAATAAACTCAAGATAGCTCACATTTTCAAAGCATGATTTATTATTACTCTAAAGGTTAGACAGTTGTCTGGGCCCCAAGGTGGGTACTTATACCAGATGACAGACTTGTTCTGATTATTCCATGAGAATCGTCCTCCTTCCTCTGCTTCTTATGTCTTCTAGCTTAGAAAAATACTCCCCTGTAGCTCTTGGAGTATGTAGAAAGAGTGAAATTCTCCCAATTGCTAGACAAAGCCTCTGATTGGCCCAGTTGGGGTCAAGAGCTCAACATTCATCCAATCCACTCTGTCCAAGGGGGCGTGGCAGGGCTATACTGTTCAAACATGGCTGCAGGGGCAGGTGTGTGCTGGTGGTGATCACTGAGAGGAAGGAGCCCATAAAATCAGCCTCTCCAAAGTATGGCTTCTGCTAGTGCAGAAGGGGCTACCTACACCTCCCTTGTATTAGCATACAGGGAGTACATGGCGTTTCACATACCAGGTGCTGCTGGTAGCTGAGCCAGAGGTGTACAGATGTGGATTCGAGATCCTGGGATTGCTGCTCATTGGAGCTGGTTATTCAGGTTTTGAGTGAAGTAGCATCAGAGGGGTTTCTGGAGCTCCCTTGGATCAAGATGATGAGCTGAAGCTCTTTCCTACCTCTTCGACATCCACTTGCCACCCTTCCAGCTGTGAAGACATTGGTCTGTGAGCAAGGCATGAATGAGCTCATCGTGACTTTCAGCACTTGGGAACTAGGAAGTTAACAAATAGTCTCTTTGTCCGGCTGGCCACCAGAGACCCATGCCACCCACTCAACAGGGCTGGACCTCCCCTTTCTCGCAATGCACCGTCTATCAGACCATAAGCAATGGAAGTTGTCCTTTGGGTACTGACCCCCTGAGGATCAGCCCTAGGGGTGGGGGTGGGGGAAACTGAGCAGCAAAGCACAGGAGGAGTATTGGAAGGATGCTCAAGTTTAGGAGTGAAATCAGACTCTGGAAATGTGTGTGGATGGGTCATTTATGAGACCATCTCCTTTACCTTTGGCCCCAAACATCCAGCTTTCCACTTCCAGTTGACTTCCATCAACAGCGAAAAAACCCATAGGGACTTCTTGCTTCTGTCTCATTATGTTCAGTGTAGGATGGTGCTTCTTAGTCTTGGTTGCAGGTTAGAGTTGTGAGAACTGTGGAAACTCCCAATTCCTGGGCAGAGCAATGAGATCAGAGTCTCTGTGGACAAGATCAAGCATCCGTCAGTGTTTGTAGAGCTCCTGGAGGTGTTTCCAGGGTGCAGCCCAACTTGAAAGCCATTCATTCACATGAACCCAACTACGTTCAGGTAACTCGAGAATGTGTGTCAGCAGCCCTATACCCCCGTCCTCTCCGGCTCAAGCTCCTCGTTGCTTCTGAGTCTTCTCATGAATAGCTGTTCAATACATAACGAGCATCGCATTTGGAATTCCTCCTGATGCACCATAATCAGCTCCTTTATCCCTTCCAGCGGCGGTTCAGAAATCAGGTCCATCTTGTTTAGCTCTGTCCTCTATGGAAACACTTCATTTGTGCCCCATGGGTTGCCTTATTTTTCAGAAATACTGTTCATTAGATTCTTGACAAAAAAGAAAGACCATTGGTCCTAATTTGGCTTTGTTTTTGTCTCTTTGCAGAGAACCTAGTAAAATGTCAAATATGTAAATGGGGTGGCCCCAAGACTCCATGCTGGCCAGATTGGGGTTTCTGAAGGTCTGAAGGTTTTGGGGTCTCTTACTGTCACTCTCATTGTAGCACTGTGCCACCCCAGTGATGGCAAAAGGTAACTGTCACCTTTTGGGTTCACCAAGTCCCTTTCTCTCATATTTGGAAATGGTGAATGTTAGAAGGATCCTGGCAGTGTGTGTGGGAAGCAGCGTAGACGCACAATCGGGGAAAGCCGGAGACTAATAGCCATGACCCACGGGACATGCCGCATTGTGTCTGATGCCTTACCTACTACTGTTCACCATAGCATTATTTCAACACTTCTGAAGCTCAGAAAGGCTATTTGCCCAAGGTAAATGACAGCGCTCTAAAGGCTCAAAGGATCGTGCTGTTTTTTAGCAAAGCCAGGAACATTCCAAAGAATACTTTGGGTAGCGAGGGATTCAGACAGGTATTTTTATCCTTCCTACTGATCAACCTTCTTCTTCCTATTTAATGGCACTGGCTTAGGCAAAGGTTTGCCAATTGCCCTGGGGTCATCTACATTATTATCATTTTTAAAGGGACCTAAAGCCACCTTCTTTGAGATACAGAGGTCAAAGATCCAATCCATCCCGATGTGCATATAATTACTATTGTAATAACTGCATCATTATCATCATCATTTATCATCATCACCATTTTCCAAGGAGGCAAATTAGTTGTAAGCAACAGAAACACCTCAAGCTTGTATAGGAAAGCAGGGGAACTGTATGGCACCGGTCTTCCTACAATAACCAAAGAAAAGAACACACTGGGTCTCAGCCCGGGACTGGGAGCTGCCAGCATGCTCTGTCCTTCTCTCGGTCTCTCTGCTTGTCTCCCCGAGTCTCCTCTGGGTCCACTGATAATTTCCTCTCAGTCCATACTGTGTAGCACAGTGTTTGTAGAGTAGATTCCCAGCCACTTCCCAAACTTCATTTCTCTCTCATATTTCTAAATGTGTAGAATGGGAACTCCCAGGGGTTCCTGTTAATCTTGATGCCTCCCCTCTCCCCGAGAGTTGTTCACTGGTGGCCTGGAGTGGAAACCACCCACTTTCTGGATAGGATGGGCCTTACCAGAGGGAGGAGAGGTGATGGTTCATTGGAAAGGCATCCCGACCAATAGCAACAGCACACAGTAGGATTTACTGAATCAGATACTCTGTGGGGGGTTATAATTTACTCTAGTCTTACAAGGGCCCCTCTAGGTAGTTAGGATTGCTCCCCTTTCACTGAGGAGGAAATGGAGGAAATTAGAAATGATCTAGTCCTGAGATCCTACCTCTGGTGGATTCCAGCACTTTTCTTTTTCTTTTTTAATGCCAGTCCTGGGGTTTGGATTCAAGGCCTGGGTGCTGTTTCTGAGCTTTTGTGCTCAAGTCTAGTGCTTTATCATTTTGAGCCACGGTGCCATTTCCAATTTCAAGCACTTTTGAAGATCAAATTGGACTTAGTTGTGTGTGTGTGTAGCATGTGTGTATGTGTGTAGTCTATGTGTATGCATGTTGGTTTTGTCTCATGTACAGATTCTGTGTGTTATGTGTATGTGTTCATGCTGTATATTGTGTGTATGCACGGGGTATTTGTGGTATGTACATGCGTGTGTCCTCTTCTGTGATTGTGTCTTGAATTTCTGAGAATGCTCACTTGTCAGCAGAGAGAATATTCAGCTTCAGCCTGCAAGGCCCAGTCAGCCAGAGCCAGAGGCCTGGCAGCCTTAGACAAAGACACTCTGTCTCCAGCAGGAATGTGTGACCTCGCGGTGGCCTCCTCTGCCGGCCTGGGTTTATGTTAAGCAGAGGAGAGGGAGCGTCTGTGCTGGGCCTTCAGGCTGTCTGCTCACGTACTCCATTCTCCATCTCCTCTCCCTGGAGCTAGGGTGCCGGATCGCCACTGGGAGGCTGTCGTGGAGATGGGCTAGGGCCGGAGATCCCAGCAGGTCCTAGAACAGAGGGGCAAGAGTGGAAGTACCCAGGGCTGGAGGAGAACTGGTTTAGGCCTGGCTCTCCGCAGCTGGCTGGGTTCATCTCAGACCATTACAGTACTGGGGATGTTTAGTTCTCTTTGTGTATGTCAAAGGCCGCATGAGCCTAATGAAGCCCCATGGTAAACCAAGGCCTAATCTGTGGCTGTTCTCCACCTTTTCCCCATGGCCTGTGGGGGGAACTTCTGTGGGTCCGTGTAGGAATGGGCCCAGAGACCGGTACGCAGCTCTAGGAGTGTCAGGAAGTAGTGGGTGAGATTGATTTTGTCTTCATTTTGACAGGAAAGTTCATGTTCTACCTGTGTTCCAGTCATCCTTGGTTCTGAGTTTCCATAGTTGCAAAGAAGACTGTTGCCCAGAAGATAGTTCCCCAGGCTTCTTCCAGCTGTGACATCCTACTGATGGCTAGAGAAGATTGTGAACCCCAATCCCCAGTATCATCCCCATTTTCCTAGCCTGTCATGTTCCAATTGTGATGAGAAGAAAAGAAGAAGTGTGTGTGTGTGTGTGTGTGTGTGTGTGTGTGTGTCTGTGTGTGTGTGTGTGTCTGTGTGTCTGTGTGTCTGTGTGTGGAGGGGAAGGTTCAGAGGGAGAAAGGGTGGGGAAAGGAGGCAGGAGAATAGAAACAAGCATGGGATGCCAGGAATCTGTCGTGCATTATTGGTTCTCATAAAGCAAAGCCATCAAGCCTCCTGCAGAAAATACAAGTCTGAGTAATAAACCAGAAATGAT
The DNA here is from genome assembly GCF_023159225.1 of Perognathus longimembris pacificus. Taxonomy (NCBI): domain Eukaryota; kingdom Metazoa; phylum Chordata; class Mammalia; order Rodentia; family Heteromyidae; genus Perognathus; species Perognathus longimembris. The sequence goes on along the minus strand of NC_063163.1, from coordinate 113,416,375 downwards.
GGTACAAATGGTTTCAAGCCCTTCATGTTTCAGGCCTTGATCACCCTGCTTGACCTCAGAGTCTGACACAAATGTTGGCTTAGGGGCCAGCAGCCTGTCCCTGGCCAGGCTCTGCCAGCTGAGCACATCCTGCCCCAGATGCACAGCCTCTCTGTCATGCTGCTTACATGTGTCCCTCATCTTAATCCTACTTCAGGGTGGTCATCTCCAACACATCAGAGCTTTGGATACAGAAGCAAAGCTAGATTGCACCTGTCGTAAATGTGTGAGCTATGTTTGTAAGGGGCAGCTCTCCTTACTTAGGAAGTAGTTCCTGTTTGGGTTCTACTTAGCAAACAGAGTAAGAACCCATTTTATCTCACTGGGGTAACATTTCTTGATTTCTTTAAAAAAAAAATTGGTTGAGTATTTAGTTAGTTTTCCAGTACTGGAGACTAAACTCAGCGTCTAGCACTTGACTAAAGGACATCCCCCATCCTTCTGGCATTCCTTTTTGATAGGGTTCCTCAGATCCAAGATCTGCCTACCTCTGCCTCCTGAGTAGTTTGGATTGCAGGCATGTAACACCACACCTGGCTATAAATGCTTATTTTATTGAAACACTTAAGCAGGCCATTGAAGAAAAACTAGATACATCTGAGGGTAAGCTGTGTATAGACACCCAGCTGCAACTCAACCAACTACAAAGACTATTCAGAAAGAATGGCTCTAAGATCTGGATGGCAGTGGAAGCAGAAGAAGAGGTCAGGGTCTGTCCCTGACCTGGTCTGGCCTGACCCTCTTTTTCTTCACCTGATTCTGATTGGGAGTCTGTTATGCCCTGGTCTGTCCCCCACCCAAATGACTTCATTTGGATATCAATGATAGAAGCAGCCTTTGTCCATAGCTAGTCAGCATTGCATGCGTGTAACATAGCTGGTCTGACAACATAAGATCCATCTATCCTGCCTTTTGCTGCTGACATTTTCTCTCCCAATGGCCAGTACAAGGGTTCTTCGGAAGGGTCAGTTCCCCAGTGAAAAGGCCTTTGCCAAATCCTTTGGAATTAGAATATCTTCATTAGTGGTGGGAGGTCTTTTATGATCGTCTAAGGTATGGATCAGAACAATCTCCATCTCTGGATTCAGCGATGTATATGGAGGATTTCACATTTCATAGCAAGGCCTGGGTTTCTCTGTGGTTACTGTCTTTATCTCCTCTGGATAAATTCGTCATCTCTGGCCTCTCCTCCAGCCCATCTCCTCCACCACATGCACGTGTACCCTGCTTGAAGTGGCTGAATGAAAGCAAAATTCCACATTACCAATACCTTATTAGCTACTCAAAATTCTTAATTTCAATATTGTTGTGCCAGTCCTGGGGCTTGGACTCAAGGCCTGAGCTCTATCCTTGAGCTTCTTTTTGTGCAAGGCTAGTGTGCTACTGCTTAAGCCATCGTGTCACTTCTGGCTTTTTCTCAGTTGTTAATTGAAGGTGAGAATCTTACAGACTTTCCCATCCAGGCTGGCTTCGAATCTGATCCTTCTGAGTAGCTAGGAGTACAAGCATGAGCCACCAGGACCTGGCTTAATTTCAATTATATAAAGGAAGTTTTCATGAAATTCAATGGGGACCCCACCTCATTTATGTATAAAGCCAGTCATTAAGCCTTGATTAACTATACATAAGGCATTTGAATCTTGCTTGGTTTGGGTGAGACAGTTCTGTAGGCCCAAATCGTTGGCTTCTGCCTTGTACCGTAGTATTCGCGGCAACCCCCTAGGACTTTCTGGATCAAAGAGGAGGGGGTGGAAGAGACATCATGGCTTGGGCTGAGTTTGCACAGGACAGTGAGAGTTCTTGGCTGTGTAATTATCCTCTCATCGTGTCAGTTGCCCACTGGCTTTCTCCACAAGACTCCATTCCATTGGAGTATCCGAGAGGACTCTTATCTCTGTGTTGCAGCACTCTGTAGTTTGAGCACCATGGCCTTTCCAGAGTTACCTCTTGAGAAGGCTAATTGGTCAAGATGACTGCGTAAAGCCTAGCAGAGCACTGCAGTCCATGTAGCTTTTCTTCCCACTTGTCTGTATATTTGTTTTCTTCTCTTCTTGCTATGGCTGAGGGCACCTTATGGATGAAGTGTAGGAATGGAGGATGTTAACGTTGCAGTGGGTCAGAACCCGAGTAGCCGAGGGCTGTTGCAAATGTGGGAGAGGACCTGGGATATGCCATAAGGACAAGAATCACAGCAACCAGACTAGAAAGCAGAGGAGGAAAAGCTGTGAGGCATCACATTAGCCGAGAGCTGCAAGAAACTATTGATTCAACCCAGGGCAATGACTTCATTGAGCATGTAAAGAAAAAAATAATGCCTGGAACTTGGAAAAGAGGTTTGGCTCTGACTAGTTCTGATCTTGGATAACGGGAGAAAGTCTAATCATCTGGAAGGTCTAGGGGCTGCTTTTGCGATTAGAGCTTGAGTCTGGTGCTTTCTGGAAATGGCTTCCTTGAAGGAAGGATGTGAGAGAAGGGAATCAAGAGATCATCTGATTGAGAGCACAAGGATGCCTTGCAGGAAGGAATGGTATTGGATACATGAAACCCGGTTGCACGCCCAGTGGATAAGATGAACAAAGTTAGATTCTGAATATCTCATCTGTATGCAACAGTCTTCTTATCAGTATGAACTCTGGAAAGCCTCACTAGAGGAGAGTAATGGCAAGTCAGATTGTCCATCTGCCCTGCTAGGAAACTTGCCCTCAGCCCCATCCCCATTTTGGTGTTTTTCTGTGTGGTTGTTTTTTTACTCATTGTTATTTACACAGTGACATGGCGATCAGATGTCCCGGTGCACCTGATGTCCTGATATGGCCATCACTATTGCTCCTTTCATTTTTCTAAGTGTCTTGGTTAGAATGGCACCCGCACATAGTCGTCCTATCACCGTCCTCTGCACTTCCCTTACCAGAGCGATCATTGCTCTGCATAATCACTGGGTTATCTGCACACAACCTTTCATTAGATTGAAAGGCCCCTGATTGCAGGCATCTGCCTGGCTTGCTCGTCGTTGGATCCTCAATGGTACACCGTCACACCCTGAAACGTTCATCTTAACAGATGGATCAATGCTCGTGATCCGAACTCATTTCCCAGGGACGTGCGCCACACAGAATACCTTATAGATTTAAATAAGCCACATGGAGCCTTAAGGAGTGGCTTTTTCTCATCTATTTTTCCCATCCTCGCCCTTTGGTAAATGGATTTGAACGTGTTGGCACAGACCGCTGTTTTGCCTTCAGAGTGCCCTCTTTGTAGGCAGCCTAGGTTACTCTTTCAGCTCAGTAGTCATGATTGCATTTCAGAGGTAGTCTGTGCACAAGAGTTTCTCCTCAGAAACCATGCTGTTCTGCAGGCCAGCAGGCTGAGAACGAGCAGAGGAGAGATGGCATGGGGGGCACTGGTGGCTCAGTCCGGCTTAGCCACTCCACTCACTAACTGGGATCCTGGTCGAAGCTCTTGACTGCTGTGCTTCTGGAAGAGAAACATCCCTTCCAGCTGTAACCGTGTATGATTTATTGACTATCTTAGTAGTCCTTAATATATAGGAATGAGTGTCAGGGTTATGAAACAGTAGTGTGGAAAGCCAAACATTATTGCCTGTGGAGACACAGCCTGTATGAGTCTGCCTTATATTACTGCAACAATGTAAAGTATATCTGAGGCCGAGTAATGCAATAGAATGCACCCAGCTCTATAGTACGAGTGTCAAAGAAGATTCCTGAAGATGCAATACCATCTCTCAAACAAGAGAATTCAGAAGGCGTGGCGAGCCCCAATGAGAAGATACCTGGTGTCTCTAAAATTGAGTTCTAGGGCTTCTATTTATTATACCTACCTCTAAAGGCAGAGTTAGAGCAATCAAGCAGGAGCTTGGAGAATAGTTGGGTCACTGGGAAAAAGTCTGACAGCTTTACTTTGTAGCTTGAAAACAGAGGCCAACCATGAAGAAATAGAGTGGAGACCTGTAAGTGTCCCTAAAGTAACCAAAGATGAGTTTGTGTCCCAGAGAACTGGGAGCAGGACTCCAAGCAGTTCCCGGAGAAGTCAGAGGCTCCTGTGACAGACAGCAAGGACTTGGGATTGAGTCGCCCTCCAACAGGGGGACCACTGACTCTCAGAGGGTGACATCACTTTGTCTCCTGAAAACTTAAACCTTCTCTGTAAAGGTCCGGAAGAGTCATTGCAGCCAAGGTGGCTCAGGGAGCCGCCGACTGTCGCCTGCCACCTCTCAATCTCAAGTTTTAGGCTCACCCTGACAGTTTGGCAACACTTTAGGTAACAGCAGCCCAGCTAATTTGTTAATCTGCCAGAACCGCATCCAACATCTTTTTGGGTGCTGACACCAGAGTAATAGGAAAGCCGTAAGTAGCTCAGCCCACTGTTTGCCTGCTGAAACTAAGCTCCAGTATTCCCTGCATAATTCATTTGTGCATGAAATGGAAGCTTAATAGCATAAGTAAAGCACTAAGCAGAAATGGGTGGTAAATGTCTTTTTTAACGTCTTAAAGATAGACTCTACCTCACTCATCAAGCCCAATTTGGTATTACTTAGTGGTATAAGATTCTTTTTTCTCAGGAGCTGTCCCTGCTGGGTGATTTTTGATCCTCTACCCACCCTGGCCCCTGTCTGCGGGATGGGCCCTCATTATCTTCTGGCCGTTCTCTGCCTCCTCAGCCATCTCCCAGCGGTTGGCACGGAGCCAAGCGCCTTGTCCTCACAGAACCCTGCCCGCCCCTACAGTCAGTGCTGTCGCGCCAGCACCAAAGGCTGCGAGACCTCAAAGGCCACGCTGGAGGCCCCGAGCTGGCCAGTCATTGCTATAGGTGAGTGGGGACCCCACAAGGAGCCCACAGGCGATCACCATGGTCAAAAGGTCATCCAAGGAGGAGGTGGCTCCATTCTTCCTGAATGGGGAACGGCTCTATTAAAATAGCTGCCTTTCTAAAGGGGACCTTCTTTAGGGTCCACTGAGTCTGCTTAGCACTCACATGGTACAAGCTGCTAACAGAACGGCCTGCAACTTCCAGAATCTCTTTGTGCTGCCAGAGATGAAAAGACTTCAACCATGTTATTTAGCTCACAGCTGTGTAGTCTGGGAAGCTGGGAAGGAACTGACCAGGACATTCAAGGTTTGGGTAGGAGGGACAGGCCTCTCTTCCAAGATGGCTCCTGGTCTCTTGGCCTCTTGGTCTCTGTACAGCTGGTCTCCTCCTCTGGGAGCTTTCCACACCAAGTGGCTTCTTAAGGCTGGTTCTCATGAGGACATATGCTAAAGTATTCATTCTAAGAAGTGCAAGGGATGCGGGGGGTGGGGGGGAGGGGGATGTTTCAATTTCCAAAGCCGCCCAGACTTTACTCATTAAGCGTGGAGGTGCCTTTAGCCAGGTCCAACAGGATAGTAGGTATAGCCAACGTGTGAGCTATGCACACCAGGAGGGAGGCATCAGTCCAGGCTGCCTGCATCAATAACTTGCATTCTGGAACCCCAAAAACTGGTCCGCCTACGTAGCTGCAGAGCCCAAGGGCAATGCACATTCTTGCGTTGTCTTAGTCAATGGCTGGCTTGGTCAACAGTGTCTGTTGCCAGAGACCTCAACTGACTTAGCAAGCTTCCTTTACAATGGTTTGTCCTTGCAAGCCATGAGGCCTAATCACCCCTACCTCCTTCCTTTTCTTTTTCCTTCACCGTGGTGGCCAGGTGAAGGGAAAACCTACCACAGTGAAATAATCATCAGAGTGCTTTCTTTCTTTGATGCTTTCTTTACCAGGTTGCAGCTTTGTCCGTCTTACTCACCTGAATCAAGTGTGGAATCTGGCACAGGTAGGCACCCATCAGGTCGTGCTGGAATCGATAGGTGGATGATTGACTCAACAGCATGCATTAAGAAACTGCTATCCACCAGATACTGTGCTACATTCCAGGAAATAGGCCTGGCCCCTGCTCTCCAGGAGTTCAGCCCACATCTGTGTGTCCACTGATGCCTCCTGGTATCGCCTCTGCTGCCTCTGGATTCTTGCACTAATAAATTATTCCAGCGTATGGGGGCCATCCTCGCTGCACAGCACACCAGATGGTAGTGGTAGCATCACCAGGCAGGATTATTTAGGGGTAATCTTCTCCCAACCACCTTCCTTCCCAGCTCTCACTTAATTACCCAGCATGCCTCGTAAATAAAGGAAGGGGGAGGGATTGCCTTCATCTTGTGAGCATAAATGTTTTCTAAATGATATTGTTCCTGCTGCTTCCGAGAGCCTCATAAACATGCCTGGTCGTGGATTTATTACATGACCATAATCCTGCTTAGCCAGCTGGCGAGACGCATGGTTCTGACCCCTTCTCTTCTTTGCCTCCCTCATGCAGAAGAACCAGGAGCTGAAGGTAAGAGGCCACAGAGCTGGGGGGAGCATCCAGCCACTGATGCCCCTGATTAGCTTTGAGAACTGTGCCCTACAGAGTTCTAGGGAGGCTAGCTCCCAGCAAACTCCAATGGGGGTTCTCTAGCAGAGAAGCAGGAGGTCTTAGCTGGAGCAAGGGAGTCACGCACGGTCCTGCTGTTCTCTGCTGCTCATCCCCGCACGGCCTCTCGAAATGAAGGCAGCCCACTCTTGTCCATGCTGGGACTTCTCAGAGGCTGGCCGCAGGCATCAGTAGACAGCTCGAAAGTTCCCTCAAGCTACTGACTGCCACCTGCTTGGCTTTCTACCATTGGCTGGAGCATTTATGGTTGCTGTTGTTGTGAGGTTGTGCTCTCCAACATCAATTTTGGATGTGTAATCTGGGTTCCCCACCCTAGTGGTGTCAGCCGACTTTGAAGCAGCTCTCCCAGCTGTCCTGAGAATCTCAGCTCCACGTGGTTCAATTTCTGATGCTGAACCTGTAGCTGGAAACCCTGCGGGATGGACTAGGAAGTTCCCCTGGCCGACTGGACTTCAGAGACTGATGACTGTGACCTTGAGGCTAAGTTGTCCTCTGTCTCCAAGTGCATACCCTAAGCTGCTTATTGTTGGTGCAAGCAGAGAAGCGTCATCCAAATAAATCTCAGCCATACTGCTCCAGCCTTTAGGCCTAGTTTCATACAGTGACACATTAAAAAGAAAAACAAATCGAACTCCAAAAGCTCTGAAAAAAGCAATGTAATTTTTGCCCCCCTGAAGGTCCTTGAAGAGATGGCAAAGGGGAACATATATCACATCACGCCGAGAGAAGCAGTCTAAAATCCCTGCTTACTAATCTGTCTCCACAAAGTCCTGCCGTTTCCAGCAGGAGAAGGGCCGGATACAACTGTGCCGGCTGTGCTCTACACAATTCTAGGGGCACATTTATGTCCATAATACACACACACACACACACACACACACACACACACACACACGGTGGTGGGGGGTGCAAAACTGAGAGAATTTTCTAGAAGACTTTACCAAAGCGTCCTCAACAAAGGAAGACTTCTTTGTACTTTGTATAATGATGATGCATTTGGGTAGTGGTCAAAGGCTATGACCACTTCCTTAATCCCTGCTTTCCAACCTTCTTCCTAAAATTCTCTATTTTGGATCTCCTGCCTTACTGTCTCCATTTCTCCCTTTCAGCACATCCCCCCCCAATTCCCTAGGTCTTTTCTATGGAGAATGGTTGGGGTCACCCTTGGCCATGAGTTTTACATTAGCATTTTCTCTATCACTACGCTAGTCCTAGAGCGGGTCTGCAGGAGCAACAACTCCTCCTTACAAAATGGCATTGTTTTGTCTCCCACCAGAGAGACCTCAAGGGTTAATATCAGTGTGAAGAAGATTTAAGGATCTAGAAGAGACACAAGAAGAAATGTTACTACTGTAACGGGAAACAACCATTTGGCCCTCTCCCCTGCCTCACCCCCCAGCCTGGCCCTCCCTCCAGGCTGTCTGGAGAGCTCTGGCAGCTCGGGGCGATGGAGTCCCAGGTCTTTTCCCCTGGCTCCCAGAATCTCACATGATCTCGGTGGACCCATTTTCTATCTCTCTCTGGAGCCCGTCTCTCTCCCTTGCTGGCTGCGGCTATCATCTTTTGCTCAGGCCCAGGAGAGGAAGGGACGTGTCTGTCATTCACAAACCACAGTTCTCCTCCAAACAAGTGTCTATGTCAGACATTTCCCTCCAAACATTATTTCCCAGAGAATGTAGGGGAGAGAGAGAACACCCCTAAGAAACCCACTGACTTGAGGTTTTATGCCCACTGTCCCTTCCCTGCTGAGCTTTTCCCTTTGGTTTAGCACATCGAGTCTATCCCTGGCAGAAAGCGGACTGTGATCATCCTTAGGTTGTTCCTGATGGCGGGAGAAAGTGTCTCCACCTGATCTATGGCTGTAGCCGGAGCTCTGTGAACACTTGGCTTCCTGCTGCCTTCCATGTGACTCAACTGTGCCTGGCCCATGCGTTCCTGCCTGTGGAGGGTAGATGTGGCCAGCTGTTTGCCCCTCCAGGCTAACCCCCACTGCACAGCTGATGTCTCTCCGTCTGCCGAGGCCTCCTTGTTTGCTGCTCAGATGTCTGCCCTCCCTCCCCAGTGAGTGCCTTAGCTGCATCAGGGTAGCAGAGTCCACCGACAGTTCCTTCCATGAGAACCTCCAGAATAGTGGCTGCCACTCAGGTACTTCCTGCCTCGCCAGGGCCTCTGAGGGGCACTGACCAGGTCTAGGCCCCCTTCTGGTCAGTGTGCTCCAAGGCAGAGTCCAGAACCTTCTGTCCCACAGGGTAAAGGAAGGCTCCTTCTCCTTCTGCTGCCTTTTCTCCCTTCATTTTCTGTTTCCTTCCATGTTCCCCATTGCTCTGTCTTCTCCCTAAATAACACATCACAGTCTCACTAAATCAATCACCCTCGCTCAACATTCTCCCCAGGGGGGCCTTTTTTGGGGAGGGGAACGTGGTACAATCTTCCTGTCACTTTATCATCTGCTGAAATCCAACAGCGGTGAGCGGCAGTTGCTGTCAGCACAACATTAAGAACGATCTATTTGGGGGCAGAATAGGGGAGAAGGGAGACGGGAAGCACACACAGGCCCGTCTCCTGCGTCTGTCTCTGCGGGGCTGAGCTTAGCTTTCTGATGCATTCTTCCTTGCCCTGCCCATACCTATACACCATTGCCTTTCCCCAGCAAATTCCAGAACCGCGTTCCAGGCCTGGTCCTTAGGGGTTTTCAGGTATCTCAGCTCAACTAGCTGAGCATCTGGAGATGGAATCATGAAGCAAGGTGGATGCTGGTGACGAAGCAGGGCAAGAGCAGTGGGTGATGCCAATATGGGCACAGAGTGGAGGTAAGATAGTGAGGGGGTTGCACGGAGAACTACTCTGCAGAGGTGCACATGGAGAAAGGAGGTATGAGGGAGGCTGGTCGTGGTCCTGCGATGTTCGAAGAACTGACCAGAGGGAGACACTTCCTTCCTGGGCAGCTGGGATCTTCTGGTTCCTGCAGGTGGCCTTCCATTCAGAGAACCATTCAGAGCCTGGGTGATGGATAAGAAAGTAAATATCATGTGGCTCGCAGCTCCCCTCTGGTGAGGGCCTTTGTGCTGTGTCATCCCAGGACAGAAGGTAGAAGGATGGGGTGGGGGGTGGGGATTCATCCTAGTAGAATCTAAATCTCCAATAGTAGAATCAATTTACACAAGAGATCAGAGCCTTCCTATTCAATCAAGGTCCCACCGATCCCCTGGGGATTAAGTTTCTAGTATCCAAACTCTGAGGGACACATGACAGAGTATAGCAAGCAGCCAAGATTGTCTTCTTAGTCCTTGGATCCTATGTCCCTGTGTCGAGCTCCAGGCCACTCCCAGCTCTGATCCATCATGACTTCTGTTCTCATGCTCCCAGCCACCCCAGGCCCAGCTGCCGTGTAATTCCACACAAAGCCCAGTTCTAAATTTGTCTTTCATACTCAGAATCCATCAACAGCTCCCCCTTGTCTGACAGTTAATTCCTTATCATGATTTACTCAGACTTCAAGGCCATCCATGTTGTAGTGTCCTCTTGAGTTCTTGCCTTATTTGCATCCTGTACAAACTGGATCTATACAAACGGAGACAGAGGTGGGCTCATGTTGTTACATTTAATGTCATGGGCGGTTGGGATTATCTGATGTTAGTGCCATTATTGAGAAAGTGGGTACCCTCTCTCTTGCCCAAAGTATCCTTCCTTCCTTCCTTCCTTCCTTCCTTCCTTCCTTCCTTCCTTCCTTCCTTCCTTCCTTCCTTCCTTCCTTCCTTCCTTCCTTCCTTCCTTCCTTCCTTCTCCACTATCAAGGTTTTGATTTCTGGCCTCAAGTTGCTTGTTTACTTGCTTGCTTCCTTAGCTAGAACTCTATCACTTGAACCATATATCCAGCCCAGCTTTTGGTTAGTTATCTTGGAGATGTAGTCTCATGGACTTTTCTGCCATGGCTGGCTTTGAACCTCAGTTCCCTGGATTTTTAACCTCCTAAGTAGCTAAGATTGCAGGTGTAAAGCACGGAAACTCAGCTAGACTGCCCTTTATGATATGATGTTCAAGGACATCTCCAAGAGAGGCTTCTCTGCTGGCTTTCCCCCTCTGTATCCCACAGTATTTAGGTTTTGCCTCTAGCATCTCTCTTCTAGTCTTGAGTTATCACTATTTATGTGCATATCCCACCATTCCTTCTACACACCCGTGGGGGCTGGGTCCACACCTGGATCCTGCAGCTGAATTCAGAGCCTCACCGAGTTCAGAAAATCAGTCAGTGTCATGAAATCTGTTCCCAGCTGGGGACTTCCTTCTGCTATGGGTTGGTGGATATTATCGGCAGCTTTTGCTTTGGTCCACAGAGGGAAAAAGGACACACACACACACACACACACACACACACACACACACACACACGCCTGAACAGGAGCCTTCAAGAGACAGAAGAAAGAGAAGAGCCAGTTTATTTATTTCTGACTTCTCGGGTTGTTTATTATCAGCTTTCCTCAGGTACAGCACCCTGCACAGCTGCACTGACAATTACCGAGGAAGCACTCAACTCATTTTCTTGCCTCCATCTGCCTTCAGTACAGTCTCTTTTCACACCACTCCCAGTTGATTTTTGTTAAGGATGCAAATGAGCAGACATGACAGGTGCCTGCCTGCTGATGTGTCTGTCCGTCTATCGTCTGTCTGTCTGTGTGTCTTCCACTGGGTCCGTTAGGAGATCTGCAGAACCTAGGGGTTGCCAGCTCTGCTTCTGAAAGCTTGCTAGGCAGAACTTGGGCTGTTCCCTGACTTGGAAAAACCAGAGATTTTCCCCAAATGACACAAACCTATGACTCCAGCACGTGTGTCGATGTCTCCGGGGATCCGCAAGTTCCCGTGTCCACCTGTCTCAAACATTAAATCATTTTACAACACTGATTGTTTGGGAACAAATGGATCCATCGTGTCAGAAGGGTGGACATGATGAGACAGAGAGAGAGAGAGAAGCAAGAACTGAGGATGTACTACTGCCTCAGGCAGGAAAACCAGACAGACCTTTCATGTGAGAAGCCTAAGAGTAAGAAGACCACCAGGAAGTTCTGGTATACTGGGCAAGATCTTTGTTCATGAGGGAAGAAAGCCAGCAGGCTTCATTGTCACAGCCCCATGCTAACCAGCCTTCAGACCAAGAATTACTTCTTATTGTCTGACCTTGACCTTCCTTGCCCCAGCTTCAGGCAACTTGTGCTTATTCTTCTCTCAGTGGAGACAAAGAATTGCTTCTTTGTTCAATTTTGCCCTTTTTTTTTTTGGTATAAAAACAAGTTCCTATTTGAAGAGCTGAACATGAACATCCACTAACTGTGAGTGGCATCTATGGTAAATGTAAAAGGCACTAGCTCGGCACCGGTGGCTCAGGCCTGTAATCCTAGCGACTTAGGAGACTGAGATCTGAGGATGGAGGTTCAAAGCTAGCCCAGGCAGGAAGTCCATGAAACTCTTATCTTCAATTAATCACTAGAAAACTGAAAGTGGCATTGTGGCTCAAAGTGGTAGAATGCTAGCCTTGGGCAAAAAAGCTCAGGGGCAGGGCCTAGGCCCCAGTTCAAGCCCCATTATTGACCAAAAATAATAAAAATAGAGTAAAAGGCATGTGCACCAGGAATCCTAGTTTATGTACCAGTGCATGGGCACAGGGTCCTGGGGCTTGAACTCTGGGCCTGAGTGCTGTCCCTGAGCTTCTTTTACTCAAGGCAGTGCTCTACCTCTTGAGCCAGAGCACCACTTCTGGCTTTTTCTGAGTAGTTTATTGGAGATTAGTCTCACAGGCTTTTCTGCCCATGCTGGTTTTGAACTGTCGTCCTCAGATTTCAGCCTTCCAGGTAGCTAGGAATATAGGTGGGAGCCACCAGCGAGGCCTAGATTTGAATGGCCTTGTAGTATAGATACCAACTAGCTGTTCCACCTAGATTGTTCCACTTATTCTTCATAAAATGCCATGATTAAGATCCATTTGCCAATATCCTTTATACTGCTGAAAGAAAAGCTCTAGGAGACTGAGCAACTTCACAGTCCTGCACAGTTTAGGAGTCAACTTGGCACAGGATCTTAGGGTTCCAAAGCCCACATGTTCAACACGCCAGGCTGGTTCTCACTAAATATCATCGTTTCTAGTCCGTATTGACAAATGCCCAGCTACATATATATACACACAACTTGACCCTGTGTTTGAATCCTGAAACACACAAGTGTTCTTGGAGTGTACGTATCTAATTGCCTACTGACCAGCGGTACTAGGCTGGCTAGCCACAGGCCACTAATGTCGCCAAAGCAAAAGGATCACCTGCGGCCTTTGACTGTGACTACTATTGATCAGATGCCCATCCCTAACCCACACAGTGTTCAATGACTCAAAGAACAAGTCACCTTTGATTGTCCGAGCCACACATCCGTGCATTCTTCTCTTTTTTCTTATATCCACTCACTCACCAAGAACCATTAATTTGACTTCTCAATGACCTCTTACCTTTCCCCAGTCTCTCCATTCCCACTGTCTTCCTCCTAATGCAGGCCTTCATGATTTCCTGGCTGGGTTTCTACAGCAATCCCTACCTGTTCTCCGGCCTCCAATCTGACCCCTGTTCCAGCCCACCCCAATGGGCTTTGCACACCTGCTCTGCTCTCCTTCTCTTCCATCTTCTGGATTCATCCTCGAGCTTTAGCTTAGTTGCCTCTTCTGCGGGGGGAACGCTCCTCTGATCCTCTTCCCGGCAGCTCCACCACGCGATGTTCTAACACAGAGCAATGGTCTCCCTTAACTTCATGTGCTTGCCTCTTGCATCACACCGGGCTGGGTCAGGTCAGGCACAGTGGCTTCCAGGCTCAGATGTTTACCTATAACCCCCGCTGCACAAAACAGGAACTCCTAACCAGGGTCATTCTAGGAGAGGGGGGGGCGATCCCTTTGTTGAAAAGATGAGGCAGAATCCTCCAACCATTGTTAGACCATAAGAAGCCTTCAAGCTGTACAGGTGGTCCTTGGGTCCTTGGCCCGCCCAACCTCACCCCTTCTGCCTCTCCCCTCATTTGCTTTCCCTCCCCCCAGGGCTGGCTGCTGTGGCCACCAATGTGAAAGGCAACACAATTTATATTTCTCTATTTATGGAAGATGCTGTTGCAGACGGAAATAAATTAGCTGTCTCCTCACCCCACCCTCAGCCCTTCTCCTTTGGTCTGAGACTCTCTGAAGACATCTGAAGGGGCTGACAGGCCGTGTTCCAGCGAAGGAGTGGCCGCACAGGTTCAGACGGAGAAGAGAGCCGCCAGTGCCGTGACCAGGACAGTGATGGCTCATTGCAGAGGGAGGAAGAAGACCTTCTTCTTAGATGTCAGAATCAAAAGGTCTGAGGATGCTGCCAATGCTCAGTGCCTCTGAAAAATCTTTTTAAAAAGACACAAACAAAGCCAGCTTTGTCTGAACGAGGAGCAACCCACTGGCTTAGGGATGAGCTGACACGCGTATGTGCTCGAACTCTGCCTCCCAGCCCTGTGCGTGGGCCTTGCCCTTCTTATCCATCTTGTTTCTGTGGACAAAGGGAGAGAAATCTTAGAACACAGAAAATACTGAAATTGAAGTCACCACTGCAATCTGCAGGAAGAGAGGCCCACTATAGACATAGTTTAGGAAACACAGACAGACAGACAGACAGATGGACAGCACAGTAGGCGTGAGGGTGTGAGAATGCTCTTCTGCTCCACCTTCCTCGGAAGGGGTCACACTCCCTGCAAGCCAGGCAGGACCAAACAGACAACCGCTGCTGTCAGTTTCTAAGCAAGACCAGAATTCTTGACTATACTCTTTCCCTCTTTTCTAAAGGACAGAGTCCTACTACCCTTACCAATACAAAAGACTACCACCACCACCACCACCAATAGCTTTCTCCAGGACACTCTACTAGGCTGCTTATCATGTTCATTAACCAAATGGAAAATGGCGACAATCCAACTCCAGACCTGGCTGTATTTTGGTCCTGTACAGGCTTCCGGTCTCACAGTCACCGCTTAAATCAGAAACCAACCATCTCCATACACTTGCTCAGTGCTAACTATGGGTGGGCTAACTATGCTAACTATGGTGTGGGAAGTGCGGCAAGCCCTGGCCTACATCAACCCCACAATCATTCTTGGAGGCAGTTTTCGTTATTAAGTCCATTCCGTGGGTAAACAGAGAAAGTATAACAAACCAAATGAGCCCAAAGTCCTATGTAGCTCTCAAGAATCTTGGCTCCCAAGCAAGCTTCTCTGATTGCCAGGGCTGAAATGCTTCTAGTGAGAATCTTAGCACCTACCATACAGGATGATAAGGGTCTATATGCCTTTCCAGGGGTGTGTGTGTGTGTGTCTGTCTGTCTGTCTGTCTGTGTCTGTGTGTATGCCTGTCTTTCTGTCTGTGATATAACTTCAACCGTGTTGACAAGGGCAATACCTTATGGTAATGGTTCTCAAACTCGGTTGCCCTTGGAGCCAATATGCAGCCAAGATTCAGAATCACTGCTTTAGAATCTGCTGGAAGAACAAGAGAGGGGGAATCTGAGTGACCGAATGACTCCACGGAGCCAACCCTCCAGCTAAATGGGAAATCTACCCGGAACACTTACACAAGAGGGGCATCAACTGGTATCTTAGTTATACTCACAAGGGCCATGGAGGAGAGGTGTAAGGAGTTTGAACAGTGAACTGGTGCCCTCAGGTGTCTGGCAGGTCAGCCTCAGTCAGGAACAGCGGCGGCAAGGACATGTGTGTAAGCACGTGCACATGGACACCACTTGCTCTCTCAGCCACCTCGAGTGCAGCAATCAGGGACATCCACCATTTTCCGGGCTTCCCACCAAGCTCTGATTAAGAGGAGACTTCTCGCCTACCTTTTTTCACTGAAAGGCAGGCTAAGCTCCAGCCTCCTCTCTTCAATTCTCTTCCTGATCCTTTAAAGCAACTCAAACCCTCCTGGAGGCTCTACCTTTCCTGTCATCTCTCCCAGAACCTGGCTCAGACTTTGCGTCTTCTCCTAGTTCAGGTAGGTCCAAGATTCATCTGGCCAAGTGTAAGCATGGGGCTCTGAGGTGCAGCGCTCTAGGGGTGTAAAACTCAGGTCGAATTTTGCTCCACATATTGCTTGCAAGTGTGGGATCGGGCCACCTCAGTAGACTGGAAGGTTAGGAACAGAAATCAGGCCAACAGTGACTTCAGGCATTCCCCAGGGACCAACCAGCACCATGGACAGAGGGGAACAGACTTACAAAGCATGTAGACAGGAAGTAAGGACCTTCTCTGGGTATTGGAAAGAAGCTACGACTCAGCCTGTACACTAGCACCAACAGGAGACATGGTAGGCACCATGCCCACCCAAGAGGAAATGATAACCCTAAGTTATCTAGGGTCAAAACCAGAAATGCCAGCCAGCTGCCAGTGGCTCACTCCTGTAACCCTAGCTACTCAGGTGGCTCAGATCTGAGGATTGTGGTTCCGCCCAGGCAGAAAAGTCCCCCTGAGACTCTGATCTTGTATTAACCACTCAAAAACTGGAAGTGGAGCTATATCTCAAAGTGGTAGAGTGCTAGCCTTGAGCAGAATAGCTCAGGGACTGAGCCAGGCCCTGAGTTCAAGCCCCATGACCAACAAAACAAAACAGAAATGCCAATGGAAACCATAGGACAGAAGATGCCATTGAGTCCCAGGAGAAAAATGCTACAGGTAAAGTTCTCATCCTGAGTCCTCCACCACTCCCTGGGGGCCCTGGGGACAGGTCACAGGGTCTCCCTGACTTTTTCCTTCATCCACAAAATGAATGTGAGGATAACATCTTCCCTATCGATCTGACTATATGATGTTAATTAAACCAAATAAGATGGTGTATTATCTGCAAGTAAATAGTAGGACATAATTCATAATAAATATTCATGTGCTTTGGTTGTCTCTTGGCTTCCGATGAGATTTCAGTGCTGAATAGATGGACGTTACTATACAAGCAGCTCATCAAATATTTGCTGGGACATTGTTGATTTGGGGTGTGGGTTTTTTTTGCCAGTCCTGGGGTTTGGGACTCAGGGCCTGAGCACTGTCCCTGGCTAGCACTCTACCAGTTGAGCCACAGTGCCACTCCCAGCTTTTTCTGTTTATGTGGTGCTGAGGAATCAAACCCAGGGCTTCATGCATGCTAGGCAAGCACTCTACCACTAAGCCACATTCCCAGCCCCTTGGGTATTTTTTAAGAGAAGTTAAACTCAGTTGCTTCTACCCAGAAATGAATGGGAAGAATAGGAGGACAAGAGAGACAAGGCCAGAGACTCAGACACTATATTGAACCCATATGGTTTGTCTGATGGCATCTTGATGCCCTGATTCTGTGTCCTTGAGGTTAGGCTTAGGAAAGTCCACAAGGAAGAGAATATGGAGGTGAGTGAATGAGCTCTGAGAAGGGCTCTGGGCTTCCAAACTCCCACACTCACTGTTCTAGAAAGGTTGGCGATGGCATTTACCAGGCCCGTTGTCACTGTCACAGGAGGACCTGTTCTCCCCACAGTCCCCCATGTCTTAGATCCTGCAATTTCCTCTCTGCTGACTCCAGCCGAGTGATGGGCCTGTCATGAAGGGAGTTTGATCTCAGGCTGTGTTATGCTACTCCAACAGGATCCCAGGGCTGGATAGTTCATAAAGAACAGAGACGTATTTCTGACAGTGCCGAAGGCGTGGGAGCCCGAGTCTGAGAGGCACTCGCGGTGAAGGCAGAGGGCAGGAGAGAACCAGGGGCCGAAGCCTACTTTTATAACGAACTCGCTCCTGTAATAATGACACTAACTAGTTCATGGGGGAGCAGAACCCTCGTCACCTAAATGACCCTTCCCACTGCTTACATTTTGAGCAGGTGAATTTGGGGGAGCACACTTAAATGGTAACAGATGGCCAATCTACTGGCCAACAGTGAAGGAGTTAAGATTCATGACTTCAAGTAATATGGAAAGAAGGGGCAGTTAGCAGTGAACCCCACATTTAAAGAGGGATAGGTTCTCCTGACCTTCGCTCATCGCAGAAAGCCTGCTGGTATCATCCCACTCTAGCATGTGGAACTGAAACTTTAAAAGGATGAGGCTGTCAATATTTGGGCTTCAGTAGGATTCAAATCCAATTTCATCTTGCTCTAAATGAATGCCATCTGGCAAATGGTAATGAGCAAGGGGAAGGGGCAGTTCACATTAACTTCCCTCGTTCCCTCCCTGACTCCTTCCTGCGGCCTCTCTGTTTTCCTCTGCTTGACTCCACTTCCCCATTTTGCTCCCTTTCTGCACATCATCCTGGAAGAGAGATATCTGCCCTGATCATGGTCTCCAGTGATAAGGACCTGGGACAAGGACTTGGGAAGATGCCTTGGGATAAAAGGGAGGAAATGTCTGTCTGTGTGTGTGTGTGTGTGAGAGAGAGAGAGAGAGAGAGAGAGAGAGAGACAGAGACAGAGACAGAGACAGAGACAGAGACAGAGAGGAACAGCCATCAGCTGTCACCGCAGGGCTACAGACTGGTGCACTGTCTGCAGACTCATGGAAATACAGAGATTAGTGGCAGCTCTTCCTCACTACATTCCCTCCAACAGCTGTTTAAGAAGGGGGAAAAATGGTCTACAAATAAATATTTGCAAAGCAACTTAGCCATGGCTCACACAGTTGGATACAGCCACGCTCAGCCTCTCTGGGTGCTCACGTGATCTGGAGCCTTAGCGATGTTCAGCCTTGCTCTTCCCTAAATGCTAAGCCAATGGAGAATGGACCGTCACCGCAGGCTGGGCCGGGGCTGCAAGCCCCAGGGAGAAGGGAAGTGCACATCCTCTCCAGGCCGCTCTGATGGCTTCTCTAGGGCTGCTTGCTCACGGCTCTCCTTCTTGCAAGTTCCCTAGAAGAAGGAGGTTGGCTGCTGCTTCCCCTCATATTAGGGACGGTGAGCTGCCTTGAACATCTGAACTAAGAAGGGCTTTAGGGACAGCTTCCTGCCACTCCCTCATGTACTGCAACATCCAAATAGTCTGAAGCCACAAACAGTTCCAAAGTCATTGTGGTTTGACTGGATGTCAAAGTCAGGGGAACTAAGGGCCATGACAGACAAGCTGGGATTCTCAGTGGCTTGACACAAAATGGCAGTCCACTGAGGGTGCACTGCACAAGGTCACCATGAGCGAGAGAGAAGGTGGCAGGTCACACACAGGTGATGATGGGCCTGGAAGTCAAGTTTCGCCTACATTCCATCAGCCAGAAATCATCACAGCCACACTTCACCATGAGGGAGGCCCAGGAAGAAGAGGAGAAACTCGCCATTGGGGAGCGGCCTTCTTTCCTACCTTTCTCTTCCAACCCTTACCTTACATTTCTCAAGCAGGTGTTAGAATTGAAAACAATAAATAATATATATATTTTTTTTCAAAAAGAAACTTGCATTGTTGAGTGCTTCCTGTATGCTAGATCTTGAGAGATTCATTTCAGCCTCACAGGGACCTATTAGCAGGGTACTGGCATTTCTTCTCTGTCCAGACGGAAGAACCAAAGAGGCCGAGTGAAGTTCAGTGATTCTGTCCAGGTCACACAGCATGGAGATGGGTAGCTGGGGTGAGAACCCGGCTCCAGCCCTCTGGAGCACTAAGCACACACAGGATGAAGAGCTGAGGTTGTCTTCGTTTAGATTCAGCCATGGGGAGGGGGGGGCTGGTCATTGCAACTCCTAGCAGACAATGAATCACAGGACAACTTGACAGCTCATCCTCTGCTGAGCAAAACTGCTTTTAAAAAGCACTTACTTTTTATGATCTAATTTAGGATGACATTGACTGTGCTCCAGCCTGTGCCCCCTTCCCCCCAGATCCCCTTTTCCCATACCCCCCTCCCCCTTTCTACCATCTTCACCGTTCTCTGAGAATCAAGGCCTGGATCCCCGGCTCTTTGCTGGCCTTGGAGGAGCCATCTCTACATGGCGGGATGGGTCATTCCAACACTGCTGTAGTCAGGCTGCTCTGAACCTGAGGGACTCTCAGTCGCTCAGATAATGCTCTTGCCTCCGCTGCAAGCCACAGCACACTTACTGAGCTCATGGTCACTGAGAGCAAACAGGTGGAAGTTCAAGACTTGCTCCACCACGGACACATTAGTTATATGTCACTGTCCTCACGTAAAAGAAAAATGTGAATAATGGTATGTGCCTCACAGTGCTGAGTTAAGGAGTCCATGAGCAATTAATACCGCTAACGTCCTTACCCCAGTGCCTTGCACTCAAGAACCAAGGTGCTACAATGGAGTGTTCAGATGAATGGAGTTTTACCAATAGTCTCCCTGCCCCAACATTCCCTGCGTAAGGTGGGACTCTGCCCAGTTCTCACCTGCTCTCACTCACTGCCACCACCTCTATGTACCAGCCTGGCTCTGCCCTCTGGTGATACTGAATTGGTGGGAGAGAGGCCAGCGGGAGGAAGGATGTCATTAGAAAGGCTGGATGAATGCAGGAGGAAAGAGGAGTAAGTCAGATCCTCTGAAAACAAATAGATACTGAGATGGGAGTCCATGCTCTTGGATTTTTGTTCAGGAAATAGCAGTTAGGAAGGAGCTGGGGAAACCAGATGTTTCCTGAAAGGAGAGAGAAGGAAGATGGGGTAGAACTATCCTAGCTTGGACCGCCGTGCAGTGAAAAGGAAAGCTACGTCAAGTAAGTCCTTGAGGGTCTTCACACATTTTATCCTCACAACAAACCCATGCGATGAAGAAATGGACACCGGACAGCAAGTGGTGGAGCTGGGATTTGAAGCCTCGGCTCCCGTCCCAAGTCACGCTGACCCCCTCCCCCACTACCATGCCCCACTCGGTTTCTGCTCCCTGTCACACTCTTCTCCTGGGCATGGGGAGCTCCCCTCAGCATGCCAGTCTTCAGATCCAACCCCCACTGAAGCTGAGGGAAGGCCCTGCCCTCTCTGCGCTCTCAGAAGCATTTAGCACACACCAGCCCGCTACCGTCCCTACACGTCTGTGGAGGCTGGGCTCGAATCATCTTACAAAGCATTCGGAGCCCAGAGCCTCCACATTGCACTTTGTTATTTCAGGTACGACTCGCTTAAAATGGGCTGTTGGGTAGGGCTGAGGGCCCTTCTGGGTGGGGAGTAAGGACAATCCACAAGAGGCAAGTTCTCAGGTTCCCTCTTCCCATGACCCCCCTTGGGGTCTCACGCCGCTCTGAAGCTCTAATCGCTCTTCCATGTTCGTTCCTGGCCACCTCCTTCCCCTAGCCTCTTCAGAGGACTCCTCACCTCCTACTCATATGTAAAGCTGGAGACTTGAAGGAGCCCCACAACTTTGTTTGCTACATACTTGGGACAAAAATACCAGGAGAAGTCTACAGAATCAAGCCATGACCAACCCAGAACCTTATTTCATGTCAGAGCTTTCGAAACACACCATCTCACAAACGGAGGGGCTGACCTAACCCCATCCTTTTGATACTAACGCATTACCTCTGCAGGTCCTTGAGACTAGAAGATCCTAATGGAAGCTTCTAGAAGGCCAATTGGTTCCCCCTAGACAGCCCTAAGCCCAAGTGTGCTCTCACAATTGGGCAGTGCCCTGGGGAGAGGAAAAAGACATGCTGACCGGGCGAGGGAAAGTTGCTGGTGCACCAACACAAGACTCCCACCAGGCCCAGATCGAGACAAGGGCCTCCTGCCAACTCCACAGAGTCTGCCGCTGCCTGGGGCAGCTGGCAGGGCTGCAGGCAGGCCAAGCTCTGGCTGCTCAGGGAATGGCAGTGGTCACTGCAGAGCGCTCAGAAGCGGGGGCATCCGCCCTGTGCTTCTGTCTGCCTCCCTCAGCAATGAAGCTGGCGCCTGGATTTGGTCTGATAAAGAATCGATTTTGATTTCTTCTTGTTCCTGTGGGGCCTTGGCGGTCGTGACAGGAAGCCGAAACCTAATAAAGACGCACTGGAGCAGCTCCTGCCTGGAGCCTGCCCGAGCCCCTTGCTAAGAAGAAGAGGGAAAGGCAAGCTGACACGGTGACTGCTCTGAGCCAGAGCCTGTGCTGGACTGCTAACACCCACTGTCACCTGGCAAGGCTAGCCCAGGAGATGGGCCACATCGCCCTGCTGTAGCTCCATTGAGAGGGTGGAGGAAGGCTTCCTAGTGCTATTTCCTTTGAGGCTTCACATGCTTTAAAGACAAAATCATTACTCCTATCATGCCAGCGCTCAGGAGAATGAGGTTGGAGAGCAAATGGTGAAGGGTAACTCCGCATATTCCAATGGCCAGGACAGGGCCTGGGGTGAGAGGCTAGTGCCTCTCTGTGGACAAAGGTATGAGCCCAGCACAAGGCAAGTCTTGCCCATGCTTCTAAGCTCATCCCAAGCCTTCGATGACCCCTACAAAACCAAGCTAGCACCCGCCCAATGCTGCAGACAATGCGGCCATTCAGCAAGGAAGAGGGTTCCATTGGGGGCTTTGCAGAGAACCAGGACAAGCAGCCATTATGAACACACACACACACACACACACACACACTCACACACAACTTTAAGATGATAACGAATTACTTGCCCCCGCCCCTCCCCCCGCCCAGAACCTGCTGCGCTGTTTCCGTATATCGCCAAAGCACTTAAGATGTATAAGAGGTGTTATTTAAGGGAATAAATAACAACATTTATAGGCTTTTCCTGGAGAGTGCAATCAGCTTTGCATAATTCCCTAAAACTGTGCTCAGCATGGGTATCTAGGCTGGGGAGCCTGCCTCCAGCAAGTCTTGCTGGAAGATGATGGGGGGAGGGGCAGTATGGCAGATATATCTGATTGTCCAAGCATTTGTACAGAATAATTTCCAGAGCTATAGCTCACGAACATGCTTCCCACTGTCTTACTACTGGGCTGAAATTCTCCCACCAACTCCCACCTCCTAGGAGGGAATAGTTTGGGCTTCAGCAGTCATTAACACTATAGTGAGAATTGTTCAACTACTTTCTTCCATGATAGCAGGCTCTTAGATGGCCCAGGATCAATAGGAATTTGGATGGAAAGGTGTCTGAAGGAGAAAAGGCCTGTGTGGGGTAAAAGGTTTAACTCCATGGGGACAGTGGGGAAGGGCTCTGACGTACAGAGAGAAAAGAAGGGGACAAGGCACAGAAGCAAGGCTACCGAAGTCTTTCTAGACTCTCCATGTACTCTCTAGAGTCCGCATCCTCGGGGCGAGTCTCTCCTTTCCCATCCCAGATCCGCCCTTCACCCCAGCTTCAGTGTGATTGCCTGGCAACTCTGATCATCATTCTTTCCCCCAACCTCAAAATCTTCCCGTCCTCCTCCTTTCTTTTGCTTTCTCTTGGCTTGGTTTATGCCGGTCTAACAGAATACTACAGAATGGATGGCTTCGCAACCATAAGGCTCTTGTGGCTCGTGGTCCTGGAGTCCGAGCAAGTCCAAGAAGGTAGGTCGAGCGGCTCGGAGACGCCTTGAGCTGCATTGTGGCATCATGGAAGATATATGATGGCAGAGTGGGTGGTAGAGCGGGCCAACAGGGGCCGACGTCACTTTTATATCAAAGCTACTCTCGCGATTCTGACATGAATCAGTTCATGGGGGCTTCCACCTCTCAACCCTGTTGCATTGAGGATTAAGTTTCAGGTAAAATTTAGTGGGGGGGGGGAATGCATTCAGTTCACAGCTGGGTTAAAGGACACATAGCTCAGTATGTGGGCTTTTCTAGGGTTACCAGGAGACTGCTTCAGAGGTGCCAGCCTGGAGGACGGGGTGGAGGGGACACCCAAAACAGCAGCAGCCACAACAACTTCCTCTTAAAGATAGGACAATCGAAGGCCAGAGTGAATCTGGGAGCAGCCTTGCATTAGAAATCCCAGGCCTGAGCTCTGGAGTGAGGAGACTCTACAACAGGAAGTTAAGGAGGGTGCTGATGGTGATAATGATGATAATGATGATGGTGATGGTATGATGATGATATTATGACTATAATTAGTCAGAATAAAACATTGCCACTAGAATTGGTGCTGGGCACAGGAAGCCATTTGGTATCACTGACTCCTCGTTTCTGTGGCAGGGAGATGAGTCCAGATATACACCAACGGCAGCCCCACGTGAAAGCTATGAGGGAAATGGCTGACCCTCCACAGAAGGACGAAGAGGGTCAGCTTGCAAAGCCTTGTGTCATGTAAGGCATTCTCTATGGACCCGGGGACTACTTAGGAGGTAAGGAAAAGAGGCTGAAATTCCCAGAGGCAGTGACATCCTGACAGATGACAGGCATGGTGTCTGTTTCTTCCCCAGTGCTGGTGTAGATTGGAAAATGGGCTCTCCGACTTTTAGAAGGGGAGTGTGTGCTTTGTAACTTGTACCCATGTCTCTGTCTTTATACAAAGATGACGTTTCTTTTCCATGAAAACTGTTAGAAAGCTGTAGGTAAAAATCCCTAAGGGGGGAAATTACACACACACACACACACACATACACACACACACACACACACACACACACGGAGAAAGACAGAGAACACTTTTCCTTTACCCAGAGACTTCACAGTGTTCAATAGCTCCTGGTTCCTTATGAGAAGCATAGAGAAGAGCGAGCCTACGGCACCTAGATCTTCAAAAGGCCAAGCATTTTATTTATCACGAAGTCCTAATGCTGCTCAGAAAAGGAGCAGTGGCCAGATAGCAGGTGACCCCATCAATACAGATGGAATTTGTTCATCCATTACAGGTTCGATGACCTCAGTTCCTGAGACTGTGCGTGGAGCAGCTTTTGAAAAAAAAAAAAAAACACATCAAGCTCTTCTCATGAGCTGTGGTTTCTACTTATGAAGAGGAGGCTGCTGTTTGTTAGGGATCCACTGTAAGTGTGCAGCTTCAGGCTCCCCATGGTCTAATTAGATACTATCAACATCAACACAAAACTTTGCACTATGGTTAGAAAACAAGGAGTAAAAATGATGGGGGAAGCTTTCTGTCTACCACCCTAATGGAACTCTTACATATCAAATGATCTATGATGAGGTGAACACTGCCCCCTGGTCTCTGGGTTCTCTAGCCCCACCAGGGGAGACATTTCTTGCTCACTCAGAACTGTTACCTCAAGACTGTCTGTCCCAGTGAGCTTCTGGGAAGGGAAGCCAAGCAGGAACAAATATCCTGAGGTTGTTAGCCACGGGGCCTGAAATAGCTCCTCATCCTCCTGCCTTCCCATTTTTTCCTGATGCTTGCTATTCATATTCACTTCCTGTACATGAATCCCATCTCTCCTGACTTCTGTCTCCCAGCCAAAGGATAGCTGGCTAACAGGGTGAAGGGGAAATGGTGGAACTGCGTTCCAGCTCCGTCATCTCGACACTCATCTCAAATGTTAAATGGAAACTACTACCAGGTCAGGACAGCGGATCCTTTATCACCAAGATATAAATCGCATCTTTGTTAAATGCTGGCCCTTTCATCCACCTGCTGCAGATAACATAAAGGAAAAGAGTGCTACCTGCAAACACTCCTTTAAAATAAGGCCCTTCAGCCTTTTCCAATCAGATGTTCAGCCCCGAAGCAAAGTCCACGCCTATGTAATAAATACACCTATTGCCTATGCACCAAGCTCCCCAAGGGAATGGGAATATGACATCCTATTTTCTTAAACGTCTTTTTATTGTTGTTGAAGAAAAGTAACCTTTGTTCACCATTGTGTTGTATCCCCCCAGCCAAGCCATCACAGTTCATCTAACACATCCTTTCTACTTGGCTGTCCTACATGCCAAGGGTGTCTTTATATCCATCCTAACTAGGCAGTATGACTTTTTGTGTTTTTTTTTTCATTCAACTTTTCAATTTTCAAAAATCTAGTAAAGATTTAAATACAGAGGAATCAAACAGTGTCGGGAGCCGAGCTAGCAGCTAAGCTCATCCTGACCTCTGGCTGTGCCGATGTCGCCAGAATGTCGATTCACCTATGTGGGCCATAAGGTAAATCTTATGCAAAGTTATCATCATGTAAACCCATAACAAAACGAACTATGCAACTTGTGGGCAGGAATGGGAGGGGGAAACTGGGATTTAAGTGAAGGGAGAGAGTGACATTGTCCAAAAAGAAATGTACTCATTACCTGACTGGTGAAACAGTAACCCCTCTGTACAACATCTTTATGACAAAATTATAATTTTAAAAATCTAGAACGTAGCCTTTTCTCAGACTTACACTATGTCTTTCATTCTGTCGTAGAATACTCCACCAAGCTACATTTCATCTCCCCAACTGCATAATGTTGGTTTGTCTAACTTGACTATGTTTTCTTCCTCTGAAGTGGATTGATTACACAGACTGATCAGTACAGGTATGTGAGGAAAACTTGTGAGGTCAAGAGAAGGATCACACACACACACACACACACACACACACACACACACACAAACAACTTGAGAAAAACTGTGTCCATTTTTTCACATAGGGCTTGCAATAGTAACCATCCTGACTAGCAAGACTTAGCAAAATCTCACGGTCCATGAGGTATTGGATTGAATATTCAGAACAGTCTTGCTTCAGTAGTGGGAATAATCATCTTTAGATTAAATGATGCTCTGGTCCCATCTAATGAATCTGAAAAGTAAGACCGGAAAGCATTAATCTGCGTTCAAGTAGCCTAATCGTATCCCAGAAAGGAACATCAAGAATACTTACTGTGATGTGAAAAATATCCATCACTTAACAAGGTAAAATTGACAAGGTCTGGCTTTCAGTCAAGAAGTATCAGGCACACAAAGAAGTAGGGAACTCTTGACCATAATGAGGGAGTAAATCATTCAGATGAAACTTACCCAGGATGAACATAAATGCTAGAATTATGTGACAGGTTGTTAAAACAGTATTTATGGTTGTTATGGTTTGGATATGCAATGTTTCTCCTTAGGCTCACAGGTTAAAGGCTTTGATTCCCCAATTGGTCATGCTATGTTGAGGTGATAGAGACTTTAGGATGTGGCACAGAGTTGGAGGAAGTAGGATAAGGGGGGGGGGGGGAGGGTGCCTTTGAAGACTACACTCAGTCTCCGGCCCCTTCCTTTCCCTCAGCTTTCTATCCACCAAGAGGTCAACAAGTATTACCCACATATTCACATTGTTGTTACATTCTGCCTCCCTATGTATCAAAAGACACTGGGACCATGGACTGCCATCTCTGAAACCATGAGCTATCAAAAAATAAAAATTCTTCCTCCCTTAAGTTGTTAATGTCAGGTGTTTTGTCACAGCATTGAAAACTCTGATTAACCCAACTATATCCCACGTGCTAGAAAAGATACAAGAAAGAAAAATGCTAGAGGCAATCCTAAGTATGATGAGTAGAACTACCTATGGAAGGTATTTTATAAGGGTCAAATAAAACCTGCAGAGATAAAAAACACAACATGGTTAGAATTAAGATATATACTGTATGGGGCTGACAGCAAATTAGACATTGCGGGGGGTGGGGAAATAGTGTAGGTAAAGACTAGCAAGAAAAACTATCCAAAAAATTGAACCCCCGCCCAAACAAAACAATATTAAAATAACGGGAAAAGTACATGAGAGAACGGTAGACAAGTCTAAGGAGCCTGATGCAAGCGGAGTCATGAAGAAGAGCAGCAGACAAAAAAACATTTGAAAGAAATAATGGAGAAAAATTCCAAATAGGATGGAAACGTAAACCAGAGATCCAAGAGACATTCATTCTCCCAGGGCTCCAAGCACAAGAAACAGGAAGGCCACTCCATGTTGGCACACCATACCCAAACTGCAAACGCAGACACGACTCTGATGTCTACCTTACAAAAGTTCAGTGGATGGGGTGGTTAGAGGAGGGATGGGTGAGAATGTGGAAAGGGATGACATCGATCAAGATACAGGGTATTCATAAACTGCTTTGTTAAATGGCAACTCCTTTGTACAACTCCTTAGAGATGATGAAACTTTATGAAAAGGAAATCTTAAAATCAAAGAAAAAAGGTGTCTGTGTAGAGAGAAGCAGAAATAAGTGGGACATCATGTTTCTGCTTTTGAAAAAAGAAATTCAAGTAAGGGCACCAGGGATGGAACTCAATCCTTCAGTTTTATTATGGTTCAGAGATAAAATTTCACTTACTTTGTCCAGTTTGATCTCAAATTGGCTCTCTACCTCGTAAGTAGCTGGGATTAGGGGTGTGTGTTAATATGCCCAGCTGAAACAACATCTTTAAAGCACTGTGGAAAATACTTTTTCTAATATGAAAACAAAATTGAAAATAATTCCAGACATTCAAAAGCTTAAACAAGTCCATCAACAGCACATATGTACTATAAGAAACATCTCTCAGGAGAAAGATGAATAACAGCAGAGGAAAATCGATACTTATACACAGGAATGAAAAATCCCCTAAACAGTACTTCCAAAGGTAAACATGAAGATTCTTTAAATTATTTAAAATCTTTAAAAGAGAATTGATTGTTTAACAATAGTGATGATGATAATATTGATAGTATAAGAGAAAATTATAACATGTGCAGAGGTAAAATATTTGGCAAAAATAGCTCACTATTTCATATGGGTGGAATGGAGAGATGCTACTGGATGATTCTTGTACTATCTGATAATACACCACTTGAAGGTATATTGAAAAAAATTTAAATGCAGTATAAACTCAAAAGCAATCACAAAGACAAGAAAACAAAAGTATAGCTAAAAATCCAATAAAGGAGATAAGATGGAAGAAAAGTAATCAAATGAAGTCTTCAAAAGAAGAACAAAAAGAACAGATAAAACCAAAATCTCAATAGTAGAAGGTAGATTTAAATACAAGCACCTCAATAATCACATTAAATAATTGACAGATTCCAATTAAAAGGCAAAGAGAGTCAAATCAGATAAAAAGTAAAACCTACCAATATGCTGTCTATATGAAATTCATTTTAAAGATAATGAGAAAATAGGTTAAAAATAAAATGATGGAAAAGATATATCTGTGTGAACACTAACCAAAAGACAGATGGAATCACTATATTAATATCAAAGTAGATTTCACTGCAAAGAATATTAATAGGATTAAAAGCCATCATTGTATAATTATAAGTGGGTCAGCTCATCTTGAGAACATAATGTTAAACATTTATGCACCCAGTAGCACAACGTCAAAACACACGAGTCAAAAACGAATAAGAATTGTAATCAAATCCACAATTATAATGTCAAACTCAGCTTTAATACCCCTCCTCTCAATTTCAATAGATTCTTTCAACAGTAGGTGAGAATTCTATATGGATCTAGAGAACTTAACCATACCATGTCCTCTCCTGTTCCTGAGGATTGGTTCCAGGACATCTACCAAACCCACAATGCTAGAAGCCATGGATGTTCAAATCCTTGTCATAAAATTGGGTAGTATTTGTGTATAACCTGTATGCATTTTAAGTCACCTGGAGTCACTTATAATATTTCTTCCAATGTAAATACTCTGTAAACACCCATACAAGTAAAAAATAAAATAGATGCAAGGGTAAAAAAAAAACAAACACCCATACAAGTATATTATTTAAGGGACTAAATGTCAAAAATCCGTACATGTTTAGCACAGATGCAATTTTTTAAAACTATTTTTAATCCCTAAACACAGAATGCTGACTGTACTATAACGTACCTCAAACCTAATTGACATTTGTAGAACTCTCTGGCCACTAACAGAAGACGCAGCCTTTCAGGAGGATTAATAGTGTTGATGAAGACACACTACATCTGCAGCATAAAACAAGTTTCTATTGCCTTTCGCAATTTCTGTATATGGATGAGCCAAGGAAACTTGTCAAACTCTCCTCCTCATTTTTAAGAGGGTGTTCTGATGCATGGAAAAACACATTTAAGCTCCATATTCTTTCATCTATCCTTGACTAGAGGGAAGGGTGAAGTATAGAATGTACAGGCATTGGCTGACAATTGAAGTCGAACTTTTGAAAAGTAAAATATTGACTTAAGTACCTTCTAAAGGCAAATGCTCGGCTAGTTACTGCATATTTTCAGATTATAAGTAAGAGATATGTGGATGTTTACAAGTTAATTACAGTAAAATTTTGAGTCAAATCACTTCTTCATTTGGATCTTGCCAGCATAATGGTATTGATTGATAGATTAATTGATTGATTTCCATACAACTATTTGCTGGGAAAGCCAAAAACCTTTTGTTACAAAATTCAAATATTTGCTTTGTTTGTTGCAAGGACCCTTGCTTTATCACTTTGACACTGAAATATGTCTATTATGATGAGCTCAATTTGTAGGAATGGCTTGTTGTAAAGAAATATTCCTGAATCCTGTTAATCATAGTTGGCTGATTTTACCAACCCAATTGGTGAGGACATCCTTTTCTGTCTCTAACTCAGGCCATAAAAGAAATGTAAGGGTCTCCAAGTTAGGAACACTGTTTAGAGTTGGAAGAAGAATTATGAACTGCCTATCGACAATGTTATTTTCTCCTATGTTTTAGGAAAAGTTTTGTTCTCATGGGAAGAATGGAAAGAGCATAGTCTAGTCCCATCCTAGGCAAAACAAAACAAAACAAACAAACAAAAGAAAAAAAAACCCTATCTAGACCCTATTTAGACTCTATCTAAAGAAATAAGCAATAAAGGACTGGAGGCATAACCTGAGTGGTAGAGTACCAGCCTATCAAGCAGAAGAACTAGTATCACAAAAACAAAACAATACATATATTAAAAATTCAGCTATAAGTGGCAGAAATCAATGGTTTTTAAGTGATTTAACCCATGAAGTTATTATCTTACCTAAGAGAATGTCTGCAGCAGAGGGATTCGGTGGTACACTAACCTGAGTCCTCTTCCTTTCCAATACTCCTCCATCTTTGTCAACTTTGTCCTCAGATTATCTTCTCCCATGTGGTGACAGGACCATTACAGCAGCTCCAAGCTGTAATAAATAGTGATGCACATATGAACTAAAAGAAATCAAGCATCTCTTCCCAGGACATCAGCCTTCCCAGAAACCCTCCTCTCAAGACCCATTGGCCAGACACTAAGTCACATGTTCATACTAATTCGGGAAAATAAGACTATCGTGATTGGCTTACAACATGGTGGGTGGGGACAGCAGGCTTTGAAATAAGTGACTGAATGGACCAAAGCAGAAAGACAAAGAAGTTCCGGCATCTCTGAGAGGAAAAAGATGAGATAGAAAATGAGCACAAGCTAAGCCATCAATAGTTAGCATGATACCTGATTTCCACTCAGTAAGGAGATTTCCCAGCCCTAGCTTCCAGACTAGAGCGGGATCAATATTTGCTCTGGTGGTATTTGGAGTAGACTCAAAGAAACAGCCATAGGAGAGAGAAGTAGGTGTTCCAGCAGAGGTATAGAAGGAGATCAATGAGAGGCTGGTTACCCATGGATCCTGGCATGTTTTTCTCCAGGGCCATTTCTCCAGCATTATGTGCTGCTGCCTCCACTTCCCTGATGAAATCCAACTTCATAAAGCCAGAGGCAAGCTTTGAAATTGCTGAAGCTTTGGCGCTTTGCAAAGAGCAGGATTAACAGGAACCTCAGGAAGCTGCTCAGTCAGGAGCCATTAGCCCGAAGCATTGACGGCAGGATAGCTGGAGCATGCCCACAAGGGTGGACCTCTCCAGTGGAGAGTGGGTTGGAGACCATTGTGTGCTTGTGCAAGACCTTAGGCAACGTTGACCTCAGGAGCAGCGCTTGGATCCCATTTTCCCTCCTCTGTAGAGGCATTCTGCATCACATAGGCCACCTAGGGGCCAGGTGGGAAAGGGTACTAGGAGGAAATAGAAGCAGCAGAAATTGAATGAAAAGGTCACTTTTCACTGATTGCCATTGCTTGGGACCACTTCTATTAAAAACACAGCATCAGCCGCTGCAACTGGGAGGCTTGCTTTTTAAAAATTACAATTTCCAAGGCCAGATTTAGACCTATTGAATCAGAACCTCTGGCTTAGAGGTCCAGGAATCTGTGTTTGAAAGAGTTCTCTGGGCATTTCTTCATGTGGGAAAGACATGGCTTTCTGGTCTTATGGTCCCTGAGCCTTTTCATAGGACATTGGTAATTCCAAGGGGGAGGGGTGGGCCTTGAGGAGGCAGAAGGGCTCAGGATTATTGCACCCACACACACACCCCCAGACAGTCTCCTCTGGAAAAAGAATATCATCTGTATGCACACAAAAAAACATGGTTAAGGCAGGTAGGGCTCAGAAGAAAGAGGGGAGTAACTTCACCCTGAGTAGATGTGCTATACCAGTGCTTTCATGATTCTGGGCCAATGCCCCAGCGTGGCAGGAAAGTCCTTAATGAAGGAAAGGCTGCTTGGCTGTACACTCAGTGACTCTAGTAGGAGCCCACGGTGTCCGTGGGGCCTTGAGATTGTGCAGGGTGGCATCCCTGCTGATATCCCCTTGAGATCAAAGCATTTCCATGCTTAGAAAGATCATAAAGTCCAGTCCTTTCCCCACCCCCACTCGCCCCCGTAAACCAAAAGAAGTGAAATAATTTGACTAACATCATAGGGTTAATGTGCCAGCAGACACAGGCCTGAAATTTTGGATATCTATCCCAGGAAATTAGTCTTTAGAGAATCACACAAAAGAGCTAAATATATTAAACAGCAAACAACAACAAAAGTAATAGAAATGTCTAAAAAGATGGGACTGGTTAAGAAATGGCATTGATGATTGCATATCAATTAAAATTAGATTCATGAAGATATGTCACAGTATCTTCTATGGCTTTTATTGTTGTATCACTTATATTTATTTTTACAAAGATAAACATAAATGCTGAGTATATATGTTTGTATTTTCGTCAGATTAGAAAGCTGTGGCTTGTGTTTTCAGGAGAATCTCCCCAACGTCTCAGATGCTGGGCCTTGTTACAGCTGGTTCCAGCTGGGGAACTACTAACCCCACAGTACCCACCTACACAGCCTTTGAAATCCAAGGAGGAGTCCTATTCAGCTGAGAAAAGCACAGGCAACTAAAAATAGCATTGCTCAAGCCCAGAAAGTGGATTGGATCAGACTCTCTGGGGAGGAAGCCTAGACTTCTGTATTTAAATGAAAACAAAGAAAACCCAACAAAACAAACAGGACTTCTCCAGGTAATTCTGCTGTATGGTGAAGACGGAGACACAGTGAACCTCTAATCTTGGATAATCCAGGAAGGTAAGAAACCAGGAGGTTAACAGAACTGGCTAGAGTGAAAGATTCTCATGCCTATTCTAAACCTCCAGTTCACTAATGGCCCAGGGCCTGTTCTGGCCCCATCTAAATGCTTGTTCTTCTGAGCTCTAGAAAGACTTTTCTAAATGTCCTGTGCTGCCCCTGTACCTGCATCCTTCTCTCTCAGCTTCCTTGTTTCTCATTACAGAAAGTTCTAGTCTTTGCTTAAACCATTTTCAAAGTGGAGTCATTAAGAAGTAGATTTTCCTGGAAGATTGGATTTCTCTACAAAATGATCTGTAAAGTGCTAGATGCCTGTTTAACTTGCTAATCCTGAGAATTCCCTCTCCCCCCCCCCCCCCGCCGTCTCTACTGCAGGCACTGTTTATGCATGTTTCATTTGGTCTCCCTAAAGTATTCCCGAGAAGGAGGAAGTCACCACACTTCCTTTGATAAGAGGAATAATTCCTCATTAAGGGTCAACCTGGAAATGGCTCACCATTCTACAGAAGCTCATTTGCACCAACATTTCCTGGGTGGCAGGAACTCTTTTACATAGAGGTCACTGTATCCACTTTCCTGTGGGCCACACCTGTGCTGTGTATAACCATTTATATGAGAGACTAGAAGAGCAAACAAAATTACCAGCTGGGCATGGTGACAAACTCCTGTAATCCTTGACTCAGGAGGCTGAGGCAGGAGGATCATGAGTTTGAGGCCAACCTGAAATCACTAGTGAGACTTGATATAAAAAATAAAATAAAACCAATGTTATCATGGAGGAATGACAATTGAATTTTTCTTTCTCCTAAGTTTGCTTGCAAATAGTTACACTTTCAATAACTTAAAAGTAAGTCATGTAAATTAGACTGCCTTTACTATTTCTTCCTTGGATTCAGTGAATAAGTTCCTATAAACCTCCACTGAACACCAGGAGCCAGTTTTTGAAGAACATAATCCTTTTTTTTTTTTTTACTTTCTAATCTTGAGATCACTTGGTTGTCATTTCTCTTGAAAACATCATGGAGAAATTCAGCTTAGGGAACACAAGATCTTATAGCTACCAAGCCTCATACTCTTTCTTTATTAAGGAGGAGAAAGACCCAGAAGATACCCTCAGCAGGTAGTAGGTGTTAGACCCAGAAATCCCTATGAGAATTGCCAGATTTCATATCCCATTGGATCAAGTGCTTCTAGCCAGTGTCACTAGTGACTCTGTGAGGGAAGGGTGGTAGAAGGCCTCTTGGAATCAGCCTAGATCAATGCTTGATTTTGCACAAAGCTTTCTTTGCTCTCTTTTGGCTTCCTTGAAGAAGCAACTCCTTCCCCAACTTCTGTTCTAAAATTCTCTTGACAGCTAGATGGAAAACCGGGAGAAGATGAGCCCTTTGGATGGTGTCTGCAGCTTCCTTTCCTTGAGCCCGGTGCTTGCAATCATGCATCTATGTGTAAGGATTGCAGGACTGGGCTAAAGGTTGAGCAAGCCAGGCACACAGCCCACATCATGTAAGAAGGTACCCGCTCTCAGAATCTCACAAATGCCCTCAGATCTTCCCTTACCTCCCCTGGTGCCAGTCTGGGAACCACAGCTGCCGCCTCACCTATTTGCACAGCACATGGTGCAAGCATTCAGCACCATGAGCTATTACAGAATGGAAATCAAACCATGAAACCTTTTGTTGTCACTGGCTGGATGTGATCTCACAAAGCTCTCACCTATCTGGGCCTCTATTGTTTATTGGTAAATTAAGGATAATCACTTTTACCCTAGTTATTTCCAAAGACTATAAGAATAACATAACATCATGTTGTGAGAGGTTAACAGACTTGTCCAAGGCTATAAAACTCATTCACTGGAACATGAGACCTCATCTCTTGCTATGGCTAGGCTTGCCTGTGACTCATTATTTAATTAATTCAACAAATAGATATTAAGTGCCTACTGGGATTGAAACTCTGGGTGAGACACTAAGGGCAGAATGCAAAGCAAAAAGTGAAATACTATGCTCTATTGGAAATGGAAGGAGAGTAAAATGAGAATTAAACTCCCACCAGGACAGTTGTGTCTCCAGGCTCAATGATTCTTGTGGCCCAATTGCCGCAATTACCTGGCTCTGAGATTCCCTAGGTTTCTCAAGTTAGACTTTTATTTGGCCCATCATTGACAAAAGGCCAATCAGCAGAAGGGCCAAAATTGCTACTGGGATAGCCCTCATTAGAATTGTCTTTGGGGAAAAGGTATTCCTCCCTAAGAACCTTGATTTACTCAGAGCCTCTGAGTCTCAGACTCATAAGATGACATTAGCTGATGAGCCAGGTCTAAAGGAGAGAGCTCTTGATGAATATTCTTTATTACAGTTTTGGGTCTTTCTTGACCTTCAGTGACACAATCTTATATTTTGAAGTCTAGGATAATGGGAAATAAAATGAAACCCACAGTGTTCAGGGTTCACAGCACCTCTGAGCAGTGGCTGAAGATGGAATTGCACTGTATATTTAATGTGCTGCATCCACAGGCAAGGAATAAAGTGCCTTGCAGATCTCTGCTCCTTTGCTGCCCTATGTGGGACAAGACATGGCAACCACTTACCAGTCACCTAGGTGTAAATCATGCAGTGAAATCTCTCCCCACAGGACAACAAAGGTTTCCTCAAGGGATGAAACAAGAGCCACCCAGCGCTAGGCATTTTTAGGAGTCAGCGTTAGTGTCTTAATGTTCAACATTTACATTTTATAGCAGAGTGACATTTTTAAAGGAGTTCTAGTGCCCATTTTCATCCATTACTCTCTGTTGTCCACGGGCTTGGGGCTGGAGCTGGGTGATGAATCAAAGACACCCTTTGTGTCATGTCACTTAGCAACTCCCTCCCCTCTGCGGCTCACAGAGGCTGATCTGGGCACACAGCCTGTGTCATCCACATGGTGGATTTACAGGTCTTGATTAATGCCAGCCAAAAGTTTCCTGAGGAAAAGGCAGCTAAGTTTGGGTTTCTGGCCATCTCTCAACTATGTGTTGAGAGTAAAACACGGAACAAGTGTGGATGGGCACAACTGCACAAAATCAGACCCGGCCTTTGGTTACAGGCTCCCAAATCATCTGTCTAGAATGATGGTTAAATCTAAGGGAGGCAAATATATTGTATACGTGTTAATGACTGCCCCCCCCCCACCCCTTGGCTATGTAAGACAGACATCACTAATCTATCATGGAGTACACTCTCCAGATATGCTAGATACATGTCTCTGCTGAGCCAGATATGCCTCAAGGTTGTAGTTGAAACACACTTGATCCACTACTAACTGGTCAGCTGGCACATAAGATAAATCTATTTGTCATCCCTGCCTTGCTCTACGTACCAAAGTCTGTATGACTTCAGGAATTCTCTCCATAGCGTTATCTCTGAAGAGCAGGTAAATAAAAGTAACATGCAATGTGTGTACATTTTCTTCTTTGGTTGTGGGGCTTGACCTCAGGGCCTGAGGTCCTGGGCACTGTCCCTGACCTCTTTTGCTCAAGGCTAGCACTCTACTACTTTGAACCACAGTGCTACTTCCAGTTTTCTGGTGGTTAATTGGAGATTATTCTCACAGAGTATGCTAGCCAGCCTGGCTTTGAATCCTGATCCTCAGATCTCAGCCTCTTGAGTAGCTAGGATAACAGGCATGAGCCACTGGTACCCAGCAAACATGACATGCGTAAGATCCCTTAATTACATGGCACAAATATCATTGGACAATGGTTTGATGATCTTGGCAGTGTGTAAACATATTTGTCATTTGCTGAATTATGTATTGTATGTCAGATACATGGACAGGTAGTCTAATCTGCTCATATTCCCTCTTTCCTGTGAACTCAAAGCTCTAAGTCATCATGAGGAAATTACCCATCACAGCACAGTCAATCAGAGGAAAAGCTGGGATCTGAGCCTAAGAATAATCCCAAAGCCTGTGTTCCTGAATGAACACTGACCCTTGACCCTGCACATCAGCTCATCATTTTGACACTCTAATTTTCTTCTTTACATCTGATAGGAGAGAGGGGAGATATTTCCCCTGCCCCTCTGGAGGAAACTCCCTAACTTGCTCCAGCTTCCCTAGCAATATCATTTTGCCCTCCTGTCTCTACATTCCTTTTCAACATCTGACCCTGTGAAGTTTTCTACAGAGAGAGATAGAGAGAAGCCTACAGACTGGACAGCATTGAATTCTCCCATAGGTAGGGAGGAAGGTTCCAAACAAACTTCTGGTGCAGGAAAGGAGGTAGGAGCCAAGGCAGCCTCGTCTCTGTTCAAGTTCTTCTTTAGTGCCCAGCCTTATATCTGATGTTTATTTTGCCAAGAACTATTCATGATCATCTCTGCTCTTTCTCCTCTAGTCCTTCTGTCTGTCTGACTTCCACTCAGCATTCATGTTTTAGCTCTATGTCTCACTTCCTTGGGAAAGTTAACTTTGGCATTTCCTTGAGGCTCTCCTTAATGTGCTCCTTCCAATGCGTGCTCACCTGGTCTGCGTTCTGTTTGGAATTGTGAGCTGTAGTTAGGAAATGCAGCCACATGCCTGATTTGTATCTCTGATACTCAGTACTTGTACTCAAAAATCAACTGATGAATCAATGAGTGATTGAATGGAATGAATGGATGAATTCACTGTCAGGACGCTAACTAGATTGGCATGGCCAGGGAGATCTTTCCCTCCTCATTTCTGTGCCCAGTTAACAGTGATTGGCAGGTGTTCCCTGAGTTCGCAGCAATGTGAGCACCAGCAGCACATCCCACTGGGAGTTC
Source organism: Perognathus longimembris pacificus (assembly GCF_023159225.1). NCBI lineage: Eukaryota > Metazoa > Chordata > Mammalia > Rodentia > Heteromyidae > Perognathus > Perognathus longimembris. The sequence continues at coordinate 113,378,884 of NC_063163.1, read as the reverse complement.
ACCAGTGATATCTAAATGTGGTTGGAAAACAGACCCAGAAAGATTGCTTTATTCAGATGCTGTCCATCAAGCAACTTTGGGTATAAAGGAAAACAAACACAAATGATTAGATTTTCATTTTATTGCTTGGCATGGCCAAAAATCCATATCAGAGGTTAAAAGAAAAGTTCAAAATTTGGCCTCAGCCTAAAAATGTGTATTGATTTCTCCAAAATAGATATGTGCTACCCATGTGGGAGTATTGGTATCAAATGAGAACCATTTCTGGAGTCTAAGGACAGGATAATTAAATGTCACCCCTTCGCCATAAATTGAATGAGATTTGCCAGCTGAAGCTTGGGAAATGAAGAAAGGGATTGGTAGATCCACATAATTAAAGAAGAACGGGGTGTGGAGGATCCAAAGGTCTGAATGGTATCCTCAGCAGTTCTTCCCTCGTGAGGCTCAACTTTGCTTTACATTACTAGTTTCCTGCTCATCCTCCATGGTATGTCCGCTCACAGACAGCTCCATATGGGAGCTCCAGAGGAAGAGGGAGCCCCTCTTTGTGGGGAACTGCAGGGAACTGTGGGGAACTGTGCTGCTTAGGTCTCATGCCTCTGCCCTTCACTCAAGCCCTATGGTCAGGGATGGAGGTATCCCCACCCAGTCTTGTGATTGGAAGCCAAGCCACTGAGACTCATCCAAATTCTCTGGAATGATTTGCTTCTGTCTGTGACTGCTTCCGAACAATCCCTGTGGCCACCAGGGTTGTTGCTAACTGCACAGCATCACCAGGGGTCCTCCGTGTTTTCAGAGCCACACATGGCAGCCAGGGTCGCTCCATGCCTTGGAGGATGGCCCCCTTCCTCTGGACAGTCTCCTTGGCAGCTACGTTGAAATGTTCTCTGAGAAAGCTTTTACTTTCAGTGTCATCTAATCTCTAAATCACCAAACTGATCTTTAAAATCTATTTTTGAAACGTAAAAAGAAATTAGCATCTTCTCAGATCGCACGTATATTAGGAAAAAAAGCTCAATATTTTTAAAAGTAAGATTGCAACCATTTTGGTGAAGCAAGGAGAAGGTGGAAATCCAGGAGTCTGTTTAACCCTACTACAGTTTCCTGTGTCCTTCACCTTTCCAAGACCCCCATACAGACACCAGAACATCTACAGAGAACCCCAGGTCCTTGAGGAGAAGAATCTGAAAACCATCAAGAAGAGATGACTTCCTAGGATGAAGGGTCTCCATCTATTTCCTTGGTACTTAAAGGAGGCTCATGAAGGGCATTAAGGTCATGGTGTGGATAATGTGACTTCTCAGGTGCCACAGTAGGTCCATCCATTATCAAAGTCTTTCTTCTAGTGTTCCCCAAGAGAAGTCACCATTCCTCTGTTCTTACCTGCACCTCCCTCTCTTCTACCCTGCAGACATCTCACCATGTCCAGATTCTTTCATTCCCAAGCCCTTCTCTTCATCTTCTAACAACCAAGCAAGCTTCCAACTCAAAGGCTCAGATTCTGTGGAGAGCTTAACATGTTCTCTTCCCCAAAGCCTGAGTAAAATTAGGCAGCATGGGTTAGGTGAGCTAGTACAGGAGGGTGGGGAGATAATGCCCAGCTAAGTCTCACTGGGGACACATCTGTCCCCTTCTGTATATGTCAAAATATTCTATATATAGTTTCACATAAGTCCTAGTCTCTTCCTCCAGGAAAACAAAATTCTGCTCCTCCAAAGGTCTGACCTTCCAAGCCAGAGGCCCAGAGAATCACAGAAGAGAACTGACTGAGCCGTGCAGATATTTATAAGGGATCTGACACCTTCACCTTTCTTTGAAACTCAGATCAAAATTTTCTTCCTGTTCCTCCATAACTCCACTGTTTCTAGATTTAGTTTTTCCCTCCACACACAATAACAGCATATGTTTGAGCCGCAGATCTAAAGCCTTTCTCCACAAATTCAGGTGTGTAAGATATTCACACTGCTTAAAAAAAAATTCTCTTCAAGTTAAAATAAATCTAACTTCATCTCGGTTCCCATGCTCCTAATACCAACTGGCAGGAAATTCAGTCTTGGTCGTAATTGCCTTTCCAGCTTCTGACTTCCAGGATCTTAAGATCTTAACCAGCTATGGAAGGCTTTGCCTCTGGCCCAGTGCTCATTAAATCAAGTGAGTCTGCCATCATAGAACCCTCTAGATCCTCCTCAGGCCTTAGGCTTAGTTCCAGTATCTCATTCTTTTATTGGTATAAGCTTCTTCTAGCCAAATGCTACAAATGGCAGGCATCTGTCACAGGCACACTGCAGCCACCCACCTGTGTCATCTCAGGTACACAGCACGGCAGTTCCCTTGACTTCTACGTTGGGAGCTGGAGAATCACCTGCTTTGCAGCACAGGTAAGGAGCCAGACTGGAGAGTAACCACTGCACAGAGCCTGTTCCTGGTGCCTTCTCTGTGTTCCTGGGTTTCTTTGCAATGTCCTTCCATCGCTGGGTCACTGCTCTTCCTATGGTCCAGGAGGCCTTCCCAGGACCTCGGGGTGCTTCATTCTCCTCTTCCTTCTGCCTCTAGTTGTTTGTTTGTTTTTCCTGTGTCAACCAACTGGCAGGCCTCTTGTGGCTCATTCTCCAAGACATTTCTCTGTCTCCATTCAAACTACATATTGCTTCCTTCAAAAGTATTTCTAAATGTGCTTCATGGAGCAGACAGCTTGCCTGGCTGGGCTGGGCTCTTCGGCGAGGGAATACCAAAGCTCTAAGTTGGTGAACCTGGAGAGATATGTAAGATAAGGGACTTTGACCTTCTTGATTCACAGAAAGAAGAATGAACAGATGCTCAGGAATGGAAGGAAAAGGGTGTCGGGGTTCGTGACCCCTCTCCCCACTTCTCCAGAGGAGATGCCCAAATTCCAAACTAAGAAAGAACACTCGGCTTTAACCTCCAGCCCACAGAAGGAACAAAGCGTGTTCTTATGGATTACACTAAGCTGAGGAAAGGTTGCAGAGACCCCCCTCCCCGGTCCCCTCACGTGTCAGGAACGGTGGCGGAGAGAGGGATCAGGGAGACGTTTCGATGGTCCATGAGTCTCAGCCTCCCAGAGGGAGGGGAGAAGAATTTATTACGGTGACAAAGGCAGAAGGAGAGGGATCCGGGGTGACTAGCTGATTGGCTGAGATGGGCTGCCCATCAGGTGATGTCATGAAACTTCCTCTGCGGGCGGAGATCACAATCCCCCAAGGGCCAGGCCTCCGCCATTAGACACGTGGCCGAGCTGAGAGCCGGGGACCGCTTGCTTCTCTTCCAGTTGAGGCGGGAAGGTGGGAGGGGCTCCCTCCCACACTGCCCCAGGGCTGGGGGAAGGGCAGCATGAATCCCCAACATCTGCTCTTTTTTTGTTTTTTTAAATTAGCATGGGATGCTGTAAACATGTAGCACATATGTAGGCATAAGGCAGTCCAAGTCCAGAAAAGTTGGAGTCTTTAGTCTATTTCCACACCACTCAAGAATAATGCGGGCATCGTCCCTCTTTCGGCAATGAGGTAGAAGCAGGTTGAAGCTCTGGCATCTCTGGTAGTTCACAGTAGCTGGTAACTTAAGCACATGTGGTTAGTAAAACATTCCATCTTTCGTAAACATTGAGGCGAAGGCGCTAAACCTTTGCTCTTACTTTTTAAAAACATTTTTTATCATGAAACATTGAGGTTGAGTGTCAAAACCCTCAGCTCCTATTTCCCTCCAATGGGACTCCCTAATGGCAGGGTGAAAGGCAAGGGAGAAACAGTGCAATTCCCTATTTCAGTCCCTTTGCAAAGCCGTGGGCAATATCGCCACGGCAAAAAATAGTGCCACAAGAAACGCTCAAGAAAGAGTTTAGAAAGCAAAGAAAGGAAAGGAAACGGGTTGCCTCCTACTGTTATCACTGTTGTGTGCAGGCAGGCTTCCTATATTCTCTTGGAAGAGCAGAAGAAATCCAGTATGGTCCTTGTTTTCCTAGAGAAAGCAACAAGACATTTCTCCAGAGCAAGTGCTCTGGGTTTAGTTTTCTAATCTGGAAAGACACATACAGTGCTCCATCCCACACTGATTTGGGATGATTTAAATTTTTTTAAGATATTTAATATAAGCATAACTACCCTTAATTAATCCTGGAGGCTACCCCCCCTCTTTTGTTTTTTTAAAATTATGACACTGGCAGGCACCAGGCAGGGAGTATGGGTGATGGTCTTGTATTCTGTAGCTACTTCCTGCTGGAAGGGGGCGACGTAATCAAGGGCCCCTGATCAGCCTGGCACCGTCCAGTGTGGCTGGCAAAAGTTCCCATCATTACCACGAGAATGGTCACTAGGGCCAGAGGGTGCTATGGTCTCCTCTGGTGGACTCCTGCATCTTGGGCATACCCAGAAGTTTCCAGGGCTGGGGTCTCCAGGGTTCAGGTCTGTGTTAGAGTGATGGCTATGAAAGGCAAATTCCCAGGTGGTGATCTCAGCAAGAGATGTTATTCTGTTAAAAGAAGCTTTTGAAAAGGTCAGGCAAAGTATTGACAAGTTCTCAGAGCTGGTTGGCATGAATGACATAAAATGTATCCTGGGCATAAGCCAGAAAAGTTCCATTTGGAGCATAAACCCAACTGTAAAATGAACAGGTAAGGAGAAATGACTGAAAGAAGTGTTTAGTGATAGAAAACCGGTTTGGCGTAGCCAGTCAGAGGCAAAAAAAAAAAAAATATATATATATATATATATATATATGGCAGAACAAAAGGAAAATGGACAGGTATTACCTCTCTTGATTTCCCAGCTCTGATTCATTTTGAAAGGGTGAGACAAGGCAGCTCCATTTAGGATATGACACCGTTCTCCTCTCACTCCACTCCACATTCCTGTCTCCTGGACTGGCTAAGTCCCAGGACTTCCAGCGCTTGTTGTGGGGATGGCATGCTCCCATCCGCATTTACGGGTTTTGAACTCGGGGCCTGAGCACTGTCCCTGAGCATTTCTGTTCAAGGCTAGTGCTCTACCACTTGAGCCATGGTGCCGCTTTCAGCATTTTGCTGGTCCTCTTGAGCCAAGCTCTCAATCTGGCTCTTTGCTGGTTAAGTGGGAGGTGGAGTTTTACAGAGATTTTTCTTTTGCCCGGGCTGGCTTTGAACTGTATCCAGGGAGTCTTAGTCATACAAGCCCTTTTTATCTCCAATTGAGCAACAAGGAAAACAACAGAGATAATCCATTTGTAACTTGTTGAGAGCTGACCAAAAACTGCTTGTTAAGGTTTTGCTGTAACACTTAGAGAACATGAGATCTATGTGCCATCAACCTGAATCACGCCATTTAATCTTACCGGCAGGAGAAAGAGAACACAGATAAATGATAACCGAGGGCAAAAGGTTAAAGCAGTGTGGAATTTTCAGTTTTAGCAGTGGCTGTGTCTTTCATCCCAAATTAGCAGGTTCCATGCCATGCGATGGATAGATCTGGGCAAGGCTGCAGCGGCATCTCTGGATAGACTGTCACATCTTGTTTTGGGTTGCCTGCAAAATTTCATTAGTAGTGAAACCAGGCAGCTTGGGAACAGACAGCTAGCACACACGTTGAACCTGTATCCTAGGAAGCAAAATATTTAATTTTGGGTTAGGAAAATTTAGGTTAATAGTCACATTTGTATGAAACAACTACAATTTCTTGATCTTGAGAGTTTATGAGAACACAGGAGAGAAAAATGGGAAGGTAAAATCTTAATTTATGCCAAAGAATTGTCAGGACTAGATGTACACTTGACTTTTAACACACTGAATATAAAAAAGTAACACATTGGTTTTATATCATTGTACTTATACCACATGCTGTATTATTTGAACCTTTTTGGAGTTTTTCTTAGACATATTTGCTTGCACCCGAACATTGGGCTGAAAACCTATTTTGTTCTGCTTTTAAATTTTACCAGACAGACATACAGACACACAGACACACATATGAACCCTGAGCGCTCTTAAAATTGCTTTTTTGATTGGCCATTTAAGTTTTCTGGAATTCCAGTGGCAAATGGTACTAATTTGCCCATAATAGAACCACGTGGTAGATAAAAAACAAAAAGGAAACCTCTCCTAGTCACCCAATCCCAAGACAAATCTGTGACTCCCAACCTGACAATTTTTTTTTTTTAAATCACACCAGATAAGCAAACTTTCCATCCATCCAGAAAAAACTCCTCCAGTTTTTGGTATCTTTGAACTGGTAATTATAGGAAATCCAACCAAATTACTTATTGCTGTATTAAAAGTCTTTGTTTCCCTTTTTAATATTCCGTTTTAGTTTGTAATTTGAGGCTTTTCCTTGTTTTAACCCTGCCTGCAGCTGCGAGTTTAACAGAGAGAAAGCGTGCAGGCACTAGCCCCGCCCAGCTGCAGCGAGGCCGCCAGTCTCTTGAGTCCCCGCCCAGCTGCTGTGAAGCTGGCAGCTCGGCCCAAAAGCAGTTTCCATCCAAAAGCTCCGACGCCGCTGTGCGGAGGCCTCAGAAACGGAAAGGGAAGGGAGGGGGCCAGCATGGGAGCAAACCTCCCCGGGCGCACGTGCGGCTCGTGGTCTCCGCCCGCCATTTCCCAAGCACCACTGAGGAACCTGAGCCATCCACTCCGGGCCCCCAAGCGTGTAGCCGCCACAGCGGGCGCCCAGTGCACACCGTTGCTCACAAACCCAAGCGGGGCGCCGGCCCAGGTGGCCGCAAATGCCTTGCACTGTCGCCGCCCGAGGCCGCGCGGACTCCAGTGCACACTGCTGCTTGTGAACCCGAGTGGGGCCCCCTGGTCCATGGCCACGAGAAGCCCAATCACTCTCGGCACAAGCCCCGCAACTCGTTTGCAGATCGGGACCTGGAAATGCCAGGTGGGCGAGGGCTCCGGCCGCCATCCCCAGTGCTCCCCTGCCACGTCTCTGCGGGATGTGTGCCCTGCTCCCCCCAGCTCGGCACAAAGCCGCGTCGCGGGACTCGCCCCCGAGGGCAGCAAAAAATCCGTTTCTCTCTCTATGCTTCTGCCCCATCTGTATGGGCACGACCCTCCTCTGAAAACCCACTTACTCAGCATAATCTGTGGGGTCACTAGACCCCGAAATTTCCAGCCATGCGTTCCCGCTGCGCTTTGGGCGCCATATGTCGGGGTTCACGACCCCTCTCCCCACTTCTCCAGAGGAGATGCCCAAATTGCAAACTATGAAAGAACACTCAGCTTTAACCTCCCGCCCACGGACACGTGGCCGAGCCGAGAGGTGGGGACCACTTGCTTCTCTTCCAGTTGAGGCCGGAAGGTGGGAGGGGCTCCCTCCCACACTGCCCCAGGGCTGGGGGAAGGGCAGCGTGAATCCCCAACAAAGGGGTGTATGCTCAAAGTCGGACAGCCAGGGAGGGCTATGCAGGGTGGGGTTCACATCTTCACATTTGCACTCATGCTTCCCATAGCTCTTAGTCTATTTTTTTCATGTTCACCAAGGAGGGTGGCTGATTTCTTCTTCGTTTTGAGACATGAACCAGGAAAATGAGACCAGAAATGCCTGCTGGGAACTATGATGTTCCTTACCCCCAGGAATTTAACCATCAGCTAGACACTCATACTGGGTTCCTTCCTTCCATTAACCACCAGAGTAGCCAGACACATCATGAAATGTGAAGCTTGCTCAGTTGTTTCTAGGTTGAAAATACCAATAATAACAACAACAAAAGAACCTGTAAAAAATTGGTAGAAGATCTAAAATTGGAATTGGTACACAATATCAAATTAATCACATTTCAACTAATCACAGAGAAGAAGTCAGCACCAATTCTAGATGAGGCTGGTAGAGGATTGGCACACATATAATTTACTTGACAAGCATAGACTTTTCAAAAGGAGAATCCACGATTAAATGTTATCAACATCACTTTCAATTTTGGAATCATGACAGCCCACTCAAGCCTTTTGAGACACCAGCCACTCGGGACACCAACTCTGCCAGCTGTCCTCTTCCTCCAGCCCCACAAACTCAGCCCTCCAGCCGCCACCCCCTCCTCTCTCCAGCCACCCTCTCCCTGCCCTCCAAGCCAAGTTGAAGGGCATGCCATCTAAGACTCCCTGTGGAGTCTTACCATTTGGCAGAATACCTGTAATACTGAACAGTCAGTATGCACCCTACAAAAAGCTATTCCGTTATCTTAATTAATCCTCATAGCAATGTACTGAGGAAATAACAAATAAATAAGGAAACAGGTCCGGAGAGAGCATACAGCCATGGAAGCCATGGGACCTGAGGGTCCTCCTCCTCCGCAATGCCTAGACTTCATAATTGATAAAGAGGATTAAAGGAGATGTATGTAAAAAAGATTGGCACATGTGTTTGCCATCTTTGTTAGTTCCCTCCATACTTCTGAACAAATAGATCTTCCTCTCTTTCCCACTATTATTTTTGGCATTAGAGCTATAAACCCCTGGGTTTTGAAGGCATGCCAGAAATGGGCTATTTGAATCTCAGTGCTACTTCTCAAACACTTTGAACTAGTTGTCAGAATTTGACATCTTTCTCTTGTCCTGGCTCTTGTTTCCTGTGGTCACTGTGAGCAGAGCCCATTAGATTCAAGGTCCGTAAATACAAGTGGATTCCTTGCATAGGGAGTGGGAAGGGCCCCTCATTTAGCTTATTTTCCAAAGTATACAAGGATGTCTGGGCCAGCAGGTGAAGCCTCTGAATAAAGGAGGTTGTGCTGGGTTGAACCATCGTTGAAGTCCATCCAGTACTGTCTCCCCACGTTAAGAGCGCCAAACCCCCAAGGAGGAAATACATAAGCTGTGGAGTGGGACTGCCCTGATGCTTACCAGCTGCAGTGTGACCTGGGCTAAGTGATGTAACCTCTCTGAGTCTCATCTGAAAGTAGGATAATAATGGGGCATCAGTGGTTCACACCTATAATCCTAACAACTCAGGAGACTGAGATCTGAAGGTCACAGTTCAAAGCTATCAGGGGCAAGAAAGTCTGTAAAACACTTATCTCCAATGAACTATCAAAAAAGTAAAAAATGTAACTGTGAATCAAGTGGCAGAGCACTAGCCTTGAGCAAAAAAAAAAAAAAAAGCCCAGAGATAGCACCCAGGCCCTGAGTTCAAGCCCCAAGACTGGTGCATGTGTGCATGCATGCACACACATACACATACACACATGCACACACACACACACGTAGAATAATAAGAACACTTTCATGACAGAATTGCTGCAAAAACAATATAGAATGACTCGTTTTTAGCACTTAAAACCATGTCAAAGTCATCACTTGTTAATAATGTAACTGACTAGAGTAGTAGTGGTTGTAGCAAGGACATTCTACATGAGGGTCCAACCTAGCCCATCTTTGTTCAAAGGTGCCACCTAGCCAGGCCCATGTACCCTTGGGTCTTATGGAAAATAAGCTAAGGCCATTTCCATTTCCTGTACCAAAAAAACCCCAACCCTACCTGTATAAATTTGTATTTGTGTGCCTTGAATCCAATAGACTGCGTTTGTGTTCCCAGAGACCATAGGAAACCAGAGATTGGACAACAGAATGATGCTAAATTCTGGCAACTAGTAGCTGCAGCATACCTGACATCCTGCCTTAAAAGAAAAAAAAAAAACTTCATGTTTTCATATGACTACTCTGATGGACTCCTAGCTATGGATTCAATTTTATTTAATGCACATTTTATTTATGATTGTACCCCCAATTTGTTCCTCCACAGAACTAAAAGCACTAGAATAGGATTCTCTGAAATTAGAAATAGAAAATTGGAAACCACGATGAAGGAGGAAAGAGGATGCATTAAAAATGGGGATGGTTGAATCTTAGCTTTGTTCTGACCTTCCTAGTAGCCAGTATAAAAAGGAAGCCAGATGCCGAATGACATACTCATTAGATGATGTTTTGTGGATCACCATGTAGGGTGAATCTAGATTACCAAAGCTATTTTTCTTAGAATTTTCCATACAGCAACTGCCAACAAACTGAAAACAAATTTTCCCAGAGATCTCTGTAGTGTATGTGTCTACTTTCTCCCACTGTTCTGTAAATTCTCAGAAAGAAGGAACTGCGTTGTGTTTGCATTTTTATCTCTAGCGCATACGTCATTGTCCTTAGCCCATGCTTTAGAAATATTGAACACTGAGATAAATTGCATACAAATGCTTAGCCCTCAGACTGGTAACTTGGTCCACACTTGTACATTGTGACATACAAAATCTGAGTCCAATCCCTCCTGATGCTCAAAATCTAGGCTCTTTTCTAGTACTCCATGATTGTAATTATCTGTTTCTCTGTTACGAGTTACAGTAAAAGTTGCTTGTTTCCAGGCAACCACTATCTCTCATAGTTCTATGGATTGCATGTGTTTAGCTGGGTTGTTCTTACTCAGGGTATTTTTTTTTAACCAACTTCCAGAGAGGATGAGAGTCATCAGAATCACTTTAGTCATGCTCCAACCTGGGAAGGAAGGGCGAGGGCAGCTTGGGGTAGCGAGGCACTGCTCCCCAAGCAGAGCCTGGCCCCTCACAGCTGCACCGCCTGACTGCTGACATGTTTCCTGGCCTCGTTTATAGTGAACACCCCAAGATTTCAAGGCAGTGCTTCCAAGTCCTCTGGCTCAGATGAAGAAGTCACATGGAAATACTTTTGTCTTACTCTATTAGTCAAAACAATTGCAGGCCCACGAAGATTCGGGGGATAGAAGGATAGACCACTGGGAGAAGATTTACCCAGCCATTTTCAAGACGTAAGTTACACTGATAATATCCACAGTAAACTATCTTCAAGCTACCACCATCAAGCTAGGACAATATCGACATTAGAATACACAAGGAAATCAATAGAAGAATCGAGAAACATGTAATTGATCATTGACAAAAATGCAAGTATAATCTTTCCAATGGGTGATATTGGGCTAATTATCCATAATGAAAAGTATATAGCACTTATCCATAACACAAAATTTAACTTGTACCACAAAACTAATTTGAAATGGATCGTAGGCTTAAATGCAAGAGCTAAACTACAAAAGTCCTAAAGGAAAACACAGAATAGCATTTTTGAGATTTTGATTTCTTAGACAAGACACAAGGCAACACTATAAAGTAAAAACACTGGTGAATCACACTTTTTCCTTTTGCTAATCAATGATGTCGTTAAGAAATATAACAGTAAGCCACAGACTAGGAGGAAATGCTTGTGTTGTATGTAAGTATATATGATAAAGAATTTACATACCTAACCTATAAACAACTCTGGAAAGTCAAAAATAAAATGGCAAGTCAGTTTCAAATCTAGGCCGAAGATTTGAGACAGATACATCACAGCAGAAAGTACAGAAGGGGAATACAGTAACATAAAAAAAAAGCACTCAACCCCATCAGTGGTCAGTGATACTCCCATGAAAACCGTAATGAGGTGATGTCACAGTGCACCCACTAGGCTGGCTAGGATGGAAAAGACGGACAACCTCAAGCGTTGACAAGGTCAGGGAGCAATGGGAAATGTCCCAGATTGCTGGTAGTAGTATCAAATACTTATAAAATGAGGCAACCACATTAGAAAGCTGGCAGCTTCATAAATAGATGCATGCCCTATGGACCCAGCAATGATCATTTTACCTGATAGAACTTAAAATCATATTCACAGAAATACTTGGGGAAGAATGCTAACAGCTTTCCCCGTAGTAACCACAAACTGAGGACAACCTAAAGGGCTGTCAAGGTGAGAATGGATCAACAACTTACAATCCAGTTATACAATCAGATACCACACAGCAACAGAACCAAACTACAGCTGACTACCAAACACAAATCAATCCCAAAGACATCATGTCAAGTGAAAGTTGGGAAACACGAGAGTATCATTCAAATGAAGTTTAAAGTGGATAGAAAACTGACATGGTGTGACTGGAGAAAAGATGAGTGACTGGAAAAAAGCATGTCACAGAAATGTTCACTAGCTTGATTTAGATGGAAGTTAGATGGGTATAAACGTGTCAGAATTCATGGACTGTACTCTACAGACTGCCATGATTTCTACTTAGTTACACCTTCGCTAACCTGACTCCAAATACAGGGAAACAGGACAGTAGAACAGGCAAGGAAAGAAAAGTATATGGTAAGATTGTAGATTTCAACCCCAATACAGCAGCCATTGTACTCCATGTGAATATGCTAGGTACTCCAATTAAATGACAAAGATTTGTCAGTCTGGATGTCTAAAAACCCAGCTATTTGTGGTTGATAAGAGACTCATCTAAAACATAAGCTATGAAAATGCCAAAGGGGAAAAATAGGGAGAAAGGGCAAGGAAGGTAATCTATGTAAATTTTAACAAAATAAAAGCTACTGGGGCTATACTGTTATCAGATAATGTGAGTCTTAAGGTTATAATAACCACTGGGAGAAAAGAGAGATATTTCATAGCGATGAAAGTTTCAGTGCATTCGGTAGAAAAACGGAAATTCTAAATTTATATACATGTGACCTTGACATATCTAAAGCCACAAATCAAGAGGAGAAGTACAGATACCACAATCACAAGGGAAGATTTTTATCTCATTTCTTTTCATAACTAACACAAAAGTATCCAAAAACATCAGTAAAACTGTGAGATAGTTACAATACAAAATGTATATTTAACCGAATGGACTAGTAGAACACTGTAAAATGAGTACAGGTCATTTCTCAGAATGTGTGGAACACAAAACAAGTCTTAACAAATTTCAAAAAAAAATAGAAATTGTGAATACACACTATGAACCAAAGAAATAGCCTAGGAACAAATTGTAAAATCATCACAAAACAAAACTTGCTCTCTGTATTTTAAGAATGTACTTCTAATCTGGGCACAAGGGCTCACACTGCAATTGATAAGATGTTGGCAAGGCTGGTTGAGAACAGGAGAAAGAGAAAGAAGGCAGGAACAAAGATGGCAAGCTGATTCATCATCTAAGTATTAGAGAGATGACAAGGATGTTATAAATAGCTTACATCCTAAGAGAAACACAATTTAAAACTGGCCTGAGGAAAATATTGAATGTAAAAATGTAGAGTTACTATATAAATTAAATATGTAATTATAAAAATCTCTTTCTAACAAAAATGTTTCCAGACACAGATAGATTCCATGATGAAGTATGCCAAATATTTAAGAAAGACAAGAAAATGCTACTCTTATACACAGTCTTCCAGAGAATAAAAGATAAGGCAGTGCTAACCAACTGGTTTTATGAGACCAAAATGATCTTAATATGAAGCTTCATAAAAACTTGACAAGAAAGGAAAGTTATAAGCAATCACACTGCAAATGCAGAAATCTAAACAAAAATGGCAACAGATGGAATTAGCAGTGTATGAAATAAAATCCATCAGATCAAACAGGAAAGTAAATTTAATTTAACATTCAAAATTCAACCAAATTCACAGTGATGAAACAAAAGAGAAAATTTATGTGATCATATTAATAGATAAAGAAAAGGCAATAGAGCCAGACACAGTGGCTCCAAGCTTGCAATCCTAGCTACTTGGGAGGCAGAAACTTCAGGATCATAGTTTGAGACCAGCCTGAACAATTTAAAAAAAAAAAAAGAAAAAGACTATTGAGACTAATGTCTGTGTGTGCCTGTAATCTCACCTATGTCATCCAAGTATGTGGAAGCACAAATAAGAAGGGCAGAGCCAGGCCAATCCAGAAAAAAATGCAATACTCTATCTCAAAAGAGAGAGAGAGAAAAAAAAAACTACAGGTGCAATGGCTCAAGTGGCAAATTGAGGCCCTGAGTTCAAACCCCAGTACCATAAAGGAAAAAGAAAGAAAGGAGAGAGGGAGGGAAGGGAGGAGGAATTAAAGAAGGGAGGAAGGAACCGGAGGGAGGGAGGGAAGGAGGGAGGGAAAAGAGAGAAGGAACCTATATCACTGGTGTCTACCATGTTCGTGGACTGGAAGACTTAACAATATGTAGATATCAGTTCTCTCCAAATTTATGTGTGGAATTAAGCAATCCAAATTGTAAAGGATATTTTGTTGATCTTGACAAGTGGATTTAAAAATGCAGTGAAAATGAGAAAGATCAAATTTGCTTGCACAAAAAAATAATAAAGAAAGAACAGGATAGGAAGAACTACTTTGCCAGAAAGCAAGGCTTATAAAATCATACTATAAATAACAATGAGGAATTTATGCAAGGACAAACAAAGAGATGAACAGAACAGCTCTTTAGCTCAAGAGCAGACTCACAAATAAGCCCTTTGACAAAAGTGCCAATGCAGAGGAAGGAGTTTGAAATCAACAAAAATTTCCCTTATCAATTAAATAAACGTCAGTTGGGGAGATATATTAAATATGATCCCCTAGTTTACACGATACATAAGCCAATCATTATTGGAAACAGCAAAAAGACATGTCATGCATGAAAAGTTAAGAGTCTTTGAAGAAAGTAGAGGATATTTTATGACATTATAGTAGGAAAAGACTTCTTAGCAGAAGAGAGGAAAAAAAGGACACTAAGTAAACATAAAGGGAAACAGAACAAAAATGAAGAATTTTTGTTCTCCCAGCAAAACACCACTGAGACAATGAAAATGCAAGAATAAATGGAAAAGATTTCATAACACACACCTGTTAGAAGCTTCAAACCCACAATATAGAAAGATACTTCCTATATATCAATAAGGAAAAAAATAGACAACCCAATAGAAAAACATGAAAAAAACCAACACCAGTAGATACTTCACTGAAGAGGTTATTCAATTGCCCAATGAGTACATGAAAAAAGAGTCAGCCTCATTAGTAATCAGCGAAATGCAAAAATTCAATGCAAATTGAAGTATATTCATACAGAACACTACCCCAAATGGATAAAATTAAAAGAAATGACCGTAATAAGCTTTGGCAAATACGTGAAGTAAAAGAACCTTTATACACTACCGGTGACGGGGTGGGGGGGGGGGGCGGAGGGAGGGGGGAAATTGGTATAATCCCTCTGGAGAACAGTTTGGCGTGTCTACTGAAGCTAATCATACATATACTCGATTACCCAGCAACTCCACATGGGTACCAAGAGACGAACTCCATAATGGTTAGAGCAGCTGTGTTTGCAATAGTCCCCAACTGGAAACAGCCCAAATGTCCATCAATACTAGCATGGTTAAATAATTTGTGCTATATTCATAGAAAAGAATTTGATAGAGCAATGGAAAATAAATGAAATCCAGCCACAATACCTATCAATCGCATAAACACAGCATGGACCAAAACAAGCCTGACACAAAAAGTATACCGGGTGACTTTGTTTCCATGAAATGCTAGTGTTTAGAGATGCCTGATTACGGCCTACAATTACTAAATGGAAGCAAGTGATTGTCATTGGTTATCTCTGTGGGGGAAGGACGGCAGGCCTAAAAGGAGATATGTCTGGCACACTGGTCCACTTTCGTTTGATGATTCTGTGGTCGTTTGATTTGTGTTTTTATATATTTTTATGTTTTTGAAACAGAGTCTCATTATGTTTACCAGGCTGGCCTTGAACTAACTCTCCTGCTTCAACCTCCTGAGTTCTGGAATTATAGATCTGTGCCACCATACCCAATGAGCTACAATTTTTTTTCTTTTTTTAAAAAATTACTTCCTATATATGTGTTACATTTGGTAAATATTTAACAAACAAAAATAGAGAGAATTGGTGGCACAGACACTGAAATCAGGGAGATTGTTTGCTAGGTTGACATCTATCACTTTGTTAGTGTTCTTTAGACTGAGAGACGCCCAAAAGGGCAAGAGAAACATAATCTGGAAAAGGCGGATGTGGTAGCTCATGCCTGTAATCCCAGCTTCTCAGACAGCTGAGATCTGGAGGATCAAAGTCATCCTGGGTGGAAAAAGTTCATGAGCTTCCAGGTCCAAAGTAGCTAGCAAAGTTGGAGGCACAGCTTGAGGGGGTAGAGGGCCAGCCGAGCAAGATAAGCCAGTGCAAGGCCCTGAGTTCCAACTCGGGGACTGTGAAAGTAAGACAGTAGAAAGGAGGTAGGGATGGAAGGAGGGGCAGGAAATAAACCTGGAAACTTAGTGGTGGGTTCACCCCCCTCCCCCCAAAAAGCATACATTGCTATGCAAATGAGATATAAACCTAGCTGGGTCGGCTTCATTGTTGTGCTGGTAGCAGATTAAATTTTTTTTCAAAAAAAATCTTTTTAGATAGCTGCTGCAAGAGAAACCAGAACTTCAAAGAAGATTCTAGTGATTCAGGAAGATGTGGCGGTAGAGGAGACTAATTAAAATGATGGGTTTTCCTTGTGGTCCGACCCTACCTCCCCAGCCTAGGAGTTTCCTGAAGGGGCTGGGTGACCCATAGCTCCAGGAAGCTAAGTGGGAGGAGCAGGAAGTCCCTTGGAGGGATGGGAGATGGAGTTCCTTCCTTCACTGCTAAGACAGAGCTGCTAAGAAGAGACATGGCAAACTCCACGGGGCACCTGTGTTTGAAAAAAAAAAAAATGTGCCTGAAGTCCCCATCAGCGAGGCACCTGTCCATCTTTGTCTGTACTTCCCTCTCCCTTCACTATGTTCCTCTCAAAACACTTTCTTTCAGAGAACTTAACGCCGTTTCACCAGACCCGAAGGCCCGTCTTGGAGAGTGGGCAGGCCCTGGGTGTGTAGGCGGAGGCACCTGAAGGCCCTGTTGTATCTGGGATGGGAGTGGCATTTGGCACTGGTCAGGAGACTTCTGGATGAAGCAGTTCCCTCTGTTTAGTCTGGCAGGGAAAGCATTGTCTCTAGGGTTAGCCTCGCCTGGGCTTGAAGCCAGAGTTGCCACTTTCTGGCTGTCAGCCACATGACCTTGGCAACTTACTAGGAAACTGTAAGTTTCAAAGTACTTAGGAAGGTGCCTGCCGCAGAGAAAGTGCTCAGTAACTGGTGCTGTTTGATTATGTGTTTATTGTCATCATCATCCCCATCATCCTCATCATCCCATCAAGAGCAATCACCTCAGTAGCAAACAATCAGGAAGAAGCCTTAGGAGATAGACATCCCCGCCCTAGCCCTTTGCAGAGGCAGTGGAAGGGAACCCAAACAAGAGCATCCATGAAACATCAAGGTCTCCATACAATGAAGTTGGTGCCTGGGCTATCTTGACCTCAGCCTCAGGGGCCTTCCAGGAAACCATTTGTCTTCCATCTTGGCTGAGACTCTATTTTCTGGTCCAGGATGGAAAACAGTGTGAGCCTCATGAAGACAGAATCCTTTGCCAAGGCCCTCATGGCTAGAGGTATTCAGGTTTTTTCCTATGAGACTAGAAGGTGATACAAGATACCTTTTCCTACCTTCTCTATGCACTGCTCCCCTATTTCCCACAAAGGCCTCTAATGTCATTCCATCATGGTCTGAAGAACTATCAGGTCAACATATCTCCTTTGCACAGATGCTATGAAAATACCACTTTGCTTAGAAGGAATGGCCATCCTTCCCCTGGCCCGATGGTGTTGGGGTGGGGGGACACAAGGTGAAGAGGTACCAAGGACCATAAGCAGGTGAGATGGGGGAAATGGGAACTGGAGGGGGGTCAGGGATGGGCTGGTAGCTAGGGTCCTTTAGGTGACACTGGGTTGCATGATCCATAGAGAGACTGAGATCGATGTTGAAACTAGAGGTGTAGCAGGGTAGCTGAGAAAAATGCCCACAATCCTTCCCACCTCTGTGCCTGTGTGTTGCCTCTTCCATCGAGAGAGTATTTCCATGTCTTGTGACTTGTTTGCACCCACTGTAAAAGTTGTACTGTGTAACTTCCTATAGTAGGCCTTAATAGGCCTTGAAGCTTCTGTCTGCACTCTCCCAAGGGTTTAGCCACGAGATAACAAAGGTCATGACAAGCCACCAAATGGGGGTGGGAGGATTATGTAGGGAGAGAATGGTTTGGCCAGGCCTGGGCATTTTAGCACCCCTGCTGAAGTAGCAGGCAATGTAAAGCTAATGTAGCCCTGCTCCTAGGAGAAGGCACATATACCAGTAACCCCAGCCAACACCTGTGGAAGAAAAACAGCCAAGCTAAGCCTGGTCAACCCACAGAGTTGGAAAGAAATTCCTATTTCTTAAACAGCTCTTGCTGTTTAAGGCATTCATTTAGGGGGCTAGTTTGTATATATAGCAGCAGATAACTCAAAGAGAGGGTGAGTCACAAAGCAATCATTAGAGACACTGAAGAGGAAGCTCAGTTAACATCACTGATTCCCCAAGTTTCAGAACATAATGCTTATTGATTTTTCACGCTTTTGATGAAACGTCTGTTTTAAATACACACTGTGGCCAGCATGCTTGCAAGTGGGAAGTTGGTGCCAATAACAGACTTTGCCTAGGATTGTAATCAGAGAGGGTCTGAGAAGAGAGATACACAGAGTACCATGGTTTGTCACACCGCCTCCCTCCCATGAGACAAGTCCTCTCTGCACAGGGTCTTCGTGTCATCTTTGCACTTTCTCCTTTAGAGGTAGATCTTGTCTCGAGGATGGGGGAAGGTTGAGGCCCAGGCAGCAGAAGCATTGGCCCGAGGTTAAACCACCAACAATGACAAAGCAAGTATTCAAAATCAAGAGTTGGCCTTAGGATCTACTGAACCTCCCGGCTCTACTGCCTTCTGGAATGTTCTGGAAACCCTTCTAGTTTCATGCAGGGCTTGAGAGAATCGGGAGCTTGCTGAGGGTTTTAGAGAATCTCATTCTCTCTTGCAAAGAAGCAAAGGAAGGACCCAGGATGCTGTCATAAAGGCAGGAGTACACATCTTTCTCAAACCAAGGGGGCATCTGAGGGTCCCATATTCTCCCCAGAAGCAGCACCATAGACACTGTGCCATTTCACATTCCGTGCTCTTCATTTCTAAGAACAGAGCTTCTCCTTTGAAATCCATGATTTGCCCGGGGCTACTTACAGACAGAGCTCCATGGAGCTTCCTCTCCTCGTAGAAGGAAGGAGCCTCAGTTCTGCCCCCGTTTAATCTTGGAAGCCTTCCTGGGAGAGTTCAGCTTTGAGCTCTGTTTTGGAAGCAGTGAAGGAGGCAGCTGGATGAATACTAAGTAGGACATTTTTAGTTTGAGCAGCGGACTCTTGAGACACTGCAGTGAAAATCGCAGTGAAGTGGAGAAGGCAGAAATAGTTCATCTGTCGTACAGCAAAAAATCATAACGCAAAAATCATTTCCGTGGGTTTCAATGATGGGCCAAATCAAACACGATAACCCCTCACAGAAATAAATGTGCACTTCCAAATGTAGATGCAAATGAGACTTTGTACAGTTGGTGGGGTGCGTGCTGACTGGAAAACAGTTCCCAGGGAAAAGAATTGCGGCGGGGTGGGGGGGGTAGATGAACATACATACATAAATTCAGAATAATCTAACAGTGAGGTGCAGCTGCTAAAATCGCTAAAGCACTTCTGTATGGCAGAAATACAGACTCATACATGTTCTCTCGGTTTAGGTAAAAAGAGTAACAAAATTGGAAGCTTGCGTGCAGTTGTAAGTGATTATCTTTTCAGTGGATATAGAATTTAAACTTCCAGGAAAAACACCAGCTCCCTCTTGGGCGGTTCCAACAGCGCCTTGACTCCCGGATATTGCCATCCTAATTGAGTCATGCTTCCAAGGGCCAGAACTTCCTAAAGAATGAATATGCCCAGGCATGTGGTGTGCTTTGACTACTTTTATTTTAGTGTCTGTTATCCAGGGTCTGCTCCTAGCCATCCCTCCCTCTGATTTCCTCTCTATCCCCCCTGCTTCTTCTCACATCACTAGTTTGGGGCCCCAGGACTCTTGATCTAACCCAAGAAGACTGAGGATAGGAAGGCAGAACCAGTCTACTTTGCACACCAAAGCCGACAGTCTCTCCAGCTTTGTCTCTTGGTCTTTCTCTCCTGAGGTATGGTATGTGATGTTCAGTGTGTTGCTGCTCACATTGAAGTCGAGGATATGAGACTCAAGTTAGGCCACTGAGAATGCAAAGAACCAGGAAAGCTTTAGAAGCTGCCCTGATTCTGGGTCCTAGGCTGACTCTGGCCTGGGTGGGGGAGCTGGAGCCAGCTCCAGCTCATAATTATAATATTCTACTTCATCTATTTTCATAATTTTAATACTCTACCTCATCTATTTTCTTTGGGAAACTCCCTTTGGATTGAATTCACCACACCCATTCATCTATGGAACCCTACTCCTTAATGTCCTAAAATTGGCTGGCACCTTGATCTTGGATTTGTCAACCTTCAAAATCATGAGAAATAAATGTCTGTTGTTTTTAGAGCCACAGAATGTGTGATATTTTGCTACAGCTCTCCAAGCTGACTCATATAGAAACCTTTGGAGATAAGAAATTGGTTAATCAACAAAAAATATTGTCTCTAAAGTAAACATAATTGTCTGCCTACTGAAACAATAGTCAATATGTTTAATGAAATTAACAGCAAGATAAACTTAGAAATCAGACTACTCAGTAAATTTTAAATTTGTCATTGAAATCAGTTATTTTAGAATATGTCTCTTTCAAAAGTGTTACATTTGATTTTAGATAATCAATCTCTTGCTTAATGTGTACTTAAAATAAAGGTAATCTTAATGGCAAAAAAAATGAAATGATAAAATAAACAAATTCACAGGGAAATGGTCAGATCTTGAACGAATAATGTGGAGCGAGACAAGCCTAGAGCACAGAGGACAAAGGCGCATGGTCTCCCTGATATGTGGTTGTTGGAGGGGGAGGGGAGAACAGTAGAGATCATGTCTGTAAAATAACAAACTTCTTTTCAAATGGTATTTCTACATGTTTTGGTCAGCAACTTTACATCATGTCTCTAAAACCAAACAATTACTAAATAAACATAAAAAGGTCTACGATAGACCTGCCAGGAGCACAATAGCTCAACAGCTGCTTAACATATGATTATATAAGATGAGGCTAAGCAAAATGAACTCCAAGAGAAGGAAACAGCAGGATTTTACTGTTGTCATTATGTTTAATGTACTAGGTGAATTTCCTTTGACATACCCCCTGTGGTCACTGTATATGATTCTGGTACGCTGGATATTGTATATATGCTTATCTGAACTGGGGAAGGGAAAGAAAAATGAAGGAGGGTGTAACAAATATGACAAGAAATGTACTCACTACTTTATTATATAACTATACCCTCTCTGTACATCACCTTATCAATAAAATTTAATTAAAAAAAAAAGAAATTGGTTAGGATTAGGACCTGGGTATTCTTGTCTTGCTGGCCTAGTATGCCGTTAGTATGCTAATTTATATCATGAAGCCAGTCATGATTCTGATGCTAGTAAGCCAAAGTGGCCATAAGGCTAAGCAAGAGAAGGGAATTGAGCCCTAGCATATGAGAAGAACTTGGGGACTAGACTTATTAACTTCAGTTAAGGAGGGACTCTGATTGGTTAGGAAATCCCTCCAGTGGAACCAATTCCTTAGACAGGAAAATAGTTCAAGTTTGGTGAGGCAAACTGCCCCCCTGCGACCAGAGAACACCTCGTAGCATTATCTTCCTGGGAGAGGCTCTGAATCATCCCACTCCCTGTGTTCTCTGGAGTTACATGTTAGTCTCAGATCCTAGTCTTCAAGGTGAAACACAGAAAATTCAACACCATCTACCTCCTCTGCATAGAAAAAAAAAAAAAAGAGAGACAGCACAAGAGAGACTATTAGCTATGATATGAAAAGTAGAACTGGCCCAGGCTTCCAATTCCAGGTCTTTCCCAAGACAGAAGAGTTAGAAGGAGGGAAAGAATCATAAATCTTATGATATCCTCCATATGGCTTCAAGTTGCCATCTTGATGAAGATGGCAGAGTTTCAGACCAGTAGCCATGGTGTATAAAAAGAGACTGAGAGGTTCTAGCCTCACTTTGTATTCTTTGTCTTCTCTGTTCAAGAAAGCAGAATACCTCCACTTTCCTTCTACAACCCTGGTGATAGGAGAGACACCTTCAACACATCTGAGGACTTTGAGAAACTGGGACTACCCACTTCTAACTTGAGTTTAAGAAAGACTATGCCAGCTAGTGTGCATGCAAGGCCCCACTGGAGAGGAAAGAAAGCACAGGCTGGCCTAAGGAGCCAAGGGATGGACTAGCTGGATACCAGAGATCCAGCAATGGAAACGTGTTTGAAGAAGAACAATTGACAAGGTGATAGAAAAGGCCAGTATCCATCTACCTGAGCACATGGTTCTGAGTGGGAGAGTGAAGACCAACAAGGAAAGTCACAGAATGGCAATTTTTGGATACATTCCTGAGCAAGACCTTACTGACCTGACACAGGTACAGTACTAGAGGCACTGACTCTCAAGGAACAGAAAGCCTTAGAAAATGGGCAAGGACTCTTCATACCACAAAAAGTTAGACTAAAAACCAGAAGCTCTCTAAGAATCCTTTTCAACAATAAGCAAGAAAACAGCCACCTAAAAACCTAATGTCAAACCTCACCCCCTAGAGAATGCATAGATAGGAGAGGAATTATACACAGCTGCAGAACAGTGATCATAAACACTGGAGACATTTTCAATGGTTTGTGACTCTTTCTAATGATCATTTTCTTCCCAAGTCATTCGGAGATGATGTCACCTGATAGCTGGACATTGCTCGGCCTTCCTGGGCTCTCACTGATCATGGGGCCCCTCTACAGGTTTTATGAACAGAAAGAGCCTAAAAAAGTGAACAAGACAATTTTATTCACTTATTTACAAGCATGTGCAGAGGACCTCTTCTCCATTCCAGGCATTGTGCATGCCAAGAATACAGACAGGAAAGACAGCCCTATCTTAAGAAGGAAAGGCTTACAACCCATAGAAGAAGAAAACATGAACAGGAGACTGTTGGAATTGAGTTACCCATTGGGTAAATGTTGGCTGTCAACTCTGTGCTTATCACTGAAGATTTTTCAGGGCTAAGAGAGACATAGTCTCAGCTCTTGAGGAGCTTATATTCCTTTGGGAGAGTCAGACAGTGGCTAAGTCACATATAAAGAACTTTTGGCCTGTATGCAAAGTGTCTAGTGGAGATATTTTAGTTGAAGAAATAGTGAGATGGATAAGAGTGGTTGGGGAATGTTCCCTGATGAAAAAAAGACAAAAGTTTTTACTCAACATCTGAGAGGCAGCCATCCCAATGAGAAGTACAAAGAGGACAGTTTCAAGAAAACAGCCATAGTAAAGGCAGGAAAGATCTTGGTGAGACAGAAAAGAAATCATTGTGTCAGTGTGGTAAGATGGCATAAGATGGAATGATATGAGGTAAAGTTGGGGGGAAAAGGCAGGAGCTTTATAAGATTTGAAAGATAGTTTATTTCTAAGTCATTTTCAAGCAGTATCTCCGGTCAAGGATAAGGACAGTAAGGGTCTTTTAAAGACCAATAAAATATCCAAGGTGCTCATTGTCTTGATTCTCACACCTCGCTTGAGTCTAATTTGTCCCTCTCTGTCCCATCCCCTTGCTCAGCAGAAGAAAGAAGATTCTTCTAGATGCAACGAGCTGTGGTGACTTGGAGATGGCCAGGTAAGGAAGGAAGGGTGTTTGGAGAAGTCGGAAACGTTCTTAGGAGACACACGATGGAAAGAGAAGAGATGCCTGGAGTTAAGATTCAAGGTACTAGGCCTATATCCTAAAAGTCATTAGTAGGGCAAATCTTTGTACCTCTTTCTCCCTGTGTCTCCCTCTACCTCTTGGCCCTCCAGCTTTCCCAAGGAAGAGAAGAGTTGCAGAATTCTTGCAGAAAGATTTTATGCCTCGAAGACCCCAGCTGTTGTCAGCCAGGGCTACTGTTATAACATTTACCACAATCCATCTTGGAAAAGAAAATGCCCCAGAAGCTGGTCCAGGCAGACAGCAGGAAACTTGAGAGCATCTTTCTGCTTTCATCTTTTCTTCTCTTCTATTTTTTTTTAAATCTACTTTATAAAGATAGATGGTCTCCAAGTTTCTGAAAAGGGAAAGCAGCAAAGGAACTCCTTCTGGTGTGAATGAAAAGAATTATATAAACCGCAGTAAATTTAGTATGAAATTACATTGCCAGCCCCAGAGCAGAAAAGATTCTTTTCTGCCATACATGAGCCATGTTCAAGGATCCGTTATCCTGAGTCCCCTGTCTGCCCACATTTAAAGGGACGACATGGCTTGTAAATCTGACCCTTCTTGTAGGGTAAAAGCTGCTGATGGACATTAATTTGACCTTCTTTAGGGTTTCTGCAGAATCTCTTCCTTGTGCTTGTACTTGCCTTTATTTTCTAAACTGGGTCTTGGACTGCTGCTGGTTAGTAGGCTCCATTAGAGCAGAATTTCATCCTTTTGGGGGGCTTTACACCATTCTAACAGCTCCACAGACCTAGGAAGCCTGCCACGATGGAGCTTCCTGGAAAGTTTCCAGGCTGTAAGGGAAAAGAGCTCCATGTTTTCGATATGGATTTCAAGTCCAAGTTCTTCTGACTTCCAGCTGTGGTGTGACCTTGGGCAAGTTACTGAACATCTCTAGGTTTGATTTCTTCATCCACAAAATGATGATAGTAACAGCACACACTCAGCCCTTGCCTTGAGGAGCTGTTGTAGAGTTCAAGTGTGGAAATATGTTTATAACACCCTTGGAACAGTGCCTGATCTTTGGTGATTTTTCCACAATGCTTAGCTCCTTTCCTAGACAACTCTGTTTTCAATTGTTCCGTAACATCTGCTATCTCCCTCTGAGATGCTAATTCTCTCCAGAGGACGTGCTGCAGATCTTACAATGTGGATTCCCAGCTTACCATGGTCCCTTCACTCATTCACATCTTGAATAAAGATTGAGCTTTTATTCTATGTCAGATATTGAAATTATTCCTGCTGGTAAGAGATGTATGAGGCACTGTTCTGGATGATTCAGGACCTATTGACATTAGACAAGACAGGCATGAAAGCAATCTGTTTGGGCTGGAGCAGGCCGCAGAATGAATAAGAAGAGGAAAGTCCTAAGGTGGGCCTTTCTTGGTTGTCTTTGGGTCCTGTATGGTGAAGTGAGGATTTAGAATAGCCAGCGGCTCTTCTGTGGGGTTTTACAGAGCAGGTCACCAGAGCTATGAGGGATACTGCCACCCAGGCCGGTCCAACTATGAGTCACAATTTAAGTTTAGGGGGTTTGCAGTACTAGTAAACCCCAAACGAGGTTGAGACCACCAGGATAAACAAGAGACAGGGACTCCAACCAAATCCCAAGAAAGAGACAACATAGATAATAAGTTGTGTAATGCACAACCTCGGCTTGAGATGCCAGTAGCTCAATGGTCAGCCACAAGGACAGGGTGAGGTTCTGGAAAGCAGGGTAATGGAGAGAGAACACAGAGGCTTCTTCCCCTACTGAGGGGTTGCATAAAGTCCCCTTCTGCTATACTCTGTCTTTGGAAGAAGAGTAAGGAAGGGACAAAGGAACAATACAAGAGAGTACACATCTTCTGTTTAGGAGACTGGCTTTTTTCTGAGCAGATGATGGTCCTGTGGGATACAATTGAGCTCTAAAGCAGATTGGACATGAACTACTTTTCCCCCATCCTTCTGTGTCTAGCCCAAATTAGTCACAGAGAATGGAACTCATTTGTCTTGCACCAGAGTTGTAAAATGACTATGTTTTGTGACTCCCCGCTTCCTCTCTATGTATCCTGCATAACAAACACAGTGCATAGAACAAAGGAACACTTGATAAATGCCCCAAGTCTTTATGCAATAGAGAAAACTTGAGGAACAGTAAGGAGTTCTATCTGTTGTTCTGAATACCATTTCTGAAAGATGTAATTGAGACAATATGTATGCAATGGCCCATGGCCATTGACTCCCTACTCTTGGAGGCCTGGACCACCACCAGAGCACAGCTTCACTGTTGTAGATTCAGCAGCCCATTGGGACCAGGTGCCAGCATCCATTCTTTTCCTGGGAACTACAGTCTATTTTAAACCAAGTTCCCAATGATGGATCAACTCCATGTCTCCTACAGGCCCCCACCCTGGTGCCATCCATACGCACATACATATTGGCATGTACACACACGCACCACTGGCTTGATCTGCCTTGTGGGTGTGCAAGTTTTCAGAGTGAACGGATCTTGGCTCTGACCCATGAAGAAGAGGTGGGTGTATAATGGGGAGGAGTGCTATGTGACGTTCTACCTTGCTCCTAGGGAACCAATATGACAATGTGTCACCGGAATGGATTGTTCCTGACCATTTGAACCAGAGAACCAGTTCATGTCTCTTGAATCACGTTTAGTTTGTTTTGTTTTGTGCTGTTTTCCCTGGCACGTGAGGCAGGTGGGAATTAGGGAACTGGGGAGCGGGGTGTCGCTGACATCATCATGGAGGAAAGGGATGTTGTGAGATCACAGATGTGTGGGGACTTCCTGGGTGAGACATCTGGAAGAGGGCTATGGAAGTTGGGAGCCTATTTCTGGCTTTAATAACAGCTCTGGTGACAGCCCAGCACAGGAGACAGTGTGGGCAGGCGGGTCTGCCAGGCAACAGGGGCAGCGCTTGCTTGGATTGAGGGTTTTCTGTGCGGCTTTGGTGGCCTTTAGTGTGGTGGCAACCTGGGATGCTTTGTCAGTAGTAATAAGGCAGAGATGCTTGGGAAAGAATGGAAAATTGTAGAAGATTGCTGCCATAACAAGGCTTCAAAGGAGGCATGACCTATAATGAGAAGGCGAGAAGGGTAGAAGGTAGTGAGGGCAGAAGTTCTGTCCCCTCCTAGCTCGGTTCCTTGGGAGACTTATTCAATTTCCCCAGGCCTCAGTTACCTCTTCTGTGAAATGGGGATGATAATAGTGCTTACAGACTTTAGAAGGCTAGCTAAATTAATATACACTGTGGAAAGCTTAGCGGGGTCCTTATAAGTAAGTAGGTGCTAAAGGAAGACTAAATATATTATTTATACAATCCCAAGAGCACTGGAATAGGATACTGGTGGCGGAGGTGGGGTGGTTGGGGAGTGCTAATGCTGACTCTGCATGTGTGGAATTCAGGTTCTTGGATTGTGGGAAGAAGATAAGGTACTAAGTAATGCCTTCCTTTCCTTACAGCTTCAAAACTCAAGGTAAGTTCTTGGTGTTCTAGGTAGAGTTGATGGAAGTGGGCTGTGTTCCAAATTACCATGAGCATACAGCCTCCAACTAAAATCTCACCCTTAGGATACAAGCCTTTGAGGTATGCATATTCATGAGCCCTCAGCTCCCTTCCAGGGAGAAAGTAGTCCCTAAGAGAAACTGGTGGGTATTAAGTCAGTGATATCAATACTTCCCAAAATAAATGGAAGATGGGGGCAAAGGTAAGGGGAAAGAGCCCAGAAAGCAAGGAAATGGAGGCACTGTGAGTCTAAATTCCTAGTACACAATTGTGTCTAGGGTAGGACCTGGCGACTTTTATAAGACATTCTAAATTAAAGCAACCATGACACAAAGGGTCCAGGTTAGTTGGATAAGGGGGGGGGGGGGCGGGGAATGCAATCATTTGAATATGAAGAGACAGAACCCAGAAGAAACAGAGGGAGGCAAGGACCAGGTGATGGGCTGCATGAATTCCTGAGGTTTCCTTGATCCCCCTGCAGCAGGGGGGGAGGGGGGGAGGGGAGAATGATGACATCTGCTCCCCTGAAGTGGGAGTCTGCACAGCCCTGGTCTTGGAGCCTGTCCTTTCTCTGTATTTCCCAAGTTCTGTGACTTCTGGAACAAAAGCCTAATTGGCCTTCCACAAACAGCCCAGGGAAGGGCTGTGTTACAAAGCAGCCTCAGAGATAGACTCCCTGCTGGGCACTGCTCAGAGAATGTTTGAAATGATCTCCAGTCACCAAGCAGAAATTGGAATGACTCAGATAACAGAATCATCTTGTCATGCAAGCCAGAGGCTGAGGTGCTCAGCAACCAAAGAGCAGGAGAGAAGAGAGGGAGTGGGAAGGAAGAGAGGGAGAAGAGGAGTGGGGGAAAGGGGATTGGGAAGGAGAGGAAGGAGAGGTAAGCTGGAAGGATTTATTTTTTGTTTTGTTTTGTTTTGTTTGGCCAGTCCTGGGGCTTGGACTCAGGGCCTGAGCACTGTCCCTGGCTTCTTCTTGCTCAAGGCTAGCACTCTGCCACTTGAGCCACAGCGCCACTTCTGGCCATTTTCTGTATATGTGGTGCTGGGGAATCGAACCTAGGGCCTCATGTATACAAGGCCACTCTTGCCACTAGGCCATATCTCCAGCCCAGCTGGAAGGATTTAAAGGGAGAAGAATGTGAGAATTCCAGTGGGCTATCTACAGCCTGTATGCCACAAATTGCAGCCCAAGACAAGAGGCCAATGGTGGATAGGAACCTGGGGATCAATGACCACCCCATACACACAGATCAGGGAAGGAAAAGTCAAGGGAAGTGAAGTTCCCTTAAGTCTTCTTGGTTTCCTATGGCTGAGAGGCAGCTTAGCGTGTGGCGATTTCCTTGAGCTCACTTGCTCCAGCAGTACTGTGCAGGAGCAGGGGAGATGCACCGCAGAACTAAGTCTTTCAAAAAAGTCTATTTTGAAATTGGAATTAAATCGACTTGGAGTGGGAATGCTACTCGTATGGAGCGGAGTCAAAGCTCTGATGGGCTGCTCCTTATGTTTTTAGAAGTAACCAGTTAGAAAGCAGATGCTGTTTGCAGGCCACATCTTTCAAACCACAAGGTCTCATTTGGCGGGGGCCGAGGCTGGGGGAGGAGGCTGTGTGTCTTATGACTGGAGGGAGGCCTGTTTGGAGGCTGGCAGGGAAGGGCTCCCCACTTGTCACTTGGGCTCTCTGTGGTCTATGTGGACAGGAAATACAAAAGAGCATGATGAACCAGATGGTTTCATGATGAAGAGACAGCCTACACTAAGCTACACACACACACACACACACACACACACACACACACACACACACACCTAGATTTCTAGATGGAGACAAGGACTAGGTCTCTCTCTCTCTCTCTCTCTTTCTCTCTCTCTGTCATCATTTTTTTAATTTCAAATTCAATGCTTGGTATGTTGTACAGCTCAATCAATGCTTGTTAAATAAATAAATGATGAACATTAATAAATATTTACCTTTCCAGGATATCTATGGTCCTAAGCATAACCTCGATTCAAGTGCTAGAGGGATTGTTTTCACATAGGATGGGAGAACAGCAAAGAGAAGAACACATGTTTTTTAAGTTCTCATGTATCCTCTGAACCCAGGTTCTGGAATGAAGATCATCTCAGCTAATCTCATTTCAAGATGAGCAATACTAAATGTCCAGGCACTCCCAGAAAGGCAGAAAGGCGTGGTCTCCACCCTTCCCTGGTGCCATCCAAAGAGGGCTTTGAGTTCAGCAGAAAAATCACAGCTGCTTCATGCATTTCTGCTTCCATGTATCCCCAGAAGATCTGAAAAAGAAACAACATCAGAATTTCTGAAGACCAGGAGCTCAGAACCCTAATCTTTCAGCCTTTGTGTGTGTGTGTGTGTGTATGTGTGTGTGTGTGTGTGTGTGTGTGTGTGTGTGCAGAGAAGCAGGAGAATATCAAGAGGAGTGCAAGAACCTAAAAATATCTTCAAAGCTTTATGTAAATTCGATGCACAGAGAGGCTTTGGCCTTTGGGCGCCAGCTGTTCTTGGGACTCGCTCCGATGCCCTTGGCACGTCCATGCAGACCGTCTCAGAACCCATCACCACTTGTAACCTTAAAAAACATCTTCCTAATGGTGCTTCATGTTCCTTCAATGTATCCCTCTTGGGAGGTCAGTACAGTATGCTAATGAGGCCATTGAAAAGCCCCCTAAGCC
Source organism: Perognathus longimembris pacificus (assembly GCF_023159225.1). Taxonomy (NCBI): domain Eukaryota; kingdom Metazoa; phylum Chordata; class Mammalia; order Rodentia; family Heteromyidae; genus Perognathus; species Perognathus longimembris. Next base: position 113,349,079 of record NC_063163.1, on the reverse strand, counting down.
TTTCCTCCCCCCAGGCTCTCAAGAGAATTGTATAGGTCAGAGCTGTCCACCCTTGGAATAGCTAGAGTCTCTGAGAGGGGCTCCACCCCCTCCCCATTAGCATGTTAATGGGGAAGGAGATCAAAAGATTCAATCCACTTCCAATGAGGGCATCCTACACAATCAATAACAGCTCGGCAAATAAAAGTCCCTCCGCCACCAACACTGCTAATTGAGAATTAAACAAACTTTTATCTCCTGCAACCCTGAGCTACACCCTTTGAAATAGTGGCCAAGTTCAAAGCCACATACAGCTTCTTGATTCTGCCTGGCAGGCTTTATACACTGCATGAGTATGAGCCGACACACTGCTTCCCTGGTTCACACAGGAAGTGAGGCTGCGTGGAAGGGAGACTTCAAGATAGGAAGGAGGTCGTCCATGAGCAGGTCACCTTGGGTGACCTTGCCTTGGCTTTCCTGTTTTGTAAGCAACCCTTACAAAGACTAGTTCAGGCCCTCACTGCCCAGAATACTGGCTGCTAGACTGAGAGTGAAATAGCTTTGAATACACTAGTGACACAGTAGTACTGACATTAGAGGGATGGCCATGAACCAGGTGGCCAATTACTCTCAGAAAGAACAGCTCGATATCAATTGTACTGAATTCAAACGGTCATATGTGATGGAGGCTTCTGGGTATCCAGATGGATAAGATTTGAATATCTCCATCAATAGGACAATCCATTTCATTATCTGCAGGAAGACACAAGCCCTGGCCAAAATGCAGTCTGTTCAGCAAGACTATTAAAACAACACAGGAATTCGAAATCTCTCACGTCAATGCGATCTCCTTCTGGGTTGGATGGTTAGACTTTCATTGCAAATCTGGCCAAGCTTATGAACAAATAGTGGCCATGGAGCCTGATTGCTTTTACTTCTGAGCATCTTGGTACCCCTGCCCACGTCTACATGTTATCTTTGCCTCTACTTCCTTCGGTTCAAACAGGTAGAATTCTTCATCCGCCCCAGCAAGCATTTGTGCAAGTTGCACTCACTTTGATCTCAATGAGACCTGGAACCTATTGGCCAAAGATAGAGACAATGTATTCCCCAGCCATCCATTCCTCCATTAGGAGAGAGCAAATTAGTTACAGGTGTGCGTGTGTGTGTGTGTGTGTGTGTGTGTGTGTATGCAGTCTTTCCTCCCCTTCTTCCCTCCCGTTGCCCGCCCCCAAAGAGTCTAATTTTCAAAAATATACCATGAAATAGCTTTAGGCTAGGTCTTCACTTTACAGGTTGTCTTATTATCTCACCCCTGTTTGGACTTTCCTTTAAATTCTTACCCAGAAACATGTGTACTAGAGCAATGGGTGGTTCAGCAATACCCTAGGACTACAGCCACTAAGAAAATTAATAGCACCACTCGGGCCATCCAGTTTCTTCCCTCTGGCTCAAAAGGCACAAGTGGAGATGGGATGCTAGCCGCATCCTCCTTTTTCTGCTTCTCCTCTCTGGCAGTGGTATTGGTCCTGGGTGCTTGCTTCAGTTCTGGTTAGAAAGTCAATGTGCCAGTTGTTAACGACTCTGCATCAGAAATGGCAAACAACACTAATTATATTAATTGTACTGTGTCTATTCATGCAGGAATGCTGATTAATTCTATTAATTTTAGGACCAGATTATGTTAATTACTCTGATCCCCTATCTGTGGCAGACATTGCTATTCAATAATAATACTCTTTCCTATTAGACATAGAGGGGCCTCAGAAACCTCAATGTAGTGAAACAGCCATCACCAATTCCTTCCCACACCAACTTCATATAGGAAATTGACATTTCTGACACTTGTTCTCTACTTCCCTGCCTCCATCATTTGGAGTAAAGCTCCAGGAACTGGATGGAAATTCAGAAATGGCTAGAACACATTGGTGTTATCAGGCTGTGACTTCTCAAAAAGCTCGTGTTGGTCACAATCGCTGAACTACAGGGATTTTTGATGGACAAAGTCTTGCTGGAAATGCTCTTTCTTGGTCTCCATGTCAAACATAATTTTCCCTGTTTCTTACAAAATGACCAGAAGCCCTAAGCCACTGATAACCCATGGGCTATAGACACTGCTTCTTGCCCTGTACTTTTGTTTTTGTTTTTGTTTCCCTCTCTCTCAGCTTCTACTTTACCACAGTCTAACAATGCTAGTTTCCCATTTCTTTATCAAGAAACTTTGTCCCTAGACCCTCATCTCTTGCAGTAGACTGGCCTTTCCTTGAAGAACGTGGAAAAGGAGATTCACTAGGGGTAAATAATATCACACCGACTCTCCATAGAAACAGCATTGCCCAAATAGGATTTTTAACACTATGAATTGAGTTTCAGAGAAAAAAAAATGTTAAGAATGATATTTGGTCTTTTGTAAGGTCGTCTTTGAAGATGTTCCTTGTATCATTATTTCCTCCTTGAATTAAATACTAGGGGAGAAGATTGTACTTTCTGATAAACGAGTATTCTCTATTTTATTAAATTAATCCATCATAATCTTCTCCTTGGCTGCCAGTAAACGCACAGCTGCATTTTGTGCTCAGTGCTTTCAGCCTTAGCAGAAGTTCTCTGATAAACTATCTTTTCCTGTTGCTACCAGTCCCTCTTTCTCTTCTTTAGTGGGTATGTATCTTTTATTATGAGCCATTTCCCTCCTGAAGAAGTGAGTGAGGTACTGTTGATAAATAATGCCACAAATTGAGTGGGGGACAGATTCCCAGGGGTACCGGACATTAACCCCCATACAGTTCCTCCATTATTATAATTCATATCTGAAATGGTCCCCAAAGGGCAATAGGTTAAAGGCTTGCTCCTTACTAATGGAAAGTCATTGGAAACCTTCCAAGAGGTAGGGACCACTGGGAGATAGGAGGTCAATGGGGGATGCCTTTGAATAAAGGACATTATAGGGTGCCCATCTCATTCTTTCTCTTTTGCTTCCTAGACATGATGAAGTGAATAAATACATGCTTCTCCTGTACTCCTGCCATGATGAGCTATCTTATCAAAGACCCAAACAACAGGAACCATTAACCAGAACTGACCCTTCCAAAGCCATGGGCCAAATAGGTTAAGTTTCTTGTCTCAGGTATGTTGATACAGTCATGGGAAGCTGACTAACATATAAAAGAAACCCAATCTGTGGGCCAACTCCCAAGCCCTTTGTTCATACTTCAGGAAGAGATGCTGGATCTTCTGAATTGAAAGACTCCCAAGTTCAAAACCAAGAGTCAGCATGTGCTATTTTAGTACAATAAGAAACCCCAAGTTCCCAAACTTGCATAATGAGTTAACATGAAAAGATCCACAGTTTCAACTTCTCCTTCTGTCCCCAATACGTCCTTAACCTGGAGTTGAACTTGACAAAAAGTCAATGCATTTCAAAATTATTAAGCCTGTGGGGCATTGGTTCTGATGAACAGACCAAGAACTGAACTCCTCACTCGGTGGACTCCCTAAAGAAATAACTTCACACTGTTATTAATCTGTCAGGAGAAAATTAATTTATTGTCAGAAGAAAAGTAAGTTTGTTGGTTTTAATAAGGCCCCAATTAAGTAATTCCCTAAGTTAGGAATGTGTGTGTCAAAAAATAAATGAGCAAAAGCAGCTCAACTAGCTATTTTTTGCAAGTGGATTCCTAAATGCCAGATATTATGAGTCTAAAACAGTGAAACTGTTTAGATTAGTTCATCCTTATACCAGCTTTTTAAGTAATTCTTATATCATTTTCTATACAGGCTTCATTATTACACATACATACTTTTATCCAATGTATGTATGTACAAATTACATGTACATACTTTTATCCAATGTGCTTCAATCTTATTCTTCCCTCTCTCCCCCTCCCAGCTCTTAATGGTTCCTACCTCCCCAAACAGCCCTCTCATATGTAAGTCAGCTTCTCTCCCCAAACTATGGGTTGCTTTTAAGATTTTAACACTGGCTTTTCAAGCATTTCGGTTACCATGTGCTTTGATGGAAAGTCTGTTTGTTTGTTTTTGAGACTAATTATATATTTGTGGACATATAGATTTTATAAAATTCTAGAAACTGGTCATTATTTCTTCATCAAAAATTTGAGTTGCATATTAGACTGCTTGAAATTATCCCACAGATTGTTTTACAAAGCTCATTTACTTCTGTGTGTTTTGTTTAGGATGGTGCTTATATCTGTATCCTTTTGTTTGTTAATCTTTCTTCCCCAATTACAATATTAACCCATCCATTCCACAGTTAATCTTATCTACAGGATTGTTGTGTTTGTTTTTTTAACTTTATGGTTTCATAATTTTCATCTGCAGAAGTATTATTTGGGTATTTTTAATGTTTCCCACATGTCTGCATATCTCTTTAAGAACATGGAAATAAGTGTTAAGAACTATTTTAATATTCTCTTCTGACATGTGTGCCTGTTCTGGGTTAGTTTCAATTGATTAATATTTTTTCCTCATTTCTTTTTCTGCTTCTTTGAACGCCTCTTGGTTTTTGGTTGGATGCCAGGTTTTGTGAAGTACCTTACTGGGTGCAGCCTAGATATTTTTTATGCATTCCTATAAATATTCTTGATCTTTTTTTTCCCTGGGACTAAGTTCAAATACTTGAAAATACATTGATCCCTTCTTATCTTGCTTTTAAGATTTATCAGGCAGAACTGGAGCAGCATTTAGTTTAAGAATAATTGTGCCAACTCTGATTTTTCTTACTCCATCTTGAACAGAAGTAGAAATCTTTTGGATAGGTTTTTAATTTCAGAAGAAATGTTCCAGGCCTAAACGAAGGGGCCAGCATTCAGGAGTCAACCTGTCTAGATTAGTATTGAACTCCTTTTTACTTCTCCAGATATCATATGTTCCTAGAATACATGCCTTACTTAATATATGTATATATATATATATATTCTTTATTTAATATTTAATAGAGCTATTTAGCAAATAAGACACAAAATAATAATATATAACTTTACTACTTTACAGGATTTTGTCTCTCCTTTCTCCTAATTTTCATATAATATACATCACTTTTTTTTGTTGGTTGTGGGGCTTGAATTCAGGGCCTGGGTGCTCTCCTTGAGCTCTTTTGCTCAAGGCTATCACTCTACCACTTTGAGCCACAGCTTCACTGCTGGGTTTTGAGTGGCTAATTGGAGATAAAAATCTCACAGAGAGATCCTCAGATCTCAGCTTCCTAAGTAATTAGGATTACAAGCATGAACCACTGGCACTCAGCTTACATAACATATTGCATACAATATATAGATATTATATATAATATAATAATAACATATATTGTATAGATATGCTTTTGAATCTTAATGTTGGGCTTAAGCAATATTTTAAATACTAATGATTTGTGTTAGCCTGTGCCCAAATCTTTCCATTTCTATTGTTGTGTAATTTTATATTTTTGTGGACTGTGCAAGTCAGTGATTCATACAGAATGCAATGGGGTTGGCATATCTTTCTTGGTATCTGGCCTCTAGTTTGAATGATGACTTCTCAGTCATCTAGAGGACTCTTCATTGGCAGTCAGTAGTTGACACTGGACATCTACAGTCTCACATGGAACAGTCAACTGTCCTTTAGAAATTATAAATGAACAAGTTCAGTGAAGTAGTAGGATAAAAACCAATATACAGAAGTCAATAGTCAACAGTATGTTCATGTGCTAGTGAAAACTACCTGAGTAAGAAATGGAGAAAGTGATGCTATTTGTAATAGTTACCAGAATAAAATCAAACAACAAACAAGAATAGATTTAACCAAAGAGATGTAAAAAGTTTTATACAATGAGAACTATTAAACACGGATGGGGAAAAATCTAAGAGAATATTAGAAAATAGAAAGCTATCCCACGTTCATGAATTCAGAGAACTAATATTATTAATATTACTACCTCAAATTACCAATTATACTCTCTACAGAAATAGAAAAAAATCTAAAATCTATATGGAATCATAAAAGAGCCCAAATAACCAAAGCAATCCTAAGCAAAAAGAATAAAGCTGGAAATGTCACATTATCTGACTTCAAAATATACTACAAAACTACAGTGACCCAAACAGCATGGTACTGGTATCTGTCAAAATATATGCATAGATTAATGGAGTGGAACAGGGAATTGAGAAACAAACCCATATATTTACAAGCAAACAGATTTTTTACAAAAATGTCAACAGTATACGCTGGGGAAAGGACAATTTCCAACAAATTGTTCTAGAAATACTAGGTAACTGTATGTAAAGAATGAACCTAGGTGCCTTTCTTTCTGACCACATTTTTTAAAAAATCATTCACCCTTCAATATGAAACCAGAGACTGTGCAAGTACTGGAAGAAAGATGTTGGTCTGAGAAAAGATATTTTTTTTGGATAAGACCCTAACGGCTCCCAGGTAACAAAAATTCTATAAAATAAACACATGAGGATTATATCAACTTAAAAAGCTTCTGAAAAGCAAAGGAAAGAAGTAACAGTGTGAAAAGATAAGCCCTAGAGATTACTATTCAGAATATAGCAGGAACTCAACTCCATGGCTTAAAACAATCTGACTTAAAAATAAACAACTGATGGGCACAGAGATTTCTCAAAAGAAGATAAACAATGGGCAAAAGATATACGAAGAAAATGTCCCAAACACAAATGGTGGGATCCATGAGAGAGGGGGGCTGTGGTTGGGAGCCACACAGAGCTCCAGAACTAAGGGAAGGAGGGAACTGGTGGCTCCAGATGTAGCTTGCAGCTGTCGTGGGAAGCCAGCCCAGTGTGGCCACCATGGTCCTGCATGCCCTTGGGGAGAAAGGAGGCAGTGTCTGTGGACTGAAAGGAGCGATTCACAGAACTGGGTAACACTTTGGGATCTCAGCCACCCAGCTGGGACATGCTGCCAGTGGGAATCAGAGCACCCTCCCACTCACCAACAGCTCACCCCCTTATAGGTGGTAGAGCACCCAGAACATCCTCTGACTTCTGTGACCCCAGGGCTACGTGTGGCAAGGTGGAGCAAAGAGAATTCGGCCCAACCCAATGAGATGGGCAGCAGTGACTTGTCCTGCTGTCCCCAAGAGAGCCACATCCAATAAACTTTAACAAAACATCCCGAGCAATAATTCTGGATTTGAACATATCTATGAATATGGGATCAGTGTGTGTGTGTGTGTGTGTGTGTGTGTGTGTGTGTGTGTGTGTGTGTTTTAGTGTTCATGCGGTGCCTTGCTACTCCTTGGCTGGAGAATAACTGACAATAACCTAAATGAGTATCTCGGTGAATAGGAGCACTTTTAACTCCTGGAGGAGAAATAGAAGCAAGCAAATAAACAATGACCAGCCCAAATACTCTCCCAGATATGCTGGTTTGTGTTGGGAGGAGCATGTCTAAGAGATCAAATTCCCATTCACTTCCTCCACTGGTGGTTCTCTGAGATGATGTTAACTCTGCTCAACACCCTGGCCTAAATGTGACATCCAAAACAAGCAGAGAACACAGCTCTATTTAGACAGAGCTCTAGACCAACACTTCTAAAGAATTCTCACTATGAGCTTTAAAAAAAAAGTTTTATGTTGGATTCTTAACATGTAAATGAACCTCCACTTTACAGCTAGTAAAAGTGCTATGGTAGATAAATATTGGTAGCTTGGAGAGCCTTACTTCTCTTATGGACTAATAGATGAGTTTGGGAAGGAAGGAGGAGGAGGAGAGAGAGTTATGAGAGTGAGTGAGTTTGATCGAGGTATATTGTATGTGAATATGCTCATATCAAAATGAAATCCCCGTACAAGCAACTGATGCTAATTAAAAAATAGGAAAGAATAAATGGCAAGAGAATGAAAATAATAGAAAAGTGTGGAGGTTTTTGTTTGTTGTGTTGTGGTTTTTGCTAGATGGCAGGAGAAATGCCCAACAGGAATACAAAGTCCTGAGATAGTTGTCTAAATGACAGAATTAATTGGTGCTCGGAGCCTCATCCCTGGGGTGCAGAGCCATGTCCCACAGCCTGACAGTTCAAACATAAACAACTAAAACCTGGCATGGTAATACACTGATCTCATGCTTAACTCTTTTATCCTCAATTTTTTTTTCTTATTTATTGTCAAACTGATGTAGAGTGGGGTTACAGTTTCATACGTTAGGCCTTGGGTACATTTCTTGTACTGTTTGTTACCTCCTCTCTCATTCCCCCCTCCCCCCTCCCCCTTTCCCTCTCCCCCCATGGGTTATTCAGTTGGTTTACACCAAATGGTTTTGCAAGTATTGTTTTTGGAGTCGTTTGTCTTTTTATCCTTTGTCTCTAGATTTTGATATTCCCTTTCACTTTTTAGTTCTAATACCAGTATATACAGTATCCAGTGTACTCAGATAAGATACAGTGATAGTGCAGGTACAACCATTGGAAGGGGATACAAGAGGATCATCAACAATAGAAGCTATGGTTTCACATGGCATGTTGAAAGTAATTACAACAATGATATAACAGTCGTTTCCATACATGGAGTTCATTTCACTTAGCATTATCTTGTGCATTCATAAGAGCATAGCTATTAGGCTCTTGTGATCCTCTGCTGTGACTAGCCTAAACCTGTGCTAACTATTCCCTAGGAGGGAGACCATAGAGTCCATATTTCTTTGGGTACCCTACTTCCTTGTTGGTGGGAATGTAAACTGGTTCAGCCACTCTAGAAAGTGGTATGGAAATTCCCCAGAAGGCTAAACATAGAGCTCCCCTATGACCCAGCAGCCCCACTTTTGGGCATCTATCCAAAAGACCACAAACAAGAACACACCAAAACCACTAGCACAACAATGTTCATCGCAGCACAATTTGTCATAGCTAAAATATGGAACCAATCCAGATGCCCCTCAGTAGACGAATGGATCAGGAAAATGTGGTACATATACACAATGGAATTTTATGCCTCTATCAGAAAGAATGACATTGCCCCATTCGTAAGGAAATGGAAGGACTTGGAAAAAATTATAAGTGAAGTGAGCCAGACCCAAAGAAACGTGGACTCTATGATATCCTCAATTATTTTTGTTTAAGTACTGAAGGTGGAACTCAGAGCCTTGAGCTTTCGAGGCAGGTCCTCAGCCATTTGAACCACACCCTCAGACCCTTCTGCTTTCATTACTTTTTTCAGTTAAAGCTTTGATTTTCTCACCAACGCTTGCCTAGACTGCCGTCCTCCTATTTTTTGCCTCCTACCACAGGGATGACAGGTCACTATCATATCCAGCTCTTCTCTTTGGGCAAAGTTGAGATGAGGTCTCAAGAGCTTTCTCTATTCTTTTTTTCTTTTTTTGGCCTAGTCTAGTCTTGAACCAGTCCCCTAGCTTTCCACCTCTGGAGCAGTAGCTAGGATTATAAACTGGGCCAGGCTTGAATACCCATTTGATGTGCAAAGTAATGACAGCACAGATCAGCTTTTCCATAAACAAATGATTTTTTGTTAAGAATTCAGATCAGGCCTAGCAAAATCTCCCCATCTGCAGATTGCTAATGTATTTTAACGATCACATACATTTTTACATGTTCCAATTCAGCAAAGCCTCTTTCTTTTAGCTAGAGATGCCAGATTTGGATAGCATGTGTTTAATCTAGCCAAGAAAACATATTTCCTCCTGAAACGTGGCCTTGACAGCAAGGCAAAGTGTGATTAAGTTGTGTCGCTAATATGTGCAGCTCAATCCATCTGGCAAAGGGGAAGTTTGTGAGATCTAATTAAGAAATTTAATGATCTGGTCTGATCAAACATCCTTTTACAGTTTCAGCAAGTGAAATTAGCCAATTAGATTACTGCAAATGGGTGGTGTTCTAATGAAATCTATGGAATTAGGGGTAGGGACCAGGGAAAGACGAGCTTCCATTCAGGTCAGCAGCACTTATTGTAGCAAAGGAAGTCTGTGAAACTTTCTGAAGATTCTTGGCCGGTAACTTGCAAAACACTGATCTGATTTACTTGGAATTTTTTTTAAATAATTGGCTCCTGCTGGCTGAGGCCCTATGCCAACACTGCATGGTAATTCATTTGTGACATTCCTAGAAGAGAGAGTCTGCTGGAAGAACTGCAGTAATACGTTTAGGGAATAATCATGTCATCCTCCAAATAGGATGCACGGAAGGAAGCAAACAGCAGGAAGCCGGCAGAGAGACTTCTGGGTTTCTGGGGGAAAATTCTCAATTTAGATGGAAATTGTATGACCCTTCCTCTTTTCCTACCATTCCAGGCTTCAATAAGCCACTAGCCAAGACAGTTTCAAGGCTATGTATACAATCCCAGAGAAGATCATCTCAGTCTAATGGACCAAAAAGGTTCTATAGTCTCACAATGATGATTTTGCAAAGAATCCATTTGAATTATAATCTTCTTGGCTTTTGTAGCTGTTGCTTGGTTCTTGGGAAGTTTTTCAAGAAATACATGCATCCTTTAGGAAATAAAAGTACCAAGGTAATCTAACTCTTCCAAAAATAGAGCTGAAGTAAGGGAATTCAAAAAGAATATACAACAAGCATTCAAGATCATTAGAAAGCAAACAGTGAATCTAGGTTTGGCTTCTTAAAATGAAGGTCAAGGGAGGGAAAGAAGATAGAAAGGAAGAGAAAGGGAGAGATGAAAGAGGAAAAGGAGGATGGAGCAAATTTGTGGGAAACAGTAATGAGGAAAGGCAATGTCAGAAACTCTGAATGACAGGAGAATCCTAGAATATTGTCTGGTACAACATCAAATGTATGTATAAAAATGGCCCATTCCAGGTAGGAGGCATGGCTCAGTTGGTAGAGCTCTAGCCGATGAGCAAAAACATCAAATACTGAGTTAGAGTTCTTGTCTTAAACCTAAAAGGAAAAGAGAAAGAAAGAAGGAAAGGAAGGAAGGAAGGAAGGAAGGAAAAAATAAAAAAAAAAACATAGCCCATCCAGTGTTTGTCAACTGGCTAAGAATACCAAATAAAGATGACATTCTTCAGAAGTGACTGCATCAAGAAAGCCATCAAGGGCAAAATAGAAACAATGATATATTTCCAGATAATATTTTCTAAACAACAATCTTATGGCTCATGGTATAAATAAGATATTCACTCAGTGACTTTTAACAACCCATTATTAGAGGCTCATTTTCAAATCCCATCTCCTGAAATTTTTCTATCTATAGGGATGTAGAAGGATGATGTCAGTATCGAATGCTTTAGAGATGAGAATGGCAGCGTGGATTCCAAAATATAGGAAATGCCAAAAAATCTAGTCCACCTAGCAATGTCCTATCCGTGCTGGTGAAACATCGGTACAAAGAGATCATTGCAAAGAGAACAGAGGAGATGCTGAATGGAGACTGGGCAAGGCTGGTAAGAGTTGAGGGTCAAGTATGCTGACCAAGATCCTCCAGGATCTAATCCTAAGGCCTATGACAAGTACTATCATTTGTATCTAAGGGGCCCACCTTGATATAATATCTAAGAAGAGTGGTGGTGATTTCTAGGCAGGAACAATTCTTAGTGACACAGTAAAGAGTGGCATGGATTCTGTTTGAGTTAGGAGGGCTGTTGGGTTATACAGTAGAACCCAGAAACCAGGGGGTCCCGAATATCAGTAATTAAGTTCTGAGATGACTGACCAGGAATCAGAAGCAGGCTGGGAGACAAAGGTCTTACTAGGAACCTGACCACATGCACTGTGATATGAAAGGAAGATCCAAGAATAGCTGTTCATCTAGCACTTGGGGCTCTGATAACTCTTTTCTGAACCTGGCTGGTTTGACCTGAATAGTGGACATAGGGTCATGAACTTATAGCAGACCTTCTCTGCCTCCCCTACACAAAAGGAAGACTCAATAAAACACGAGGCCTCATTCTCATTGGCTCAAGTCCTAGAGAAGCCAGAGTACACAGGAAACAGGTTGTATTACCACTGGCTGAAAACCCTGCTGAGTCAGTGAAGACGTTAACAAGAATCTACACACCGGAAGTCTCTACATTCCCCTGATTTGGAGATAGTGTCTCACAGAAAAAAAATTGAGAAAGAGAAAGCTCTAGGGCCTGAGGTTTAATTGAGACTTTTAAGGTTATTTATGAAGGCAATTGAAGTATTGCAAAAGTACAAACATCAGATTATGTTCCATTATACACTTAATGGATAAAAACACAATGACATGAAATTTATTCTATCTCAGAAAATTCAGGATGCAGAAAGACACTACCAATAGATCATCGGGGGGAAAAAAGCTGTCTAGCAGTGTCATTACTTAAATAAAGAATAAATGTTGATTGTTCATGACCGTGTGTAAACTATTGTGTGAGGCTTTGTGGGAGATTTGAGAAGTGAGAGATGGCTCTTATACTGGGGACTCCTAAACCAATGGTGGGAGGAGACAGAGCAGCTGAAGAACTAAGATGTAGTGAGCTTTGCTTGCTGTGCTGATGCCCCTTGGACCTTTGTGGGCTCCGACTGGAACCACAGGAGACCATCCTGCCCACATGGGTAATAAGCTAGTAGTGTTGAGAAACAATTCCAACCACCCCCACCTCCAGAAAGAGGCCTTAGCCTACGACTGTCAAGAGTTGGTTTATAAATAGCCCAGCTCTTTGCCCCTCAGGTGGGATAATTCTGAAGCATGTGTTTTGTACTACTTTCGAGTTTCCTCCTGGGATTTAGCTCCAGTCAAACATTGTGGTAGTGGCTTAATAACTCAGCCTTTATTGTCTGCATTCCGTTCTCCATTCCGCTACCTGTGTCCCCCAGCACTTCTGGAATCAACAATTCCCACTTGGATGTTTATTTCAAGAAGGACAAAAAATAACAAAAGAAGCAGCAAAAGCTTCTAGGGAAATTCAAACCAAAGACAACTACCTACTATGTGCTATACACCATACTAAACAATAAATACACTCATTATGTTCTTGAGACCCTTGTTGGATAAAAATATATTATGATTTTTGTCCTATAGCTTTACTGCTTAAGATTCTGCACTAGCTGTCTACGGTGTTTGGGTATCAGGAAGAAAAGAGTGGTATCAGAGTGTAAAAAACAACAAGTCAAGGCATCTTCCTGACCTCAGATAATCCTCCAGTGGCACTAACCATGCTGTCACACCATTCCTTTATGGAGCTGTGCCTCGTCCATCTCCAGTGAGGCTTTTTACGATCGGAATAAAGCCGGTCATAAAATCCTACTTCTAATGTACACAAGTGTACGCATGTGATTTAGTTTGGATATGGTTTGTATGTCTTCCTCAGGAGATTACATTTGGAATCCTAGCTACTTAGGATGCTGAGATCAGAGGATCATGGATCAAAGCCAGCCCAGGCAGAACTGTTAACCACCAAAAAACTGGAAGTGCAGCTGTGGCTCAAGTGGCAGAGTGCCAGAGTTGAGCTTTAAAGCTAAGGGACAGTGTCCAGACCATGAGTTCAAGACCCAGTACTGGAACAAAAAAAGAGAAGGAGGAGGAGGAGGAGGAGGAGGAGGAGGAGGAGGAGGAGGAGGAGGAGGAGGAGAAGAGGAGGGGGAGGAGGAGCAGGGGGAGGAGGAGGAGGGGGAGGAGGAAGAGGAAGAGAAGAAGAAGGAGGAGGGGGAGGGGGAGGAGGAGGAAGAGAGGAAGGAGAAGGAGAAGGAGAAGAGAAGAAGAAGAAGAAGAAGAAGAAGAAGAAGAAGAAGAAGAAGAAGAAGAAGAAGAAGAAGAAGAAGAAGAAGAAGAAGAAGAAGAAGAAGATCATCATTGGAAGACCTACTGGGAGATCATTAGGTCATTGGAAGTATCTTCCAAGGAAGGTATTAGCGGGCTGGGAATATGGCCTAGTGGCAAGAGTGCTTGCTTCTTGTACATGAAGCCCTGGGTTCGATTCCCCAGCACCACATATATAGAAAATGGCCAGAAGTGGCGCTGTGGCTCAAGTGGCAGAGTGCTAGCCTTGAGCAAAAAGAAGCCAGGGACAGTGCTCAGGCCCTGAGTCCAAGCCCCAGGACTGGCAAAAAAAAAAAAAGGAAGGTATTAGGGTAGTTTTTGTAGGACCCTAATGGGTCCTTATAAGAGGGTTGTTATAAAGGCAAAGGAAATGGTCCCTCCTCACTCTCTCTGGCTTTCCACCTCTTTATGCGATCCTGCCTGTATCCCTTGAGTCCTTCTGAGATTCATTCACCACAATGGGATACCTTCAGGGGATGCTTTCTAGAGCCATTTTCCTGATGTTTGGACTAGAAGCTTCCAAATCTGTGACTGAAATAAACACTTTTTCTTAGTACACTTTCCAGCCTCAGTATTTTGTTACAATAATGGAAAATGGACTGTTACAGCATGTGAGTCAAGCTCATCAAATGAGAGCCTTCCTGAATGTTTTTTTATCATTAGAACCAAGGAAGTGAGCCCCTCTCCCCAGCAGTGGCACAATAGGGGAAGAAAGGTGCCCAGGAAGACACTGTCACATCTTGAGGCTCATGGCCAAAGGGTCTTCAGCATGGGGGGGGGGGGAAGAGAGGGGAGGAATCCAACAGACAGACAAAGGCAGAGTAGAACGTGGAGAAGGAGAAGGGGATGGAGGGGCTGAAGCCCAATTGACCCTTGCCCTCCTTTCACATTCACTACAAGACAATGATGTTTCTTTTTAAAATCAAAGTCAAATCAAGGTGGATGGCTTCCATTTGCAATAGGAAGATCTCCGCCTAGCACAGAGAACATGGCAGAAACCATGGTCTGGTTTGTGCCACACTTAGCCCAAGATGTTATAGAAAATAGAAGTTGGAAATCAAATAATGCTTTTTCCCAGGATTTCTGGAAGGCAAAACTCTGAGTCTAACGTAAGAGTCCACAGGCCAGGTCAGCCGTTGTCTCTGCACTGAGATGCTGCAGGGTGCAGAACAAATTTTTGTGCTGATTAGGCAGACTTGGAGTTTTCTAGAGTCAGCAGTTTCCTAATTTGGGAGGTGTCTCCCGATTTGATGGCTTTCTGCACAGGGCTGGGGATGTGGGCGGCTTTCCTGATTATGCCGGTGGCTGAGTACTTCTGAGAGTTAGCTCATCCCAATACATTTTAGCACCCAACCCCCTTTAATAAAACTTTCCCTACTTGCTTTAAGTAAGTGGATCCCATTGTGACAGCTCTGACCAAGTTACGCATGATGCTTCCTTCCTGATCTCTTGCTGTGGACTTCCTTATACTATTCTCTCGCCCTGTCTCTTCCTCCCCTCTCAGCCACACCGAATGACAGTCTTACCAATGCATCCATGAGATAATGCCCACTGGATACTCAAAGTGTGGGCCTAGCACTTGGCGGGGAATTCTAAGCTAAAGAGATTTAGGAGTCAGCTGCCCAGAGTGATAAATGAAATAGTTGTAGTCCAGATGGGCTTCAGAGAGAGGTAGTAAGATACAGTCACTGAAATCTAAACTTTGTAGAAGAGCTACATGGAAGGGGTAGAAGACAAAAGGAACTATTGAAGAGAGGCCCCGAGTGATAGTTAGAAATGCTGAAGAAGATGTTATCACAGAAGCCAGGGGGTCAGAGATCCATGATTTGATTATTGTAGAGAGAGACAAGAAGCAGGACATGGAGGGAGGGCCTTGTGCACGTGGAGTAGAAGGTTTCTGATGATGTTCTTGATAGAGTAGTAGGGATGGAAATTTGAAACTGAAAAAAAATAGATTTACTTACCCCATTATTTAAATAGGGTGCAGGGAGAATGAATGAGAGCATTGTAATTACAAGTGAAGTCATTATAAGCAGACTTCTTCTACAAACACTACTAAAACATTCCTAGCCCATGCAGGTCCTCTTATATCAATTGTAGTACATGCTCACATGCCTCCTGGTTTAAAAAAAAAATAGAAAAAGGAAATACAGAGAAAAAAGAAAAAAGCTCAGATAAGGCCAACCCACTTCTAGGACCAGGCCCTGGTTGACCTTGCTAACCCATATCTCACCATCAGAACCACAGTTCCAAAATGTTTGCTCAGGAAGGTCCTAGTTGCTGTGTGACCTTTGTATATGGTGGTACCTGAGAGATCTCTCTCCTGTGAGTGAAGTTTTTGATGAGCTCATAAAATGAGAGTAATGAGAAGAAAGAACTAAGACCAGAGGCTTGAAGAGTGACATTTGGGAAGAGCTAGGCAATACGTGGTTTGGAACATCCAAGCTAAAAAACTACAGAATTGATGAGCAGCTGTGAGAATCCTGAAGGATTTATATAAGCCACATTGAGAAATTGATGCACAAGTTGCTCATTTCTCTTAAAAACAAAAAATAAGCCAACCAAAATCTTGTCCTTTCTGTATAGGACCCCTTTTAGACTATTGAGCCCAAATTAACTCCAAAATGTAGGAGATTTCATCCTTTTAATTACATTGGGCCTCAGAATAAATCACACTCCTGATATTCTCCATGCAAGGTCCTCCTTGTTCCACATATGTGTCCATGCTCTTCTATTCGTTCCCTTCCATTCCATTCTCCTATCAGCTCACGGCGTGCCTCAGTCTAGCTCTGCCCCTATCCTTCTATCTCCCCATCATCCCAACCACCATCCTTGTAATGGTTTAAAGCATACTTCCCTATCAGTATAGATTATTGTAAATGGAGATTGCTTTATATGCATGCATTTTAATTTGTGTAGATGTTATATCACAGATTGCATTCTAACTCTTACCTTTTCCCCACTAGTTATATTTTTAAGATCCGTCCGTTGAAGCTGCTATGTTCTCATTTAGTCTGCAGCCTCTAACTGCTGCGGGCACTTCTATGGTATAAGCCTACCTCCTTTACCTTCTCCCAGAGATAGACTTCTAGATGGTATTTAACTTGTCCTCACTTCAAATCGCTCCATGGTTTGCACGCTTGTACCAGGCTGCTGAAATGACTGGTCAGAAGGTATGCGTGGACTTCATTTGATGATTTCATGGCTGCCTGCTCTCCAGACACATCCAAGCAACCAGGGAGGGAGGAACATTGAACCTGAGTCATGGCGTACATGCTGGTTTTGGAGGATCAGGTTTGAGATGTCTCCAATTTCCATTAAGCCTGCATTTTACTTCAGTTAGACTTTTCCCCTCATAACAACATCCCAAGCTCTGTGTGTACCTCTTTGTCATCACTGAACAATGCACTGCTGGCAGGCTGCACAATGCTTCAGTCAAGGTCTGCTACTGTAGTGAAATATGCGAGACTGAGTTGAGACAGAAAGAACAGAAATCTTATCTCCTCATAGTTCTAGAGTTCGGAAGTCCAGGATTCAAAAGGCTAGATTTAGTATCTGGTGAGTGATTCTCTCTGCTTTCAAAATATTAGAAGGAGGAAAGGTAAAGGTGGCCAACTGTTTCCCTCCAGCCCTTTCATCAGGGTGTTAATCCTATGCATGAGAGCGGGACCTTCATGACCTTATCACCTCCCAGAGCCCCTACTACCTTGGTGATTCTCTTTCAATGCTTGGATTTGGAAGGACACATACATTTAAACTATGGCAGAATATTATCATGAAAAGGAGAGAGAGAGAGAGAGAGAGAGCTGTCTGCTGATGGCATCTTTGCCTCTCGTCTCATCTTCTCTTCTATAGTGAGCTCTCAGAATCTCCTGTGGTCTGGATGCCAGGACCGATCTGAGTCACCAGGAAGGTCTCTAGTAGAGCTCAGCTTCCTTCAGCAGCGAACCTGGCACAGAGCACATTGCTTGAGTCCTCCCCTTAACACAGCACCAATAAATCAAAGTGACATCACCATTCTATAAGCCTTACATGCCAACTAAGGAAAAATACAATCAAAATGAGCCAAGAGTTGAAGGAAAGATTACCTCAGTTTCCCCGTTGAAAAGGCAAAGAAATGCAAGGTCACGAGAACAAGGCACCAATTATCCTAAGCACATTTCAAATCTCAACACACCACAGAACCATGGAAGCCCCCAAAACATTCTGTGATTGTAACTAATGTCCTGTCAACAGAAAATAAGCTAACATTTAGATGGGGTGTCATAGTTTAAGCTTCTTCAAAATAATGTTATAGGTCCTAACAAACTTATAAGGAATTGAGACAGCTATTCTTAAAGCCCCCAAATTTATAGTAGAGTAAAACAAAGGATCAAAAAGTTTAAATGAATTTCCTCAAATCCCATTGTTGGTAATTTGGACAGCTGAAAAATGCAAACTGACCCCAGGCTGGGAGTCAGGAAACGTGATTTATAACAATGCATTAGTTCTAGCAAAATTCCACCGTTGTAAAAGAATTTGGAAACCATGAAGAGTTTATTACAGCGGAATCTGATCCAGGTTTAATATTCATCGGTACAAGGGACACCGAAGTGGAACAACAAATTACATTTGATACTTCTTAATTTGGGGACTGTTTACTGGAGAGAAGAAGACTAGAGGACATAATACTTGCTTCTTGTAGGAAAATCCATAATACCTTTCCTTTCTCATCAATACTAAAGTGACTTGGTGGGAGGTGTTGAAGCAACTCTATCTGGTTCCCCAACATGGGAAGCCAAGCACCAGCTACTACCTAGGATCCGCTACAGCTTCTAGAGAAGCCCCCAAGGGTGCAGCCTCCTGCCACTCCCACTACACCGAGAGGCAGATATTCCTAGCCAGAGGAGGAGGGGTTAGCAACCCATGCTACAAAGAGGAAGATTGAAAGATACAGTAATATTAAGACCCCAGGCAGCAAGTAGTCTGCTACAGAATAGCTGGAAAATGTTGTATTTGCCAGAAGAGACCATCTTTTCTGAAGACGGGCTGTGCTCTTGGCTAGAACTCCTCCCTGATTCAATCCCAGGAGTAATCTCAGGTCCAGTTCCTACTGTCTGTGTTGCTGCTCCATAGGACCCAGTTGAGGACTGAAAGAGCCAGTCTCTCTCATGGCTCCATCAACCTCTGACCTCTGACCTCCAACTTCTTTTTCTTTTGGAGTACACTTTGATAACCATCATTTTACACGATCACAGGCACACAGCTAATGGGCCTTTGTGCTCCTCTCCTTTCTGACCTCCAGCTTCTGAATCCCGCCCATCACTGCCCCCTCCCCCACTGGATCCCTGTGGTAGGAAGGTCATCCGGGCGTGAATAGCCACTTGGATGCTCTTCCCAGACCTCCATGATTGTAGAAATGATGAGAAAGAGAGGCAACAGATCTAAGAGAGAACCGGGGAAGAAAAAATTGACCTTGGGTATGAGATTCAGGGTTGCGTTCAGTGTCCTCTCCTTGCCATCAACACAGATTGCCACAATGATGTTTGTCGCATCATCCCTTGTTTGAATGCAATCTGATTATCCAAAGAATGCACCTGACATCCCCACAGGCTAGGAAAGATCTTCCACCCAGGGTTTCCCCACAGGCCATGGGAACTGCTACTCAGGCTGCAGGAGTATGGGAGTCCAGGAAGCTGTGGGCTTCCTTTGTGGTAGAGGCCAGCAAGACAAACATGGAGGCTAACTCCCACTGATTTGCAAGGAGAGAGGATGTGAGAGTCACCAAGTCTTGGTGTTGCTTTTGTCTTCTTACCCACTTGTCATCCCCTGCTTTTCTTCATGTCAATATTTCTGCTTCCAGTGCCCTCATCTCTACTTCCAGCTTCTCACTGTAAAGCCTCTGGGTGATTACACACACACACACACACACACACACACACACACACACACACACACACAAAATATGTAAATTATATATTATTATCTTCACTTGGCTGAATGTCTTGATCATTAATCATGGTTACTAAGTTACTAAATTGGCAGAGGATGATCTGATAAAACAAAAACCTAGGGCAGCCAAAATCATCCACTGGGTAGGGGGCATTAAATGCTGGCTTCCTTTTCCACTTTCTATGCCCTTTGCCCTTTGCCTCACCAACATGGAGAAGGTTTGGCTCCGTGGTGTTGAAAATGGCTTGGGCTTGGTGGTGCTGCTGTGAAGTGATTGGGTCACACTAGAAGTTTCCTTGTACTCAGAATATGATGTCGAGGGGCTGGGAATATGGCCTAGGAGTAAAGTGCTTGCCTTGCATACATGAAGCCCTGGGTTTGATTCCTCAGCACCACATATATAGAAAAAGCCAGAAGTGGGGCTGTGGCTCAAGTGGTAGAGTGCTAGCCTTGAGCAAAAAGAAACCAGGGACAGTGCTCAGGCCCTGAGTTCAAGTCCCAGGACTGGCACAAAACAAAACAAAACAAAAAGAATATGATGTCCATTTAGACCAGAGCATCATCCCAGCAGGGGTAAAGACTATTTGGATATTTGGAGCACAGTGATGGACAACCGAGAAAAAAAAGAAAAAAGAAAATCATTGTCATTTACCAAGCAACCATTGCTTGTGTAGCCCCAGATTGCATAGATTTTGTGACAGGTACATCACTATTTCCCAGGATCTTGGGACCTGAAGTTCTAGACATCACAAGGAAGGGAGGAATGACATTAGCTGGCTTTCTGATGATACACAAGAGAAAATGTTGGCTCAGTGGGCCTTCAAAGATTTCCAAGACAGTCTAAGCACCATGAGATTTTGCTTCTTACTCCATCTCTTGTGCCTAGCAATAAACAGCTGAATACGTGAATGTTCCTGTAGATGGGTTGAAGAACTCTACTCTGGTGCAGAAGAGAATAAATCCATACCTCCAGGTCTCTAGGAACACACCCTGAGGTATAAACAGCAATATTTATATACTACATTTCAACTGTTTCTTTAAAAACTCATGTCAATATTTCCTTCTCCATTTTATTGTAAGAATGATGCTTTGGCTGCTTACCAAAGGATAATGTATATGTGTGCATGTGGTTTTGCCCATGGCAATGCACACAGTCTGGCCCAGGAGCTTGGTGGTGGGCTATTTCCTAGCCCACCCCTCCATCCTGTTGCCTGACTTGCTTTCCATCAGCATCCTAATTCCATGCTCTGCTGGTCCAGCTCACCTGATCTGGGTACCACTTACAGACAAAGCCTCCACGTGGCCACAAAAAAGTAGCATCCTTGTAGTTATTTTTTTTTCTTTCATAAAACCCTGGGTGATGTCATGAGTAATTGGTCCTTTCTGGAGAGGGATTGATCATCTCTCTTTCCTGGAGCTATTACCAGGCTGGCCTGCCAAATGGACAAGTGTTAAGAGGAGAAAATGGGGCAGTGGCCAGGGTAGGGAGGGAGCTCAAGATAATGGAGCTAAGAGCAACCGAGAGGTCCTCGCTTGGCAGCTCGACTATGAATCACAGCAGAACTGGAGGGGAATCACAATTCATATCCCTCCCGCCCTCCTCTGCGGCTGCTCTGTATGGCGGCCTCAGTTCAGTGTGGATCTGGGCACTTCTGTTCCCACTGCTCCCCAGCTTCAGAGAATGCCCTGCTTCCCACCTGTGTGGAGCAATGTGAAAACAGAAGTCTCAGTCAATAACACCACGCCTGTCCATCAGCAGCCACTGGGGAATATACTATGAACTTAGCACAAAAATAAGCTCAAGGAGGAAGCACGTGGTCCTCTAGATCACTACAACCTGCTCACTCCCAGAAATATATACACCCCTGCTGCACTGGACTCAATGCTACTGGCCGATCTCCCCCACAGAATAAAATCATGCTACCCTAGGGGCATAACATCCGTAGTTTGCAAATGCTTTAATGTGAGTGATGTCATTTAACTTTCTAGGAATCTTGGGAATTTATTTTAGACATAGAAACTAAAGAGAGCTCTTCAAGGCCACCAGTCTAGAGAAGAGGGAGGCTACAATTCAAAGCCAGACCTTTCTAACAACAGGGTCTTTCTTCCATGACTGTGGAAGAGGAGGTAAACTGTGGCATGGTGAGAGGGTAGGGGCTGGGGAAATGGGCCTGGGGAGGGAGTGAGCAGGGTGGAATGTCACCAAGGGAGGCTCTGAGAAAACCAGAGGACAGTCTGACAACGAGAAGTCCTCCAAGCCGCTGAGAAGGGAGACCTGTCAACTACCCCTGGAACATGTGTGCTCATATTTCCCACAAGGACTTAGCCTTACTAGAGTTCAAATGTCCAGCTGTGCATAAGGGCCTCGGGTAGAAGCAACATAATATACACATTGGGTGGTATTTGTTTATTTCCTTGAATCTCTCCAAACAGTGATGTACACTGAGGCTCACTGCATGCAGGGCTGGAGTCCTCAGAAGCCTATAATTTGGGAGTTTACCACACGTCTTCCACGCATTCTGTTAGTTTGCACAAGGCAGGAACCAAATGCCTTCCACAGCTCTGTAGCCCCTCATTGTGTCTCTCTGGTAGGGTAATTGACTCAGTGTCTCATTTGCCTCAAGAAAGAGTAGATGGCCAGCTGGGTGCCAATGGTTCACACCTATAATCCTAGCTACTCAGGAGGCTGAGATCTGAGGGTCATGGTTCAAAGCCAGCCTGTACAGGAAAGTCTATGAGACTTTTATCTCCAGCAAACTACCTACCTCCCCCCCTCAAAAAAGCTAGAAGTAGTGCTCTAGCTCAAGTGGTAGAACTATCAGCTTTGAGCAAAACAAGAAGCCCAGGGACAGTGCCCAGGCCTTGAACCCCATGACTAGCAAAAAGAAAAGACAAGGTAGATGGCCCAGCAAAAATAAGGCTAACTTTTTACTGTCATGAATGGAGTACTCATTGCCTTATTGTTTAAACCTCTTTTATGGCCTTTCGATCCAAGCTACTGGGCTCTTTTGGTTTGGTTTTCCTGGGCTACTTGCCATGGAATTGCTGCCCTCCTAGAAGGCACCCCATAGTTGTGTGTGTGTGTGTGTGAGAGAGAGAGAGAGAGAGACAGAGACAGAGACAGAGACAGAGACAGAGACAGAGAGACAGAGAGACGGAGAGATGGAGAGACAGAGAGAGAGAGAGAGATTGGGTCCACGTGTATATATATATAAAAGAGAGAGAGAGATTCCTCTACCCTCCAGCTATAGTATGAGAACTTCTCAAACCCTTGATGTCTTCAAGGTGCCTTTTTACATGGTTCTTCAGACAGTCAGGCTAGAATGACAATATCATTCATACACACACACACACACACACACACACACACACACACACACTTCCCCCAGAGTGTTTTGCACAGTGGGTACAAGGCTATCCCAGTAGGACCAGGACTGGGTGTGTTGTTGGTTCTCATCTCTCAACAGCACTTCCTTTCCCCCAGTCTATCTCTCTTGGAGAAGACCTGAATTCTGTTTCCTTGACAACCAGTCTCCCTCTCTTTCTCTCCATATTTTTAATGCTGTGGTGATAAGGTGTATTTAAACCCAGCAGCCATGTTCCCATGGTGATAGAAGACCCCCAGTATGTTGCCATGGGAACAAGAGATGGCTTTGAAGAGGATAAAAGTAAGTCGGCTTTGCAAATGATGACAGCAAAGTTAGAAGCTGGAGAGGCTGAGACCACAGCTCAAGGAAGCCTTAGGTCATGGGGAAGTGTCCAGCCTGTTCTACCTGCGACCAGCCCAAGGTCACAGGCAGCAGGCAGGAAGAGTAACACTGAACTTCCTGCTCCACGCCCAAGCAACGTGACTGCGGAAATTTAAAGACAAGGTCTTTCCATTTCCTCTGGTTTGCTATGTGATCCTTTGCCTCACCTCTTCTGAAAGATGTATAGGAATGGCAGGCGGAGAGTGGGGCAGAATGTGGAGACATGAATGATTAAGGGCATTTGTTCTCTTCGGACGCTCCTCAACATGAGAAGAAATCATCTCTTCTGAGGTCTGAGATCTGGCACCCTGCACCCAGAAGCATTATTCCTTCTTAAATTCCTCACGGCATATATTAGTAGCACTCCCAAACATACAGAAAGGCAGAATACTTTTCCAATTAATACGTGCATTCACCACCCAGAACACGCTATCATGCATTTGTTATGTCAGCTAGCTAGCTAGATAGCCAGCTCTCTTTCCTTTGGCTGAGTCTTCATAGATAGAGTAAATTAGTATTCAAACCAGATCTGTTACTTGACAACGATTCTTTCTTTCCCACTAAGCCACATT
Source organism: Perognathus longimembris pacificus (assembly GCF_023159225.1). Classification (NCBI taxonomy): domain Eukaryota; kingdom Metazoa; phylum Chordata; class Mammalia; order Rodentia; family Heteromyidae; genus Perognathus; species Perognathus longimembris. Next base: position 113,325,142 of record NC_063163.1, on the reverse strand, counting down.
TGGGGTGACCAGCCTTCGCAGTGTGCCTGGGACTAAAAAGGTTCCTTGCATTTGGGTCTTTCTGTTTTTCAAAGGGGTGCAGCCCAGAGATGCTGTTTGTCTTAGGGGGAACATCTGGTATGACTTAAAGAAGAAGGGACCCAAGTAAGTAAGCATGCATCAACTTCCTGTTAAACAAAGAGATAAGAGCAAGTGTTGAAAAGGATGTGGAGCCACCGGAACTCCTGTACATTGCTGGTGGGATGGGAATGGCGATGGCTACAACCACTGTGGAACATGATTTGGGAGTAGGAAGCTAAGGACGGATATGCCCTGCAGCTCAGAGATGCCACTCTAGCTGCACCCAAAAGAAATGAGGGTATAACATCCATCCACCAAAACAAACCCACAAAACACGAAAAGATGTTCGGGAAGCTTTTGTTTGCATTAGTTCCAGTTAGAAGCAACACACTTGGTCGTCGAGAGAATATAGATCAATTCTGCACGTTCATGTAATGGAGCTTTAAAGATTTGATTTTTTAAAACCTGCTGACACATGCATCCATATGGATGAATCTTAGAAACACAACGCTGAACGAAAAACAAAAGCCAGGCACAAAAGACCTTGTGACAAATCTCACCTGCAGTGGTAAGAGTAAGGAAGAGGTTCACATGGAAATATTCACGGAGCTGCAAGCGTAAGATGAATGCATGCTTGACTCCAGGGTTATAAATCAGTTCAAACATTAGGAAAAGGCAGACATAAGAAGTCCAAGGACAAAGCTTAAAAAGTGTAAAGGGAGAAGCCTAGGCATATCCCCGTGTCGGGATATCAGTAAGATGGAGAAAACTCCAGTGTGCGTGGATTGCCATCATCGTGGAAGGGTCAGCCATCACCAAGAGAAAGTTTCCAAGTTTCTCTTTTCTCCTGGAAATTCCATCCATGTAGTCTGTCGGCACCAAGAATTCCCCACCACACTTTTACAAAGAACCAGAACAAAGAGCTCACAATGGAAAGATGCTGCTTTTTTTTTTTTTTAGTTAAAAAAAAGTCATCTGTCCTTAAACAAGAAGGATGAAAGGTTTTTCTCTTCTGTCTGAACTGAAGGGTTATTGGGGGAGGAAAAAAAAAAGATGCAAGAATTCCCCTTGGGACTGCTTTTAGGAAATTAAAACCCAGAAACAAAGGCAAGGTTGTTTCTGTCTTTTCCATCCCGGAGGAGGGAATCCAGTCTGGGACACTTCCACCTCCTCGGGAGGGGAGGGGCCTGGCTCTGAGCAGGTAGTAACCAATGACCTCAGCACACAGTCGGAGTCACCTCCAACTCTGTAGTCATCCCGGTGGGGGTGGGAGGGAAGAGGCCACATCTGTGCCTCTGTATCTGCCTGCCAAACTTTCCAGCATTTTCCAGGTGCCATCGAAGTCAGGGACAGTCATCTGGAGCCTGGGCTGAGAGTCCCTCCCTCCCTAAGCGCTCTGGCTCCTCAGAAATGAAAGGGCGGGCAACCCATTCCATGTTAGGAACCTAGGCTCTCCTGTCCCTCTAAGCCTGGGGAAGGACAGGATCGGAGCAGCAGATTACACACATGCACACACACACACACACATACACACACACACACACACACACACACACACACACACACACACACTCCAAGCTCCTGGACCCTCACATTCCAGATACCTCCGCTACATCATTTCCCTTTTCATTTTATCTGGATTAATTTTGCATTGCCGCATGATTCATGATTCCTGTCTGGGTTCCAAAGTACATAGCTAGAGGATTCCTCCAGAGAGGAATGCCGATTAATACCTTCAACATGCCTGCTTTAGACAGTGAGAGCAGGAAATGTACACTATATATATATATATGTATATGTATATATGTACATATATGTATATATACACACACATCTATACAATGCATGTATGTGTATGTATATGTATTTCTTTTCATGTTACATCTCTATCCATCCCTCTTATTTTTTTTAACATGTCACTGTGCCACTTTGCACAGGACTGTCATTTTAAGTGGAGGTTTGGCCTCGCTCCAGAGCTCGATACAGCAGGGTCAGGTGGCCCCGAAGGCAGCTGTAATTTTTATGCTGAGCTCCCACAACTTGACGGCTGAGCCTGGGGAGGCTTCACCACAATGCAGAGAGAGGACTGGATAGCTTTCAAAAGAAAAGGCATGGGTTTAAAGAGAAGAAAAGTCCCGTTGTTTGGGTTTCTTTCTCTCTCTTTTCTGGAGAAAGAAAAGAAAATGAAATCCTTATCAGAACTGAGGGCTGACAGGAGAGAGGATTCAGGAAATCCTTGAGCAAATGCTCCCAACTCGGGGACACTGTTATGGAACTCGGAAAGCAAATAGGAACAGAGAAGTAGGCATTCATCCATCTAAGGCTACTGAAGATTGAGATCCAGGTTCATGGCCTCCAGGGGGGACTGCAGCTAACCACCTGTCCTTCTGCCTGCAGGAAAGAGCTCCTCATGAAGCCAGCATAAGAAGAGGGGGACCTTGGAATGGCAGGGACTCTACCCAGAAGTATTGAAGAAAGACAGGTAATGGATTACCCCAATCACTGAACATCTGGTCTTCAGACCAGGGGCTAAAGAACTTAATCAGAAGTCGGTTGTAAGTTTCAAAGAGTGTGTGTGTGTGTGTGTGTGTGTGTGTGTGTGTGTGTGTGTGTTGGTACTGGGGCTTGAACTCAAGACCTCATGCTTTCACTTAGCTTTTTTTGCTCAAGGATGGTGTTCTACCATTGGAGCCATGCCTCTGCTTCTGGCTTTGTTTTGGCTAATTGGAAATAAGAGTCTCACAGACTTCTCTTCCTGGGCTTGGCTTCAAGCTGTGGTCTTCAGATCTCAGCCTCCTGAGTAGTCAAGACTATAGGTCTAAGCCACCGGGCCCAGTGGATTTTGAATCCTTCTGGAAAGGCTTTTCAGCTGAGCTATTCGCTTCTCTCCTGTATGAACTTGGGGACCAGGGCCCCAGGATAGCCTCTCCTTGCTCCCTTCTCATCCTCCTCAGAGACTCTGCCAAAGTCTTCCCCTTGTGCTCCTGGGGAACTTCCCCTTGGCTCCAAGATCTTCTCTGGCAGAGTTCCCCTCCCTCCAGTGCCTATTTAGAACTAGGGAAAAAAATGAAAGGGGTCTTATTAAATATGTACACTTTGGCTATGCCTTTGGTGGGATAATCCTTAACAAACCGCAGCTGCACATGAGCAACTGAGCAACAGGCAGGAGGATATAAATATCCTGAATTACTGTATCTTGGATTCAGTTTTCCCACTGAAGCCCGATTTCACTTTTAAAAGAGACTTCAGAGAAGAGGTAGCCCAGGTTCCAGGCCGTAGATACAATAACTAAAACAAGGCTTTTGTTTTCGGCCAGAAACCTTGTCCTAGTGCTGTGTATAGGTGCATCCATGCACGTGTGCATATGTGTGTGCATTTGTGTGCGTGCATGTACATGCTTGTCAGGAAGAAAGGTGGAGAGTCAGAGAAGATGAGGAATGAAGGACCACGGAGCCTTCTGGTGTCCACACCCCGGAGATAGGGCATCTGTTTCCAAAAGGAAGCAGGAAGGGAAATTAAACAATGGCTTCAAATTCCTCAGGACCTACGGTGCAGCCAATGTCATCCAGCTGTTCCCCATTCCTGCCCCATTTTCCCATCTGCTGCCTGCTCTAGGTGTTGCTCATAGGTCAACATCACTCATTATGTTTTGGTTGGCAAACTCCTAGGTATTTGGTCCTGTGGGCTCTGGGCAGACTGGTCCCTTGGAGAAGGAATTGGCAAGTCCTGGCCTATCCAAGTGGACTGCAATCTGAGTCTATACCATCTGGGTGGGTGGTAGGCCGTGCTTAGCAACTGAGCAGTTCCAAGGCCAAGACGAGCAGTAGATCGGGGCATGGCGCCACACTGCTGGTGCCAGAGAGCAGAGTCGTTCTCTGCATCTCCAGAGAGCAGTTAAGAAGAGATCAAGACTGGAAATTTGGAAGACCTCCCAGTAGGCATCTGGCCTCCAGCCAGGGAAACCAAATCTTGGGCTGAGAGAATATGGTGTGTGCATATGCACTTCATTCATCCGTTCAGTAGACATTAGCAAACCTCTGCTGGGGGCTGGGTGTCCTTTCCAACTTTCCAGCTTGGACTCTGGTGTTGCCCAGGTTGGTTTTCTCTGCCATCACTCTACGACAAGCTAACGCAGCCCTAAGGGGAGGGAGGAATTTCCTCCTGTGCCGGATATGAAGGATTGCACTCCCAGTACCATTTCTTTGCCCTTGTGACAGATTCTCTTCTCTCAGGTTTATTTTCCATTTCATTAGACCAACTAGCTGGTTCTCAAGTGAAGGCCCCCGCCTCCAGGAATCCATGTCTTAAAAGATTTACTCCCAAGGCAAATGTGGCTCAGAGGGTAGGTGAGAGTGAGAAACCCGTCCCGAGCTTCTTGGTTCCAATGACACTTCTGGCTAAGACCATCATGGAAACTAGCAGGATCAGGAGATGTCAGAGTCACAGAGACACTGCCCATTTGTCTCCCCAAATATCTCCCCCCTCCCATACCTTTCATCCTGTAGTATATTTATTGGTCATGGTGTGGCCAAGCCTGTAAAGTCTCACAGAAAGCCAGTGATCTTGGCTCCATTTTATGCCTTTCCACCTTCCCCGTTCTGAATATTAATAACACACCAGTAGACATGGGTCAGTTCTCCTCTGACTTTCATTACTGCTTTCTTCTCTTTTGATTACAGATGTAATGACTTGTTCCCTTATGAGTTCCTTGAGGGCTCTTTTGCATATTTCGGAGTGTTGGCACAGTGCTCTTCTTCTTCTTCTTCAATACATATTGACCACATGACTGAACAGAGGAATGGATTATAAAATAATACATGTGGCCCCCTTTATGTTTTTGTTTAAAAGAAGGTCCAAAGGGCTAGGCATAGGGACTATGCCTATAATCCCAGCTACTTGGTAGGTGAGGACTGGAGGATCATGATTTGAGGCCAGCCTAGGCAGAAGTTATTGAGACATTATCTCAAAAATATGTTCTAAGTGGTGGCTCAGGCCTGTAATCCTAGAAGTAGAGAAAAGAGGTCAATGTTTGAAATCATGCAAGCAAATGTAGCATAAGGCCTTATTTGGAAAACAAACTAAAAAAAAAAAAGCAGAAGTATGAGGGGCTTGGCTAGAGTGGTAAGGACCTGTCTGGCCAGGGAAAGGGAAGGGAAAAGAGGAGAGAACAGGAGAGGCGAGAAGAGAGGAGCCAGCTTTTGGGGTGGGGGGAGGGGGGGGAAGCTATCCTTCCATTCCCCTGGGATACATGTGAGTAATTCTCATTTTGATTGTGAGTCATTTCTAAATAAGCAGGAAACAGACACATTTGAGCCTTATTTGCAAAGCTGCTGTAAGCGATTCTTCTGTAAGTAGAGAGCTTCTGCCTAGGCCCCAGAAAGGCGGGTTAGATGTGAATGGACCCGCCTCCTCTGGGCTACAAGGGGGAGATGCAGCAGGAGGCCCAGCCAAGCCTCTGTCTGACTCTACCTGGCCACATCCCTACTTACCAACTGGGAATTCAGCGCAACACATACAGGGTGCGACGCCCGTTGTTCTGAATGGCTATATTTCCACTTCCATTCTGGTTTGGCAATCCCACTTTGGCTGTCAGAGGCTGTGCAGCCCCTGAAGACCCCTGCATTATATCCCTTGTCTAAGGCAAACAGCCCTTAGGCCAGATGACATGTGCCTGAAGGAACATCAGATCCTCGGCCAGCGGCTTCTCCACCATGCTGATTTCCCATTTCTCGTTAGCCACTCACCACTCTCCACTTGATCTCTGTAACAAAGACACCCTGGGCGTTCCTTGCATGCAAGGAGCACACACTAAGGGTCTACCCTTTTTAGTTCCTACATTCCCTCCTGGAGAGTGGTCCTCATGACCATTCCGGTTCTCTGTCTTTTGCTGAACCCATCAGAACCCAAGTAAAAACACAAAAGAGGCTTGGGTTGCTCTCTAAGAGGTTTTCCTCTTGCAGGGTAAAACCTCAGTGCTCACCCTGGAGCTTGGAGCCCCTTAGGTATGGTTAAGTTCAGTGACCGCTGTTTTAAGGAAGACAAAAGCTCTTGTAAAGCCTTCTGGTTGTCAGGCATATTAAGCCGCTTCTGCCTCAGACCTTCCTAACAGAAGTTCCCTAGAACCTGGACTGGGGTCCCCAGTAGGGTGTGTGACCCCGCCTCCCTCCCCTCCTGCCCCCCAATCCCACCCCCTGTGCCACCACAGTACCTTCTGCCAGGCACTTGTACCAGGGGCAGTCTCAGCCTTGGCTGTCCTGGGGTTCTGTTTTTCCACTAATGTGCTCATATTTCATCTACTTGAGCATTTTGCTTTCCCAAGCCTCTTAATCCCTCATAATTGAAGATATTTTATGCTGATGAGCAGTGGTGTTAATCATGCCTCGGGGCCATGCCTACAGGGACATTTTATTTCATTCTTTCTTGGGACTTGGGCCAACCTGCACTTTTTCCAGCCTTGAAAGAGTAGACATTCTCCCTACCCCCTGAAAGAACGGGGTAGGAGCAGGAGTGCGGGGGGGAGAACTTCCCGTGACCAGCCTTTGAGACTTCGGATCCAAATGCTTAATTATTTTAAAGAAAAAGTTTAAGCCTGGTGCTGGTGGCTCATGCCTATAATCCTAGCTACTCCAGAAGCTGAGATCTGAGGATCTTGGTTCCAAGCCAGCCTGAACAAGAAAGTCTGTGAGACTCTTATCTCCAGCTAACCACCAGAAAACCAGAAATGGTGCTGTAGCTCAACGTGGTAGAGCACTAGCATTGAGCAAAAGAGCTCAAGGACAATGGCCCAGACCCCTGAATTCAAGCCCTGGCACTGACAAAAAAGAAGAGAGAGAGAGAGAGAATTTTAAAGTAATGGAGACACTTTACGCTCTTCCTTATCACCCAACTAGCTCAACACTTCATCCTGGATCCCTGAGAGGAATCAGGTAATAGAAGCTTCCATGCAAAGTCTCAAGAGCAAATGGACCCATCCTAATCACGTCCCAGATGTTCTCAAGGGGGAGATGGGAGGGCAGGGTGAGTGGGGAAGATTTCCAACCTGACTGGAATTCATAAGAAGTACAAATCAAGGCAGCCCCCCCCCACCCCCCTCTCTTATTAAGAACAGAGAACTTAAGACTGCTTGCAAAGCTTCTGTTCATCCTGCCCTCGGCAGGCTTTCCGGCCCGGCCCACGCTCCGCCACCCTAAACACTGTCCCCCTCAACTTCAAAGCAGAGATTTCGTGGAATTAAAAATGCATAAAGCCACAACCTTGTTTTCTTTCAATTTCAGTGCTCACAGAACTAGAAAGGGTTGATATGTGGGGAATAGCAGACAGGAGGGAGAAGAATTTATGACCCCAGAAATGTTGAGGCAAAGCAAAAGGAAGAAGCATTTAAGTCTTTCTATTAAAGTAACTCATATTAAAAAGTAATAGAAGCTGGGGGTGGCAGAGGCTTTATTTATTTCACCAGTGATGCCAACAATCAGCCATTTGTCATGGCTGGCGAACAGGAAATAACTGTCTACCCCAGGAGTGAGCCAGCGCTAGAAGCTGCCTGTCAATGAAAAGCCGATCAGAGTCTGGGATCACTAGGATGGATGATGTAGGCATTCGGCCTCACCCCCTGGGGCTGGCAGAGCAGATGGGACTTGTTTGTTCCTACATAGATTTTTCACTCTACCTTATTTTTCCTTGTATCCTCTCTAAGGGAGTGGGTTTGAGAGACAGGGTGTCTGAGAATTTGAGTGTTTACTGGCTTGGATGTATGGAGATGCATGGTCTCTTGGTATCTAGCTTGGGTTATTGGTCTCAACACCCATAATAGGGGATGAATGAGAGAGGAAGTGATGCATTTGGGTTTGGACCAGCTGAGTTTGAGATAACCGATGGGCTTCCAATAGAACAGCAATTGTACATAGAGCAAAGACAGATATTTGGGAGCCATCAAGGCCTAGGCCTTCCTTATCATTCAGTTATATGACAGTGGCGTCTTCATTCATTTCCCCACTTCCGGCCCTGCCCTCTGAATCACCAGATTCATCATGCCACTGACCTAGTTATGGCCCCTGACCACTTCCTATTGACTTCCAGTCCAAGTTCCCAATTAACTAGGACTTGGGAGACCTAGACGCCGCTACATAGCCAAGCCTAATCTTCCAACCAGCCCCCAAGTGTTTCCAGTTCACCAAATATGAAATACGCTCGCCTGTACTGTCTGTCTAGCAAACCTCTATTCATTCTTTAAAATTCCACTCAAATGCCACCTCATTAGCAGAGACTTCTGGCTCTCCAAGGCAGAGTCGTTGTTTCTGCCTCTATGCACCCATTGTTAGTTGTTTTTACATCTGATAGCACTTACCACACGGGTTGCATAATGCGTGCGAGCACATTCAGTTGGACAGTGGGTTCTTTGTAGGGAAAAGGTTTGCTCTTTACATCTCACTGTTTCTCCCAAAGTCAGCAGAGGGTCTTGCACATTAGTGTTGTTGACTGAATGGGCAGACCTTAACCAGTGTGTGGAGCCTTGACTCTATGGTTCTCCCCTCGTGATTTCTCTGGCAGAAATGGAGGAAGAAGAGAATTAGGGGGAAGAGACGTAAGAGGGGGAGGAAAAGGAGGAAGAGGAAGAAAAAGAAGAGGAGGAGAAGGAAGTGGAGGAGGAGGAGAAGGAGAATTAAGAAGAAGCAGCAAACTTTAAATGAGGATTTAAAAAAAAAGCAATTCCTAAGAATTCTAAGGGATAGGAGAAATTTCAGGGTTTGATTTTTTTCTCCTCTGTTACCTTCCTATATATAAGAAAAAGTCTAGTTTAGATCAGACCCAAGAGGCCCCACTTTTCTGCCAGAATTTTCAGCGATAACATGGAGACAATTTTCTCCAGAACTTAATTCACTAGAACCACAGATAGTCCCTTGAACTTCCATTTCAAGCAATTCAGAAGCACAATTGCTGTTTCCTATAGACACTCAGGATAGTGAACACAGGTGTGGAACTCCTGCAGGCCTGTGTCTTTCCGGATTCTCCCTGCGTTGAGAGGGGATTCTGTCTGCATGGAATGGGGAGAGGACAGACCAGCAGTCCTAAGTTTGCTCCTCTATAAACCTGGATGACCTGATTCCTCAAGTCACTAATTATTGTTTCTCATCTGTAAATAAAGGGTTTGGCCTAAGTAATCTCTAACACATATCTCAAATCTCAGTGTGTAAGGGTTCCAAGTTCTAGTAAAATAACAATAGTGATTTAAAAGATCATGGTTAACCCTCTCTTACTCCTGTCTACCCAGATCTGTTACTGTTTGTCTGGAAAAATAAATATTTCAAAATACACTGACAATAACTGGCAGAACCAGTACAAAGTTACTATAAAAAGAAAACCAAGTAGTTTGGGGACATGGCTCAAGTGGTAGACTGCCTGCCCAGCAAGCAGGAGGCCCTGAGTTCAAACTCCAATACTACCTAAATTAATTGGTTGATTCATTTAATTAATTGGTTGATTAAAATAAAAATTGGATTTTAAAATATTTCAAATGGGATTGAAGAAAGCAGTAATAAATACCTCAACTTGGATTAAACAGTCCTAAACACATATTTGCACAAGTGAAAACAATTCAGATTAGGAATTCAAAAGCAACACTCCCCACACACACACAACTATGTGTATGAATGCAGCATATGAAATCTACTAACTGCTATCTGAAAAGGGGGAGAAAGGAAGGGAGGAGCGGGAATGTGGTAGAAGAAGTAAGTTTGTCCAAGTGTACTTGGTATGCATGTGTGGAAATACTACAATGAAACCCTCTCATGTTACAATGTGTGTTAAACTCAAAAATAAACATAATAGTAGTGATAGAAAGACCCAGGAATCCACCTAAAGATGCGCTCATTGGCCAACTTGAGTAATTTGGCACTGAAAAAACAAAATTTTAAGTAAGGAAAACAAGAGCTGAGGTGACACTGCTCAAAAAGAAATGTACTGACTTATGTAAATGTAACCCCTCTGTATATCACCTTTACAATAACAATTTGAAATTTTTTAGTAAAAACTGCTTGGAGTGAGTACAAAAATAAACTGGGGAGCAAAACAGTCACCAGATGCTCATACTTATAATTTTACTATTTGGGAGGCTGAGAGCTGGAGGGTTGTGATTCAAAACCAGCAAGGGGAAAAAAAAAAAGTCTATGAGACTCCAACTTCAAAATAACTAACAAAATGCTGGACTAGAGGCATGGCTCAAATGGTAGAGCACCAGGAGAAACAGGCCGAGCAAGTGAGAGGCCCATGAGTTCAAACTCCAGGAAGGAAGGAAGGGAGGGATGGAGGGACGGAGGAAGGGAGGGAGGGAGGGAAGAGCGAGAAAGGTGTCTATGGTGGTAACAAATGTTCTATATCTTGATAGGGGAGTGAGTTACATGGGTGTAAACACTGGCCAAAACTCTTAAAATTGTATATTTGAGATCTGGACAGTGCATCGTATCTAAATTACACCTCAATTTTAAAGTAAGTTGATGATCATCATAAATCATAGCATGTTGAGCTTAAAATGTAATTTAAAAAAAATCCATAATGACTGCTAGAAAACAGAAGTGGGAGGAAGAGAAGCTCTATTCCCCAGAAGCATACCAGCTAGCGAGCATTTACAGGAGAAGGAAATCTCCATTTTCTTTCAGCCACCAGTGTAAATACTGATTCAGGGAAGGGTAATCGATAAGGCTAAAGCATGAAGGATTGAATCTTGGCAGTCAGGATATTCAAATAGGCTGAAAATACCACGGAGCAGGTAAGGGGAAAGGCGCTCTTTCCATGAAGGGCTCCAGCAGACATTAGGCTAGCATCTCTAGCAACGGGACACGCGGGCGGCTCGTGGCGCTCTGAGCAGCTCGCAGGCTCCTCTGTACCAGGCCTACCAAGAATGCGAACCCAAATCTAATCATGACAGATGACTTAGACAAAACCGAATCATCAGGCATTCTTCAAAGCAAGCGGTCTAGACTCTTCAAAAGGTCAGTGTCATAAAAAGACCAACAGAGGAAGGAAAACCATTGTGAATTAAACATGAAAATGACATAATAAGCTCAATGCAACTCCTGACCATGGACTGTATAATTTTTTAAAAGCCAACTAGGAAAACACTGTAAAGACAATCATGAAAATTTGAACAAGAGTTTGATATTAGATAAAAAAACTGTGCTGTCTTTGTTAAATGTCCTGAGTATGATAATTAATTCTATACAAAAGAATTTCAAAAAGAGAGAGAGAGAGAGAGAGAAAATATGGCCAAAAAAAATGTTCTCCGTCATCTGTGTGAAGAGGATATGAGTATTTATTGTACCGTTTCTCTAGAGATCAGTTCAGAAGCATTCAAAGTAAAATATTGGGGAAAATACTATATTTTAAAGAAAACTATTATTTTTATTTATTTAAAAAATTCTAGGTTTATGCAATTTTCCCTGTAGCATATGAATGCTGGGACCTATCATTTTTATTCTTTATTGACAGCACTGGGGCTTGAACTCACAGCCTTGCACTTTGGTTCAGCTTGCTTGCTCACAACTGATATTCTAGCATTTGAGCTATGCCACCAATTCAACATCTTGTATGACGAAGATTGACTGAGTCTAGACAGGAGCTAATCCAAGCAAAACACTGAAGTTGAGGGTGCTTGTAGTTTTGATACTTTTCTAACGTAAAGAGATATAATGCTTATCACGTAGATGCCCAGGACTTTGGACATCTAAAATTAATTTTGTTTTGCAGTAGAAAAGTTCAACGTATATCACATACGTTGTTTCCTAGATCATAAATATATGCAAGCTCCCTTAAATAATTCAGAGAAAAGACACTGGCTTCAAGACAAACTGACCACCTCAATCATCTTAATGGATAGGATTTCCTATGACAATATTTTACACCTAAACTGTGTCGTCACTAAGTAAGGGACAAAGGAAATTGTCATGCTAGTCAACAAACACTCAGAAAATACTGGAACCTAAGTGCTTTGTGATCAACTAGATGTATTTTACTTCATCCCATGTGGTTCTTCAGTATGATAATCCAGACAATTTATTGGGGTCAACATGATGGAAGCCACAAGATGGTCAACATAATAGGACAGCCATAGAGTAGTCAATACAGTCACGACTGGCCATGTTGTTGTTTTTTTAAGCTACATTATTTGCACACTAATACTGCACCAGCCAGACACAATGATTCATAGAAGGGGAATGTGAAATGACCACAAATTTCCTGAAATTCCACCTCATCATGAAATCTTTTGTATGAATGCATTAGAAGGGGGGGGGAAGCAAATTTAAATTCCTCTAATTCAGTCTTCCCTCCTCCTTGCCATGCCCAATGGGCACTATTAGCATTGTTTCTGCTGTTCTTAATAAATATCACTTATTGTTTGAAACATTCAGAATTTAAGAGCATGAAGCAAGCCTCCCAAGGATGCAGCCTGGGAAAGCAGAATGTTCTGGAAGTGGTTAGTACCACCTGCTAGCGGGACTGTAATGCAGGATTGTAGTGTAAGTTGGCTAAGTCATATTTACAAGAGCCACATGTGTTGCAGAATTATGGAAAGCAACTGGATGGCTGAAATTCCTAGGAAAGACATGTAAGTGTCAGGTCACCCATGATTCATTATGGAAGCCAGCCTCCAAGATGGCTCTGACGTCACTGCATACTCCCCCTCCTATGCCACTAGGCTGGGCTGTGCGTGTCATTAGATGATACAGGGCCTGGATGTCCTGTATCATTAAGAAGCTCTTGTAGGAGTGATGGTAAAATCACTTCCAAGGCTGGGTAATAAAAGGCACTGCTGTCTCTCGGTGGCTTTCTAGGTGGGAGGAACACCTGCCACGTCCTGAGAACACGCCAGCAGCCCTATGGAGATGTCCATGTGAGGAGAAACCAAGGGCTCTTCCATCCACCAGCACCAGCTTGCCAGCCATGGCAGTGACATCTTAGCAGTGGCTCCACCTTCCGATCCCAGCTAAGCCTTCCCAGGCCTGCAGACCAAGGTGACTGTCTGACTGAAGCCTCTTGAGGAACCCAAGGCCAGAAACACCACCCAAGCAGTTCTCCAACTCCCAACCCACAGAAACTGTGAGAGATTTTGAAGATGTGAATGGTTATTTTTAAGCTGCTAAGTGTTCGGGTATTTTACTACACAGCCATAGATAATGATCACTAGCCAAGACAGAAAAGCAAGTCTCCAAATGCATGATGTGCAAGTGTCGATGATGACTAAGCGAGCGCCATCTAGGAAGATCTTCATAAGAGATGCTAATTATAGACCTGTAAGACATGCTACAGACATATACAATCAACAGAATGTTAGATCTTCATAGAGAAAACAAGTTATAATCAGGCCACCTCTGGGCTGAAAGCTTTATCCCCCTTAAATCAGTTACCTATTGGTTGATACTCATAGGATCCCTGTGTAAGAAATAGAAATGACATCCTTGGTTGTTAGGAAGGAAAACCATAGATGCTATGACTGGGGCCAATCAAACTTGTTCTGGTCATGATTCTCCTCCTATCAGAGGGGAAAAATATGCTTTGGCCAAAGAGATCTTGTGTGTGAGGCCTCCTTGTTCAGATCTTAGTACTGGTCTCCCCACCCCACTATCAGCAGGGAAAATGGAGGCTGCAGAAGGAGGGGGGCGGTCGGCGACAGGTGAGCCTGTGCAGCCTCCAATCGAGTTTCATCCTTCCTGGGTGCATGAAACTATGCTCTCCTTTACTCCTTGTACCTGCTCTGTTTTATACAGATTTACTAATCTGTGTTTCGAGCGCGATAATTCCATCTGTGAGCACTTCTGTTCTGAAACCGTGAGGATAGTTTACCTAGTCGAGTACTCTGGGGCTGCCACCACACATGGCTAGGACCTTGGCAAAGTGTCTTCACTACTATGAGTCTCCGATTTCTCCCTTAAAAGAGGACAGATCTAATGTCACACACTCAGCAGACCTGCAGAACAAACAGGAGTTGTGAGAAGGGGAAGGCCCCGTGCTAGGCACAAGGGAGCACTTACTCAGAGATTGTTCCTTCTGTCTTTGTGTGCCTTCACCTGCCTCTGACCTCAGCTACACTGCCTACCCCAAAGGGTATCTTGATACCCGTGCGCAGTTCCTGTAGGAATTAAGTGAAGTCACAATGCTGAAAGGATCTAGCACAGGGCCTGGTAGATGGCCAACTCTTTCTGTCTTCCTTCCTCTGTCATCCTCACCCTCATTGGCATCATAACAGAATAGTTGCCTCCACGGTACACCTTCCAAAATGTGGGGAAGCCATCCTTCCATTCCTCACCCTACCTCCACTTCCAATTCGGTCCTGTCTCTCAGCCTCCCCAGCCTCCCATTCATCCGAAGGGCTAGAGCTTTATTCCTTAATGGAGAATTACAACTCATCCGGAGGAAAGAATCAAATGACTTAAATTCACCCTAAGACATAAATGACTAACAATAGATCTTGGCTCAGAGAGAAAATTTTTATAGGGAGAGGGAGGAGGGAGTAAGAAGACAGAGTTCAGAGGAAGGGCACTCATCAGACATGAGACTAGAAAGGTCCCCAGGAGAAAGGCTGGATGCAAGGTCATAACAAAGACACATGGAGCCGTGTGGGTCTACGAATCTTTTGGAAAAGGCTAGGACCAGAGTCCCTCCCTTAGGAGCCTCTCTCTCCCTCGGAGAGCCCCTCCCATGGGGAGCCAGCATGCTGAAGACAGGGAGCCCTCCGGATGACAGAGGGAGGGGGTTGTGGTAAGTGGGAAGGGTCCATTTCTGGAAGGATGACCTCATCCACCTCACCTAGGGGTTTCTTCTTGACTTCAAGACTGAGGAAGAGGCTTGTGGCATCTACAACTCACTATGGACCCCGAGACAGCCCGCAGCAGCCTGAAGATGAGGGAATCATGGTTCAAGGCCAGCGTCACGCTTCCAAGTTCATGAGCCTCCCTCTCAAGTGAGGGCTAAGCCCAGTGGTGTGTGCCTATCACCCCAAGTCACAGGGGAGCACAGTGGCTAGATGCAGTGGCACCTACTTGTCATCTCAGTGATAAAGGAAGGCACAAATAGGAAGATCACAGTCCAGGTCAGCCCAGGAAGAAGGCAAGGCCCTATCTCAGAAATAGTTCACATACATACACACACACACACAACCCAGGCAGAATGGCTCAAGCGGTAGAGTACGAGGCTCCGAGTTCACACCCCATACCCACCAATTAAAAGCAAAACACGAAAGTTCTCAAAAAAAAAAAAAAAAGCAGCAATGTGACTTTTCCAAAGCTGTAGTCATTTCGCAAGTGTACCATCCATTTTGTGTCATTCTAAGTCAACATTTGCTTTCCTACCTAATACTCCGTTTCCACACTTTTGTTCTCGTTTTTCTTACAGCACTCTCGAACCCCCAGAATTCGAGCGTTCCGAAAACATCAGACACCCCAGAAAGCCTGGGTCCACCTCCAAGGACTGCAGAGGGCTGGGTGCGGATTAAAGGAAGTGGTCACAGAAAGCCAGAAACAGATGCTCATTAAATCTGACGCCATGGTCCCTGCCTAGCACCTGTCTACACAGGTGACATGAACGAGAGGAGAAAGGCCACCCCCCAGGACCTCCCTCAGGCTGGGACCACGCTGTAGAGCTGGCTCAGCGCCTGGGCTCTTCAGCCAGGCCTAGCTCCAGTCAGACAGGACTAGATGATGTAGTGACTTTGTCTGCAGTGGATAAACATCCAATTCAGCTAGCTGGAGGCCCCCCGCCCCGTATTACTGTTGATACGAAGCAGACTCCCTTTCTCTAAATCACTGTTTATATTTTAGCCAAGTGTCCTACATAAATCTCAGATCCAACCACCAGACTCTGTGGCTGCTACAGAAATGACCAAAACCAACTCAAAAATAGCCAAATAAGGAGTTTATAGCAAGAGTTGAGGGTATCTCCATAGGAAAAGCTGCCCAGGAAGACGCAACCCCAGAAAACCCACCGGGAGGGCTCTCCAAAATTAGAGGCCAGGACAGGATTGGAAGCAGCTTCAAGGAAAATAAAGGTTCTTTAAAGAACCACAATCTCAACCAGGGCACCAGGGCTGTGAAATCGAGATTCTGTTCAAGTCAGGTTCAGAGGACATTTGAAAGTCTTGGTTCAATAGTTCTAGGAAATACCTACACTTGGTTCCAGTTCAAACTGGCCCCTCAATAGGGTGTACTTCTTTTTTTCTTTTCTTTCCTTTCTTTCTTTTTTTTTTTTCCAGGAGAAAATAGAACACCAATTTTGCAATAGCTCTGTGGTTCCATAAATTAATATTAAGGTTTAGTTCTGAGCTCAGCATAGTTGTGTGGTAAATTGTGGTTTGGGGGTTCGTGTTCTGGCTGAGATCCCTGATGTAAAGGCCTCAAAAAGCAGCCTGCGGAGCTGTGGCTTGAAGAGGCTGAGAAATCTTCTTCAAGCAGAAAGGCGCGCTAGCAGCTGAATCTTGACTCAGCAAAGGTTGGTACAGCCTGCTTCCCAGCTATAGCTTTGGGGTATGGGTCCCTATTTCTTGTCTGTGGTAGTCTTGCAGAGCCTGGGTCCGAGTAGCTGCTATTTTGAATAGTAATTAAAGAGGGTAATCTTTGGGGAAAGAAGGAGGGGAGGGAGTATCTTTATGTAGAGCTATTGCGGGCTTGATTGCAAATCCTAGAGTATGGCTGCTCCATGGGGACTTGTTTCTCTAGGCTCCACTCGGCACATGATTAACTGACTACTGCCATCTAGTGGATGTGGAGGCCTTCGATGCTGTGACTCCTCATCTAAAGAGAAGCCATAGGAAATTGGGACCATAGACCGTTAGGGAGTCCATAGGTAGAATTATGGATCAATTTCCCCGGAAAAGTCCTACGTGCAATTTCTCTTCTTTTGGATATAGATTAAAACAGAAAAAAAAGATGTTTAAAAATCCAGTGCCTGTGGGTCACGTGTTTCTGTGGCAGTTGAAACAAAGCTGCCATTTGGAGCTTCCATGCCAAGGCTGTGGATATGTCTTGGGGTTCTGTTCTCCGGTGTCCATGCAGGCTGCCGTGGTGCCCAGTGTGGACCTCGGAGAAGGGCACGATGATTGAGAGAAACCCTCAGGCAGGAAGCAGACACTGGCATCTGGGCAGCCAAGCTGGGGACTGTACCATCCTGGGCAGAAAGCCCCAGGGCTCCGCCCCCAGAGCCGTTCCAGTGGCGTGTAGGGTTGCTTGGAATGGGTGTTCCACAGACAGACCCCAGGCAGATGTTCAGGGCCAGAGCACATCAGACAACTGCAGGTGTGGAGTCCCCAAGGGGCTTATGGAGCCAATCCAAAAAGCCGAGAAAGGAAATACATCTTGGCAAATATGCATAAGGTAGATGGGAAAGTTGCTATAGTTGCTATGATGGGCCAAAACAGTTGGCCAACACCACATAAGGACCCAAATGAAATCTACCCCCACGCGTTTAAATGACACGTACCAACGTTTCTTCTTCAGTTGTCTTGACTTTGTTTTCTCATAAATTACAGCCTAACCTATTTCCCTACCCAAGGAGGCTATGAGGTTTTCATGCAGTGCTGGAACAAAGGACACACACACACACACACACACACACACACACACACACACACACTGACTTAGTTTCCTCATGCAGAGAATCAAGGAGTAGATTTAATTACCTCAGCAATCTTTGTATTTGCCAATTTGAAATTTTCACTTGTGAGGTCTTACTCCAGTTTGGGCTTCAGGACTGGGAAGAACTGAGCTCAGGATCTTCGATCATCACCTGGGGTGTCTCTTGCAGAACATTTGAGTCCAAAAACAGGACCTATTCACTTGACTACAACCTTAAGCAAGCATCAGGTGAGGTGTGACGACAACTTTGGGGGAGCAGACCAAACAATCGGACTGCCTACCTGAGCCCCAGCCTGCTCATCACCGGCCTCAGCAAGCCATTCGTTCACTCAGACAGGTCTTCCACCCCTAATAACAATACGATGGTAATCCATTCTCTATTTCCTTCTCAAGACGGTCGCGAGGCCGTCTCTGCATAAGCAGAGATAAGGAGTGCTTCTTTGAAAAGTTCAGTATGGAGCCAGGTGCCAGTGGCTTGTGTCTATACTCCTAACCACTCTTTTTTTTTTTTTTTTTTTTTTTGGCCAGTCCTAGGGCTTGGACTCAGGGCCTGAGCACTGTCCCTGGCTTCTTTTTGCTCAAGGCTAGCACTCTGCCACTTGAGCCACAGCGCCACTTCTGGCCATTTTCTGTATATGTGGTGCTGGGGAATCGAACCCAGGGCCTCATGTATATGAGGCAGGCACTCTTGCCACTAGGCCATATCCCCAGCCCTCCTAACCACTCTTGAGGCTGAGTTCTGAGGATTGTGAATCAAAGCCAGCCCGGGGCAGGAAAGTTCATGAGCCTCTGAACCTCCAATTAATTACCAAGAAAAACAAAGCCAGAAGTAGAGCTGTGGCTCAAGTGCTGGAGCACTCGCCTTGAGCAAAAGAAGCTCAAGGACAGTGCCCAGGCCCTAAGTTCAACCCCAAGACTGGCGTGCGCGTGCGTGTGCACGCACGCGCACACACACACACACCGTATTCAGTATGAGCCTGACACTATTGGCTCTGTTGGCTCACGCCTGTAATCCTAGCTATTCAGCAAACGGAGATCTGAGAATCTCATGTTTGCAGAGCCAGCCCGGGCAAATCATTAGAGAGACTCATCTCCACTTCACCAGCAAAAAGCCAGAAATGGAGACAAATCTCAAGGAATAGAACATGAGCAAAAATTAAAAAAAAAAAAAAAAAAAAAAAAAAAAAGCCCAGTGAGAGTAGAAAAAAAAAAGTTTATCATGGCTGAGTATGGTGATGCACTCCTCTAATACCAGCACTCAACAGGATGAGGCACCCAAGTCAAGACTAGGAAGGAGTTATTTCAGGCCAGCCTGGGCCACATAGCAAAATTAGTCGAAATAATAATAATAATGGAGTACTAAGTTCGCGAGAGAGAGAGAGAGAAGGAAGGAGGAAGGAGGGAGAGAGAGAGGAGAGAGAAAGAAGAAGAAAAGAAGAAAGGAAGGAAAGAAGGAAGGAATGAAGGGAGGGAGGGAGGGAGGGAGGGAGGGAGGAAGGAAGGAAGGAAGGAAGGAAGGAAGGAAGGAAGGAAGGAAGGAAGGAAGGAAGGAAGGAAGGAAGGAAGGAGAGAAAAAAAGAGAGAAAGCAAGAGAGGTAGATTCATTGTGAAATAAAATGTTTAGATTAGGTTAAATCTATTTAATATTAGAAATTTCTTCCTGGTGACACCCATCAAGCAGCCAGACAGTCCATGTCTGAAACATCACAGACGGCTCTGAGGGGAATGTGTAGGGAGCTAGGCCGTGTCTTCGGAAGTGTCCAGTCCTTGCAAGTGGATTGGCTGCCACTGGAGGTGGGAGATGGAGGCAGAAGCCAGCCTAGAAGCCCGTCCGGGGATGAAGAGAGCAGGACCCTATGTCCATGGAAGACCTAGTCCTCCTCCACTGTAAACCTCTCCATGAAAGAGCACTAGACAGAAAACAGCAAGACGTGATTCATAATTGTCAATAACATTTGTGTCGTTTGGATGCTCTAACTCTATTATGTTAATTGCTTTCCTCTCTACACTTTATTTTAAGGTGAACATTAATTGATTCCCAACTGTAATCACAATTATGGTGAGTTAGCCTGATTAATGGAAGATGTGATTAATAGGTAGAAGATACAACCGGCTTCTCCTTACCCTGGAAGAAATGATATATGTTATATATGTTATTATAGCCCCAAGAATCCAGAAGCTAATGCACAGCTATCCATCATCAAATTCCATTGTTCTCCCTCCCCGATGGCTGGACCCTGCTCTTATTTTGACTAGCCTGTTACTTCCTGTGTGACGGGACTCACCCTCCTATCCCTGACACCCAGTGCTCTGGAGAGAAAACAGACTTGCTATCCTATCGTCTCTCAGATCTGAATTCTGAATCGTGAGGCGGATGCAATTAAGATGGGTAAAGTGACAGATTTGCCCTTAGAAGCAGACCCAGAAAAGACATCAAAAGTAAGCAGAGGAAAAGACTGTTGATTGCCATGCCTCTGTGCCTATAGAGTACTTGATATCTGATAGGGAGAATGAATAAAGAAAGTTAACCTTCTCCTGGGATCAGCCTTTCCCAGGCCAGTTCTCTGGGCACCAATTACCCCACTGTGTTTCTGGACTTCCTTCTTCCCCCTATTCAGCCTTGCCCCTGACAGGACTCCCCTCCCTACATCTCTGTCCTTACACCTCGGCTCCACTGACCTGGATCCTGCTGTTAGTGCCTTGCTGGGAGGCAGGGGGGGCTCAGCAAGTGGACCACCTAGCATGACAGCCGAAGCTGAGAAATGGACTCTCCCCAGTGATCTTGTTACAAAAGCCTGGCCACCTCCTCCTTAGGACTCCTTCACCCTTTGTTCCTTCAAGCAGCCTCTCCCTCCTCTACTTCCCTCCCTCCTCACACAACAAGATAGGAACTCCACTATTTAGTCACCCATGGGTCCAGAGGCATCATCTGTATAGAAGAAGCGAAAGCCATTGGGGAGGACTAGAATGCAGGTCTTGGGGCTAGATACACATGGAGGCTGTCCTTGTCATATTAATTTATTTAAACTGGTCGACGGCCTCCCATGATTGTGGGCAACGAACATCTACAGCCCATGACATTACTGCCCTAAATTCATACTTTCATTTGACAGAGAGGGCCTTGTCTCTGTCATCTGTCTGGTGAAAATCTACTCATCCATCAGGACTCAACTTAAATGTAAGATCCTTCTAAGCAAAACACCTTCTGTCCAGGCAAAACGTACTTCCCTACTCAGGCTTGGGAGGCAACCATAGCTCCACACTTTATACCCTCACACAGTTCAGCAGTGTCACAGTCTTACAGTCCAGGGCCAGACAAATGTCTAGGCCTTGTAGACCTTGACTCAATTTGTATATCCCTCAAGAGAGCCCACTGAAGTCCAGCACTCATGCTTCAGACCTAGTCATGTGCCCTGACTTAGGTCTAAACACATCTACAGGAAAAAATGTCTTCCTTTCATACAAAAACCCTGCACTTAGCTGCCCACTTACAATGTCATTTCCATAAAGGTATGGATTATGCATTATCTTGCCTTTGTCTATCTGGTCTACCTGAGATTCTAAGTCCAGCTCCTGCCGTTGTATGGCTTTGGGCAAGTCACTTAACTGTTTTGAATCTCAGTTTCTTTATCCATAGATTGGAGGCAATCATCACGATCATGCTCATGTCTGTGTATCATTGGTAAGACAGAATGAGATGTAAGTATTTTACAGATGTTAAGCTGTGACTCAAATGTCACTAGCAAACTGGCTAAGCATGCCTTCCCTCTCCACACATAGCTGGAGGTTGTCATCATTCATTAGCATTGGGTTCATCTTTCAACTGCCATCAGTACCCATAGTACCCAGATGCCTTCTCATAGAAGATCAAGCCAGACATGGACTACCTACACGTGAGATTTGGCAACTGCTCCATCCAAACCAGGAGCCCACATCTTAACCTCATAAGCTAGTTTAGTTCCTGGATGGTCCATTGTGAGAATCTGTGGGTGCTGGGTCTTCCCTCAGCCTCAGGGCCTTGCTGATCTTAATTGGTTTGGTTTCAAAATAGCTTAGCCCTTCCAGGCAGAAGCTGGAGGCGAGGTCCTGGTGGACAGTTAATAGATCCACGTGGCACGTGTGTATGTAAATATTTAATCACCTCAGAAGAACTGAAACTCGGAATGATGGTCAGGTGCTGGGATGATTCTATTACAAGTCAGGATGAACGTGCTGAGCTGGTGTTTTGATTCTTTTTCAGGATCTCTAGGAATGGACTGATAGAAATATCTGGGTCATGCCTGTAAGTTCGCAGGCAAGGTGCTGTTTGAGGCTTCCATTTCTCATCAAGCACAATTGTTTTATCCTGTCCAATTTTGAGATAGTTCTCTCTGTCAGACTTAGTCAAAAGTTTTTGTCCTGGCATTTTCTGATAGGATGTACTTTTGTTGCATGCTGGCAGTGGTCAGAAACAGGAACATGATTCTGGCCTCCTGCACAAAAGGTGAAAGGGAACTGTAGAAATGAAGGCTCCATGTTGAATCTCAGTAGAAGTTCAGACTCGATCACTCAGATGACTTCTGAATCCTGGTAAAAAATAAATAAATAAATACGCTGGTGATCCTATTATTTACCACTACCTTCTTTTTGTTTTCAAATTTTTATTATCAAACTCATGTACAGAGAGGTTACAGTTTCATACATTAGGCATTGGATACATTACTTGTACTGTTTGTTACCTCGTCCCTCATACCCCCCTCCCTCCTCCCCCTTTCCCTTTCCCCCCATGAGGTGTTCAGTTCACTTAGACCAAACAGTTTTGCAAGTATTGCTTTTGTAGTTTTTTTTTTCTTTTTTTACCCTGTGTCTCTCAATTTTGGTATTCCCTTTCAATATCACAGTTGTAACTATTTTCAACGTCCATGTGTATCTGTAGCTTCTATTATTGATGATGTTCTTGTATCACCTTCCTGTGGTTGCACCTACACTATTTCTGTAATCTTATCTGAGTATATTGGAAACCATGTATACTGGTATTAGAACTACCACTACCTTCTTTAAAGAATATCCAACCCAAATTATCTTATTTCTTTTTGGCAAGTATGTAGAATTCAGTCAAATATTTGGCAATGACTCCCACAATGCTCTTGAAGCCTAACTAAAAATACAGATACTGTAAGGAGAGGATCGGATGAAGTCTTAGCTACTTATTGAAAAAAACACTGGCAAAGTCCCTCTATGCTTGAACCTCCAGCAGGAGAGGCCTTGGGACTCTGTCATTGACACCATCCCAACAGTTTTATTCATTATTATTTATTTCCATAAATTGAAAAAAATTCAAAAACAGGCTAATCAAGTTTGTGGGTACCATCCATTGGTGATAGCATATGGGTTAAATAAAATAACAAGCATACAACTAATGCGCAGAGTAGCTGTAACCCTAGCTATTCAGGGGGCTGAGATCTAAAAATCCTGTTTTGAAGCCAGCCTGGCTAGCAAAGAAAGTCCGTGAGACTCTCATTTCCAACAAACTACTAGAAAACTGGAAGCAGAGCTATGTAGAGCACTAGCCTTGAGCTAAGGCCCCATGAGCAGCAACAACAATAATATAGGTGAAATTTAACCATGTCACACCCCCCCCCCCAAATTAGGCCCTAAAATAGAGCGGACTATAGCACTCATCGGTCTTAACAAATGCTGAAGTAAAACCACTTAGGATTTGAAAGACTGGGAATTGAGGAACCCAAGCTCAACACAAACCAAAGTGTGCCACAGCTAGCCAGGAGCTCACAAACCCTGAGAGGCCACGTTCATAGGCAGCAGGTAGCAAGATCGAGCCAGAGACTCACTGGACACAGCGTAGCTTCAGGTACTCCATCAGCTCAGCAATGACTAAAGATGACTTGATTTTCTGGCTACTACAAAGGCATTCTCTCTCCTCTCTTCCCCCTCTCCTCTGTCTCCCCTCGACCTTCCCCTCTGGCTTTCCTTGCTAAAATTCTACCTTTAGGCATAGAAGGCACTGCTTTTTCTTTTTTGCTTCAGCAAAATAAGCACTTCATGCATTCAACAGATGCTTTCTTAGGCCGTCTCACATTAAGCGTGGTATTGGTGGAACTGTGATGCTTGCAAATTGCTGTGTTAAACACAGCCCACTCCAGGCAGGAAACAGAGACGGCAGCTGGGGGTTTTGGAGGGATCCAGCCCTGAGATTGTTCTGCAGAGAGAAGTACAAAGCAGATACTTGCTGAGTGGAAGGAAGTCTGTCTGACCTGGCTGAGGTCAAGTCCCAGTTCTGCTGTTTTGGCGGTGAGACCACAGCCAGGTGGAATGAACTCACCGAGCCTTTGTTTCTTATAAAATAGAGATAATGATCCCCATTGCACAGGGCTGTTTCACAGATTTAATGAAATGAAAAGGGCTGACGGACATAAAGTGCCCATCAAGGTACCGAGGACCTCGTAATAATAAACTTTAGTACCCATTTTCCTCCAAATCAAGTGCCAGCGAGATCATATTTGGATAAGTCTGGGCATCACATTTTAGGGCCAGCATTTACAAATTATAGTCTGTTCGGGTTTTTTTTTTTTTAAAGACCAAAACAAAGAGATGTTTAGGAAGCAGAAAAGGTGGAGTCGCTAAGGAAGACAACCTTAGGATTTTTTTCCCCTCTTTCTTTGAGTCCCAGAAGGCTCTATGGAGACTTTAAAAAGGGGTGTAATGTGAGGAGTTCCTTTCCAGCTCCCGCATGGGAGAATGTCCAGATGATTATGGCCTCCAGGAATAAAACAAGCTTACCTGTCAAGCGGGGATAGCCCATGTCCCTCCCTGGGATTTCTCAACCCAAGTCTGGGAAGTCTGGAGGAACACTGGCCAGGAACATTCATGTGATTCCTTATCTATTCAATACAGCGTCTGTTGTGTCCCTACTATGTGCCGTCGTCTACCTACTATGTGCCATCGTCTTGTTCTTGGATTAAAAGGGAAAGATATAACCTCTGGATCATAAAAACAAAACGCCCACAAAAGCAAGTGGTCCTGTGCATGGAACTCTGGGCCCCGTGGGGACGTGGAGGCGTGTGCACCGGGGAGGGAGCTGGGACTGATGGATGACCTCGAAATCTCTTTCTGCAAAGTGTTGGCTCATCGCACCCAAAGACTTTGCTTGGAATCAAACGTTGGCAATCCAGGCTCCTAGCGCTTTACTAGAAGACTCCTCTGATGCAATAATAATGATGCCCTAGGTCCGTAAAGCATTTTCCCTCTAATCAGCTGGAAGAATATCTTCCATTTTTATAACAGTAAGCCTCACATCCAGCCCATACACAAGACCACGTTTACATAGAGAAGGACACAAAGAAGACAGATGGGTCTCATGCAAACCACCCGTTCCATCCCAGTGGAGCTGGGAAGACCTAGGGAAGGCTCAATCTCATTTACTATGCTTGCTAATGGACAATGAGGCATCCAGCTTCCTCCTTCAGTGGATTTTTTTTTTTTGGTCCTGGAAAGTGTTCTTCTTTCCCTCTGCCTCCTCTCCTCCCCACCCCCCCAACCCCCTACTCCTTTATTGCAAGCACAGAATCTGGCAGATGAATGGCCTGGCTGATCTCCCAAGTTTCCCTCTGAAATGTAGAACCCGACATCCTTTACATTTAAAATTCCAAACACAGTCACTGCTGTGTCAGAAAAATATTAACTGTTTGAGCAGTGGACCTTGCCACCTGCCCAGGAGAATTATAAGCACAGACAGACAGGGGAAAGGCGCTCCTGCCTTTGCTCAGCTCTACGGCAAGATGCGTGGCTGAGTCTGGGTGGCAGTGCTAGGTTTCTTCTTTGTTTTTGTTGTTTTTCAAAAAGCAACAGAGGGATTCAGCAGCCTGGGCGAGGAGCATTAGCTCTATGGGAAAACAGCCTGCTCTAACAGACCAGTGCGTGCATGCTTTGGGCTTGTTTATTTGGCTTTCATTTGAGGTCGAAGTGATGAGAAGGGAGAAGGTCCCGAGGCCAGGGCTCTTGCAAAATGTTGGATCTGTTTGGGAGGCTGGCAGTCCTATTGTCATTTTTCATCCCTCTGAGTGACTCATGCTGAAAGCCTGACAAGGCTGCTGAGACAGCACCAGGCACCTGTTCCAACAGTTGTCCTTTCAGGCTCGACAGCCAGCTGTCGACAGCCAGTCCCTGCATGAGCAGGAGGCAGAGCGGGGAGAGGACAGGCCCGGGATGGGAGGCTGCGCAGAGTGGAACCGTAGACGGAGGATGGCCCAGCCCGGCTTCCAGGGGGGCACTGCCTAAGGTGTCCTGAGCTAGTGTCCCCTTGGCCAGGTGCTTTATTTCCAGAAACACCAGAGAGAAAAATATGAGAAAATCTCCAGGTTTCCATTCGTGAAAGACTGAGTTTGAAGAGAATTCCCTGAAAGAAATTTCGTGGACATGTCACTGGAAGATGGCCTACGTCTATACACGCTCCCATCCTTTGCTACCTCTCCTCCTCCCTTCCTTCCCTCCTCCCTCCTTCCCTCCCCCCTTCTCTCTAACTCTCTTTCTCTCACTGATCCCCTTATCTTGCTTTACTTTCCCCCATGGTACTTTAGCTATTTGGATTCATTTATTTCCATATTATGTCTCTTTCCACTGGAGAGAATATTGGCCCCAGAAGGGCAAAGACGGTTGGTCATTGCTGAGGCCCCAGTCCATAAAATGGGGTCAAGCACATAGCTAGTTCCACTAAAACAACTAACTATTCCTTCACTGTGTCCCACAGTCCTGTCACTGGAGATGTATTAACTTAGTTTCCAAAGACTTCAAAAGTTATTAAAATGCAAACATTCCTCCATGGGCCCTTTAAGCCTTAATTCTTAGCTAATACATTTTGAGGATGGGGGATTCTGCGATGACACAATGGAGCAGAGATCCTTCTGGAATCATGTTGGAGAGGGAAGCCTTCCAGAGGAGGAGGACCGGCACCAAGAGGTTTAGGAACTGGAAGGAGACGGGAAGTTGAGTCTGACGTGGGTCTTGTCTGGGCATCGCCGCTGAGTCTCTGGTCTCACGGATCCAACATGAAAAAATCCTATGTCCGCTTTGGTAGAAGGACCCTTTCCCCTCCTCTCTCCCTGTGGTTAGGACAGTGCCAGACCCCATCACCCACTGTCCTTAGCCAGCCTCCCCATCTATCCCTGTTGCCTGCCCCTCCCAGGCCTCCTTCCCAACAGACTGCTTTCTCCTTCTTGCCTATGTCAGCCATTAGGACTATCGATCAACATTTCCATTTTCCCTTTTATGATGTACGACGTGTGTCTGACTAGTTCTATTTCGTACCTTGTGAGCCGATGAGACAATGCGTCTTTTTTCCTCAACGGTAGTCTCCTTAGAATGATTTGCCTATGGATACTAAGAATCTACTATACTGTC
Organism: Perognathus longimembris pacificus; assembly: GCF_023159225.1. Taxonomy (NCBI): domain Eukaryota; kingdom Metazoa; phylum Chordata; class Mammalia; order Rodentia; family Heteromyidae; genus Perognathus; species Perognathus longimembris. Next base: position 113,298,074 of record NC_063163.1, on the reverse strand, counting down.
CTTATCTTTGTATCAGGAGACTAAGGAAATAGACAGGAGAGAGAAATGAGCTGAGATTGCTTCCAAGACATCAGAGTCTAAAACCCAAGTGCTAGGTGCTCAAGCCAGCCATGGATGGGCTGCCCCCTCCCACGTCTTCCTTTTTAATGGAGAAACCTTGCTCAGTTTTTCCAGTCTTGCCATGTAGAAACCCAAAAGATTAGACTGAATCACCCCCCCACACCCACCACCACCTCAAAAATCTTTTCTGTTCATGATGCATGATCCCCATGAAAGGCTGGTTGTGACTCTCATTTTCTCTCCCTACCTCATTCTGCATGTCTGCCATCATATTTGCCCCAGGAGGCTACTTTTTAATTATGGTTACTCAGCCATTGTTTGAACATAGAGCACCCACCCCATACAAGATATTGGCAGACGTACACGCCAGAGACTTCAATCAGTCTAGACTTAGGAAAGATCACCCACATTCAAACACAAAGAACGGGATAAGCCCTGAATGTGGTGTCAGAGGCCGTGCTTAGTTCAATCTCTGGCTGGAGCTTGCAAGCTGGGGAGCGTGCCATGGCCTACACAGGGCTTCATTCTGCAACAATGCATGCTGCCACTGGACAGGACACTGCTAGGAAGTGTGTTTTCAGTTATGGGAAGAATGGAGTTAAAAAAAAAATCCTAGCTGCTGTCATTTAACTCATCGTCTGACTTTAGGTGAGTTGGTTATTCCTCTGGGAGCTTCAGCTCATTAGGCTATAAAATGGGAATCATAATAATCTACCCCCCAACGTGGATGGGAAGATGAAGTTATGCCTGTGGAAATGCTTTATAAACTGTAAAGAGAGATGAAGATCATTATTATCTGTAGGCAACCCCAATTATCTACAGGTTAAAAAAAAGTTTAGCTATAGTGCTAAAAATAAATAAATAAATGAAGTTCCTAGATCTCAAAACCCAAATAAGCTGGCTTCTAGCAGTTCTGTGAATAGAATTCAGGAAGATTGTTATCCAAGCCCTTCTTCCCCTTCCTCTCCCACAAACCCTACTGGTTCCTACTCATCCATGGACAGGAACAGGAATGCATCAGTACATGGAATGTTCCCACATAACTAGGGCCCCTGGACCTCACAGACAGTCTTTCAGCAGAAGACACCCCCCCGTCCCAGCAAACAGAGCAAGCACTTGTTCAGATAATGGCCTGCACAGCTGTACAGCAGCAGATATTTCTCCAATTACAGTGGCATTAAGAAAAGTTATTGGAAAGGACTTTCTCCCACCACTGAGTAGTAAATGCTTTGCTAATTTGCCCGATGATCCATTTATGATGGCTGCTTGCTGATCCTCTTCCACAATCTACCTTTAATGGCCTGTCTGCTAGGACTGGCCAGTCTTCTCCAATGAACCAACTTATTTTATGATAGCTTATTATTGTATTTTGTTCGGGGAGTGCCTGTAAAAGAGAAAGTGGCCTGAAAAAACTCTCTCATCCTGGGCATAATTACTGCCAAAGCACTTAGAAAGAAAGAAAAACAAATAGTAATCTTTGCTAATTGAAACAGTAAAGTATGCGCCGTTCATAACTTATTGTGGGTAGAATTTTAAGAGGAAAAGAATCCTGCATACATGCATGCAAACCCACATGCTGTACACACTCAGACCCAAGATAGAGTGTTGTAGCTGGGCACTGGTGTCTCACACCTGTAATCTTAGCAAGTCAGGAGGCTGAGATCTGAGGATCGTGATTAGAAGCCAATCCAAGCAGGAAAATCTGTGAGATTCTTATCTCCAATAAACCAGCAAAAAAAAAAAAATGGAAGTAACTGTGGCTCAAGTGGTAGAGTGCCAGCCTTGAGCCAAAAAAAAAAAAAAAGCTAAGAGACAGTGCTCTGGCCCTACTCTACATTCAAGCCCCAGTAGCAACGTGTCTAGATGTACATGTGCAAGCACGCATATACACACACAAACACATGCACACACATGCACACAGAGTAGAGCATTGCCCAGAACCTATGAATTATACATATAGAGGACGCTCTCTGCTTTTGTGTTCACTCATCTATCTCCCATAACTCCTTATTTTATGTGTGTTTGAAGCCTGATGCACTGGTATTATTTTTCAGACTTTTTTTTTGCAGGATCTGTTCTATAATTAAATCCATTTCCTCAGGGGAAATTTACTTCACTTGTTTGAATTTCTTGAGTTCCTTTTACTGTACAAAATGTGAAAGGAAGGTTTTATTTGTACTTGGTCCTGTAATTATTCCACTCCTTTTTTCTCCCCTCTTTCTTTTCTCTTTCCCCTAGGTTCTTCCATCCTTCAGCTATAGGCATAAAACACAAACAAACCAAGCATTCTCAGAACTATTTTGTTCAATGTGGAGTGAATTTCAGGGAAGAGTTGTCATCCATAAGAGAAGCCAGCCAATGGTGGTGAGAAGGCAAATCACCGTGTAATTAATTTTTTTTTCTCCCTTGCAAAGATAAACTAACTGCTGGCTTCTGCTGGCTCTACTTCCCTTCTACCACTAAATCAGAAACACCATGTGCAAATCTAAAGCAGTCAGATGATGCTTCATGAAAAAATCTTCTGGCCAGTTTGGGATACATGAGCTTAAAAACCTGGGAATTAGATAGCAGGATACAGAAAAGCAGGAAAACAGAAGCCTGTGGTTTGCCTTGGTTCAAATCCCACTTTACATAAGAATATCCTATGGTAGAGCCAGCCCAATGAAGCCCATCTTTCTCATTGATGAGAACTAAGAGCTCTGGATGATGTAGAAAAGGCAACTCTCTTAGGGACTCAGAATCAACAAAAGCAGATGGGGAGGCTATATTGGCCACTGAGGCAGGGAGCCTTGTGGGGAAGAGACCCTGGGGTCACTTCTACTTTCCTTCGCTAGCATCCCATGTCCAGCAACACAATTTTTCATACGTGATGGTGAAATCAAGACATCCTCGGGTAAGAGGAAAACATGACTTGTCATCTTTATAACCAGCAGACCTGCCATTAAAGAAAAGTTACAAGAAATTCTGCAGGGGAAATGGCACCAATGGTAAACATCTGGAGAAACAGAAGACTGTGTTTCTCCTATTAATAGTACCTGTGTGTGCTTAGGAGAGTTTTCCGTTTGTGTGCAGGTGATAAACACTACTCTCACATAAACAGGGAGTCTGTAGAAGTTGATGGCTCTGAGGTTCCTTCGTTTTACTTAAGTTGGTAAGTCAAAGGTCAGAAAAATATGCAGCAATTCTTACAGCAACCATGGAAGACACTGAGTGAAATAGTTTTTTTTCAAAGTTAGTAGACAAAAGTAACACTCAAAACTCAAAAAGCAATTTAATAGGTAACAAATATATGGTTAAAACTCGTAGAACATGCAATTCAAGAATAAACTCTAATATAAACTAGTGACTTGGTTGATATGCCAAAGTAGGTTTATCAGAGGTAACAAATGTACCACTCTCAGGTGGGACCGTGGAGAAGATTGTATGGGAGTGAGAGGAGGGATTATAAGGAAAATCCTTTCTAAGTGAATGGAACACCTCATGGGGGGAAAGGGAAAGGGGGTGGGGGAAGGGGGGTATGAGGGACGAGGTAACAAACAGTACAAGTAATGTATCCAATGCCTAATGTATGAAACTGTAACCTCTCTGTACATCAGTTTGATAATAAAATTTTGAAAAAAAAATAAGGAAAATCCTTGGGCTGAGAACATGGCACAAGTGGCAGAGTGCTAACCTTGAGCAAAAAAGAAGCCAAGAAGGCAGGGACAGTGCTCATGCCCTGAGTTCAAGCCCCAGGACTGGCAGGAAAAAAAATTATCTGAAGAAAACCCTTGCACCTCCCCCATTCAATTTTGTTGTAAACCTAAAACTTTTTAAAAATGTCTATTTTTAAAGGAAAACACTAAGGATAAACATAAATAAGATAGCAATGCTATATCCAATCCTATGAAAATTATATTAACTACAATTAGCCTAAACCTACCAATTGAAAGACAACAATTATTGGATTCAATTTTCTGTTAAAATCTACCTTTACTGTGTCTGGCTGTAAGAGTTTGGAAAGTTACTTAATCTTTTGGATCCGTTGTTTATCAGTTACAGGGGAATAATAATATCTACCATTCATCGCTATTATACAGATAAATTAGGTGCTATAGTTAAGTGCCTAGTGTACAATAAGTGCCCAATAAATGATATCAACTGTCAACTAATGACCATTAACAGTGACCACTAATAGTTACTAAATCCATTTGCAATATTTCAGGGCCACTATTCATTTAGTCCTACATTCTTGTCATTGAGAAAAATACTAATGGAACGGTATAATCACGAACCAGTAAGCCTGTGTCTTCCTTCTATTAAAAGCATCATTTCTCTGTGTCACTCAGAAAATGACACAAAAGTGCTTTGTATGTTTAATCTTACATATCACTCCTATGTATAATGTTCTAGCAGTATGAATTGGTAAATTTTATAAGTTAAGGGCTAATTTATACATCGTCTGCCAACTCATTCATTTGAATAAACTCTTTATTTGAATTAACACTTATTTATTTGAATTAACTCTTTACTCTCTCTGCAATTATTTTAACACATCAGGATGTAGCGATCTCTTATACTTCCCATGAGTATGTTTGAATTTTACTACTGACTATCAAAGCAAGGACCCAGGCCCCTCAAAATCTACCCTTGTGGATTTATAGAGTTAAGGCGCCCATTAATGACCCCATATAACCCACCAGAGGTGCAGCACTGATTCATTCTTTTACAGTAAAGGTAGACTGCTGGGATTCCAGCCAGAGTGAAGACAGAGACATAGAGATGGAATGTATATATGAAGCCAAGAGAACACTGCCCTTGAGATTTGTCAAATTTCCTCAATGAAGCTGAGTGCTTCACTAGTCTATTTGGGAGGCTAAGAGCAGAAGGATGGCTCAAGGTCAGCCTGGGCAGAAAATAACCAGCAAAAGCAGACTAGAGGAGTGGCTTATATGGCAGAGTATCAGCATAGCAAGAATGAGGCTCAATATTGGCCCCTCCAAAAAAAAAATCCTTTGTGAGTATTGGTCCAGAGCTATAAATATAGAGTTTCCTCTCACCAAATACATATATTGAGAACTAAGTGTGTGTAAGGCACAGAACCAGGGGCCAAGAACAGAGAGATGAGTCTGAGAGCTGAATGCCACCCTCCAATGGGGAGAATCAGATGGAGGAAGAGGCGTGGTCAACAGATCATTTCAGTGGAGTGTGGTCATGGCTTTATTGATTCCCTCTGTTGTCCTTGAGACTCCAAGACAGGTTCCCCATAAACGCCACAAAATGTTGAATACCAGACGCGCAGGTAGGCCTCAAACACACAACCATCAAGTCACCAACACTCAGCCAGTTGGGCCAGGAGTCTTTATTTAGCTGTGCACAGTGTCTGTTCACCACCATTGGGATAGTGAAGAATAGCACTGGGCCTCAGTAGGGTTAGGTTTCTAAAAGCAAAAATCACATGTACCACACACAAATGGACACGTATCGCACGCAAGTGGTCAGGCAAGTTAGGCAAAGCAAGCAAGCAACTGACAGAAGCAAGACTTTTGCAGTTAGGCTAGCAGGACATTGACTTGTAACTCTGTTATCCTGTTTTTGAGATCAGCATCTAATCGCAAGCATACATTCCAGGAACTTTGTGTTATCCTCCAAGAGTTAGTAAGCTCCTCATTTCACAACTTAACTCTGCACTTTCTAAGCACCACAAGGATTGCTGATCTCGAAACCATTTGTTCTTCAGGGCTAGCAGGGACTTACTGCTGACTGCTCCAATTGGCCAGTTTTCCTTCCCTTCATTTGAGAGGGGGTCTCACAGGTGGCCAGGCTGCTTTCAGCTTACTTGGGCTGGCTCGGCCTCTTCAGATAGTACTAAAGGTGAATTTTCTTGCTCTGGATGTCTCACAACCTTCCCAGAGACCAGGTTGGAGCATTCCCACTCTTGGGAAGATGTTCGATGTTCTGTTTTCCTTCAGTCCACATCTCACACGCAGGGGGAGATCTGGGAGTTGATTTTTCTTCGTGGTGTTTGCAGTGTCGCTTACCATTTATGTAGCCTGTCATAGTATAATATTTGCTTAAGTATTAAAACCAAGCTCTTTTACTTAAAAACCAGTGGTTGCTGAGCTTTAATTGAAGCATATTTGCATACATTAATATCACCCAGCTTCCCTACACTTTTAACTGTATTTTTTTTTGCATTCAAAACATGACATTTCAATAACAATAGTTGTCAGTGCCTGGGCTCTTAGTTATGCCACAATTACAGGTCCTGTTAATTACAGTCCTAGCCGTTCCATTCCTCCAGCTCCACTGAAGGAGCCTGTGCGTAGCCATGGCTTCGAGTCCTTCCGTGTGTGCTACGTCTGCCTTACAAGAACAGATCCACTCTGCTGCAGGAGGGTGTCCGGATGTCCCGCCTCCTTCATCTCTGACCCTGATGGTGTTTGGGGCTTCAGACGTCAAAGGAGCTAATATTTATTGACCATTATTAACTGGCAGCTTCTAGCGAACATCTCAGTCGTTACTGATCTGGGGTGTTTAAAGCTGAAGAACGACACGAACTCTGATCCAGCCCAGAATCTCCTCTGAAGTGAAAGTAGTTGGGGATTAGGGGCGGTGCCTGTGAATGTTGAAGTTATAGGTGAAGGAATAACACAGAAGTTTCCACCTCTTGACTGTTGCAGAGGGCTATGAAATGGATAGCCACTGATGAGTGAAGATCAATATTGACCAAGATAAAGGGTCTTGTCACCTAGGAACCCCGGCTCCCGCTTCAGGGTTTAATTAGAGGCCCACACCCAAACAGGCAGTCACTCTTCCCCTTGTACCTGTTCTGTCAGTGCGCTAACTACATGTCATTATTTTCCTCCCTCAATTTTCAACCAGACCACGGGTTCCTAAAGAGGGAGAGGGTGTCATAATTTGTTTCTCTTCCCATTGTCTAACATGTATGGATGCCCAATAGAAGTTGTGTGTCTGTGTGTGTGTGTGTGTGTGTGTGTGTGTGAAAGAGAGAGAGAGAGAGAGAGAAAGTGGTGCTGTGGATCAGTTAGTAGAGTGCTAGCCTTGAGGTGAAGATCTCAGGGACAGAGCCCAGGCCCAGAGTTCAAGCCTCGTGACCAACCAAAAAAAAAAAAAAGGGAAGAGAGAGACAGAGAGAGTACAATAAGAAGATCTGAACTGGAGCCAACATCCAGGTAAGGTCCTGATTAGACCATAGGTCAGCACCAAAAGCCACACCACGTGTAATTGTGAGACATCTGCCTCTTTCCTCTGCTGGACTAAGCAGCCAGCCAGCCTAGATACCAGAACCATGTTCTCAGGCAAACATGACTCTGTTTTACCCCAGCAACCTTCCAGTCAGACCCTGAACTTGCCCTCTCCGTGACTCCTGTGGAAATGTTCTGAACGCTAGAAAACAAATGGCTTATGGTGTCCGAAAACTGCAGAGCGGGGAGTTTCTTCTAAACAGCCTGCGTGGCTACAGTGGGTTTGGGGGCCCTGTGGTGAGGCCAGGGGAGTGAAAAGCCTTTCTGAGCCTGACATTTCCAAATACAGAGGCCAGAACAATAAACATACGCTCGGCAGGCAGAGACAGCCTCACTGGAGTTTCTCATATTTCCCTCCAAACCCTTTCCTGCAAGCCGCAGCCCACAGACCATCTTGTTTGTCTACTGCAAGCCCTGGAGCTTCCCCTGAGCTCAGGGAGCCACGCATTGATGCCTGGACCTCACAACAAGGTGCTGCAAATATCTCTGCGGCACAGAGAACAGAGAATGAGCTGGGAGCCAGAAGACAGCATAAAACCAAATTGGAAGAAACTCTTAACGTGTCAGGTTGGTGGCAGGGCTCTGGAGGAAAGAACCTGGGTTTGAACTCACAGCCCTGAGCAAGGAGATTTGGCTCAATATCTTTTTTAACAGTCACTTTGAAGTCCTGTTTGCATGCAACCTTCCCCACCAGCTTTTCTGTCTCCCAGCAAATCAATTTACTTCAGCTAAAATATGTGGAGCACAGATGATGTGCCAAAGACCATGCTGGGTTCTAGAGATACAAAGATGGCTTAGACTCAGCCCTTTCTGTCTTTAGGAGTTTGCCATCTTCCTGGGGAAGCAGTTCCTATTTTCATGGAGTGGTAAGTGGTGGTTTTAGGGTCTACAAGGTACTAAAGGAGCCTGGGCATTCGGGTAGAGAGGCTTCCTGGGAGAGGAGACATCTGAACTGAGATCAGAAATAGGTAAAGCCCATCCAGATGAAGAGACATGAGAAGTGCTTTTCAACCAGCGGGCCCCTAGGTGCAGGTCAACATGTGAGACCCTGTAGTGAATAAGAGAAATGAGAGGTTTCACATCTCTAGGTGTATCACGCAAAATAGAACAAATCGATGTGGGGCTGATGCGCCCAAAAGGACTAAGTCCCGGGGATTCTGTAGGTCCCTTCAGGCCTCAGGGAGGAGCTTGGGATTTTTCCTCAAGAAAATGGGAAGTCTTTGAGCAGTCTGTGGGGAGAGACATGGGCACAAAGAGAACGACTTTGAAGAAAGGTCACTGTGGAGATAGAGTGAGTAGAAGATAGTCCAAGAAGAAAGATTCCAGGCAGGCAGCTATCTCTGCAAGCCAGGAAAGTACTCAGGAAGGAGCAAATGTATGCCGGCATGGACAAACAGGAGAGATATTGAGAATACAGGTTTGATCAAACTTGGCTAAGAAGCTTGAAGGGGGGGCACTAAGAACAACCTGGAGATTGCCAAATTGAAGAGCTCTGAGAGGAGAAGAGCTGCTGACTGAGATAATCACGGTGATTATTATTACTTTAATGGCATACTCTGTGCCAGATATCATTGTCAGTGCTTTTCATTGGATATTTCATTTAGCATTTACAGCAACCATGTGAGAATGGACTGCGTCGCCGCCATTCCCTGCTCTCCCTTGCTCGGCATGAAGCCGCGTCGCGGGACTCGCAAAGCTGCACAAGCCCATGCCTGTTTTCTCTCTATGTGTTTGCCCCCTCTCTGGGCGGGCACTTCCTCCTCTGAAAACCCACTCACTTAGCGTAATCTGTGGGGTTGCTGAACCCCAAAATTCCCGGCTGTGCGGTCCCACCTGTGCCCCACATTGGGCGCCAGATGTCGGGGTCTCTCTGGGACCCCTTCTCCCCACTTCTCCAGGGGAGATGCTTGAATTCTAAACTATGAAAGAAGACTCGGCTTTGTCCCTCTGCCAGCAGAAGGCAAAGCGTGTTCTAATGGATTGCGCTAAGTTGAGGAGAAATGCCGAGGCCCCCCTCCCCAGTCCCCTTACGTGTGGAACGGCAGCAGAGAGAGAGACATCGGGGAGGCGATTCGATGGTCCATGCGCCTCTGCCACGCAGAGGGCGGGCAGAAGAATTTATTACTATGACAAAGGTGGAAGGGGAAGGACTTGGGGTGACTGACTGATTGGCTGACTGGGCTGCCCATCAGGTGATGTCATGAAACTTCCTCTGTGGGTGGGGATTACAGCCCCCCAAGAGCTGGGTCTCTGTAGAAGTCCTCGCTATGATGGCACGCACGTGTTCGCCCCCCAGGGGCGGGGGCTTCTCTTCCTGTTACAGGTGGAAGGGGAGGGGACAGGCTAAAGCCAGCTGTGGCCTCTTAAAGGCACAGCTGTTCCCAACACCCCAAGGTCACACACAACTACCAAATGGTAGTCCTGGGCAGCTGGGCTGCAATGGCGTAGCTGAACTATGTTCACCATATTATGGGCCTCCCAGGAGACGCAGGTGGTACCATTCACTTGGTGTCTGGCACCAGTCATGGGAGTCTGTCTCAGTTCAAGTTCCCCCAACAAGTGGTTTATTTGGGAAGTGATTACAATGCACATTAAAAAGGGAGAGGAGAGCTGGGCAACAGTGGCTCACACCTGTAATCCTAACTACTTAGAAAGCTGAGATCTGAGGCTCACAGTTCAAAGCCAGCCAGGGCAGGAAAGTCTGTGAGACTCTCCAACAGAAATACTCAGAAAAAACCAGAAGTGGTGCCATGGCTCAAGTGGTAGAGCACTAACTTTGAGCACAAAGAGGCTCAGGGACAGTGCCCAGGACAAGAAAGAAAGAAAGAAAGAAAGAAAGAAAGAAAGAAAGAAAGAAAGAAAGAAAGAAAGAAAGAAAGAAAGAAAGAAAGAAAGAAAGAAAGAAAGAAAGAAAGAGAGAGAGAGAGAAAGGAAGGAAGGAAGGAAGGAAGGAAGAAAGAAAGAGAGGGAGGGAGGGAAAGAGGGAGAGAGAAGCAAGGAAGGAAGGAAGGAAGGAAGGAAAGAAGGAGAAGGAGAGAGAGAGGGAGAGAGGGAAGGGGAGAGGAGAGATGAGATGAGATGAGATGAGATGAGATGAGATGAGATGAGATGAGATGAGACAAGTTGGGGAGGGAGAGAGAGAATCCAAGGTTTATGGGCCATGACTGTAACCTGTAACACCTGGTCCTCAATCCTGCTGAGGAACTCCCAGAACTCCCAGATCCGTGTAGAAGAGGAGTCTCTCCTAAGGGTGAAGGAAGCCAAGATGGGATCCATGTCTGCTCATTGCATTTCGACCCAGTGGAAGTGGCGGACAGAGGACACTCTGGTGACCAGATAAAGTAGATGAGCAAGTGTCCCAGGCTGTCAGGAATGCAAAGCCCAGTCATTATCCTTGGAATGTGTCACCCTCTGTTCTGCGGGATGCTCCGCTACTTTCAAACATACAAGCAAGCCAGGACAGAGGGACCAGAAGTGGCCACACACACACCGGTTGTCTTCAGTGTTTAAGCAACAGTGTTTATGCAGCAACGTGGAACTTCTAGAGCTCAAGATGTTTAAGTTCTATTTTGCTGATGACTACTCATGGTTGGAAAAAGCAAAGGAGAAGAAGGCAGACAAAGAGTCCTTAGAGAGTCTTTGTTCCACAAGCAGGTATCAAGGGATTGTCATTCAATCGGTTTAGAAGTTCCTCTAAATATAAGGCTTGTGATCCATTTGCAGAGGGTGTGGTCTGGAGAAAGTGGGGTGGGGAGGGGTACCTAAATCCTCTGTGAATCACAGCCCCTATTTCCAGCAACAAAGTCTTCCCACCAAACCTCACCCTGAACACCACCACACAGACATCACTCTGTCCCGGTTTTGACCAGCTCCACTCTGAATGTCTGAATTCTCCAACTTCTAATTTCTCTAAAGCAGAACATGTTGGCATCTTGTAGTTCAAGATCCAGGAAATTACCTTGGTCAAGCCTCTTTCTTGAAGTTTGATGGAGAGACTGCAGTAGAATTCCATGTTATTTACAGACTTAAAGGTAATTAAGGCTGAGAAGGATAAAAGGACAAGATGAAATATACACATCAAAACTTGAACTCTGCTTTCAAAATCATACATAATTATCTTCTAAAGAAATTTAAAGATATTCAAGGTGGAGTCGTTAGATAGGGAGAAAAAAAAATCAGAAAGATGCCCCTTGGTGGAAAGGTGACTTGTAGCTACAGTGACAGGCATAAAATTTTCTCATCATGCTTTCAGGTAAACTATTTGCAAGGCTCCTCATTTCAGACACCAGAATCTGGTCTCTCCATCCTAAATCTTCAGAAGTTCCTAATGCACAGGTGAAAGGGAAAGATGAGTTGAGAATCACCCAGCTACCTCAATGGAGTGGGCTGCATTCAACATGAAGTTCAAGGGTGAATGAGCAGTGAAGTTCAGTGAGGTGTGTTAGTGCATTGGTTTACACACACACACACACACACACACACACACACAGTCACTCACACTACATTCTTCTCATCTCCCAGATGAATAAAATGAAAGGTCACCTATTGTCTGAGGAGTGACTAAAAGTTCGGAGGGAAATTAGGGACAAGAGAAGAGAACCCTAATACTGTAGGTGGATGAGAACTTTGGGAACGTAGGCTAAAGGGTCACTCTACCCAGCCCCTCTACTGGCCTCACCACCCCATTACCAGACAACTAGGTCTCTCTAAGTCAGTCATCACACGAAGCCTGCTTAACTTTCCACTGCCACCACTCAGGAGGCTAAAGCAAGTGGATTAGGAGTTCAAGATGCACCTTGGCTACATGGTAAGTTCCAGACAAGTCTGGGCTACACAGTGAGTCCTTAGCTCTGACTTTAGAGCAGAAATGTGCAGAACTAAATACCCAGCTCCCTTGAAGCTAGAAGGAACCATATGGATGACTTCAGGCTGCTGAGATGGGAGAAAAAGTACTGTGGACAATTTGCAAAGAAGATGCTCACAAAGAACTAATGTGGCTGAAGAATGAGCCCTTTGTCTTTCCCCGGGATGTGAAGGTCAATGAGTGGTTCTTAAGGTGCCATCTTGGGCCATAAGATGACCAAGAGTATAAAGGAAATGAGCTGGGGTTGACAAGGCAGAGAGATGGAGTTACTCTGAGGAGACTCCATGCCAGCTCTGGGATGTTTGGTCCTTACATGCAAGAATAAACTCTTGTGCACATTAGCTACTATTATTTGGAGCTTTATATTACACGCAGTGAAATTTTTATCTATCCAGTGCATAAGACTATAAAATCTCATTGGATTGTTGTCAAAACGAGACCAGATAATATATATCACAAACCTAGTACCTCTAGATTCAGAGAAAGTACTTAGCTAAAGGTAGCAATGGTTATTTTTAATCAAATGACTCTCCAACTCACGGGCAAAGAGAAAGATCTGTTCTCTGTGCAGGGGCTTGTCCCTTGTCCCTTTGACTCTGGTGGCTTGGTATCTCCAAAAGTCTGCCCTTCCCATAGCTCCTTTCTTTAGGGGCACACAGCCCTCAGCCCCCCACCGGCTTACCTTGGCCTGCTGATCAAATACTTCCTTTATTATCTTTACTGGTCATTCTGTCCTGAGTTTGTGTACAGGGTCTCATCCTGCCCCTTGCTTTTGGCACTCCCCTTCTTGACTCCCACCAACACGCTCCTTCCAAATCTTCTAGTATTTCCACACACCTGCTTTGCCTTTCTGTAGACTTAGTGCCATGTCCAGAACTTCATCTCCAACCCTCACCCTGTCCTCATACTTTAAATGGAGCTTTAGGCTCCAGGCTCAAACTCCTGCCTTTCAATGTCAGGTTGGGCCGTTTGTCCCTATAGGAAGGCTAGGAGATTGGGTCATCAAGACACAGTGGCTCTCTCTCCCTTTCCTCCACCCCTTCCTTCTCTCTCTTCTATTTCTCTTGGAGAAGCCAGCTTCTATGCTTAAAGGACACTCAAGCAGCCCATGTGGTAAGTCTTCCCAACAGGCAATAAGAAATCGAGGTCTTCCAGTAATGGCATAAGTCCCTTTCTATAGCATGGAAGTAATTTAAACACTGAGATTTTTTTCTGATACCAAACCCTAGTGTTGTTGTGGTTTGTTTGTTTTTTTTTCCACCATCCCCAAAGTAGATCTTCTGAGCCAGGTGCTGATAGCTCATACCTATAATCCTAGCTACTCAGGAGGCTGAGATCTGAGGATCGTGATTCAATGCTAAACCTGGCAGGAAAATCCATGAGACTCCTATCTCCAATTAACCACCAGAAAACTGGAAGTGGTGCTGTGGCTTAAAGTGGTAAGGCACTAGCCTTGAGTAGCCTTGAGCAAAAAGGCTCAGGGACAGCACTCAGGCCCTGAGTTCAAGATCTTCCAAGCCCCAATCAAACCCCAGCAAACTGTCATCCCCGCTGGCACCTGGAGGGTGTGTCCCTGCCCCAGGAAAGACTCTGAACCAGAGCCACTTGCCTTGCAGCTCTTGGGTTCCTGCAGGACACAATAAAATCTGTGTAATGTGGAGCCACTGTAATGTGGAGTCCAAAGTTACACCACAGATAACTCATGAGCTCCTTGAGGACCATTCCATGACATCGTTTACGATGGCTGGCACAGGGTTAGTCTCCTAATAGACATATGTCAGGTATTTGTCAGTCGATTGCTTTGGCTAGGAAGGACTGACCAGGGTCTGGGAGAGCTTAGGAAAGGCTAAAGATTGTACCTTTGGGATAGCAAAGAGAATTTTTAAAACATTGAACTAAGGGCACCATAATATGGTATGGTGTTGCTTTCTTACGGGTGTTATTTTAAAAGAAAAAAGAAAAAGAAGGAAATAGCACAAACTTGGTGACTCAAAACAACAGATTTACTTTCTTATACACTTCTGAAAGCCAGAAGTGGAAGCTCAGTTTTGCTGGCCAATAGCAAGGTACCAATAGAGATGGCGCTCCAGAGAAGAAACCATATATTTCTTGTATTCCTCTGCCATCTTCAATGCCAGGAGTTCAGCATCTTCAGGTCTCTTCTGCTGTCTTAATCTGACTCTTGAGGACCCTTGTGAGCACATCTGTATCATTGAGATAATTTAGGATAATGTCCTCGTCTCAAGATCTGTATCTTAACTAACAGCCAAGTCCCTTTTTGCTATGTAAGGTGAGGTAGCATCACGGTTCTTGGAATTGGGGTATACATATATTTGAGGGGCCCTTATTCAGTCTATTGTAGGCAAAATAAAAGCTCCGTATGTGGCATCAGACAGATTTGAATTAACAAATTCTGATCAACATTTTGTGATCCTGAACCTACCAGTACTTCAAACTAAGCCAAGGTTTTGTCCTCTCCATAATAAAGTCACTGAAGTTTATTAGAAGCAAATTGGCACTTAGTAGCTTCTAAATAAATGATATCTTCTCTCTTTTATTGAGTAGTTAGGTAGAAACAGATCTGGGCTAGAAAAGAAGGTTATAACTAGGGTATTTCATACCTATCACTTACAAGGCAGTTTTATGGCTATTAAATAACTTGGCTGTATGACTACCATCTCTGTTTTACCAAAGGAGGAAAACAGAGGCAAAAAGAGGTCAAGTTACTCCCCCCACCCCACACCCCGCCTAATCATTCTGCAAGTAAGTGTCAGATGTGAGTTTTCTAAGGCTAACGCCTTAACCTTTTCCTTTACACAACATGCCTTGGGGAAGGACTGAAGAAATGAAAACAGCTACAAAAATAAAAACCTAAATGCATGGAGAAAAGTATTCACAGCATGCAGTTACAAACAGATAAAAGCCGCTGCACAAAAAACTTCAAGAGAGACACACTGTATTCATAAAGTGTTTTGTTAAATGGTAGCTCCTTTGTACAATTACTTAAAGATAATTAAATAATATTGTTTTAGGAAAAGCTTTGAGAGGACAGAAGGAATTATGAGGAGATGGTGTTTCTCAGAGGAGGCCCTGGTGGGCTGTAGTATCCTCATATAATCCTTGCTAATTCTCTTCCTCTCACAAAGGTAGAGAGAAGTAAGTGGGAAAGTTATCTCTGACCTTCCTTTAAACAGTGTCAGATGTGTCTAATCACTTTGGTTTATTAATGAAACCATCTCAGGAAATTGAAAGCCAGTTGAGGAAGAGTCTAGAAGGGAATCACATGGGATACCCTACTGGAAGGGCCTGAACTTCCTCCTTGGTCACCTCCTGAAATGAAGCCAGACTAGACAGAGTGGGGGTGGGGTGAGGGGCAGGGGCTGTGTCTCACACTAGATTAATAGAGAAAAATCTGTCTGTTTCATGAATGATGAAGTCAGTAATAGAAACACATCACATAGTTCGTCCTTCTAATTTGCAGAGAATTTTAATCCACCTTGCCATGTTGGGCATCATAAAACCATGCTTCTTCATACAGCAGGACAAGGTGTTTCCTAGACCAGGATGTTACACATGAATGCCTGGCCCCCAGCAAATACGTCACAAGCCGTGCTATGGAGCTCTTAGAAAGAAACCTGCCTGTGCTCTAGCCAAGAATCAACTCCATAGCCTTGCCCTCAGCCAGCTCGTTGCTCTGGAGTTAGGTGAAGTTCCACCCATAAGGAGAAATGGAGGGACTGAGTTCCTGCTTGTTGTCATACCATTCTCAGATGGAACATTCCACAGGAAGCCTGGGAGGGGCGATCCTCTCCAGGTACCAGAGGATTTGGTGAGCTCCAGGTACACATGTGAAGAGGAACGGAGACCAGCATCGACCACTCCCCCCAAGACCACCCAGCAAAGGCCTGTGAAGTCTGAGATGTTTATCTCATGGTCTTATATTCTATTTCTGTTCTCTCTCTCTCCCTCCTTCTGCCTCCCTCCCTTTCTCTTTCTCTCCTCCTCTTTACTCTCTCTCACCTCTCTCCTTTCTCTCTCTGCTCCTCCTTCCCTTCCTCCTTCTTTCTCCTTCTCCTCCCTCCTCTTCTTACTCCTTCTTCTTCCTAGCTAGCTCTGTCTCTGGCTCCCTCTTCCTCTCCTTCTCCTCTTCCCTCTCCCCTGTCTTCTCCCCTCTTCTTGTGGCTCCATCTGTCTCAGGAGCTTCCTCGGGAATTGTCCACTGATTAAAGAGATGCACACAAACACTCCAGAGACTGCTTCCTGCCTGAAAGGGGCTCAGCTATAGAGACCCAATCCAAAACAGAGACACCCCCCCCCCCCAAGCTAGGCCAACTCTACTCTGCTCAGCAGGAGTCCACCCTTAGTGCCACAGGGCTCCAGGCCCCTAGAGAGTTTGGCCATCCCGATGGTAACTTGTCAGGTGTCCAAGGACCAGGCCCCACTTGTTCAGCACATGAGGGAGGCCTGGGAGAGAAAGAATGGGAAGAATGCTAAGGTACAGGCCGGTTAGGGCCTGAACCAAGGTGCAACCAAAGAGCAGAGGAAGGAGGGGCCGGTACCCCAATGGGAAGACTCTTCCCTCCAGGCCCAGTCACAAGGGTGCCCCAGGGACAGAGCACAGGAAGAAAATGTAGGGAGGAAGGACTCAGAGCCAGCCACATAGAGAGATTTTGTGTGCAATCAGCAAAAGAGGAGACACAGGCGCTTGACCTGGTTTGGAATTATTGCAAATCCATCAGCCTCTGTGCAAATTGAGACCATCATTCAGATGGCTCATATCATCACCCGCACCCTCATTTCCATTAAGCCCTGCACTTCATCTCCCTTGGGCCTAGCTCTGTCCAGCAGCTAATTGAAGGGGTCAAGATAGCACTACATTAATACACCACACTGGAAAGGTCAGTCCTCAGCCCAGAGGCCATTGGCAACCTTGATGGCTTCTTATCACCTCCTCCTCAGCTTGAGTAGAAAGAAGCTCATTGATAGGGCCTCATGGTGTGACCACCGGGCTAGGGGCCCCAACTTGGATCTCACTAGCTCCATGATCTTAAGCAAATTACATACACCGGAGGCCCATCTGTAAAACGGTCACTAGATACCAGTGGCTCAGTTCTGTAATCCTAGCTACTCTGGAAGCTGAGGAACAAGAGGATCACAATTTGAGGCCAGCCCTGACAGAAAAGTCCATAGGATTTCATCTCCATAGTGCTAAGCTGAACACAGTGACCTATACATATCTGTGGTCCCAGCAACTTAATAGAAGCCTGAAATAGGTATATCTCAGTTCAAGCATGTACCTGGGCAAGACTCAAGACCCTATCTCAAAAAGTAACCAGCAAAAAAGCAAGGCTGGAGGCATGGCTCAAGTTGTAGAGTACCCAGCTAGCAGATGTAGAAGTTCAAACACCAGTCCCATTTTAAAAAGACACCACTATTACTGTCACTTACTGGATATTGATTATATACAAAACATTGTGCTAAAAACATTCTATTTATGATCTCTTCCTTTCTCATCTTTCTACTTTACATAGATCGTTGTCTTCATTATTTTATAGATGAACAAACAAAAGCCCAGAGAAGTTCCTAGGTTAAGGATTCTCGTTTCTAAACTAGGATTCTAGTTCCTAATATCAATGTAACTGGTAATTAGTAGAGGTACAATTTGAGCTCAAGTTCGTATTTGGTCCCCAAATATTCTGGTAAGCAGTTGAAGCTCCCACCCCAGCCTCAAGAGCCTAAAACCAAGTAAGGAGGAAAGAAAACATGAAACCCCAAGAAACACTAGAATAACGAGGCAAAATTGCCAAGGAGCTATGACCCCGTGCTGTGCAGATGTCAACTCAGAGAGAGCAGTGTGGGCCGAATGAATCATTCTAGTGTTTCTTGAGTTTCCATGTTTTCTTTCCTCCCTTGATTCTCACAGGTGCACCAAGTGTCTATTTCAGTCTGTGAGAGGAGGTATGGAGGTTCAGGGACTAGAGGCCCGCTAACACACACACACACACACACACACACACACACACAACCACCACCACCACCACCAGCTCCAGGATGAAGCAATGTTAGGAGAGAGGATATGAGTAGATAGGACCAAGGCAGAGGTGGGTGGGGCACATGCCACGCCCACCGCTCTGAAGAGTCCTGGAAGTCACAGCTAGGTCATCGGAATGCGTGCCAGGCCATAGGCTCCCAGGCTGAGGAGCATGGGGAATGGCTGTGTTAAGCTCCACAACCAGCACTGGGCCTCGAACAGGTGCTGGACGCGGTGAGAATCTCCTCCTGGGAGTGGAGATTAGCACTCGGCACTGACCAGTGAAAGGCCGGGCTGGTGGAAGTGGGAGCTGTGTTTTCAGAGCTCTGATTCCCCTCCAGCACGGGCCGAGGATGGCAGGGGTGGGCAGAACAGCAGGTGTAACTGGCTGTTCCAGACTCTCAGCCTTGGTTGACCCCCCCAGAGGCCATGTGACCCATTGGCTCTGGAGTATGCTTCTGACGCCATGGCGGGAGAGCCCCACATTCCATCTGTCCACAGACAGAACCGTGCCCTGTGGGCCCAAAACAGCTGCTGTGTTCCCAGGATCCAGCAGGGCCTGAAAGCTGGGGGTGGGAAGCGCTCACAAGCCCCAGCCAAGCAGGGGGTGAAGACATCGTCCATTCCCGGGAGGGATCTGAAAGGCACATCACTTCCTCACAAGCGATCGGTGGTGAAACCTCTAGAAATCATTTGTTCAGCAGTTTATAATTTGCAAAGGTCTTGCACCCACATTATCCCATTTAGTCACCCCCATGGCCCCTCCAAGTGGATGAAACAGATCTCACTCAGCATTTTCTGGATGAGAAAAAAATGGTGATTGGAGAGGGCTGAGGGCTGCCCTAGGTTAAACAACTTGTGGCCATAGTACAGGGCTTCCAGTCAGAGCTTCTCTCTCCAGAGCCCTGTTTCTCTCCTAAACCACTGTTGCCTGCTCCAGTGGCTTTGGGGCTACACTAATCTTGCAGAGGAAATAGTTTCAACAGTTTCAGAATGGGGTGTTCTTCCTTTTTGAATTTTTTTTTTAACAGTACTGGGGCTTGAACTCAGAGCCTTACACTTGCTCAGCTAGGGCTCTGCCACTTAAATCATGCCTCCAGCCTTACTTTATGCTGGTTATTTTGGAGATGGATTCTTATACCCTGGACTGGCTTTAACCCATGATCCTCTAGATCTCATCATCTTGAGTAGCTATGATTATAGGCGTGAGTCTCGCTAGGATATTCTCTTATACGCCCCCCTCCCTCCCGACCCCGCCATAAAAAAGGGAAGAGATTCAGATTCATTCAATACATTGCATGGCTGGGTGTGGTATAAAGTAGTCTCCAGTAACATTCTTATGACTCATCTACTCATTGTACAATGTGACTGAAAGTCAGGCACTGTGACAGGCATGGGGACATAATGAGAAATTCAGATAACATAGATCCTGCCCTCACAGAATTCCAATTGCTAGTAAAGATTATTTCAAAAGTAAGCAATCCAACCTCCTCCCACCACACACACACACACACACACACACACACACACACACACACACACACACCAATCTTTAAGCCGGCACCTTTAGCTTATGCCTGCAATCCTAGCTACTCAGGACACTGAAATCTGAGGACTGAGGTTCAAAGCCAGTCTGGGCAGGAAAGTCCATGAGATTCTTATCTCCAGTAAACTACCAACAAAGCTGGAAGTGGAACTGTGCCTCAAGTGGTTGAGCACTAGCCTTGGGCAAAATAAGCTCAGAGACAGTGCCCAAATGCTGAGTTCAAACCCTAGGACTGGTGCACACATGTGCACACACACACATATCCATGCATGAACACACATGCACACATACACACAACAAAAAACAACTTTGCATTATGCTACATACAATGAGGGAAAGAACTGAAGGACTCAGGTGGATGGATGGTGGGTATAAAGAAGCATGTTGTTTAAATACCAGGTTAAAGAAGATATTTGCAGGGAGGCCTCAGGGAAAGGTGAGGAGAGACCACAGAGGCACACTCCTGATGATTGCCCGGAGCAGATGGCCACGCCCAGAGGTGAGAGAATCAATGGACTGGGTGTTTCCCTGAAGGCAGATTCACTGGGACAGAACGGGAATGCCGTAACTTAGATCAGCGCAGTACACAGCTGCCTTGTGTCTCAACCCATGGAAGGGCTTTCTGCAGGCAGGGAACATGACCTAAGATCTGTTTTCTAAGAGGTCATCTCTATGGATGCTTGGAACGGGAAGCCTCGTTAGGACATTTCGGTGCCTCTGTTGGCAGGTGATGGTGGAGGGCTGCAGAGGGCATTGGCTACAGAATCTGCTATGGGAAGTTGAATTGGCAGAGTCTGCTGTTGGATTGGATAGGATGGGGCCTGAGAGATGGGGAAGGACAATTTCTGGAATTCTAACGCAGGAGATGGGTGTTCGTGGTACTTAATAGTGCAGCAGACAAGGGGAGGGCAATTCTGAGTAAAGACATGGGCGAGAGGAGCTCTTTTCTTGGACATGACAGTGCTGGCTGGGAAATACAAATGTGAGAATGATTAGAACCCATATGCCATTTTAAAGTCATAGGAATAAGAATGTCTAGGAAAGGAGTGCAGGATGGAGAAAGATCTAGCCTTTAAGGGGCCTCGCTTTTAGAGGGAGGAGAGCCAGCAAAGGAAACCAGGGAAGGAAGGAGTGAGGGGTAGGCCAAGAAGTCACAGAATGTTCAGAGTTCCCTGTTTCAAAGAACAAGTATCACCACCAGTGTCGAATTCTGCTGAGAAATCAAGAGGAGAACGGCTGTGGCCAGAAAGCAACGGTTGAACTTGAGAAGAACAGTTCCCATACTCTGTGGGGAATGGGTTCAGTTGTAAATATGCGGTCGGAGACCCAAACAACTCCCCACCCACCAAGACAAACAGTGGCTAGATTACATGAGGTTAGAGGAAGGTTATTTTGCTGGATGTTTTCTGAATCAGGACACACGAGAGTGTGTGTGTGTGTGTGTGTGTGTGTGTGTGTGTGTGTGTGTGTGTGATTTGAAGGATTCAGTAGAGTGGGAAAACTTAGTACTGGGTTGAGATAGATTACAGCCAGAGAAATACAATCTTGGAGAATGTGAAACGAGATACAACCAGATATTAGGATGGCAATTGCCCTTTCAGCTGAATATAGCCAGTGGCTCACACCTGCAATCCTAGCTACTCAGGAAGCTGAGATTTGAGAATCAAGGTTTATAGCCAGTCTGAGCAGAAAAATCTGTGAGACTCTTTTTTTTTTTTTTTTGGCCAGTCCTGGGGCTTGAACTCAGGGCCTGAGCACTGTCCCTGGCTTCTTCTTGCTCAAGGCTAGCACTCTGCCACTTGAGCCACAGCGCCACTTGTGGCCATTTTCTGTATATGTGGTGCTGGGGAATCGAACCCAGGGCCTCATGTATACGAGGTAAGCACTCTTGCCACTAGGCCAAATCCCCAGCCCCTCTGTGAGACTCTTGTCTCCAGTGAAGCATCAAAAAATTTTAAAAGCCAGTAGTAGAACTGTGGCTCAAAGTGGTAGAAGACTAGCCTTGAGCACAAAAGCTGAGGGGCAGTGAATTCAAGCCCCAGGATCTCTCTCTCTCTCTCTCTCTCTCTCTCACACACACACACACACACACACACACACACACACACACACGAGTCATCCTTTTATATGGAGGAGACACTCTCCCATTATAGAAGGAAAAGAGGAAACTGTTGCTGATACCAAGGGATTGGTGGGTTCGCGGGGGAGTTGGCACCCAATCATTTCTATTTCTTCTAAAGAGATTGGGGTCATCAACTGTGAATGAGTGTTTAAAGAGGGAGGAGAAGGTGTGAAATGATTACTTGGGAAATGAAGAGTAAGTACACTTAGAGAGGCAGCATAGAATAGCCAGGCAGGGATGTGTGGCCAGTTGTAATGTATGGTCATCATGGATTCGTAAAGAACTGTTTCTCCTGTGACTTCCTATCCTTAATATTCAGCTGCTCAGAAGCAGACACAGGAGAAAAGTGGCATTGAGAAATCTATCTGCAAGTCTAACTGTGAGCCAAGGTCAGAGGACAGAGAAGAGGCAAAGGAGCTGATGGTGCTTGTGAAGGGATCTTAATGACCAATGGAGGATTTCAGGTTGGACAAAGCAGGAAGGAAGGCTGACAGAAAGTGGAAAGAGATGAAAGTCAGATGAGTCATTTCATCACTATAACAAAATGCTCAAGGCAGTGGCTGGGAATATGGCCTAGTGGCAAGAGTGCTCGCCTTCTCTACATGAAGCCCCAGGTTCGATTCCCCAGCACCACATATATAGAAAATAGCCAGAAGTGGCGCTGTGGCTCAAGTGGCAGAGTGCTAGCCTTGAGCAAGAAGAAGCCAGGGACAGTGCTCAGGCCCTGAGTCCAAGGCCCAGGACTGGCAAAAAAAGAAATGCTCAAGGCAGGCTACTTTATAAAGAAAGTAGGTTATGTATTTCATAGCTCCGGAAGCTCCCCAAGCAGTATGGCATAGATTGGAACTTCCTGTTAACAGTGTGTATATCCAGCAAATGGATAACAAAAGGGTTTTGTTTTTCCTTTGTTGTGGTTCTTATTTTCTTTTCTTTTTTGTGTGGTCTGTTCATGTATCTGTCTTTGGGAAGGTAATCGGAGGTACAGAAATGGAGGGACAAGAGGTGAACAAATGCAACAGTGGTACTCATTAGAAACTGTGCTGAAAACGAACTATACAACTTGAAGGTGGGGACAGGAGGGAAAAATTGGGAGAGAGGGAGGGAAGGGGTGACATTGTCCAAAAAGAAATGTACTTGTGACCTGACTTATGTAACTAACCCCGCTGTAAATCGCCTTAATAATGACAATAAAAATAAATAAAATTTGGAAAACAATGTGCATAAACCTCTATGTCTGTGAAGATCTTCCTCTCTCTTCTTATAAAGCCACTAGGGGTTCAATTATGGGGATCTGTACCCTGATGAACTCATCTAATCTATCAAACATCATGATAAGACGAAGTTTCCACGCACTTAGTACCACTAACGTAAAACTAAACACTTGCCTGAGCTCAGTGGGACAATCATATCAAAACACTGTAACAGAGGATCTCCATGAAGCCGAAGGCCCACGACAGAGGAGGGGCTTGAGCAATAAAGGTAGAGCAATGTGTGGGCTGGGAATGGTGTCATTTCTAGGCCTAGAAAGATGGTCACAGAAAGGAGAAGAGATGTAGAAAAACAGAAAACGTGGCTGGGTGCAAGAAGGTCAAGAGCGGAGAGGCCATGGCGCCGAATGCGTTTGTGCTTTGTTAAGGCAAATGGTGATGGATACAAATACAAACCTTGACCCAGACCCACCTTTTTTTTTTTTCCTTTTGGTGATACAGTGTTAGAGTTTGAACTCGGGGTTTCATACTTGGGTGCTCTACCACTCAAGTTTTTCACTGGTTATTTTTGAGATGGACTCTCACCAACTTTTTCTTCCTAGTCTTGTCCTATACCATGATCTTCCCACAGTTAGTCTAGCCCACTCAAGCGGCTAGGGTTACAAGCATGAGCCACTAGTGCCCAGCAGACCCATGGTAACACTTCACTTGAGGTAGGGAGCCCACAGGTTGTCCCTTCGAGTGTGTCTCAAGCTTGCACTTTGTGGCCACACAGCCACCAGTTAAGGGGCTCCCTCAAGAACATCATGAAATAAGGACATACTATGCACAATATAGCTCCAGATACATTTCTTTGCCATATCAGATACTATCTTAAACCAGGTTCTAGCTTAGGTAAATGGCGTAGCTTGTATCAAAGGCTCAGGAGGGTAAAATTTTAAATGCCGTAAGTTGTATCCATGAACATCATGTTTTCTGAACAATAGGAAAAGCACCCATCCCCTGTAGCTTAGTTTTTGTTTAAGGTTAGAATATCAGTCGTGGATCTCCTGGGCTTTTGAGAGCAAGGGGAGAGACTAGTGACTTAGGACAGGAGAAGGCTGTGTAAACCCAACCCCAAGAAAAGAAAATACAGCTCCTTCCTCTCCGTGCTCCAACAAGGCAGCCCGAGGAGGGGCCTGAGAAACAAGATGGCAGCCTTGCTTATGTTTCTGTGTGGAACACAAGAGGACCTAAGTACCTAGCATTTGCTTGCTGATTTAATTACTCAGCATCTTTCTATTGAATAGGTGCCAGTGGCTCATGTCTGTAATCCTAACTACTCAGGAAGCTGAGATCTGAGGATTGCAGTTCAAAGCCAACCTGGGCAGGAAAGCCTATGAGACTCTTATCTCCGATGAACCACAAGGAAAAAGCTAGAAGTGGAGCTGTAGCTCAAGTAGTAGAGCACTAGCCTTGAGCACAAAAGCTCAAAGACAGTGCCTAGGCCCTGAGTTCAAACCCTATGAACACCACCAAAAGAAAAATAAAATCTCCTTACAGTGAGAAATATAAGACTGTTGCATCCCCCTACAGAGACCAACTTGGTAGCTGCTGGAAAACCACGTAAGTAAACTACATTCAATCATTTCCAGCCCATTTCTATTCTCCATGGTCCACTCAAATGGCTTATCTGTGTCAAACACCCTGTAACGCAAAGCAATTATAAAAGCAAAGACATCTATTTATTATGATCAAACACATGCAAAAGAAAGACAGAGAAAGCAGTGTCCCCAGCCTTTGTTATCTCTTCTGAGCCCAGGGTGAATAAAGAGTCTCGCAGACCTTGGCTTACGACACCCCTGGTACAAGAAGCTGAGCAGAGCCAAATGAGAAAGTACTTGATTCAGAGAGAGTCCTTGTGCTGCAAGGATGAGGGTAACAGCATAAACTGAGCAAACCAAAGTTATGGCCAAAGCCAAGGGCCCGTTTCCAAGTCCCTTCCTCAAATACTATGATCTGACTTTTAGGGATGGTGGATAAACTACAGCGGTCCTCTCCTGGGTTATATGGACCACACACATTTGTTGTGAGCTCCTTCCTTGTGCCTTAAATGCCATTGTTTTAACTAGGCAACCAAGAGAGCATCATTCGACTTCTGTCTGTTTCTAAAGGAAGGAAATATCTAGAGAAAAGATCTCCTTGCCCAAAATGAACAGGAGTGGAACTTATTCACTTATTCAAGTGGAACTTATTCATGTTTCTCTTGTGCAAGAAGAAAGGCGTGACAGCCTGAAAGCTAGCTTCCCAGCAATAAGAATGAACATCATCTGTGCAACCTCTACGTCAGAGACTCAGGAAAACAGCATTCAGGATGGTGAAAAGACAAGGTCTTCCTCCACAATGTCTGAGAGAAGACATTTCCACTTGATGATTTAAAGCGAGTAAATGTTCCTTAGGGAAACCAACGGAGTTGTATGTCTACACTGGATGCAAAGGGTAGAGATCCAGCAAAAACTTAGAAGGTGATAAGAATTGGGGTAAATTGAAAAGGGGGTCTTTTTTCATGTTTTTGGTCTGGAAAAACAACTAGAAAGAAACAACGGTGGAGGCATGATTCCACAGTACAGTGCTTGACTTAGCAAATACAAGGCCCTGAGTTTAAATCCTATACCACAAAAAAAAACAGAAATAATAATTCTATTAATTTAGAAATTGATTCATTGTGTATGTTAAATGGCAATGGACCACAAAATATAATTCACGAACATTAGTATATTTCTAAAATGTTTGTACATAGGTCTAGAACGAGATGAGCACTAAGGCATTAAGAGAAGGGTGAGACTGTGAATGTTTAATAATTTCTGTTTCTTGTTTCATCCACATTTCTAATGTTGTCCATTGTGTGTTACTTTTCTGTAATAAGGAAATTTTTTTTAGCTTTTGTAAAAATATTACTATCTTTCAGTAGTTGTACAAAGAAGTGCCATTTAACAAAGCAGTTTTATATATCTTGATCAATGTCACATCGTTTTTCCTTCACTTTTTAAAAAATACAGGTTTGGGGATGTAGTTCAGTGAGAAAGTCCTTGCTTAGCATGTCCAGGCCCTTGCGTCACAAAACGTAACAGCAAACAACAACAAATACTAAGGCAAGTCTTCCTCCAGCTCCTTCCCTTTTCCCCTCCTGAAAAGCAATATCCTTGGCTAAGGTTTCAGTACGTCTATACGTGCACAAGCTTAAGTGAAGAAGAAAAAAAAAATAAAACCCACAACTCTTCTTATTTTTCAAAACTGACTTAAATTACACTTTAACCCAAGAAGTCAGGAGAAGCTGGCTGCTGCGGAATGAAATACATCTCCGATGACTTTGTAACCGCCTCTGACAAGCAGGGTTGGTACCAGGGTGAAGTGAAGAAGGCACTCGCCTCGAGCACAAAATTTAAGAGGGTATGAAATGCTCAGTAATCAAGATAAAGAATATGTGAAAATCAGCAATATTTCAAACTACAAAATTAGCACAAGTAATTCATGAAGAATGAAATAAAGACAGCATGGGTATTAATGTGGTGTGGGTTGTTGTTTTTTTCCCTCCCTTTTGCCTCAGGCTCTAAAATGGCTCCATATGTTACTGTTATTGTCAGTGACAAGAAAACAAGAGATGGGAGGAGAGAAAGTGAGGAGTAAAGAAAGGGCTAGGGGAAGGGATGGGACCTGCACTGACTCCTGTCTCTGTCAGGCACTTCCCAAACACAACTGTTAGGAAAGTGGAACCTTTCTGCCCGCCTCAAGAAGTGTCCCTCTTGAGGAAGGACATTTTCAGGGTTACACTCTGACCGGTGTTGCCCCATCCTTTACTCCTCCTCTGGGAGATGATCCCAGCCTGAGAGGGGAGTTGTGGAGGAATGAGGCCACCAGGACCAAGAGTTCACGGGAATCACAAGTCTCTGGTGCAGCAAGCAGAGCTGGGGACCACAGAGGAGGTAACAGTAACAAGGTCTGGGACTCCAAGGACAGGTGATGCATTCGCCGTGACTTCCTGGGTCCGGGCCCTCACCTGCGTTGCCAGGTGAGACTTGCAGACATCCCAGAGTTGCCTGAAGAAAAATGCTGCACACCTATCTAAGATTCACCAGGATGAGTCCAAGGAGGAAGGCAACTCATGGAACACCCAAGTGCGATTGAATCTATCAATACCATCTCTTAAAAATAATCCCTTCTTAGTGTTCCCAGGAAGGTGTGCTTCCCAACACCTGGAGCAGGTTTCCAAAAGTCAGGCTGACATCTACAGAATACCATGCGCCAGATGTTGTGTGGACACACACGATAATCCTCATGGAAACACCAAGAAATAGAAACTGTTATTACTCTGACTGGAGAGGATCAATCCCTCCATCAGGGCTTGCTTCATCCTCCACTAGCAGAGCTGAGGTTTGAACCTCAGCAGCCTAACACCTAAGTCTATGATGTGAAGCAATCATGTCGGGTTCTGGCCTTAGGAAGTGTTTGCAAATAGGCTTGATTTCCTTCCTTCCTTCCTTCCTTCCTTCCTTCCTTCCTTCCTTCCTTCCTTCCTTCCTTCCTCACCTCCTCCTCCTCTTCTTTTCTTCCCCTCCCTCCCTCCCCCTGCCTTCCTCTCCCCTCCCTCCCTTTCCTTCTTCCCTCCCTCCCTCCTTCCTTCCTTCCTTCCTCTCTCTCCTCCTTCACCACCACCACCACCACCATCTCCTCCTCCTCCTCCTCCTCCTCCTCCTCCTCCTCCTCCGCTGCTGCTTCTGCTTCCTTCCTTACTTGCTTCTTTCTTCTTCAGTCCAGTCCAAACCAAAGCTAGACACCTCTCTGCAGTATGCAGTTGAGGCTCACAGAGTGAGCGCCTCTTCCTGGGTTGCATAGCACAGCCCATCAACCTTGATGTTGGTTGTAGGGCTCAGCAGAGTCACTGACTTCTGGACACAGAGGACTCTGGCCTTGAAGAATGCCTGGGATGGTGGCTATGGGAAACTGACTCTCTCTCTCTCTCTCTCTCTCTCTCTCTCTCTCTCTCTCTCTCTCTCTCTCTCTCTCTCTGTATGGTGCAGAGTCCCGAGGTCCTGGGGGAGGAGGAAAAGCAGAAATCATGGAGGAGGAAAGAGATGGAGAGCGGAGCTGTGCTAGTCAGCTCCCCATCACCAAAACAAGGACTTGAAAGAGTCCTCACATTAAACACCGGAAGGCCTACTTGAGCTCAGTGGGACCGACTCCTGTCCAGGACACATTGTCTCTAGGGGTTTAGTGGGACAGAGGTCTGAGGGAACTTTTATGGCTTCATAGTTTGTGTTCTGAATGAAACATTTCCGGGGTTCAGCTCTGCACCGGAGGAGCGACTTTCAGCAGGACTCACCTCAATATTTAAGGTGCAGATCATGGGCGGCAGCTGTGTTTGTACTGTGCAAAGAACAGCTCCTTGTAATTCGGTTCTTTTTGAACAGTTGCTAATAATTTTGCACTCAATTTCCATTTAAATGGAAACATTAACCCCTAGGGCCTTCGGAGGAGCCTAGAAGGGGCTCATAAGTACAACTCTTATCTCCATGCCTCAGAGTGTCCCGGGAGTAAATCCAAATATACTTCTATATCCCTCTTCTCCCTGGCAGAGGAGGGACTCAATCCTGTTTCCCAAGATCCTTGCTCTCCTCCGGGAATCAAGCCTCGTTTATCCATCCATTCCACTGCCAGGAAGTTCTTCCTCAAGTCTAACCTACAGTCTTCTAGTGGAATATGAATCTTCTTTTCTTTCCCTTGTGGGTAAGGCAATAGGAATCTGCCTTCTGAGTTGACAGCCAAGCCCCTGGCAAAAGGCCAAGGACTCCAGGAGGACAAAGCCCAGTGGTCATCCAAAACTCCATTTGGCAGGCAACAACGAGGAGAAGCCACAGAATGTGGTCTAGTGGCAAGAGTGCTTGCCTCGTGTACACAAAGCCCTGGGTTCGAATCCTCAGCATCACATATATAGAAAAGGTTGGAAGTGGCACTGTGGCTCAAGTGGTAGAGTGCTAGCCTTGAGCAAAAAGGAAGCCAGGGACAGTGCTCAGGCCCAGAGTTCAAGCCCCAGGACTGGCAAAAAATAAAAAAGAAAGAAAACCCTCTTCTTCTTCTTCTTCTTCTTCTTCTTCTTCTTCTTCTTCTTCTTCTTCTTCTTCTTCTTCTTCTTCTTCTTCTTCTTCCTCCTCCTCCTCCTCTTCCTCCTCCTCCTCCTCTTCCTCCTCCTCCGCTTCCTCCTCCTCCTCTTCCTCCCCCTCTTCCTTCTCCTCCTCCTATTCCTTCTCTTCTTCATCCTCCTCTTCCCCCTCCTCCTCCTATTCTTCTTCCTCCTCCTCCTCCTATTCCTCCTCCTCTTCCTCCTCCTCCTCCTCCTATTCCTCCTCCTCTTCCTCTTCCTCCTCCTCCTCTTCCTCCTCCTCCTCTTCCTCCTCCTCCTCCTCCTCCTCCTCCTCCTCCTTCTCCTCCTCCTCCTCCTCCTTCGACTATAAAATGAAACTTCACTTACCTAATTCTTTGGACAAAGAAGCTGAGGTGCAGAATTACTCCCCCCCTCCCCAATCAAGTAGGAATTCCTTAAGACTGGGAGGCTGGAGCTCTTGGGCTGCTCCCTGCAGAGATCAGGAAGGGCAGGGAGCTCCTACGTCAGGATGACGGTGGTGAGGCTGATGAGGAGATGGCACTATGACATGGCCCAGGGCTCACGCCTTGCCTGACCCTAAATCCTCCCATGTCCTACTTGATGATATCAACACTGGCTTCTGCTGGCCCTCCGTGGATGGCAGGGAAGCCAGGCTGAAGCATTTCATTCCTGAAGTCAGGGCTTCTCACTTTGCTTTTGGGCTCCTGCACTGTTGTTGTTTTTCCTCCCCCACTTATGGCAAGGACGAGCCACAGTGCACTGTGGGGAAGGGGGGTCAGCCTGCTGGGTACGGTGGGCAGAGGCAGCCCTGCACACACGCGCCTGGCAGGGAGGCTGGAAACCTAGCTGCTGGTGCCCATCTGTCACTGGGGACCTCCCAGCCCCTGGGGTGCTAAGCTCAGCCCAAGGGGTTTCTCTTATTTGTCTGGTAGTCCCGAGCTGGCCTCCAGAAGCACATTCGGCTTCACACATCCGCAAGTCTGGTGGCCCGGGAGGAGCGCCGGCCGGGTCAGTGTCCCCGTTCTGCTCTGCAGCATCTTCCCGTGTCCATGGGGATGTGAAGAAGCGTGGAGAAGCGGGAGGGGAGAGGCGCAGGCCTACCTGGTCAGCCAGCCTGTGGGGCCGTGGGGCTTTCCTGCTCCTAACTTCCCCGCATGACGCCTGTCTGCCTCCTTTCTCAGTTCCCAGTAATGAAGGAAACAATGGACTCTTCAGTCTGCTTCCTGTTTGCAGGAGACCCCTTCTCTCCTCTCTCTCTCTCTCTCTCTCTCTCTCTCTCTCTCTCTCTCTCTCTCTCTCTCTCACTCCCCCCACCCCGCCACCTCTTTCTGTCTGGCTTCTAAAAATAGTAATAATTAGAGATGTCTGCCCATCATTCCTGTTTTTCCTTTTTCTCATCTTCATTGAAATTCTGTTGGTTTTTATCTCCTGTAATTTCTTACTGAGCAGAAGCAGTGTCTGCAGACTACGGTGAAGTGTGGGATACACGCACGCATGCATGTGTGTGCACGTGTATTCATCGCATATGCACAAGGGAAGTGCCTGTTCATGTGACTGCACACATGCAGACAGGCATGTACGTATATGCACACACATGTGTTTGTCTGAGGTGTGTGTATGTGCACACTCTTGTGTTGATGCATTCATGCCTGTATGGTGTGTGTGGTGTGTGTATGGGTTCTGTGGGTTGTGTAAGCAGTTTAGATGTGAGGAAAAAGCAAAGAGGAGCCATAGGCTCATCACCTGCAGTGACACTCCAATTGTCACTCTCAAAGTCTTTCTTTCTTTCTTTCTTTCTTTTTGCCAGTCCTGGAGCTTGAACTTGGGGCCTGAGCTGCTTTTTGCTCAAGGCTAGCACTCTGCCACTTGAGCCACAGCGCCACTTCTGGTCATTTTCTATAGATGTGGTGCTGGGGAATCGAACCCAGGGCTTCGTGCATGCTAGACATGCACTCTACCGCTAAGCCACATTCCCAGCCGGTCTCTCAGGGTCTTTAACACAGGCCCCTGTCCTTCCTGGCTGTGGGTGAAGGCATCAGATTTTCCCTCCAGCTTTCCTGCTCTGTCTCTGCTACCAGGCTGACCAGATGGACTTCATGAACAGGCTCCTTGGACTGCAAACTCTGTTGAGCTTTGCCGGGGGAGCCCCCATGGTTGATGGGAGGGCAAATCAGAACATTTCTGTCCCTGTCTGTCTTGCAGGGAGCCTTGGCTGCCCATCTTCCTTGGCCACTGACTCTCTGAAGTAGGCCTTGTCTGCCAGCTGAGTTTCATGGGTCCGGCCACTGTCCCTTCCTGTATCCCTCTGGAGCCTCCTCCCTTCCTCCCAGGACTTGCCTATACTTTTGTAAATGATCTTTGTTACCCTCTCCTCAAGTAAGCCTAAGGTGAGCATGCTGGCATGTTCTAATGGCTTCCTGACACGCATCACTCAAAATCTGCAAACTCTGGAAGGAATCAGAAGCCATCTCCTCCCAAGGGGCCGGGGGAGCAAGAAGTTACAAGATGTTCACGCCGGTGGCTCCTGCCTGTCATCCTAGCTCCTTAGGAGGCCTGAGGACCATGATTCCAAGACAGCTGGAGCAAGAGTGTCTATGAAACTCTGATGTCCAATCAGCCACCAGAAAGCCAGAAGTAGAGGTATGGCTCAAGTGGGAGAGCACCAGCCTTTAGTGGAAAAGAGCTAAAGGATCGTGCCCAGGCCCTGAATTCAAGCCCCAGTTACTGCAAAGAAACAAAATCAAGATTTCACCTGCCACGCACCATCTCAGTGGCCCCCCCAGTACCGGAGCATGTTCTCCTCCTGTGGATTTTGGCCTCCCAGAGGTGAAAACAAGAGCAGGGCACCATTTCTCCTGATGTCCTTTACAACCGAGACATGAGCAGGTGGCAGAGGATGGCAAGGTGACACTGCTGGGCCAGATGTGGCATGGGCCCTGAAGGCAGCAATGGCAGCGGTGGTTGAGGTTCCTGGCCGTGATGTGAACTGACAGCATTCGGCTGGCAGCGGTGGCAGCCACCGCCATTTGATCATTAGCCAAGTTTGCCACCTGTAATGGAACATTCTTCTGCAGCTGTCGCCTCAAGCCTGTGTCTCCAGGTGCCACTGATACGGGGAGACGCTTCCACTGCTTCGGCTGGGGAATCCTGATCCCTGCAGATTTGAATCGCAAGGACTCAGGGTGTTGATTGTGAAGGGGAGACTCCCTGTCCAGACCCTTTGCATCTGCGTGCACCCAGTCCCCATACACAGCCAACACTCAGCCAGAATGGTTTTCAGGCATCAGAGCAGAGACCCTGCAGCCCCCACCTGAGACGGACAGCAGGCAGGTGCCTGCGCACTGTGGAAACAGTCCGGGCTGCCTTTACTGGGATGATTCCAGAGCTTGGTTCCAGGCTGAGAACAGAGGCCTTCCATCAGGTGCAAGCCAAGCAAGGAGACCAGAGTCCAGAGCTTGAGAGGTCTGCGGTGTCAGGTCAGGGCCAGGCCGGAAGCGTGATGGGACGGATGGTCCAGCTCGGCTCCGCTTAGCAAGCCAGGCTGGGAGTTTTCTTTGCTGTCACTCATGCCCCCGGTGCTTACAAGCAGCCATTGCTATATGCCCTTAAAGGGCCCTAGCAAGGCTATAGGAAATGCTGGCAGGGCGCCTGGTTGAGGACAACAGGCAAATTAACCTTCCCAGGCTCCTGGGCAGCTGAAGAAGGAAGGCACTGCAGGCCCTGAGGCCCATGCTGGGTCTTGTCTACAAGCTCCCCGCGAAGGACCTTCCTGTTTCCGGAGGCCCTCGGATGCTGACAATTGTCTCACAGCCCACCGGCATCTGGCTTTAGAACAGAGGAGCGATGGAGAAACAAGACCCGGGGCAGCGGGAATGTGAGCCAAAGGCTTGGCGCGCCATCCACCAGCTCTTGCAGGCGATGGCCTGGCTGAGGTGAGAGAGTCCAGGTCAACCAAAATCCAAAGTCTAGGGTGAGAGGGAAGGAGATTCCTAATAATGCAGTGCCATCCGCTGCTGATGAAAAGAAACCAGGTCGCCCTGAACTCCTAAGGCAGAGCCTTGTCCTCGTTTGGCATTAGGGTTGGTAGGCCTGGGACCACCATCTGGTGAGCATTTCTGGCTACAGAGACATGTCTTCTTCATGCCTTGCGTATGAGCCCCTCCCAACAAAGCCCCAGGATCCAAACACACAACAAACACCAGCCTCAACCACCTGATCCTCTCCACTTCTGATTTCTGGGTGGTTAATTGGACATAAGAGTCTCATAGACTTCCTTGTCCAGGCTAGCTTCAAACTGTGATCCTCAGATCTCAGCTTTCTGAGTAGTTAGGATTACAGGCCTGAGCCACTGGCACCAAGACTAAGACTGTAGTCTTTAATTCCATACGAATTTCATCAGATAAAAGATACAGGCATTTCCACTCACACACCCCAGCTGCCATCCCCATGGGTCCCATCTTTGACCCTGGGAAACTTCAGGTGGCCCAGTGTGTTTCAGAAGATACTGGAAACAGGCTGACCCTCCCTACAAAGTCTAGAACTGCAGGAGCTGAGTGAAACAAGATGGCTGCCATCCTGTTTTCCTGGTCCCTTTCCATGTGGGATGTCCATATTTGGAGTTCAGCTCCGGGCTCAAGCCACATTCCCTGCATCCTGTCCCGGAGATGCTGGCCCAGGCCCCGGGCCTTACCCAAGCACAGACAGAGCTTTGTTTCTCTAGGACACGAAGACTTCTTTTTCCTGGACAGCCTCACTCATTTGATTCTTAATTAAACACAGACCCCTACAGGGCCATGTGCTTGGGTGTGGTCCAACAAGCTTCTGGGGGGTGGGGGGATCCCTTGATTGCCCGCAGGGTCACATGACCACAAGGAAGCTATACAGTGCTATCTCCCTCAGGACTGGACCCCCACCCCCTCCATCCAACCTCATGGCTCTCAGCCCAGAGCCCAGGCAGGGAGTCAAGGCCCCAGGGCAGTTATCCATCCATCACTGGTTCTCGATTATTGGTAGTTCCTTTTCATATGGAGCTAAAACTGGCTTTCCTTGTCCCCCCACTCCAATTATGTCTTTTCATAGATGTAGTTCACTCTGTGCATACAGCAAACCATCCATTAACTTGAAAACAGGTCATTTTGTCCTTAACCAAAATTTTTTTTTAAAAAGTCTATTCACCTAAGCAACTCATTCCCTCTCCTGTTCCTTAAGGATTTCAGACCCATGGCTATTCTATCCTCTGCTTTCACCTGGATCCTTTCCAGCTTATAAACAAACATCAGACTTCCATGGGAGCATTAAAACCCCAATCTATTCCAGGTAAGGTTAAAACACACACACACACACACACACACACACACACACACACACACACACACACACACACACACCAGTACATTATCATTTGCTATATCCCCCTCCTTCTCGCTGACATAAACACAGAACTTGAATGGCTGGTAAAGTAGAAATAACTATCCACTTCCCTTTCTTCCTTTTTTTCTTTTTGAATCACAAGAATCAAACTTTTTTAGCTGAGAAAATTGTCTCCCAGATAAAATAGTTCCAATTTCAATCATCCGTTGCAGCTGTGTGACCATGAAACTAGTTTGTAACCAGCGATGTAAGAAGAGATGAGGAGGAAACTTCCTGGAGGTCCTCCTAACAGTAAGAGGGAAGGCTTTTCTTTCCATCTTCTCCATTCTGCTTCTGGATCTCAGATGTGATGTCCAGAACTCTAGCAGCAGCAGCCATCTTAGACCATGAGGATAACACGCACAGACCAGAACAATTGGATAGAAGAAGCCTGGTCCTTTGGAGCTCTCGAAGGCAGCATGGGATTTATCTATTCTCTTCGAGTTCTGGAGAAGGAAGTCCCAACGTCAGTATCACTGCGGTGAAGTCATCCACAGAGCCATGCCTCCAGAGGTTCTCAGAGAGAACCCTTTACCTGCTTTCTGCCTCCATTCGGGCTCCTGG